>NC_073644.1:50724375-51371250 GCF_029407905.1 Bubalus kerabau
AGGGTGGGTGGGGGGGAAACATAAGAAGTAACCACAAACCTGCTAAATAGGGAAGAGAGAAAAAAAAACAAATATCCCTCTCAAAATGAATTTCCAAACTAAAATTACTGCAAGGCATTTGAAGACATTTAAGGCTAAGAAGACTATAATCATAATCAGTAATGAAAATACAAATTTACTCCATTAGAAATGCATTTTAGAGGCTGTTCTAAAGAAGACTTAAACATAAGTATTTCAGCATGCTAAAATCACATCCATATAAGAAAGATAGGAAAACAAGCAAGCAAAAGTAAGAACAGTTATATGTGGCAAAAAAATGATTTAAAATTTGAAATAAAATTACAGATTTTGAAATTAAAAACCTCATAAGCTACTGAGTACTTTTTAAGAAGAAAGTAGTAAATTTGATGACAGTATCACAAAATTTCTCAGAATGCAGCACAGAACACATAAAAAGTTTTAAAGAAGAGTTAAGAAATGAGGAGAATAAATTGAGAAACTACACAATACATCTAATAAAAGTTCCAGAAGAGAAGAATGCAGGGAATGAAGGAGAAACAATAAGAAGTGGTAACTGAAAATTTACCAAAATTAAGGCATGATACAAGTTCTTGGATTGCAAGTATGGAATACCAAGGAAGAGAAGGAAAATTAAATCCACACTTAGATACTTTAAAGTAAAACTGCAAACTATTAAATGAAAAAAATTTTAATTGTTTGAGATAAAGACAGATCACCTAAAAATAAATGACTACTAGAGGTTTCTTATTGGCAACAATGCAGGACAAAAGGCAATGGAATAATATCCTCAAAATGCAAAACACTATATTTGGTGAGCCTGAATTTTATACCTAGACAAACTGTCATTCAAGATGCAGCAAAATATAGACACACCCACGTAATCTAAGAGATTTTACTACCTACAAATCCTCACTAAAGGAGAATATTTAAACTTTTTAATTTAAGGAAGTAAAAAGTTGAAGAAAAGAAAAAAGGAAGAAAATATTCAAAGAAAGTAAAGCAAAGCCTTGAAATATAGGCATACCTCAAATGGCATGTGATGGGTTCAGTTCCAAACCATTACAAAAAAAGGGAGATCACAATTGAGCCACGTAATTTTTTTTGTTTCCCAGTGCATATAAAATCTATGTTTGTGCTATACTGTAGTCTGTTATTGTACCATAGCATTATATCTAAAAATAACAATATACATATCTTAGTTTAAACGTCCATTACTGCTAAAAAAAAAAAAATGCTAACCTTCATCTGAGCCTTTAATGAGTGTTAGTAGTAACATCAAAATCACTGATCACAGATCACTGTAGCAAATATAATAACAGAAACTTTGAAATACTACGAGAATTACTAAAATGGGACACAGACAAAAAGTGCGCAAATGTGGGTGGGAAAATGGCACTGAAAGACTTGCTAACAGAATTGCTCTGTAAGGGCTGCCACAAAACTTCAGTTTGTGAAAAATGCAATATCTGCAAAGCACAATAAAATGACATGCCATAGAATGAAGTATGCCTGTACAAGGAGAAATGGTGAGTACAGAATGAGAATGTATGTTTCCATAAATTTCACTAGTACTGACTGTAACAAGAATAAAAAATGATTATACATATACAAAGGGAGGGTAAATTAATCAGAAGATTGTGGGCATAGTGTGCAATAGCTAAAGTGTATTCATGTTATCATTTTTAAAGAAGGATATAAATATTAAAAAATTAGTTAAATATGTACAAATTAAATATTTAGAATGATCACTTTAAAGAATAAAAATAGTATCTCTAGCTTCTCAAAAAGGGGATTTAAGAATAGAAATATAGAAAATTTTATCTATATACAGAAGTGTGGAATGGAGATGAAGAAGCAAAGAAGAATATAGTAAATAGAAAGCAAATTAAGATGATAGAAACAAATATGTTAACAATTTTAATATATAGAAAAGAAATTCACATAATAAAAGATAGATTATCAGATTGGATTTTAAAAATTCAACCATATGTTGCTTATAAGACACACCTAAATGAAACCATATAAAAAATGTTAATAAAAGAATGGAAAAAATATATACTGTGCTAATACTATCCAAAAGAAAATAAGGACAATAGCAATAATACCAAACAAAATTTACGGCATGAACTCCACATAGGGATAAGGGGTATAAAGTTAAAGTTAGTTACTCAGTCATACTTAACTCTTTGTGACCCCATGGACTGTAGCCTGCCAAGCTTCTTTGTCCAAGGAATTCTCTAGGCAAAGAATACCGAATTGGGTATCCATTCCCTTCTCCAGGGGATCTTCCCGACCCAGGGATCACACCTGGATCTCTTGCATTGCAGACAGATTCTTTACCATCTGAGCCACCAGGGAAGCCATATAACAATAAAAGTAATGATCTTAAAAAGATATACAATATTCATAAACATATGTTTACTAATCATGTAGCTTTTTACTACACAAAATAAAAAGTGATACACTTATAGGGAGAAATTGACAAATCTGCCACCCCAATGTAGAATATTAATGTAGAACCCTGCCTCTTTTAGAAATTCCTATATCAAGCAGACAGAAATTAGATAGGTTATGGAAAGTTTGAATAACAATAGTAAGAAGTAAGACCCATGGATTGTTTAGAAAACCCTGCTGGTTGGAGGAGGGTTAGCAGGCTCATTGGGAGAAGATTAGAGCAAAAACTCACAGGCTTGAGCCCTGTGTCAGGAGAGCATCTGCAACCAGCAAGCGCAGGCCTACATATTTTGAATTCAAGGGCAGGGTCCAGAGGAGCACACAGTAGGACAGGGACTTGTGGGGACGGGGTGGCAGGGAAGGTCAAGACATGGCCTCTACCTTGACTGGGCCACTTTGGGCAAATCACTTTGATTTATCTGCTTCAGTTCTACAAAACAGAGATAATAATTAAGACATATATCTCCGGGTTTTGAAATGAGAATCAAGTCAATGTGCTAAAAAGAAATTAAAGTGGCTGGCACATGTTGATTGCCTGCTATATGCAAAACATGATAATAGTTGTAAAAATTATAAAGGCAATGACATAGAACCTGCCTTTAAAACTGTTCAATTCAGTTCAGTTCAGTTCAGTCGCTCAGTCGTGTCCGACTCTTTGCGACCCCATGAATCGCAGCACGCCAGGCCTCCCTGTCCATCACCAACTCCCAGAGTTCACTCAGACTCACATCCATCGAGTCAGTGATGTCATCCAGCCATCTCATCCTCTGCCGTCCCCTTCTCCTCCTGCCCCCAAACCCTCCCAGCATCAGAGTTTTTTCCAATGAGTCAAGTCTTCACATGAGGTGGCCAAAGTACTGGAGTTTCAGCTTTAGCATCATTCCTTCCAAAGAAATCCAGGGCTGATCTTCTTCAGAATGGACTGGTTGGATCACCTTGCAGGCCAAGGGACTCTCAAGAGTCTTCTCCAACACCACAGTTCAAAAGCATCAATTCTTCAGCGCTCAGCCTTCTTCACAGTCCAACTCTCACATCCATACATGACCACAGGAAAAACCATAGCCTTGACTAGTCTAACCTTTGTTGGCAAAGTAATGTCTCTGCTTTTCAATATGCTATCTAGGTTGGTCATAACTTTCCTTCCAAGGAGTAAGCGTCTTTTAATTTCATGGCTGCAGTCACCATCTGCAGTGATTTTGGAGCCCCCAAAAATAAAGTCTGACACTGTTTCCACTGTTTCCCCATCTATTTCCCATGAAGTGGTGGGACCGGATGCCATGATCTTCGTTTTCTGAATGTTGAGCTTTAAGCCAACTTTTTCACTCTCCACTTTCACTTTCATCAAGAGGCTCTTTAGTTCCTCTTCACTTTCTGCCATAAGGGTGGTGTCACCTGCATATCTGAGGTGATTGATACTTCTCCCGGCAATCTCGATTCCAGCTTGTGTTTCTTCCAGCCTAGCGTTTCTCATGATGTACTCTGCATAGAAGTTAAATAAACAGGGTGACAATATACAGCCTTGACGAACTCCTTTTCCTATTTGGAACCAGTCTGTTGTTCCATGTCCAGTTCTAACTGTTGCTTCCTGACCTGCATACAAATTTCTCAAGAGGTGGATCAGGTGTTCTGGTATTCCCATCTCGTTCAGAATTTTCCACAGTTTATTGTGATCCACACAGTCAAAGGCTTTGGCATAGTCAATAAAGCAGAAATAGATGTTTTTCTGGAACTCTCTTGCTTTTTCTATGATCCAGCGGATGTTGGCAATTTGATCTCTGGTTCCTCTGCCTTTTCTAAAACCAGCTTGAACATCAGGAAGTTCATGGTTCACATATTGCTGAAGCCTGGCTTGGAGAATTTTGAGCATTACTTGACTAGTGTGTGAGATGAGTGCAATTGTGCGGTAGTTTGAGCATTCTTTGGCATTGCCTTTCTTTGGGATTGGAATGAAAACTGACCTTTTCCAGTCCTGTGGCCACTGCTGAGTTTTCCACATTTGCTGGCATATTGAGTGCAGCACTTTCACAACATCATCTTTCAGGATTTGGAATAGCTCCACTGGAATTCCATCACCTCCACTAGCTTTGTTCATAGTGATGCTTTCTAAGGCCCACTTGACTTCACATTCCAGGATGTCTGGCTCTAGGTCAGTGATCACACCATGGTAATTATCTGGGTCGTGAAGATCTTTTTTGTACAGTTCTTCTGTGTATTCTTGCCATCTCTTCTTAATATCTTCTGCTTCTGTTAGGTCCATACCATTTCTGTCCTTTATCGAGCTCATCTTTGCATGAAATGTTTCTTTGGTATCTCTGATTTTCTTGAAGAGATCCCTGGTCTTTCCATTCTGTTGTTTTCCTCTATTTCTTTGCACTGATCGCTGAAGAAGGCTTTCTTATTTCTTCTTGCTATTCTTTGGAACTCTGCATTCAGATGCTTATATCTTTCCTTTTCTCCTTTACTTTTCTCTTCTCTTCTTTTCACAGCTATTTGTAAGGCCTCCCCAGAGAGCCATTTTGCCTTTTTGCATTTCTTTTCTATGCGAATGGTTTTGATCCCTGTCTCCTGTACAATGTCACGAACCTCATTCCATAGTTCATCAGGCACTCTATCTATCAGATCTAGGCCCTTAAATCTATTTCTCACTTCCACTGTATAATCATAAGGGATTTGATTTAGGTCATACCTGAATGGTCTACTGGTTTTCCCTACTTTCTTCAATTTAAGTCTGAATTTGGCAATAAGGAGTTCATGGTCTGAGCCACAGTCAGCTCCTGGTCTTGTTTTTGTTGACTATATAGAGCTTCTCCATCTTTGGCTGCAAAGAATATAATCAATCTGATTTCGGTGTTAACCATCTGGTGATGTCCATGTGTAGAGTCTTCTCTTGTGTTGTTGGAAGAGGGTGTTTGTTATGACCAGTGCATTTTCTTGGCAAAACTCTATTAGTCTTTGCCCTGCTTCATTCCATATTCCAAGGCCAAATTTGCCTGTTACCCCAGGTGTTTCTTGACTTCCTACTTTTGCATTCCAGTCCCCTATAATGAAAAGGACATCTTTTTTGGGTGTTAGTTCTAAAAGGTCTTGTAGGTCTTCATAGAACCGTTCAACTTCAGCTTCTTCAGCGTTACTGGTTGGGGCATAGACTTGGATTACTGTGATATTGAATGGTTTGCCTTGGAAACGAACAGAGATCATTCTGTCATTTTTGAGATTGCATCCAAGTACTGCATTCCGGACTCTTTTGTTGACCATGATGGCTACTCCATTTCTTCTGAGGGATTCCTGCCCACAGTAGTAGATATTACCTGTAGGATTCAGTAAATAACTATTGCCATTAATAATGTTAATAAGATTAAAACGTGAAAAATAATGCAATTAGGATAAATGAAGTTGAAGAAACAAAAAGAATTTAGTTAGAAAATGTACTTCGTCAATGTAC
Organism: Bubalus kerabau; assembly: GCF_029407905.1. Taxonomy (NCBI): domain Eukaryota; kingdom Metazoa; phylum Chordata; class Mammalia; order Artiodactyla; family Bovidae; genus Bubalus; species Bubalus kerabau. Next base: position 50,730,293 of record NC_073644.1, read on the forward strand.
CCAAGTCCAGAATGACAAAAGAAACAATGTGAGTTGAAACTAGAAAAGTATTTATCTCCCCTTAGTCTAACACTTTTCATGTGATATAGGATTATGAAATCTAACCAGTCATTGTTTTTAATTCTCCCATAACAATGGCCACATCACAGTTATTTTCTAAGAGCCAACTGATAGAAGCATAAAAGCCTATAATTAGGGATCTTACTTGGATTGCGAAATCAGTAAGAAGAACTTGTCATTTTCTGATGAGGGAAGTGATGTTACCAAATAATGCCTGAAGATTAATCTTAATTTTCTAGCACATATTATTGCATTTCCTATATTACCGACACTTTCACATTGTTAATTTTGCTCTTGTGGCTTTACAACACCTTTCTGAAAGAGGTCTGGGCACATAGAATTTTCCCTATGTGAAGAAGAGATGGAGGTAGAGAGTTGAAGTACCATCCTAAGGTAACTGCTGCTGCTGCTGCTGCTAAGTCGCGACCCCATAGATGGCAGCTCACCAGGCTCCCCCGTCCCTGGGATTCTCCAGGCAAGAACACTGGAGTGGGTTGCTATTTCCTTCTCCAATGCACGAAAGTGAAAAGTGAAAATGAAGTCGCTCAGTCGTGTCTGACTCTTAGCAACCCCATGGACTGCAGCCTACCAGGCTCCTGCATCCATGGGATTTTCCAGCAAAAGAGTACTGGAGTGGGGTGCCATTGCCTTCTCCACCTAAGGTAACTACCTAGTTAGAATTTTATATGATAGTTTAAAACCAAAGAAAATAAGTCAATCAATCCAATGAAGATGTTGCCTGCTTAGACTAACCATCTAAAAGATGAACTGATGTATATGTTCTTTTAACAAATAGTATTTGCCCTGGGTCTGGGAACATATGGAGTCTCAGTCATTGTCCTATCAGAGAAAAGGACCTAGAAATACTTTCACAGGAGAGAGAAAAGGTACAATAGACTCACAACACTGCTGTCGTGGTATAGTGAACAATGAATATCAGTATTTGCCTGCCCATAACATTCCTTTCCAAACTACTCCTCTTCCACCTAAGAGGATCTCACAAGGGCTGCCATCTTCTTAGATTACCTCAATCCTATGGCCACAGTTGATTGGCCTGGAGGTGAAGAGCATCTGACTTCATCTGTGGCAATCAGAACCCTACCTAGGACCACTACCAGCCCATATGGCAACTTTGTGGAAATTAGAAAAGATGTCCCTTCCTCAGGACTCTTTTTATGGCCATCTGTGAGGAAACTGGGAGAAGGAAATGGCAACCCACTCCAGTATTCTTGCCTAGAGAATCCCGTGGACAGAGGAGCCTGGTGGGCTGCTGTCCGTAGGGTCGCAGGGTCAGACACGACTGAAGTGACTTAGCATGCATGCATGTGAGGAAATTATTGAAATCTACAATGCTTACAGTATGAACAGTGCCCCTGAGTTTGTGCAGTGACTTCCTCCAGCAGGATTTTTGAACTTCAGACTAAAAACAGTATGACAGGCAATCAGGAGCCAAGGACAGTCATCCACTCCGACACATGGAGAAGGCTGATCTGCAGTGAGACAGAATGAAGTCAGTTGGTGGAAAGAAGCCAAATACAGAACAGAGGGAGGTGGTTCTGGTCATTTTGGGGCCACGATTCCAATTGTTCCTGGAGGCTCCACTGTCTCCCTGCCTCTCCCATTGTTTAGATGTTTGACTCTTTCTATTTTTCCACAACCAAAACATTCCTCTTTTCTGCTTACACAAGATCAAATGGAATTTTTTGTTACTTGCAACTAATGCAGCTGTGAGTTTCATTCCACTAATTTCCACATCCCTCAATTTTAAAAGCTAATGCGGGAGGACACATTAGCTTTAATCTCAACTTGATCAAGTATGATTTTTACACAAAGGGAAATGGCTCTGTCTCTATCTATTCCAACCCAGTTAAGTAGTTTCTCATTCTATGTCCATGCCTAAAAAGAAAATTACATGTTGGCTGCCCACTTTAATTGTTTGTAATCACTGAAATTTGCAATCCTATCCTGTGGTGTGTTCTGAGACCTCTCCTCATGGGGCAGTCTTTCAGTGTGTTCTGTTGGCAGTCTCTGTAGCAATTAGAAAATTGGGAAATGTATAAAATCCAGAGGGATATCAATTTTGGCATTTCTTTTCTTCAAACAACGTTGTTGTTAGACATGTGTGGAGCCCTTTAAAAAATTAAGTGGAACCATGGGTTTTACTACTGACATATAGAGCTCATCTTGGTCCACGAATTCTTCGTTACCCCACTGGTAAATTCAAGTCTCTTACGTTGGTGCAAAAGTAATTGCCATCTTGCATTGTTGAACTTTGCCATTTGATTAATATTGGAATACATTCTTAAATACAAGTGGTTGTGTTATACATCATTTTAATGCTCATTTCTTTCTTTTTTTTTTGCTAATGATTTATTACTTTCCATGTATTTTATATTTATTTTAGACTATGGAAAAGTTGTTAGACAAAAAGCAAATTCAAGCGATTTTCTTGAGTTCCAAATGGGTCATAAAGCAGCAGAGACAGCTCACAACATCAATAATGCAGTTAGCCCAGGACCTGCTCAACGAGCATATGGTGCAGTGGTCATTCAAGAATTTTTGCAAGAGACAAGAGCCTTGAAGATGAGGAGCAAAGTGGCCGGCCTTTGGAAATTGAGAACGACCAGGTGAGAGGATCACTGAAGCTGATCTTACAACTGCGTGCTGAAAAGTTCAACATCGACCATTCTATAGTCGTTCAGCATTTGAACCAAATTAGAAATGTGAAAAAGCACAATAAGTGGGTGCCTCATGAGCAGACAGAAAAAAACAAACTAAAAACTGCCATTTTGAAGTGTCATCTTCTCTTATTCTACACAACAACAACAAACCATTTCTCTATTGGATTGTGACGTGTGACAAAAAGTGGATTTTATACAACAACCGGTGTTGACCAGCTCAGTGATTGGTCTGAGAAGAAGTGCCAAAGCACTTCCTAAGCCAAAGTTGCACCCAAAAAAAAGTCATAGTCACTGTTGGTGGTTGCACAATCAACGTTTAAAAAGTTGAGTGAATTGGAGTATGAAGCTTTTCCTCATCCACCATATTCACCTGTTGTTGTTATTCAGTCGTGTCTGACTCTTGGACTGCAGAACTCGAGGCTTCCCTTTCCTTCACTATCTCCCTGAGTTTGGTCAAACTCATGTCCATTGAGTCAATGATGCCATCCAACTATCTCATCCTCAACTTTGTTTACAGGTCAGTATCTTTATTAGACCATCTTCCCCCCAAGGGTACATGACTCTTTCTTATGCTTCTCTTTGTCATATTGGATTTTAATTTATAGTTACAGTCAACAATGCAAGGCAGGAAGATTGAATCTTTTTCGTGTGCATGCATAAACACATCTGGGCTTCCCTGGTGGCTCAGCAGTAGAAAATCTGCCTGCCAATGCAAGAGACCGAGGTTTGATCCCTGGGTTGGGAAGATCCCCTGGAGAAGAGAATGGCTCCCCACTCCAGTTTCCTTGCCAGGGAAATCCCATAGACAGAGGAGCCTGGCGGGCTATACTGTCCATGGAGTTGCAAAAGAGTCGGACACGATTTGGCGACTAAACGACAACAACAAATACATATATCTAATTAAATGCAACTATAAATCATAAGGCTAATTTTAAAACAAACGTAGAAGAACTGAGGTCCATCTTTCTGCCCATCTTCAATGTGCTTCAAATGTGTGTTTTCTCTTTGGAATAGGAAGGAGTTATTTGGAACCATGTTATCTGGCAAATCTTGCCACAGTATGCAATTTCAGGTTTGAGAAAAGCATTATTAAATTATAAGACCGATTTTCTATGTGGTTCAAAAGCTGCTTCCCAAAAAAATTTCCAAAGGAAATCAGCAAAAAACTTTCCGGCAGTGGAAGCATCCTTAAAATAGTTATGTAATCTTCTAAAGAGATTACTCGGAAGGGGAACCACTCATTTGGATAGAAAAGGATGTATATGCTTGCCATTTAAAAGAAGTTAAGAGATAAAAAAGCATAAACAAATGCATTTGCATCAAATACAGCAACATATATATTTATGTTTCTAGAATATTCACCAAAGGATTCTGGAAAAATTGGCTATCTATAGATAATCAAATTAGATCTTCACCTTATGCTATAGCCAAAAATAAATTCCCAATATATCAAAGTGAAAAAAGTAAAGTCATATAGGTTTTAGTGATTAAAAATGTGAATGAAATATAAACGAATATTTTAAATGGTCTTGGGACAGATTTTCTAAGCATAAAATTATGAAAGAAATGTAAATGCAAGAATGATATATCTGTTTACATAAAACATAAGACCAAAAAACATTTTATAGGAACACTGTACATTACAGAGTGAAGTAAGTCAGAAAGAGAGAAACAAATATTGTATATTAACACATATATGTGGAATCTAGAAAAATGTACAGATGAACCTATTTGCAGAGCAGGAATAGAGATGCAGGCATAGAAAATGGACATGTAGGCACAAGAGGGGGTGAAGAGGGATGAACTGGGAGATTGGCATTGACATATGTGCCCTGCCATGTGTAAAACAGACGCTAGTGGGAACCTGCTCTACAGCACAGGAAACTCAGCTCTGTATTCTGTGGTGACCTAGAGGAGTGGGACGGGGAGTGGGGTGGGAGAGAAGTTCAAGAGGGAGGGGACATGTGTGCACATATCGCTGGTTCACTTGCACAACTCTGTAAAGCAACTATACTATAAATTTTGAAAAAGAGAGAGAAACATTGTGTGTTAAATAAAGCAAAGATTCAATACCCTTAATACTATATAGAGCAAAAAAAATTTCTTTTTAATTTATATAAACATGAGATGCTTTTTAAAATGTTCAGTTTTACTAGGCACCAAAAACATTGCACATTAAAAGTTTTGTAACTGGAGTAATATTTCTAAGTATCTGACTAATGTGGGGTTTGTGGGGCTTTGGATGGGTTTTTTGTTTGTTTTGCTTTGCTTAATGGTTCTTAATTTTGCTTAATGAACACTTGACGTTCCCCAGCCTAAGAAATCCATCTGTACTGAGTGAAGGGGAAGGAGAAGAGCTGCGAGAGTGGGAGGCAGGTAGTGTTCTTATCATAAGAAAAAGGAAGAGTTAATAATTTGCTTTCGATACCAAAATAGGTATGTACAGCATGGTAAAAGTCTTGAGAGACAGACTTTGTCAGGAGTAACAGGATTTGTAAAGTCCTGTAGCTCCTATTTAACCAGACTAGGGACTAACCCACGAGGGCTCAGAGCATTCAGTCTACTCTCCTGTGGAAGGAAGAAACTTCCATCTCTGCCCATGATGGCTAAACGCCAAGATAGGTTGACTTCAGGACAAGAAGGATATAATATTGAAGCAGCAGGGAGAACAAATACAGACCTTTCCTGCTCAAATGAAGAGAACACCAGAGAAAGATTGATTTTTTTTCCCTTACTACTTATGCCAGGCAGATACTTAAAAACATCCAAATAAATTTTAGGGAGCCCAAGGCCACTGGGGCTAGCAGTTTCCTTGCCCAGATATGACACAGGAAAAACCCTACCTATAGCTGTTTCAAGCCCACAGAGAGGCTGAACAGGGGGTGCGCAGTTAGACAAACTGCACGCTCCTGGTTCTCCATGGCCAGCTTGCAGCAAGCAAAGGATTCATGTGAAGTCACGTGCCTTGGTAGAGAGCGCAACAAGGCTGACAGGGTCAGAGGACCACAGAAGCAAGCTCAAAAACCCCAGCAGTGGACGTTAGAACATCATCCCAAGAGGCCGGGTGGGGGCAGGTGTCCTTCAGCAGTACCAGGTTCAGGTAACAGATCATTCCAGTGTCCGAGAAGTTGTTGCCTTATGGGGAACTGGTTTCTGAAAAGTCTGAATTTGTACATCAAAAATACGTGTTTAACCAGAGGACCTGGGAATACTGTTCACAGGCAAGTGTAAAGGCTCCCACCATCCAGAGGCAAGGCGCTCACAAGGAATACCAGAGCGTTTTCAAAGCACACTGAAACTACGCTTCTAACAAGCACAAATGCAACTTGAATAATTGACTCTCCTGCTAACATCATATCTTTTTTTTTTCTTTCTTGAGTTTTATTTTTTCCTGTTGTACATTTTGGTACTGTCTTTCTTTTTTCTTTTTTTTCTGAAAATTCCAAGAGCAGAGGAGCCTGGCAGGCTACAGCCCATGGGGTCACAAAGAGTCAGACGAGACTGAGTGACTGAGTGCATGAACATTGTGTTTCTTTTTTTTTTTTTTAAACCATGCATTGCCTTTGAAATAAATGAATACAATAAACATTTTAAAGATATACTTTTATTTTAAACAAGAAGAAGAATCTAACAGAATGAAAGAGAATTAAGCAGAAGAAAATCTAAGCTGATGTCTTAGCTAAAATTAATTTCTCTGAAGTTATGTACAATTGGCTCTGCGCATCCCACATTCACAGTGGGTTGAATCCCCCAATGTAGAACCCACAGATACGGAAATCCCACTGTTCCCACACCTTGTATTAATATATAAGGGACTCGAACAGCTGTGGAGTTGGCTATCTGGAACCAGTCCCCCACGGATACCGAAGGGTGACTGTATACAATAAAAATTCAAAGGTTAACAAAATTGCTTTCCTTAATTTAGACACACCTTACTTCATATATATCTCTTTAAAAAATTTTTAAGATGAAAACGAGCCAGCTCCTGCACTGATTTTCATCATCTGTATTGGGGAAGTGCGGTATATCCCTGCCTAATTAAGCGTATGCTTACTGGGATTAGCGCTGGAGAAGAGATTTACCACCTCGCGAGGCTCGCGAGGCTCCCAGTGCCATCTGTGCAGTGAGCGGTGCCTGGAGGAAAGAGTGGGACAGAGATCTGGTGACTCACTGGACCCGGTAAAGATGCTGTCGAGACTCACAGAAAACAGGATATGGTAATTCTCTCGAGGCTTAGCCCAGCTCTGCTGTGGTTTCCTTGATATGCTCTCTGATTTCCCAAGACCAGACTTCGGTTTTTATTGCTCTTGCGGTGGTTTTTCCACACACACCCTGGTTCAGAGCGAATGATGTAATGAACTCGTGAGCTCCTTGCTTCTTCAGGAGGCCAAGAGGAACACGTGCCCAAGGTCATATGTTGGCCGGTGGCAGAGTGAGGACCCCACCTGGTGGTCCTGACTGCTCATCCGGGAGTACCAGAGTTTGAGGAGAATGCTCACGATCAAGGCTAGACCACTTGTTTACTTATCGACACTCATGAAACCCTTTACATTTTTATGATCCACTTGAGGGCGGCTTAAATTCAGACTCATCTAGCTCTCACTTGGAATTCTCCACAGATGATTTCTAAACTTGGGCAGGGATGAATTATATTTAAATATGAACCATTCACCCCACTGGGACCTTCAAAGATTCCCTTTTCAGAGCTCCCTGCACCTGCCACTAACTGGGTTTTCTCAGTAAAGCAGCTAAAGTTTACCATTATTATCATCATTTTGATAGTAATACCAGCAAGCTGTGTGTGCTGTCTCTTGAGTCACATCCGACTCTTTGCAAACCCATGGACTGTAGCCTGCCTGGCTCCTCTGTCCGTGGGATTCTCCAGGCAAGAATACTAGAGTGGGTTGCCCTCCCCCAGGGGATCTTCTCGACTCAGGGACTGAACTCACATCTCTTTTGTCTCCTACATTGGCAAGTAGGTTCCTTACCCCTAGAGCCACCTGGGAAGCCCAATACAAGCACATTGAACAGAAGTAACCACCTCCCACCAAATTCCACTGGAAAGTAATTCTCCTTCACGCACTCAACCACTCAGTTTTCCTGAGACACAACTGCTGTTATAAGATTTTTGGGTATCTTCACAGAGTTATTCCATGAATACACAAGTGTATGTATACATACATATTATACTGTTGCCTCTTGCTTTCTTTTTTATATTTAATCTTTCTTGACTGGTGTTGCATGTTAGCACGCATGTAGCAAGGCAGCTCTTCATTTTCAATGCCAAATATACCTAGCGCTTAAAGATTTACCTCTAAAACTGTGATATTCTGTGTTCATTTACATTCAACCAAAACTTTTCTTTCTATTCCTTTCAAGATTAGAATTGGGAAGATTTTAAACAATGAATGGTCAGAAGATATAAGGTAAATTTCTATAGTACCGAGCCATAGAATCTAATACCTCAGTGTCGGAAGGGACCTCAGAAGTCCTACGGTCTGATGTTTTGCCAGTAAAAGACCTCCTTCCATGCTCCTCCTGACAGTGTCACACAACTCTCTCTGGGGTAACCTCCATGGGCAGCCCATTTCCTCCCCAAATAAGTCATTCTACCTCCAGAGAGTCTGAGGGCTTCTTACATCAAGGTGAAAATTGACGTCCTAGTGGTCCTTTCCGGAATCTGATGACTGCTGCCCTGGCACCTCCAAACTTACCTTCAGACTGCTCTTCTCTGGGGTCTTCCACTCCTCAGGACCACCGTCCTCCTTGGCAGGCACCTTGCTCCCATTTGTCCGAAAAGGAGGCAGTTAGGCCACGGCAGGGCTGCAAAGCGGAGGCCAACACAGACCAAAGGCACACAGTTGTGCCTAGGGACAAAAGGATATCACCTGTGATCTTGCTCACCTTTTCCGAATATTTCCCTACTTTCCCTGAAAACATTCTGAACAAATGATATCCCGTGGGTTGAGTAGCCATATTTTCTAGTACATGCATCAGCCACCAGCCAAATGTTTGCCTGCCCTGCAGGGAAGACCATCCCATGTGCAACAGGCTCAGAAAGGAGCAGGCACAAGCATAGGCTGGCTGGTACTCCGCCCAAGGGCTCCCTCTGGTTCTTGGAAGTTTAGGGAGAAGTGTGGCCACCATTTGGAGTTGTGCTGTTCTTTGAAGACTATGAAGTCAACTTGGGAAGAGCTAAAGTGATGTTTATCCACATTCGTCTTTGATTCATAGGAATATCAGTAATACAGTCCCTGATTTGGTGGACTTAGCTGGTTAACAGTTATTGCTTGAAAGTGAAATGGTACTAATCACGATAGATGAGAATAACCAACTACAGAAGTCTCTCCACTTAGCTATAGCTGTCTATATTTATGTCTATATGATATTTCATATAATACATTGTATAAATACATAAATATATAATTATATGGGCTTCCCAGGTGGCTCAGTGGTAAAGAATCCACCTGCCAATGCAGGAGATGTGAGCTTGATCCCTTGGATGGGAAGATCCCCTGGAGTAGGAAATGGCAACACACTCCAGCATTAGTGCCTGGGAAATTCCATGGATGGAGGAGCTTGGCAGGCTACATACAGTCCACGAGCTTGCAAATGCATGTTTGTGCATACCAAGTCATTTCAGTTGTGTCCGACTCTGTGCCCCATGGACTGTAGTCTGCCAGGATCCTCTGTTCATGGGATTCTCTAGGTAAAGAATAAATAATGTAATATATTTATTTATATTTATAGCTAAATCATTACTGAGATGACAAGGGACACGCCTGCATCAGATCTGCCCAGTGGATAGCCTTACACTCAGATCACAGCGTGAGGAAGGCCATTGACCAGGCAGCCCTGAGGGACTCTGTATGAAGAAAGACTAGGGGACCAGAGTTAAGAGATGTGCACACAGCCAGACAAAAAGAGGCAGGAGGGGATTCATCTGAACCACCACTCTGGAAAAAGCACGCTAATCTAAGCAGGAGTGCTCTCGTCTTAGTGCTGGGCTCATTAAACAATCTTCTGTCTGTGGATTTGATTTCCCAGTTACCTGGATACAAGGTAAAGGGGGCCAAGAAGAACAGACATAGTTCCAAGTGTGCTGATCCAAGAAAAGGCATATTTCCCACTAAGTCAATAGGCACATGGGTTTCTGGGTCTAACTTCATTAATCTGGAGAGCAGTGTTGTTCCTGAGCACCTGGCCAACTATAGATAAAATGGAAACAAACTGTGATACCACCAGGGCAAGACTGACTGGTGAGACCCTGTCTGGGGGCCAGCTGTTACTCTCTTTAAAGGCAACATTAGTCCTCCTCTAGGGGGCCCATTTCTCAGCTCCTAGATAACTCTTTGGCATCTGATTCTCATTCTTTCTTTCCACACACCCATCATCCCAGTAGCTTTCAACATTCATGTCAACAGCATGAAGAATGTGTTGACTTCTGCCTCCTCGACTCCACATAGAGCTACCCTGACACCCTCACCATCTCACTTCAGGGCTTGGCTTTGCTGAACTTGTCCTTCGAAGGCCCTCTCTGCATGTGGCTGATTCTACAACCGCCAGCAAATGACCCTCTTTGGTGCAAACCCTGGCCTCTGAGATGCTACACTTTTTTGATTTTTGGCTATCTGACTTTTCCTTTGCTCTCTCTGGTTTTCTTTCTTTCTTTTTCCTTTTGATTTAGGCTGCACTGCGTCTTCATTGTGCCATGTGGGCTTCTCCAGCTGCAGTACAAGGGCTTAGTTCCCCTGCAGCATGGAGGGGATCTTAGCCCCCCAACCAAGGATTAAGCCCATGTCCCCTGCATTGGAAGGTGGATTCTTAACCATTGTACCACCAGGGAAATCCATCTCCTTGATTTTCTAATCTACTACATCAGCTAGCAATGGCATGTAGCCTCACATGAGAGTAACCTTACTACAGTGACATTAAGGAAAGAAGGATTATTTTTCTTGTATCACAACAAAGGCAGAGGCAAATAGTCCAGGACGGATGCAGTGGCCCTACGGGGTCCCCACTCTCCCAAGAGACTTCTTTCTGTTCTCCCATCCTTAGCACATAACTTTCATCTTCTTGATTAGCCATGGGTATCTGATGGCTGCTGTCTCTTGCCTCTTGTCCTCTGTCCAGGAGGAATAAAGAGAAAGGAAGGCTGGCTCACGCTGCAGCCTAGGCTGGAAGATGCCAGAATGACTGCAGCGCTGCTGGACCCAGAGCTCTCCTCCTTCTTCCTCAGCAGTCTCACCAACACGCAGGCTGCAGGGTCCCGCTGTGCTTCGTCTCCTCCTCCAGATCTAGGGAGCCCTAGATGCCAGCAGCACAACCTCATCAAGGGACTATGAGGGTAAAACTGGGTACCACGTGTTTAAAGAGTTCAGCGCGGAGCCTGTCATGGTGAGCACCTGTTCACACTCCCAGCCAGGACTTCTGCCTCTGCCTTGCCATTCCCTCCTTAGCTCTGTCCACTCCACATCCTGTTCTCTGGACCCTTGTCCTCCCCGGGTTCCTGGGAGGACTCATGCAAGGCGATGGGTGTGGAGTGCAAGGGCAGCAGCAATCAGAGGGGCCCATGGGGTGACTTGGGTCAGGAGGTCCCTGCAGTGGCCTCCGATTGCCTCTCTGCTGATCCCAGCCCGACTCACCCACAAAGGCCTCTCTCTTGAGGGCTCTCCCACCTTCCCAGGCCTCTACCTTCTCTTCTGTCCTGAGGAAGAATTCTAAGACTCTCAAGAAGACAAGAGATTTCAGAGCTCATCTTATCCAATATCCTCCAGGGAGGGCTTGGATTTCCTGGTGGCTTCTTGTGCACACAGGATGGAGCGCTTGCTACCTCTGGAGGCCCCTGTTTTGTTTGGGAGACAGTGCTGGGAATGTGAGGGTGTTGAGTTGAATCTGTAACTTCTGTCCTCTGGTTCTACCTGCGGGCTCTCCCTGGAGCCTCTTCGGGTCCCTGCAGAGAGATACACTAGCCCCTGTTACCACCCTCTCCCCTTCGTGGACCCTACAGCCTCCCTCCCTCTGGCCTTCGGTCCTCATCTTGTAGTTCCCAGTCCGGGTTCCTGGGGGAACCACAGTGGAGCGAGAGCTTTGCCATGGCCCCAGATCCCAGGGTGACCCTTGAACTTCTCTTTTTTTTTTTCCACATAAAAGTTGTAACTGGCTTAGACTTTCAAGTTGAATAAAAGGCATCAAATACTGGAAAAAAGAAAGAAAAAGGAAGCCATGAAGAAGAAAGCCTGTTGTATAGATGAGGGGGAAATAAAACCTTTCAGAAATCCCCAACACACTTCCACATAGGTCTCATAGCTAGAAACTGTCACATGTTTGCCCCTGTGAGGGAACAGGGAATGTATTTTGGGGGCAGACACAGTGTTGCTCGGGGTCAGGCCTTAAAGAAAATCAGATGGACCCTGGGTAGACAGCTATCACATTTTGTTCATCTGTTCATTAGCTGGTGGGCCTGTAAGCTGTTTCCACGTTGGGGCTCTTATGAATACTGTTCACTGCTGTGAACATTCATGTGCAGGTTTTTGTGTGAACATACGTTTTCATTTCTCTCGGGTCCTCCATGACTTTCTTCTAAAATAGGGATTAGCAAATTTTTCCAGCAAAGGATCAGATGGTAAATATTTTAGGCTTTGTGGGATAATCTCTATAGAAGTGACTCAAATTTGCCATTGCAGTGGAAAAAAAAAAAAACCACAGATAATATGCAAACCGATAGGAATGGCTATGTTCCGATAAGACTTTACTTATGGACACTAAAATTTGATTTTCCCATAATTTTCACATCATGAAATAGTATTCATCATTTGATATTTTCCCCCCAACCATTTAAAGCATAAGAACCGTTCTTAACTCACAAACTATACAGAAAAAGAAGCAGGCTGGATTTGGTCCATGGGTCATATTTTCCCAGCTCTTGCTATGAAACATCATCATGTTTATTTCCTTTGAAGCATTTATCCCAAACCTTGTAATGGCTGTTTACTTGTTTGCTAATGCAGTTCTTCCCACAAGAATGCAAGCTTCATCAGAGGGCAGAGGATCAACATTTTGTTGAATTTATAAATGTACTCTAATTTGTTTGATTGACCCCATATAAACAGATGTTTGAATTGTTTTCAATTTTGTGATGCTACAAATGATACCGCCAGGAATGATTCTGCCAATAGGTATAAATATTTTAAGTTTTGCTAGACTTGACAAACTTTCCTCCTAAAAAGTTATATTAGCGGACATATGATTATACCCATTTTTCTCTACCTTAGCCAATGCTGGGCAAACAAAGAAACCCCATTCTTAATTTATCTGCATTTGTGTAAAAGTTGCTCATGATGTGGTAAACTTCTTCCTAATTATTGGGTCTTGATTTGTAAGAGCTTTCATCGATTTTTATGTAAAGGAAATTAGCCCCTTAGTTGTCAAATATATTGTAAATAAGTTTTAGCACCGTTTTTATGTTTTGATTTTTTTTGACTTTTAACTTTATGAGAATGTCCTTTTTTCCCCATACAAGATATTCAAGTTTTCAAAATGGTCAAACTTATCAAGTGTTTCCTTTACCGCTTACGGTTTCCTTCCTCACTCCAAGATTATAAAAATAATTCATTGCTGTTTTCTTCTAGTAATCTTATGGTCTCTCTCTCTCTTTAATGTTTTAATCTTTGAATTATTGTTAATGAACACTCGGCTATGCTGTTCTTAGTCACTCAGTTGTGTCTGACTCTGTGAGACCCCATGGACTGTAGCCCACCAGGCTCCTCTGTCCATGGGATTCTCCAGGCAAGAATACTGCAGTGGGTTGCCATGCCCTCCTCCAGGGGATCTTCCCAACTCAGGGAATGAACCCAGGCCTTCTGCTGCACTGCAGGCAGATTCTTTACCATCTGAGCCACCAGGGAAGCCCCCCAAATAGGGAGCACTTCATGAATGAGAACGAGCCTTTTCTTCTAAATAATGAAGTAGATATCTGTATAAGCCATATTTCCCCCTGTTGATTTGAAATATCAATTTTAGAGGATACTAAATTTCCAAAAATCTTTGATATATTCAAATGTGCTCAGATGCTCAGAATGCAACCCTATGGACTGTAGCCCACTAGGCCTTTCTGTCTGCAGGACTCTCCAGGCAAGAACACTGGAGTGGGTTGCCATGTCCTCTTCCAGGGGATATTTGTGACCCAGGGATCAAACCCGTGTCTCTTACATCTCCTGCATTTGCAGACGGGTTCTTTACCACTAGTGCCACCCTATTAGGAGGTGATATTCAAAATATTTAAAAACAGATACAACACAGATCCCCCATTCATTTAGAACAGGGCACCAACACGTCAGCACCCAAGTGGGCAGAGTACACAGCGCAGTCTAGCCTACACAGGTCACCTGAAGTCGGCTCTGGATCACTGATTCACCTTCACCTGTCAAGCTCCATCTCTGAGGCCAGCACCCCTGGGGCTGTGGTCTCTAAGGGCCTCATTAAATGTCTGACCCAATAACGAAAATAGGTATTTGGTTAGGTTTCATAATAAATGACTTGCTAATAAAGCTACTTTTACTCAAGGCTTCTATTACTTGTAGCTCAAAGCATCTCATTCGATACACAGGTTGTCTGTGTACAAAGGTAAGCATGTGCACCTGCCACATCTATCAGCTTTTAACGTCACTGTAATCCCGTATTTTTGTGTGTGTGTGGGAGGGAACAGAAAATTGTCCTTAGTTGCTGATGCTCTGGAATCCTTAAATAGTGTTAAAATTAATCTGTTCCTTGAAGTGCTCACCCGTGAAACTCTCCAGCCTGGCACTTTGACAGCTTGCTTCTTCAATGTATCCCCTTGTGTTTGTTCTTGCTGTTGCCCATTTGAATTTAACTTCTTTTTATTAATTCATTTTGAATCATTTATATTTCCTTAGGAAATTGTCCATTTCGGTCAGATTTTAAAATTTATTACCATAGAGTAGTGAAAATGATTCTCTAAGAATTACTGACTCACACTATTTCGTTACAGTCAGTCAGTGGAACCAACAGAGCTTCTTCCTTTTGGAACTTATGTGGGTTTTCATTGCGGTCTATTTGATTAAAAGATTTCCAATGTTTCAGGTAGTGTAACATAGGGGCAAAGAGTAAGGTCTCTGAGCTGAAGCCCAGTTCTCCCACAAACCAGTGAACTTGGGATAGTTGTTTATGTTCTCATATGTAATATGGGGATAATAGTTGTGAGTTTTAAATGACTAATACATGTAAACATTAAGAACACTGTCTGGCACATAATAAATATTCCAGAGATGCTAGATTTTATTATTATCATCCTGTAGTGTTATCTCTTCTTGAGCATGTTTTCATAAACTTTTTGATTTTAATGCTACAGAGTTTTATTTTAAAACGTGATGTTTACTGGAGTGATTCTTCTCTTATTCTTTATCTGATTTGTACCTGATATATTCCTTCCAATGTCTTCCTCTTTTCTCTTTGTAGTTATCAGTGAGTTGGGGGAGAAGACGGGAGCGGGGCAGACAGGCACGTTATTCATCTTCGGATAGAACATTCTATTCCAGCACATTATTTGCCCGAGAATCTTACGTATGGTTTATCCTTAATTTTCTCCCCTTTTTTTCTGAAGTGGGGTTGTAAGAGTACTTAGAATTTTAGTGGGAAGGTGGGTCACTGGCAGCCTCTGAGGGGGAACCTCTGCCTGCGAGGAAGGTTGGGGAGTGAGCGGCAGTAGCAAGGAGCCCAGTGGACTGAGACTGTCTCCCCTTCATTGGCAGGTAGCGCGTCCCATGAAATAGGAGCTTTCTTTTGGTTTGGGGTGTTCCCTCACTTTGGGACCAGCCAGTCATCCTGAAGGGTGTTCTCAGTTAGGAAACCGGATGAGATGGCAGGACGGCAGCCTGGGGTTCTTTAGCCCCATCTACCTGGCCTTTCTTTGTTACGGAAATGGGCCCCAAGCAACACATTCCCTTTTCCCTCTGGGTCCTTCTCACTTCTCCCCTTCACTGTATCCACAGTAACGGATTCTGAAGCATGATGGAGCAGGAGTCCACAGAACCCCCCTCACTTCAACAATTGCAACACCAACTTCAAGTTTGGAGGTCCTCCAGGCCACTTCTGGGTTCAATAATTCATTAGAAGGCCTCTTGGAACTCACTGAGAGCTGTTAGAATGATAGTTTATTACTGCAAAAGAATACAGATGAAGGTCAGCAGGGGCAAGAGGTCCGTAAGGTGGCGTCCAGGAGAGTTCCAAGCATGGAGCTTCCAGTTGTCCTCTTCCAGTGGCGGTGGGAACAGGGCTGCCCTTCCAAGTCATGTGTGACAAACACAGAGAGCACGGCCAACCAGGGCAGTACACCCCAGCCTCAGGGTCCAGAGTTTTATTAGGATGCTGTCACATGGGCATCGTTGACTCCTGTATGACTGGTCTCAGCTTCCAGTCCCTCTGGAGGCTAAGCCTGTACCATGTGATCCAAATCCCCCACCTTCAATCACATCGTTTTAGACTATCTGAAGTGACCCAAGGCCCCCAGACAAACAAAAACATTCCAATCAGGCATGACATTCCAACAGCTTTAGAGATTACCTCCCAGGAGCTGAGGGCAAAGACTGGACTTCTCTTTAAGGGGCAAGATTAAATTTTTTACTTACATAGCCCCTATGAACATTCTTAATTACATTTCTTAATCTGTACATGTTTTGAATTAGAGGGAAAAGGTGTCCAGACCTTGGTATTCTCCTTTCTTTGGGATCAGTTTTCTTTATATCTGGCTCTTAGGGCTCTTGACATCTCGAACAGTGCTGGCATGTCAGAGGCACTCCTTAACAGTGTGTTGAATGGATGAAGAATGAATGAATGACTGTTTCTTAAATCTGTGTTGTGAGATTGTGGTCGTTACCTAGCATTTATCACAGTTGAAGTTTTTTTTTCTTTGTTTTGACCTTTGTTCATTCCGAGTTTCAGAGAGCGTGCTGATGCAAATATGTGTTTTGCCATCTCTCTGGAAAGGAGCCCTCTCATTTTACAGAGGAGGAAGCTAATATCCAGAAGGGCTGAGTCACATGTCCCCCGATGAGGGACAGATATGGGCATCAGCACACAGGTTTCACAACTTTTAAAACTTCTCTTAGCCAAGTGCTTTAGTTCCTCTTTTCCTTCCAAAACTGACCACATAACTCCTTCTTTCTAGGGAGTTTGTCACTTCACAGTGAAATTAGCTCATTTGGGGTAGACTTCAGTTGCCCAGCCTGCCCTGCGGCAACAGCATTATTAAGTCAGAAATTCGCCAGTTCCAGGGCAGGAATAGAATAAAACCACTAAGGACCTGGACACCAATTTCACCTTGAACAACTGGGAATTCACTGTATTTACTTTGAGGATTGATTATCCAATTGAATCCTTCCAGTGTTCTCTGGGCACGCTGTGGGCTCAATCACTAAGTCGTGTCCTACTCTTTGCAACCCCGTGGACTATAGTCCACTAGGCCTCTCTGTCCATGAGATTTTCCAGGCAAGAATACTGGGGTAGGTTGCCATTTCCTCTTCCAGTGAATATGCCCACCCCAGGGCCGAACCCATGTTTCCTGTGTCTCCTGCCTTGGCAGACTGATTCTTTGCCACTGAGCCCCATGGGAAGCCCCATGTGTTCTATATCATAGTTTAAAAAGAAAAGTTCCCTCTCAGGGATGCTTGGGGCCTGGGCCAATAACCAAACTATTGGGGAGTTGTACATGCTTCAAAAATACTTTTTAAAGGTAATGTCTGATCTGACAGTTAGGACTAATGGAGAGATGGTAACACCAAGGTCGGAAGCCCAGAAGAGAAGGCACTAAAATGATGTTTCCTATATGGAGTTGCTGCCTTGGAACTGTCAGTATTGTCTGAGCTTCCTGCCACATTTTTGATCCAAGTGTAATTGCAAGATGGTCATTTACTGAGCGCTTACCGTGTCACACGTTCTTCACCATGATCTATGAGGTACTGTTATTAACATCATCCCCGATGGGGAAACTGAGGCACAGAGAGGTTAAATAACTCACCCATACTCACCCAGTTTGCAAGTGGTTCTAGGATTCAAATACCAGCAGTTTAGCTTGAGTCTGATATATAGCCTCTCTCTTCCCTGCCATGCCCACACTCATGATCATAACACCAGTTAACTTAAATAAAAGTGAGCTTTTAGGATATATTAGTTTCTACCGCTGCACGACATGTGACCACACAGTCAGTAGCTTAACATCATACAGATTTATTATTTCTTAGTTTCCATTGAGCTGGGGTCTTGTTATGGTTTAACTAGGTCCTTTCCTCAAGGTGCCACCAGGTTCAAGTTGCCACCCGGGCTGTGATCTCAACCCCGAAGCCTGGGATTCTCTTCCAAGCTTGCCAGTTGCTGGCAGGATCCAGTTCCTCGTGGCTGTCAGACTAAGACCCTACAGAGCCTAGAGACCAGCTGCCATTCTGTCCTGTGGGCCTCTCCAGAGCACAGCAGCTGCTTCTTCAAGATCATCAGAAGAGCATCTCTGCTGCTTTGAATCTCTCTGATACTTCAATACCCTCTTTTAAAGGGCTCATCTGATTAGGTCAGGCCCACCCAGAGTAGTCTTTTTTTTTTTAATTTCTTTTATTAAAGTCTAGTTGATTTATAATGTTGTTAATTTCTACTGTACAGCAAAGTGATTCAACTATAGACATATATGTATATCCATATATATACATTCTGATAATCCCTTTTTGATTAACTTAAAGTCACCTGATTACCAGACTTCATTACACTTAGCAAATGTCAATCCTAACAACCCATAAGCAAAGGGAATAGATTAGTCAGGGCATATAATCTGGGGGGCAGGAATCTGGAGGGCCAGCATAGAATTCTGCCTCCTACAAAGGATTATATTTAAGAGGAAAATGTCAGAAAAGGGTCGGAGTGGAGAGAGGGAGAGAAAGGCAGAAAAGGAATCCCTACTCATAGGCCTCTTTAAGCATCAGCTGGAAGAGGCAGTTTTTTTCTCACCCTTACCACTGCAAGGTGACTACTAAGCAGTTACCATCAACATGCCCGGATGTGCCACGTGCTTGCTTGTCCTAGAAAACCTTTGCCGTTCACTGCCCCAATTCCTTCTGCTCTGCCTCAGTTCCACCAGGAGCGGCTCCATCCTGAGTTGAATAGCCTCCCTCATTTACACCATCAGCGCTGCGTGCCCCGTGGGGGACAAACTATCCTTGTCACCTCCGAGGTCCCTTCGAGGTATGATGTCGTTGAGAGCTGGCTAAAAGCAGTAAGATTTCAGCTGTGATAGCATCAAGAGGAAGCTAAGAAAAAAGGAGGAGGAAGCGTCGTGCTTATGTTCTTCCTGCCCACTCTGAGGCATTCTTGGGTCTCCAACAGGCGCCTGGGCCTCTCAGAATGATATTCTTAGATGGTCAAATTCCTATCATAGAAGCTCTTAAATTGAACTGTTCTCTTACTAATTCTTTCGACTCCTCCCCACTATTTCTTGCACGCCCTTTCCAGTGTTTGCCAGAAAGCATTCCTGCAGGTCTGGAGGCAGGGAATAGCGTTCTGGGGCCGAGGCTGTAAGACAGCCCTCCCACGTCGTGGGACCAAATCCCTGCTAAGTGCTCTTAGGAGATAAATTCTTACAGTCATGGATGTTTGCTCAGCGAGCATGGAGTCAGGGTCTGTGGAAGAGCTGTTTGTTTGTTCTTTAAGAGACAGAGGGTCCCCTCTGTCATTTGATAAGGCCAGAGAGGTAAAAATAAAACCTGGGAGAGATACCATAAGAGTGGTCAGAGCTCTTCTTTGTTCAAAAATATCCACTGCCATTGAAGCATCCTGATTGAGAGTGGAGACTTTGCAAATGACTCAGACTCAGGTGTCATTGACCCCTGTGTCTACACCTAGGATCCAGTCCAACATCATCCCTGTGGAATCTCCATCCAGAGCTTCCATGGCCCTATGCTCTGGAGAGGAATTTTAGCCACTGGAGAGCAGGGGAGCTTACCAATGCTCTTTATTCATTCATTCTTTTATTCACTTAGCCAATATTTATTTATATTGGAAAAAGAATTATTTATGTTTTGGGACTCAAATAGTTGACTAGTTTCTACCTTTATCACGGTGAATAAAACAGAAAACAAACACATAATTATATAATGTCATGAAATATAATATGTGGAGCTTCCTTGGTGACTCAGTGGTAAAGAATCTACCTGCAATGCAGAAGACATGCGTTTGATCCTTGGGTCAGGAAGATCCCCTGAGAAAGTAATGGTAACCCACTTCAGTATTTTTGCCTGGGACATCCCATGGACAGAGGAGCCTGGCAGAATACAGCCCATAGGGTCACAAAGAGTCAGACACAACTTAGCAACTAAACAAAACAAAACAGAAGGCAAACAACCAATTACATAATGTCATGAAATATAGTGTTATAATGCAGGGTAGCCAAAAGTTTCCTTGTGAAAATATGACAAAAGCTATGGTTCTTCAAAAAAAAAGTCAGATTTCTCGTTGCCCATAATTTCCAGAAGCTCACGGACCCTCTGAGCCCCTCCATGGGGCTGCTCCGCAGCAGCGGTTCCCAGGCCCACAGCTAGTCTTGGTTTAGGAGGGCTCAGATGAGGTCTGAGAGTCCTTTTCAAAGTTCTGCTGGTGACGCTGCTGCACAGGGTTCAGAGTCACTGTTTTAGAGGAGCTGACTTTAATCTACATTGTATCAAGGAAGAAATATATTAGTGACAAAGGCCTGCAAGGAAAGATAAGCAAAGATACATGACACCTGGCTGAGGCCTGCACTGGGATGGGGAGAGCTCCAGTGTTTTTGTCCCCGTGGTCTATCCTGAAAAGTCTCCAGCCTGGGAAGCTACAGTTCAGAGTGCCGACATCTTTATTTGCACAGTGCTTAGGCCAACTCTTAATCTGGCACCTACCCCTGCCTTTTTTTTGTTTCTTTTTTGGGGACTTTAGTTCCCTGATCAGAGATCAAATCTGCTCCTTTTGCAGTGCAAGTCTTAATCACTGGACCGCCAGGGAAAGCCCTCACCAACTCTTTTTTTTAAACCCATACCCCTTTTGGATCCAAATGAAAATTTCATCGTTCCCTGAAAATTCTAAAATAAAGTCCTGGTGGAGGATAATCCTTAAGGAAGAATTGTATTTTCATAAACCAAGACATTGTTCAGCGCTGTATCCTAAAATGTCTATTGTAAAAGCATCAAGATTAAGATGACATGTTTCTGCTCATGTGTTTCTAATACATACACATACATAGACATAGAGCATGTCCTTCCCCATCCCTTCTCACTCCTATTTAGATCCTCCCACTAAATGTGATGCTTTACAGCTTACGACAAAGGTTAGGCATTTTTGTTTCCACTGTTGAGATTTCTAGGTAGGAGAAGAGACAGATGGGAGAAGGAAGGGGGAAGTTGAAAGGCAAGGCGTTTTGTGTAAAGACACACATGCTTGATTTCATTCCCTACTGAAATCCCATTAAAATGCTAGCAAAGAGATACTTTTTTAAGGTACAGACCTATTTGAATGGGGGAAATGGGAGAGTAGGAGGCAGCAGCAAAATTTGAAACCAGAAAAGCAGCTAGATAAGGGGTAATTTACTTAGAAAGTTGAATCCTAAGCCAACAGTACAGCATGTGGAAAACCAGCTTGGTTTGTAAGATAGAATTCCCCAAAGTTCCTGGCAGTACCGTGTACTTCTGGAAGAAGAAGTGGGGCTGAGGGCTGATAAAATTAGGAGAACTGCTGCAAGATCTGTTTATGAAGCAGTCACACCTCCAGATTCCTTCTCCAACTCTGCACAGCCAGGCAGTAGCCTCTTCCCCATTCTGGCAGACCGTAGAAGAGGGCACTGCCAAGGATCTCTGCCAGAGAGGCAGGAACAAGCGCTGCTGGAGTACCCAGCCACCATCTTCCCTCTTGGCTCCCAGCAGTCAGGCAGCCAGACCTTCACCCTTTAGACAGGAGCTTGGTAGAGTCTCCTCTGATAATGTGACCAGCCCCAAAGGAAAAACTTAAAAGATACTAATAGGGCAGTTCTGCAAGGAAAAGGCTCAAACTCACCAAGGTGAAGGTTACTGTTGACAAGTTCACTGATAGCCCAGAGCTTCCCACAAGACTTTTTGTCCCCTGGCCTCAAATATGAACAACTCTCCATAAAATGGGGATGGCAATATCCCCACCTCATAAGGATGAGATGAGAGTGTTGTCATCTAGATGCTCAGTCGTGTCCAACTCTTTGGAATCCCATGGACTGCAGCACACTAGGCTTCCCTGTCCTACACTATCTGCCAGAGTTTGCTCAGACTCAGGTCCACCGAGTCGATGATGCCATCCCACAGTCTTATCCTCTGTCGCTCCCTTCTCCTCCTGCCCTCAGTCTTTCCCAACATCAGGGTCTTTTCCAATGAGTCGGCTGTTTGCCTCAGGTGGCCAAAGTTCTGGAGATTCAGCTTCAGCATCAGTCCCTCCAATGAATATTCAGGGTTGATTTCCTTTAGGATTGACTAGTTTGATTTCCTTGCTGTCTAAGGGACTCTTAAGAGTCTTCTACAATTTGAAGGCACCAATCCTTCGATGCTCAAGCCTTCTTTATGGTTCATCTCTCACATCTGTACATGCCTACATGAGATGAGATGGTACTTGTGAAATCCTTAAAGCAGTGTCTGGCACATAGTAGAGTATTATCATTATAGAGAGATATACAGACAGATAAACGAAGGATTACCAGAGCTCTAAAAAATCATCTAATATGAACAATAGAGACATAACAAATTAAAAGTAAAGTTGCTTGGAGATTCTATCACTTAGAACAAGACCCAAAACCCACCCATTCCTAACCCATCATTTATTTAATATAGCTATAAAAACTACATTTATGTGGAAATATGTATGTAGAGATAATATGACAGATTATATCTATTTTATATATATACACAAAGAGTTCTTGGAAATTGGAAATAGAAGAAGTTAAAATTGAGGAAATTTCCCACAAAGAAAAGTGAAAGAGATGAAAACTTGTACAGAAAAGAGAAGACAATTAAATCAGTTCAGGAGTTCTGACAGTCGAGTACACAAGTTCGAGAGAGAGAGAAAGGAGATAAGGAGAGAAAAAAAATCAAAGAAATAATTCAATAAAATTTCCCAGACCTGAGATGTTTACTGAATTAGAAAGGTCATGAGTGCCCAGATGAGCCAACATAAAGGTACGTGATTGGAAATTTTCAAACACTGGATTAAAGCAACTCTACCATTTTTAAGGAGAAGAAAAATCAGATATAAAGTAGTTAAGAATCAGGTGGGGGGAGGGGGAGTGTTTCCCAATAGCAACACTGGCAGAAAGAAGGGAATCAACTCAAACAACCAATTAAACATTTCTCTGCATTAACTACCCTTCTGGTAATAAGGTTTCATAATGTGTGTGTATACTAAATCTTCATATTTTATACTTTAAACTTGCACAGTGTTATAATACATCTCAATAAAGCTGGAGGGGAGACATGCAAACTAAAAGAAGAAATAAAACGAAATAACAGAAACATTCAGTAATCTGATAACAGGATAAAAGGTATTTTGTTGAAAATGTATTTTCCCAAATACATATTTGGAGAAACATGGGCTTATCTAGGAAATATTAGCCATGGTTATTGAAAAATAAGACATTAAATGTGAAAGAAAAGAACTCACAGAGTCAAAGTCTGGAGAATTTCTTTCCTATGCACTGTTTTCTGAAGCTGCTAGAGGATGTGCTCCACCAAAATGAGGGAGTAAACCTACAGGAAGGCAGAAGCTGCTGGAACTCTGAAGGCCAGCTCAGGATGGAGAGGGGAAGCCTCAGACGATGGGGAAGGGAGATGCGAGAGGAGAGACGGGCACCAGTGGTAGAAAGCAGCCAGTCAAGGCCAAAGTAGGTTGGAAGGCTCTGGGAGAGGTGCTTTGTAACAAGCATTAGAGACACAGATGTGTCTGATCCTTTTGAGAGAAGACATGGATGACCTGCTGCAGAATTTGGGGCTGAATTAAGAAACTCACAGTGACCCAAATGAAAAAACCAATAACTCTTTTAGTGAAAACAAAAAGCAGAGAGATGTAATTAAAGGTAGTACCTGGTTCAGCTGTAGGTAGCTTTCATAGCCATAGTAAAGAATAAACACTGATCTGATCCAATTACAGTGTTATTAGATTGGGAGTTTAGGGGCTGGGAGGAAAGTATGTGTGCAGTAGGGGGTGGTGACCAGGAGAGAGAGCAGAGTCTTTAAGCATTTATGATAGGAAGTCATTAGATAATGCCTTAAACTTAAAAAGAAAAAAGTATAATACAGGTATAGGCTTCCCGGTTGGTTCAGTGGGTGAAGAATCCACCTGCAATGCAGGAGACACAGGCTCCATCTTTGGGTCAGGAAGATTCCCTTGGAATAGGAAGTGGCAACCCACTCCAGTATTCTTGCTTGGGAAATCCCATGGACAGAGGAACCTGGCAGGCTACAGTCCATGGGGTTGCAAAGACTCAGAGATGACTAAGCGATTGAGGACACACACAGGGATATTATCTAGAGACATAAATGTAAACACCAAAATAATCTCAGTTGAGAGAATAAAACTGGTTGCTTCTGGGGAAGGAGAAGTTAGGGCTGACAAGCAATGGACTGCTTTTAGTTTTTAATAGCAGAGCTAAAAGTATTTGGTTTTATTAAAAAACATGTTGTATGTGTACGACTTCAAATAAGATGGGGAACTTAAAAAAAGTTTTACACATGTTAATTCAGTAAGAACTATATCTCTTCCTTTCACACCTAGGTGGAGTGGAACAGCTTTGGAAACATTCAGATTAGCTTTGTTGTTGCTGTGTGGTTGTCTTTTTTTTTTTTTTTCTTGTATATACTAAAGGCCAGACTCCTTTGTGTGACCTTTCAAGCCTAAGAAATTACAAAGGCTTTAGAAACCTGGCCTTCCCAAAGCAGACTTAGAACACGGTCTGGAAGAAGTGGCAGTCAAGGACTGCGGCCCTGTGAAATAGGTGGCCCCCAAATGGTCACCCTTCTTTTAAATTTTTGAGATGTTTTCAGTGCTCTGCTTCTTTCATTTTTATTTTAATTTATTATTTTTATTTGGCTTTGCCAGGTCTTAGTCAGAGCATGTGGCATCTAGTTCCCCAACCAGGGATCGAACCTGGGCCCTTTGCATTGGGAGCTCAGAGTTTTAGCCACTGGACCACCAGGGAAGTCCCCAATGCTCTGCTTCTTGTCTTATCTTTAGCCCCCAATTGATTTTGGCCCTGAAGAAAGGCATGCCCCTGGCACAAGCAAGGGTGTGCGTCCTGGCCCTTTCCCTCTCCTTGGGCTCTCAGCGTCTTCATCCAGAAGGCAATAGACTGTCCAGAAGGCAAGAGACTGTCCAGAGCCCTTGATGCATCTGAAAAGTTACTAACAAGTACAGCGCCTTTCCTGAATTCCTGAAGCACTGGCCTTCCTGTCCCTGATGATTCAGCCTGCTGTTACATCCTTTCCCCAAAGAGTAGTTGTGAATGTGTGTGTGGGAGGGGGTTTGTGTTGGTTGTTTTATTTTGTTTGGGTGGTTTGGGCTTATATCCTCCAAGTAGATGGCAGGTTCCCAGAGGGCCAAGGCCCACCCTATACTTCGGGGTCCCTCGCACATAGTGCAGAGCTGGGCATCCAGTTTAGGATCGGTGAAAATTCCCTAAAGCGATAACAACATAGGGACTTCCTAAGGGATGGGACAAGAGTGAATGCTGACCCTTGGTTTTGTTCACCGCCGTGTCCCCAGCACCTAGAACAGTGCCTGGCACATAGTAGGGGCTCAAAAAAATTCATAGGATTGATGCGTGAATGCACCTAAGAGAAAAGCTGGAGTGGAATTTATTGGTTAGAAATACTGATTTATCTGGAGGTCCCTGGGAAAAGCTCCCCACTAAGTGACTGGAGTGAAAAGCAGGAAGAGGAATGTGGCCGCCACCTTCTCACCAAGATTCTCCAGGGCAGAGTGTGAATGGTCAGACTCACTGGAGGATGGTTGAGCTAAATATTTAAAGCCTTACAAATATGCATTACCAACTATTCCTGTCTAAGAACACTTTCGCTCCGGAAATAGAGCAGAGATAGGTAGGCCCAAGGTGGATGAACAAGGGCTTTTATTGAAGCATTATTTGTAACAGAGAAAATGGGAAACGACCTAAATGCTTAACAATAAGGGAGTCATTAAAGAAAATGTTTATTCGGTATTGCTTAATGAAGAAAGGAAGACAAAATTATACGTGCCTTTCTTCTGTGATAAAACATATATGTGTGTGCATATATGCATGTGAGTATATACATTAATATAAATAGAAAAATATTGGACAGATGCATATGAAATGATTACACTATGAGAGAATTAGTTTGGATTTTGTTATTTGTCTCTAAGCTTGCATTGTTTTCATATTTAGGGGACATACATTTTATTTCTTTAAATGACTATTTATATCTACTATTTTATGAGTATGTGTGCTCAGTCGCTTCAGTTGTATCCAACTGTTTGATACCCTATGGACTGTAGCCCACCAGGCTCCTCTGTCCATGGGATTCTCCAGGCAAGAATGCTGGAGTGGGTTGCCATGCCCTCCTCCAGGGGATCTTCCTGATCCAGGAATTGAACCCATGTCTCCTGAGGCTCCTGCATTGCAGGTGGATTCTTTACTGCTGAGCCAACTAGGAAGTCCATGTATATACACAGTTACACAAAATTTCATTAAGAATTTAAATAGGTGAAAAATAAGCAAGGGTTGAACATTAGGGTAAGATTATAAACTTTGGTGTCTACATCATTTTACATGTAACCCTTTGGTATGGATGTCTTAGGTAGCAAAGATGCTGAAGCACTTGTTTGTCAGGCAAGCAGACAGTGGTGCTGGGGGCCCTCTCTCCCAGGAAAGGCTTGATGGACAGAAGAGATGTATAAAGTCTAAGGACTCAGGGTGCAGAAGCTCTTAATGGGTTTAGTGGGAAGGGAGGGAAGGAACATAGCATTTTAAGGAGACTGGATGTGACAGTAATGGGTACATGAAGGTAAGGACATATGACAGGAAGATGCTGCAAATTCTGAGGGCCTTGGACCCCGATGGGAGTGTTAGCAGGGAGTTCGTACCACTTAGTATCCCAGTGTCTCTACTCTGTCCATTTCCTAGGGCTGATCCAGCAACAAAACCACCATCTGCTCAGAAATTAGAAAGTGTAGAATTAGGATTTTTTTTCCCACTGATGCCAAAGTAAACTTGTTCATGATATAATTTAGCCAATAGAGAAAGAGTCCAAAGAGGAAAAAAGAATCACCTGTATTCTCCCTACATCTAGGTTTGCCAGATTTAGCAAAGAAAATGGAAATGCAATATTTGAGACATACATGCACTGAAAGTTATTCCTTGTTTATCTGTAATTCAGGTTTAACTGGGTGCCCTGTATGTTATCTGGCAACCTTACTGTCAAAGGAGACCAGGATGGCCAGCTTCACCCACCACCCCAGCCCTCTCCCACCCCACTTCTGACACCCCTTTAGCTTTGGAGCTCTTCCTTTATTTACCACACTGGATTTCATGCCTTAAAACCAAACCTATTCTGTGGCAGGGCCACTGAGAGATAGGAAAGAAACAAAAAACAGGTTTATAGAAAGACAAAGACTAGACCGGGTTGCTTACAATAAGTGCTAAACAATGAATTTGATGAGTGCTTTGAGAATGGTCTAGATTTTAAATATTTTAAGATGCTTTTGATATGCATATATATAGTTAAGTAGAATTTCATTAAGGATTTAAATAGGCTAAAAATAACCAAGGACTGAACATTAGGGTAAGATTACCAAGAACGAAAACTCTGGGCTTTGCAATGCTGCTGCTCCTCTCAGAAGATGTTCCACGTCACCACCAGCCTCCTCAGGTTAGCAGCAGGGTCTCCCGTCTAGAAGGGCTGGATTTGTCCTGGGCACTGCACCTCTGCAGACCTCCAGGAAAGCAGGCTTGGGGGGTGGGGGGGCCTGCAAAGCTCTGTGAAGGTCCTTGCTTTCAGGCACCATCCCACGGCACTGAGGCCCGCCAGGTCAATTCCATCTTCCTGGGAGGAACCCAGAGGCCTGACCCAGTACACACCCACTGGGCAGAACAGCTTCCAACCTGGGCTCAGCCTGGCACCCGATTCAGCAACTTTCAACATTACCAGCTTCCATACTGCCAAAGCCAGAGAACACAAAAAGGAATAAGACCCACCCTGAGCCTGCCCTTGGTCCCCCATGCTCTGCAGCCAATCCCCCGTCAGCGTTCCTGAGCCTGGGGCTCCTGCTCTTCCATCCTGTTAGGAGCACCTGATGTGAAGAACTGATTCATTGGAAAAGACCCTGATGCTGGGAAAGATTGAGTGCAGGAGGAGAAGGGGATGACAGAGGATGAGATGGTTGGATGGCATCACCAACTCAATGGATGTGAGTTTGAGTAAACTCCGGGAGTTGGCGATGGACAGGGAGGCCTGGCGTGCTGCAGTCCATGGGGTTGCAAAGAGTCGGACACAACTGAGCGACTGAACTGAACTGAACCACCTCCCCATCCTCCCTCCTGGCTCCACACATCTTCTTTTCCTCAGGACAAACATCTCTGAAGCCCAGGACCTTCCCTGGCACTCTCACAATGCGCCCTCAGGGGTCGGGGCCCTCAAATCTCTCTTTCCAAAACTTATGTCAAGAAAGGTGCTACTGAGGGCTCACGGGCTGCTCCAGGGTAGATGGGGTGGGGGTGAGGGAGTAAAGAAGAGGAAACAAATCAGGGGTGTGTTCTCCCCTCTGTCTCCTCCTAGGTGAGGCAAGGCGTATTTATTTTCTTTTATCAAAGAGTTCTGGGGAATTCCAATTTCTTGCCACATTCCTCCCTACAACCTCTCTCTAATTTTTTGTGTCACCAGATGGTGACTGCAGCCATGAAATTAAAAGATGCTTGCTCCTTGGAAGAAAAGTTATGACCAACCTAGACAGCATATTAAAAAGCAGAGACATTACTTTACCAACAAAGGTCTGTCTAGTCCAAGCTATGATATTTCCAGTAGTCATGTATGGATGTGAGAATTGGACCATAAAGAAAGCTGAGCACTGAAGAATTGATGCTTTTGAACTGTGATGTTGGAGAAGACTCTTTGAGAGTCCCTTGGACTGCAAGGAGATCCAATCAGTCAATCCTAAAGGAAATCAGTCCTGAATATTCATTGGAAAGACTGATGCTGAAGCTGAAACTCCAATACTTGGCCACCTGATGCGAAGAATTGACTCACTGGAAAAGACCCTGATGCTGGGAAAGATTGAAGGCAGGAGGAGAAGGGGATGACAGAGGATGAGATGGTTGGATGGCATTACTGACTTGGTGGACATGAGTTTGAGTAAGCTCCAGGAGTCAGTGATGGACAGGGAAGCCCTGCATGCTACAGTCCATGGGGTCACCAAGAGTCAGACATGACTGAGTGACTGAACTGAACTGAACAGGGTTTTGTGTCTCCCATACTTATATTTGAACAATGTGTTTTGGTTTTCCTTTCTCTTTCTTTCTTCTGTATTGAGTGGCTGTGCTCGAGGAAAATATATTACAGAATATCATTTCCTGTTTCCAACTTTAGAAAAGACAGGAAAATACTGCTGAAAATCAAGGTAATCAATAGGGTTAGGAAAAAACTAAATCCACCCAAGGCCTTTGCTAAAGCCACCTCTGTCAATTCCACATTCAAGATATTGACACATGCAATGCTTAGTAAACCTGAAGCCACTTTCCCACTGAATTAAGTGGGTTCTCACTAAAATAATTACCCGATTTCACAGGAACATGTGATTAACCCCAATCCCAAATTCAAGTCTGTTAAGTATTCCAAAATGTAATCCTTTAATCCACCTTAATCTCCACCCCCACCCACTTCATTTGGCTGCTAAAATAGAAAAGTCCATCAGGGCTACAGCTCATGGGCCAGTCCTAATAGGCACTTCCTAGGGAGGTTAATTGGCAGAGAAGGAGGTTTCAAGCATCCCCAGTATTAAATTCATTTGCTCCTGACGCATTCAGAGTTTAGCACCTCCGGACAGAAACATAACTAAAATAAGCAAAATAGCAAACATTTTGGTAGACATAATAATTTCTCTATACAAATTATTTCTTTTGTTTATTTTTTCTTGTGTCTTAAAACTTTAAAATGATGTACCTACTCTTTGTTCTTTTTTTTAAAAAAATACTCAATTATACAAAAAAAATTATCAGTAAAAAGTAACTATAGTTTTTCAATTGAAAATTATAAACAAAAACAGCCACTTTGTACAGTGTGCAGGTGTCCTGAAACCTCTGGTTTTCCAACTGCAAGAGACCCCCACTGGAGCCCAGACATAGGGACTGGAAATTAAGAAAGGGGGCTTTGAGCTTCATGGAGGACGCTGAGCGGCATCTGCGACATTCCTTCATCCATTTGTTGCTGTTCCCAAACAGAAATAAACATCAGGGTTTTTGAAGATGTCTGAAGGAGGAAAGCTGAGGAGAGCTGCAGCTGCTACTCAAGGTCAAAGCCAAGGAGTTCCCTGATAAATACAGACTGTGAGGAGTTCTGCTCACTGAAGCCCCCCAACCCCTCCCAGTCCACCGCCCCAGCTGTGAGACCCTCCCTACGAGCATCTGGACAATACCTTTCTTGTCTTGCCTCCAAACCCTCACCTTCTGATCGGAGATTGGGCACTGGGTATCTCACTTTTTAGACCTCAGCTTTGCTGCACCGAATAGCGAGGATAAATATTTTATATTCCTGCAGGCAGAGGGTTTATAGTAAGAATGCACGCAGGCGGCCCAGCCTTAAGCTGGCCCTTGTAAGAGAAGAGAAGGCAACAGGCATCAGAATGCAGAGGAATTTCAAGCCCTACTCTTAGAGGAATCGGATGACAGTGTCCCTTGCTGTGAAATGCTGCACTGCCCCTGTTGCTGCAGGATGGAGTCCTAGACCCTTTACACCCATTCCCCACTGCCAGCCCAGACAGATCACCCCTGGATACCCAGGCAATATGTGAGTTTCTTATAGCTTCTCTTCCAGGACCTGCAGCTTGTACCTCCATTTAGTTCTGGAGCTTTCCTTGAGAAGTAGGCCAGCTGGTGGCAGCTGGCTACATTCCCAGGGACTAACCACAGGCTAGAGTCTGATGGCTGCTGTGTGGTCTAGATGGGGCCTCATCTCCAGTTCATGCAATCCCCAGCAGATAATGTCTGCCCTGGCGTTTCCACCCAACCAGTGCTCCTTTTAACATTATCTGTTCGAACCTTCAAGAATTTTGGCTTTTTGGTCACTGACTACCCTATCCCATGCCAGGCACGTGGGCCAAGCTCAACACCCACACCTGCTGAAATGAGACAGGCCTCTCACCAAGGGCCACACCAAGCCATTCACCCCTGACTCCAGCCTCAGAAGCCAGAAGAGCAATGTCCCCATTGAACAATGATGATGGTCTTCTGAAAACTCTAGCGATTTCTCTCCCATCTCCCCTCCTGTCCTCCTTGGCCCATTCCCAGCAGAATCCAGACAGCACCTTACTGACAGTGAATCTCCAAACTGATCTTCTATCAAATGTGCTGAAGCTAGGGACAGGCTTCATTCCCACGAGCGCCTCCTCTCCAACATGGTCCTGCCTGATAGGAACTGAGAGCCTCCTACTTCAGAGCTGTCACAGACCAGCTGAAGTTCTGGCCCTTTTAAGCACCCTGATGACTGCAGCCATGAAACTAAAATATGCTTGCTCATTGGAAGGTAAGCCATGAAAAACCTAGACAGCGTATTCAAAAGCAGGGGACATCACTTTGCCGACAAAGGTGCAGATTGTCAAAGCTATGGTTTTTCCAATAGTCATGTAAAGATATGAGAGCTGGACCATAAAAAAGGCTGAGTGCCGAAGAATTGATGCTTTCGAATTGTGGTGCTGGAGAAGACTTTTGAGAGTCCCCTGGACTCCAAGGAGGTCAAATCAGTCAATCCTAAAGGAAATCAACCCTGAACATTCAATGGTAGAACTAATGCTGAAGTTTGGCCTGATGTGTTGGATTCATTGAAAAAGATCCTGATGCTGGGAAAGATTGAGGGCAAAAGGAGAAGGGGGCAGCAGAGGATGAGATGATTAGATAGCATCACCAACTCAATGGACATGAATTTGAGCAAACTCCAGGAAATAGTGAGGGACAGGGAAGCCTGGTGTGCTACCATCCATGGGATTGCAGAGTCAGACATGACTAAGCAACTAAACAGAACAACAACTTTCCCAGGTTGCCTTTTTCCTTCCTCTAGGCTGTTTCTGACTCCTCTTCTTGCTTCCCCAATTCCTACATCTAACTGAAGGCTGGAGAGGTATCATTCCAGTGACTCTAAAGATGCTCTCGAGACCACCTACTTCCCTCCTCGTGGAAGGCAGCAGCCGTGGCTGTGACTGAGAGCGGTTTACTGCCCTGGAGCCCTCTCGGCTCTGCTATCAGGAGGATCCAGCACTGTAGTGTCAAGAGTGTGTTCCTCAAAGTTGAGTGTGCACACTGGGAGGGCTTGTCAAAACACAGACTCCTGGGTCCCTCCTGCAGAGCTTTTCAGTTAGGGGTTCTGGGGTGGAGCCCGAGAACCTGCATTTCTAACAAGTTTCCAAGTCATGCTGATGCTTCTGGTCCAGGGACAACACTCTGAGATCCAGCATTCTCACCAGAGAAACTGGAGGCTGTGGGGCTCTTCTTCAGGGACCACCCACCCTGTGAAGGAGAGGACTTCTCTACAGGAAGGCTAGAGTCCTTGGCACCTGCTGGCTAAACCATGAGCAAAAACCTGGGCTCCCCCATCTCCTATCTCTTCCCCCCAATTTCTCTATTTTGACCCCCTCTTTTTCTATCTCTCCTCACTATGGCTTTGTGTCTTTCTCTCTGGGCCTGTGTACATGCGCACAAACACAATTGTGTCCCCCTCTCTGGGCCTGTGTGCATGTGTGTGTACACACACTTGTGTCTCCCTCCCTGGGCCTGTGTACATGTGCATGCACACACTTGTGTCTCCCTCTCTGGGCCTGTGTGCATGTGTGTGCACACACACTTGTGTCTCCCTCTCTGGGCCTGTGTGCATGTGTGTGCACACACATTTGTGTCTCCCTCCCTGGGCCTTTATGCATGTGTGTGCACACACACTTGTGTCTCCCTCTCTGGGCCTGTGTGCATGTGTGTGCACACACACTTGTGTCTCCCTCTCTGGGCCTTTATGCATGTGTGTGCACACACACTTGTGTCTCCCTCTCTGGGCCTGTGTGCATGCGCGCACGCACACACACACATGCTTCCCCAGTGATGAGTTGGCATCGGATTTGTAGAGTGAGCTGGCAGCCATCTGGAGTCGCTGGGCCGCCCTGACTGACATATGCTAAAATACAGGCGGTGGAAAGACTCTGGGCAAAGAGACCAATTTGTTAATTTAATTGAGTTGCAAACAACCAGGAAGCCAACAGGGTTTGTCTGAAACCTATTAGGTGTTCTCAGATCAGCACAAGCCAGCTCTGGAGGGCAGCCGGCTCTGTGAGGGCCCCAGGCCTGTTTCCCACTGTACAGAGCAGGGCAGGGAGATGCGAAAGGGGCTTGTCTCCGGTGGGATGCTCTTAGCGAGCCCCCCTCCCTGGGCTAGTGTACTATCACCCCTTCTTGAGAGCCTGGCCTTCGGGGTGAATGAGTGCCACCTGCCTGGGAGCTCTGCTCTCCTGTTCCGGAGCAGCATGGAGCTGAGGACTGACTCACATGGAATACAAAACTGGGCTTCTTAAGGTACATGTTTGCCCAGAACCTAAGAGTTTCCTGGCACGAAGGAATTTCACCGCTAAAACAAAACAGTCCCAGGCAACAGAATAGTTGGGTACCCTATCTTGACCTCAGTTCAGTTCAGTTCAGTCGCTCAGTCGTGTCTGACTCTGTGACCCCATGAATCGCAGCACGCCAGGCTTCCCTGTCCATCACCAACTCCCGGAGTTCACTCAAACTCACGTCCATCAAGTCGGTGATGCCATCCAGCCATCTCATCCTCTGTCGTCCCCTTTTCCTCCTGCCCCTAATCCCTCCCAGCATCAGAGTCTTTTCCAATGAGTCAACTCTTCGCATGAGGTGGCCAAAGTACTGGAGTTTCAGCTTTAGCATCATTCCTTCCAAAGAACACCCCAGGGCTGATCTCCTTTAGAATGGACTGGATGGATCTTCTTGCAGTCCAAGGGACTCTCAAGAGTCTTTCCAACACCACACTTGACCTCAGTCAGAGCTGATTTTGCCCGGCATGTGCTCCAGGCCTCCACCTGGGATCAGGCCTGGCCTAGACTCCACTGGAGACTCCATCCTTCCTTGTTGAGCTCCTTCCCAGCCAGCCCTGCTTCCCTCACTTATGGGAGCACTCCCTCAATCAGTCAACTATGGGCACCAAATCCTTGTCTCAGGCTCTGCTTCTAGGGAACCCCGTCTAGACATCCATCTTCCACACTCATGGCCACTGTGAACAAAATACAAACGAGGAGGGTGTTCAGCACTGCTGATGGTTTTGGGGCTAAGGAAGGTTCATGACGGTCATAATAATAATAGGTATTATTGTTATTGATTGTCAGGGGGTCTCGGCTTTACTGTGAGGTCCCCTAACTCTAAGTGTCAGAGTGCCCCCTAAGCGTCAAGACTGTTCTTTGCCACTTGTCAAGAATTAGTGCCTTAGTCATGCAGAATGCAGAGAGCCTGAGGCCAGGAACAGTTCCTTTTCTATACTTTTATGTTGGGCTTCCTGGTGGCTCAGACAGTAAAGAATCCATCTGCAATGCGGAAGAACTGGGTTCAATCCCTGGATTGGGAAGATCCCCTGGAGGAGGAAATGTCAACCCATGAAAAGAGTGAGATACTTTTATGAAAGAAATGAGTGAGTTACTTTTATGTGTGGTACTTTCTGTGTGGGTTCACAGGTGGTTCAGTGGCAAAGAATTCGCTGGCCAATGCAGGAGCTCCAGAAGACCCAGTTTCAATCCTTGGATCAGGAAGATCCCCTGGAGGAGGAAATGGCAACCCATTCCAGTTTTCTTGCCTGGAGAATCCCATGGACAGAGTATCCTTGAGGGCTACAGTCCTTGGGGGTTACAAAGAGTCAGATACGACTGAGCGACTGAGTGCTTTCTGTGTAGTCAGCGTTGCTCTGACTTTGTGAGGCAAAAAGAAATGAGTGAGATACAGGCTCTGCCCTCCTCCATAGCTGTGTTGATGAGATAGTTTCACAGGCAACATCTTGGGAGGGCACACGGGGTAGTGCTGGGGCTTGCTGAGTGCGTGAGGGGGCAGGAATGCAGAGAGGGATTGCACAGAGTTGGGGGGGGTGGGGGTGCCAGCTGGCTTCCCAGGGGAAGGGCTGCAGCTGGACTCTAAACAGGCAAAGTCACAACAGGGGGAAGGAGACAGCAGAGGTGTCCCAGGAGGCCATGAGGCAGGGAGCCCTGGGGTGTCTTTGGAAGTCTGAGCAGGGATGTTTTTCTGGTGGGAAGGCTTGCAAAA
This sequence comes from Bubalus kerabau, assembly GCF_029407905.1. Taxonomy (NCBI): domain Eukaryota; kingdom Metazoa; phylum Chordata; class Mammalia; order Artiodactyla; family Bovidae; genus Bubalus; species Bubalus kerabau. The sequence continues at coordinate 50,765,603 of NC_073644.1, forward strand.
GGAGGGAAGAGTTGGGATCTGGGGACCTCCCTCAATGCTGAGGAGTTAGTGCCCTGTTCAGCGGGCAGATGGATGGTTCCCAGCAAACCAGAATTTCTGAGGAGAAGACAGATGGGGCCAAACCTCCTCTGATGACTGAGAACACCTCCTCTCCCTGAAAGGTGTGGGATCCTGATCACAGGGGCCTAGGCAGGCCTGTCTCTTCCTTCCCCTCCTCCGGGGCAACCACAGACGAGATGTGAGAACACCTGCAGAGAATCAGGAGCTGGAGTTGCTCTCCCCTCCCTCAGATAAGCCCTCATCTCCCTTCTCCTCAGCCCACGTTACCCCTCACCCCGGTCCCCCATCTCCCCCACTCTTCCAGACAGGCAGATGACTCTTCCCGAAACACAGCTTCCTGCATGTCACTCTCCACCTGGAGGACGTTAGTGTCTACCCACTGCCCACAGGATAAGATCTGCACACCTCAGATTAGCTTTCAAATCTCTCTACAACGCCAAACACTCCCTTCGCCCTTCCCGCCTCCAGTGAAGCTCCCTTCCCACAAGCCCCAGAGCTGGTCAGGTGGGCACGTCCCCAGCTACGTCATGGACCTTGCTTTGTGTCTTTGTTCAAACCCCGCTCCTTTTCTGGGCCTGTCAAATTCTACCCTTTCTCCTCAGAGCCTCCAAAATGTCTCCTCTTGTGATGTCCAGCCACCCTGGTGTCATGCTCTCTACATTTCTCAAGCCTTTGTGTTGTAGGTTGTCCACAGAAGGATGCCAACCAGTGTTCCGTTTCTGCATTTGTGTGCTGCTCCCATCAGAATGGTGGCCCAGGAGTTTGGGGGTTTTGAGCGCTAGCTGCCCTGGACTCCTTGTCTGGTGCCTTACCATAAACATCGTGCTTTCCTTCGCCCCAACCCAGCGTCAGTAGGTTGCCTTTACTGCCTGTCGGTAAGTTGACTCAAGTTTGGTTTGGTAATAATTTGGTGATTTCCACCTATATCTCACTGGCCAGAACTGAGTCATGTGCCCTCTGCTAGCTGTGAGTGATGCTGAGAAATGCATTGAAAAACAAAAAGAAAAACCTGTTTGCCCTCCATTAGGAACCAAGCTGTGTTCGTGACTTGTTTTGACCAATAGAACTCAGTAGAAGAAATCCTGTGACAATCCAGGATTAGTCCTTAATAGACCTGGCACTTCCGCTTTCAGAGTCTTAGAAAAGTCACATGAAGACTACTGACTACTGACTGACTACTCTGCTGGGGAGAGAGACCCAGCCAAGCCAGCTGCCAAGTCAACTGGATCCTCTACCCCAGTCAATCAGCCTCAGCTGACGTGTGTGAAGCAGGAACAAACCTTCTGGCTGAGCCCTGTCTGCTTTGCAGAGTCGTGAGCAGATGGATGGCTACTCTTTTGGGGTGTTTGCAGTCAGCTCACTTTGGTCTGAGTCCTGGCTCTGCTGTTTAACAAGAGCTGCTTGCTTGGAGGAAGTGCTCTCTGGCAACAGGCTTTATGCTAAGTACCTACACATATTATCTCATGGAGAGGGGACTATGACTATCCCCATCCCATGAGGGTCAAGTGATTTCTCAAGTCCACACCTGATAGGTAGCAGATTTGGATCATCCCCCAGGCTTGGAGTCCAGAGTCCAGATTCTAACAAGAGCCTACTGGTTATATGAGCTGCATGACCACGAGCAAGCATTTTCCCCTAAGACTCCTCTCAACTGTGAAATTCAGAAAAAAATACAGAATGGATTGAAGATGGTGGTTTATGAAGATTAAATGAGGTGGCTCACACATGGGCTGGACACTGAGGAGTTGCTCATGAAATACTGGTTCCTTTTTCCCTGGTGTGAAGTAGAAACAATCTCCCAGTCTCTTCCCCACAAACACTGTTTGAAAATCCTGAAACCTTGAATCCTAACATATAAATAACCCTGCCAGGCTAGTCCATAAAAACTTGCTTGGACCATAATGCACCATAAACCCTGTACACATTTATTGGAATAAAAATGTTAGTAGAAAATAATATTTATAATTAAAGTAAAAAGGGGGTTTTGATTTATCTCAGTAATAGCATAAGTTTACAGGGAGTAGGGTGATGAGAAAGAGCCCTGATGGCTTTTTTTTTGGCTGCATGGAATAGCATGCTGGGATCTTTCCCTATCAGGGATCAAACCCCTGCCTTCTGCAGTGGAAGAGTTGAATCTTAACCACTAGGTCACCAGGGAAGTCTGAGTCATGCAAGCTTTGACTTCAAGCTTGAGGAAATCTCAGACACTGCCTACTTTGGGGCAAATGTTGCTGGCTATTCTGAAGCAGAGAGGGGAACTGATCACAGATGTGAATTCCAGCCTTGAACTCCATCTTTTTCTGCACCTTACAGGGTGGCTTCAGGGTTTGTGGTTAGAAGCTTCCATGGCTTAAGGTGACTATGAATGGCTCCCTTATATCTGCTTCTGCGAGTTCCCCTTCTTAGGGAGTTCCATCAAGTGTCTGCTGCATAAAGATGACAGTATAAAGTTGCATGCTCTGTAGTACAACTGCATTGGCTGCTGGATTGCTTCTTTACTAGAATTTATTATGCTTTTGTGTGTGTTTGTGGCTTACTTCACATGTTTTTCACATGTTTTTGGCTAGTTTTAAACTTGGTTCAGGTCATTTCAGACTCAGTTGATCCATGTGTTGATAGATCCGAGTTGATCATGTTTGTTGGTTTTATATCAGTATTTTTAGGTGCATGTATAACCTTTCAACGGCCTCCCGATTTTTGGTCTACCTAAAAAGTGACCATGGCACACCATGTTTTCTGAATTTAGGGCATTTTTTTCATGCTGAAAGTTCATTAACAGTAGAATGGAGAAATCAAATAGGGTTGATTCATATAACTCAATAGTGTATAACACTAAAAAGGAACAAACCACAGCACTTGACAATGTAGTAAATCTCAGAAACGTAATACTGAGTGAAAGGAAGTCAGCATGGCAAGGATTTAGTAGTGATGCCTTCTGTTATGGGGAAGCCAGGAGAAACCCGAAGAAGAGATTGGTATGGGATGGACAAGGGAGCTTCTAGGCCACTGACAGTGTCATTTCTGACCTGAAGGTAATTATGTATGTGTTTGCTTTAGAATATGTTGTCAAGCCACACATTTATGCGCTTTTGACAATGTAAAGGGATTGAAATAATTGCTACATATACAAGTAGGAGTCAGGTAGGAATTCAAGCTTTACGAATTTGATCCATTTGCCAATTAAAAACGTCCTGATTTCTCATTTCATCATTTACCTCTGAGTGTGCCCATTAAGCTTAACTGAAATCCATCCAACCACCAGATAAATCTGAGGATGAGGACTTTAAAATCTGCATACTGAAGAGTATTGCTATTGTTATAGGCATTGAGCTAGGCGGGTGTATCAGGGTTCACTAGCAGAGCAGAACCAGCAGGATGTGTATATACACAGAAAGAGATTAATTATGAGGCTCTGGAAGCCAGATCACGTGATTATGGAGGTTGGCAAGTCCAAAATCTAAAGGGTGGACTGGCAGGCTGGAGACCCAGAAGAGTCAATGCTCCTGTTTGAGTTCAAATGCCATTTGTTGTAGAACTAGGAAGAGCGAGTGTCACAGATGATGCTTGAAGGCTGTCTGCTGGAGATTCCTCTCTGGTTTGGTGTCAGGGGAGGGGAATCCCTTTGTTGTATTTCTCTCAGTTAAGTGGGGTGGGGAAAGGAAGTCCTTCAACTGATTGGATGAGGCCCACCCATATTCCGAAGGGCAGTCTGCGTCACTCCAAGTCCTGACAAGAACTCAAATAATGTTTGACAAACATCTGGGCACCAAAACCCGGGCAAGTTGACACATAAAATTAACTATCACAGTGGGTGGCTCATGCTACCTGGTTTACTCCTCGGACAGCCTCATGAGTTGGTTATTTCGAATCCCATTTTTCACAGAGCGTGTAAGCACCCTGTTTGAAGTTGCACAGCTGGTAAGCAGCAGAGGCAGGAGTTAAAGTCATTCTGATACCAAACACTAGTGGTGAGCAAGCTTCATGTATTGATTTATTTTTGCATGAGAACCAACCTAAGAACGATTAAAACGTTTACAGGCTTTATATTTTCATCTTGAAGGAAGATAACTTGATTGAATCTCATGGAGAAAATGTATTTTAAGGTATAATCATCCAACTGATCAATGGAAAATCGCCTCTGCTTCACAGTCATGAAAATGTCATATCTGGGCATACATGAGAGGGGGTAGCTTTCTAGTATGTTACCTGTGAGAGGAGTGAAGCGGGTTGAATGTTGTTTATTCCTGCACTCTGGTACATACCAGAAAGGTGGCTGAGGACAAGTAGACTTAGTTTTAGATGGACGAGGATGTGATTGAGCATATATGCTGGAGGAAACTTTAAGGGCCTGTTGGAGGACAGATACTTTCTGAGAAAAACAGAAAAGAGAGCGGGGAGAGATAAGCTGGTTAAGGAAGTCTGGTTTTTGAGAAAGGAACTGTGATGGGATTAACAAGGCTAAAGAATGGTGAAAGTCAGGGGGACAGGATGAGAGAATCAAGACTGACCAGGGGAAGCATAGTTCCCTTGTGGAAAGAAGGAAGATGGTGCCCACAGAGGTAGGGTTGGGCAGTTTGGGGACTGTAGGAGCATCAGAGAAGTGTGATCAGCAAGGGTGGTAGGGATTGTCTTGGAGATATTGCCAAGCCTCCTGATGTGTATATGGTTCCTTTTCTTCTCTACAAGTTGTATGCCAGAGAAAAGAGCCTGGGCTTAGAGTAGGTTCTAAAAACTAATTCAAATACTACATCGTATCAATATGAATGCCCATTTGTCTTTATGTGTTATGGTATTACATGCTGTGGATAAAAAGAGAACAGTATGTATCCTTTCTCATAAGATTGCAAGAGAATTGATTATGAAAAAAAGAAGTTCCATGCCCAGAGCTGGGCTCCCTCTCCTTCCCTCCCTTTCCCCTTTCTTTCTTCCTTTCCTCATCTTGAGTGTTTCTAGTTTGTCGCTTTTCATGGTGTTAGTCACTGTTTTGAGTCTGTACTTTTCCTCTTGGGGGACTGAAGCATCTGAAGGCAGGGAATGGTCACAATGGGGAGAAGAACAGAAAGAGAGCAGCCTGGGAATCAGAATGGGAGTGGTCCTGGTACTCGCACTCGCTGACTGTGACCTTGGGAAGCCGCTGACCGCTCTGGGCTCCGTTTTCCTTTCACCTGTTGGCAACACTCGCCCTGTAGGGTTGTCCTGAGCATCGGGAAAAATAGATGTGCGATGCCTGTCAAAGTTGGCTCTAAACAAACAATTGTCCCCAGAGCGAATCCTAGAGTAAGTGCTCAATAAATAACTGTGGAACTGAATTCTATGAAGCCCAGTCTCCAGTTGGGCTGGATTTCCAGGATTTGCCAAGGAAAATCCCCTTTGGGTTGTGCAAAAGAAAAGCCGAAAATCTTAGCAAGAGATACCAGCCGTAGAGCACACAGCCCAGGAATCCTGTCCTCTGCCCCAGGGAAAGGCCCAGGGCCCTGAGCGATCAGGGGATGAGGGGCTGGTCCCTTGGGCGCAGCAGTCCTCTACTCTGCACAAGTCAGAGAACTTTCTCCACCTCTCTTCGTCTGACTGAAATGCTGAGATCTGGAGGAAAATTAAAACCCTCCAGATCTTTGTCACATTCCTCAGAGATGAAAGGGAGTCTGGAGTAGATCTTTTACACTGTAATTTGCACTTATCAGGAGCTGGAGACAGCTGCTCCCAGCCCAGTCCTCTGGTCCAGGGAGGGGTTTGGGAGTCAGACTTCCCAGGGTGGCCTGGCTGGGAGAGTCCCACCTTTCCAGGAGAAAAGTTCCAGGTCCGTGGAGGGACTCCTGGCTGGTCTACTCTTGTCCTGCTCATGGCCTCTGAGTGGACAGGACTCTTTCCTCCTGGACATGAAGGTGTCTAACCAGGGACACCCTTGGCTGCCTTCAATGACACCTCACTCAAAGTCCCACTCCTCTGACTATCAGGACCCTGACCCCAGAGCACTATCCTGTGTGAGAAAGTCCTTGCATGCATGCTAAGTCACTTCAGTCATGTCCAGCTGTTTGTGACCCCATGGACTGTAGCCCTCCAGGCTCCTCTGTCCATGGCATTCTCCAGGCAAGAATACTGGGGTGGGTTGCCATGCCCTCCTCCAGGGGATCTTCCTGACCCAGGGATCGAACCTGCGCCTCTTACGTCCCCTGCTTTGGCAGGTGGGTTCTTTACCACTAGTACAACCTGGGAAGCCGGAACAAGTCCTTAGGCCAATCCAAATACTTCCCAAATCTTTGAAGGTGTTCAAGTGCCCCACCTCCATGCAGCCTTCCCTGTCCCCTCCAGCTCTGGCTCACTAGTCTCTCATCTGACTCCTAACTCCTCAGAGGCACCCAGGTTGGTGAAAGTGAAGTCGCTCAGTTGTGTCTGACTCTTTGCAACCCCATGGACTGTAGCCTACCAGGCTCCTCTGTCCATGGGATTTTCCAGGCAATAGTACTGGAATGGATTGCCATTTCCTTCTCCAGGGAATCCCAACCCAAGGATTGAACCCGGGTCTCCTGCATTGTAGACAGATGCTTTACCATCTGAGCCACCAGGGAACTCCTCAGAGGCACCCAGGTTAGGACATGGTTATGTCCACATGCTGTTCTCTTCCACACAAGGAGTTCTGGTCTTCTGAGCTAGTGAGTAAGCTCCAGGGTTGTTTTTTTTGTTTTTTTTTTTTTTTAATCTGTCTTCAACACTGCCTGATTCACGGCCTTTAACCTGGCCCTAGTCACCATCCTCTGGGTCCTGCACCCTTGCTGCTGCTGCTGCTAAGTCTCTCCAGTCATGTCCGACTCTGTGCGACCCCAGAGATGGCAGCCCACCAGGCTCCCCCATCCCTGGGATTCTCCAGGCCAGAACACTGGAGTGGGTTGCCATTTCCTTCTCCAATGCATGAAAGTGAAAAGTGAAAGTGAAGTCACTCAGTCATGTCCGACTCTTAGTGACCCCATGGACTGCAGCCCACCAGGCTCCTCCGTCCATGGGATTTTCCAGGCAAGAGTACTGGAGTGGGGTGCCATCGCTTTCTCCTCTGCACCCTTGCAGAAACCCTCTAAATGTTTTGTTGCATTTGCTCACAGTCCATTCACCAGGCCAGAGAGCTCTCTTCGAAAAGCAGCACTGACAATCTCGACCTCACCCCCGAAGCCTTCAGTGGCTTCACACAAGCCCTCCACGATCTCACGATAGCCAAGCAAACACCGCACTAGTTACCCAGCAGCTCCATTCTTCCCAGGTAGATTGTAAGCCCTACAAAGGCCTTTTCCACTCCAAGTCCAGGTCCTCGCACATCAATACATGTTTGGTTGAAAGAGTGAATGAATGGGTGAGGGAATGCCTGTGAGCAGCCTTGAAAGTTAATCAAGCAGTGTTGTATTTTGTGTCTATTCTGGGTGTGGTTTTCTGGTGTTGGATCCGCAGCAGGAGGCTTTGTGTGCACATGGCTTACTCAGGAAGGGCACCCTGGGACCCTGGTAGGGGAGCTGAGGGGACTCAAGGGTGGTGGAATAACAGTGTTTTATCTTTGTCCGTCCCTCCCCTGCCACAGACCAGCACCAAGTTCCTAAAACTCAGGGCACGTACTGAGTGACTGGAGTGTCTTATGTTATTTATAGGGACCTCCTAGCAACCATACCTGAGCTTTGGCTAATGAGGGGGGTCTCAGAGAGCCCCTAGGTAGCTGTCAGGATGGGGGCTGGTCACCAGAGGAACCAGCCACATGATTAGAATTTTCAGCCTCACGCCCTACCTCCACAGAAGGGAGAGGGGCCAGAGAGTGGGTTCAATCACAGATGGCCAATGATTTAATCAATGAAACTTGGATGAAACCCTTTGAACAGTGAGGCTCCTGTTTGATTAATATATAGATGTCCTGAGATCTCCCCAGTGGTCCAATGGTAAAGAGTCTGCCTGTCAATGCGGGGGACATGGGTTCAATCCCTGGCAGGGGACGATTCCACATGCTGCGGAACTACTAAGCCTGAGCATCACAACCAACCACTCAATCTGTGCTCCGGAGCCCAAGAGCCACAACTGCTGAAACCTGCCCACTCTAGAGCCTCTGTTCCCCAGCAAGAGAAGCCACGGCAACGAGAAGCCTGTACACCGCACCTAGAGAGCAGCGCCCTGCTTGCCACAATTAGAGAAAGGCCTGAGTGCAGCAGTGAAGACTCAGTGCAGCCAAAAATAAATAAATGAAAAATTAAAAAAAAAATTATACAGTTGTCTTGGGAGAATGTTGTACCCTGACTCCACGTGGGGACAGAGGCTAATGCTCTCTGGCCTCTTCTGGACCTTGCCTTATGTGCCTCTTTATCTAGCTGTTCATTTGGACCATTTAAAATAAACTAGAATCATACTTGGTCTTCCCAGATGACATTAGAGGTAAAGAACCCGCCTACCAATGCAGGAGATGTAAGAGAGGCAGGTTCGATTGCTGACAAAGATCCCCTGGAGGAGGGCATGGCAACCCATTCCAGGATTCTTGCCTGGAGAATCCCCATGGAGAGAGGAGCCTGGTGGGCTACAGTCCATGGGGTTGCAATGAGTCAGACACAACTGAAGTGACTTAGCACACACACACGCATAATCATAATTACAGTTATTTGAGTTGTTCTAGTGAATTTCTGAACCTGGGTACCGGGCGATGGTTATGAGAAGCCCTGAATTTGCGGTCTTACAGGCAGAAGTGTGAGTAGCCTGGGAACCCACTGCTTGCATCTGGCATTTGAAGTGTGGGTCGTCTTGTGGGACTGAACCCCTAACCTGTGGAGTTTACGCTAATTCCCGGTAGCAAGTGTCAGAGTTGAACTGAATTGTTGGACACCCAGTTGGTGTCAGAGAATTGGAAAATTATTGATTGTTGTTAAAATGAAGCACCAAGTAAGACAATGTCCCACGTTTCAGCCTGAACCCGATGAAGGGGTGTCTCAGGGATGTGCCCACCGAGGCTGGAAGTCCGGGGTCTTCATAGACACGGACCCTTCCATCATTGGTTAGAAGCTGCCACCAGGAATTTTCACACAGTACCTACTCTGAGGGTGGGGAGAGCTAACTCTTAAGGTAAGGGCTCGAAGGGAAAGAGACAGGGGTGTGGGCTGTTAGAGCTGAAAGGATGCCAAGGAGAGGTGGTACCCACACAGTGGGGAGGGATGAAGGGCACCTGGGGGGAGCACCAGCCTTGTCTGCCACAAGCTCCTCACTCTGGGGACATGTTGGCAGGGAGACAATCCTCCAGCCCACTGGGACTTTGGGTCCTTATCCTCCCAGCATGAATCGAGCAATTCCTTTGTGCCTCCCCCAGGGGCTCCAAAGACACAGGGCACGGTCTCTATCCTTCTGCCACTAGTTCCCTCACCTTGGCATGTGACCCTCTGATATTTCATTGGCAGAAAGGGAGCATCTTATGAATAGTTTGCTCTTCATAATGAAATTCTGAAGTGTGAAGATAATTTTCTTTTAAAAACTAGACTACCATACATTAACTCAAAACAATGGCTCTTGCCCTTATGTCTGTGCTGACATTTTTCCTAGATTCACGAAGACTGGCACCAATGGCCTGAAACTCCCAAGTCCCTGCCCGTGACCACGTGACGTGGCCGTGAGCACCACATGAGAACAGCTGCAGCTATGGGGGACCGGATGCTCGTCTGTGAGCACTGGCCTCCCCTTGCATGAGACCCAGGGGCCCAGGGATCTCTGAGAACTGTCAAGAGAAGGGTGATGCCATGGTCCCAGGCTGCGTGTGGGGTGGCGGTTATGGGGAAGCCACCAGGGACGGTCACGTCCTGCTTCAGCTGAGCCAGCCATTTGCAGCTACAGGGCATGGTTCCAGTTGCTGACTGCTCTCCGTTTTCTGCTGGTGACAGATCATTAAAGCCAGGCTCTGCCCTGCTCCCTGCCACTTCGTTTGAATATTAATTGCAGCCAAAGCAAATTAAAAGAGCAAATCTGCTATTCCCGAAACCTGCCATGCATAACAGAGCCAAAGACAAGTGATTTTATTTGTGTGCAAGATATTTCACAGGGCTGCTCTCTTCTGCAAGTGTGGAGGGAAGGATGACTGCTCGGAAGAGGTGATGGGTGATCAAATGGCCAGGAGGTGACTGCTGGGAGACTAACAGATCCCAAGACCATCAGCTTTACAAAAGATTTGCAGGCGAGGAGGAGGAAGAAAATGCCTTCATCCTGATTGGCCAGGGCCTGGGTTTGCTCTGTGGCTGCCCACCCAACCAGAGCATTGGTCACATGCATGTCCCAAAGTCCCTTCCATCCTGTGACATGTCAGATCAAAGCCAGAACAATCTGTCTCCTGCTTGCAGCCCCTCAGCGGCTCCCCAAGGCAAATGACTGGTGTCAGAACGGACCCTTTGTCCTCAACACCTCCTTGAAATATGCAGAAAGGATGTGTCTGGGGAGCAGGAGCTGCCAAGGTTTGCTTGGGAAGCCTTGAATGAGAATTTATGTCACTTCTTCAAGGCAGTTCCGTACTGGGTTGATTAGCCAAGAGGAAAACACGGCATTTACCTAGGGAAACAGCAAAGCAGGCTGAAATAAAAGGTGGAGAATTATTAAACTTTTGGCATTTAACATTTCCCTCAATGAGGAAAAATGTGAACGTTGGTAGACTGCCTTTTGTATCACTTTAATCTAGATGTATGTGTGGGAGTGGGCTGCAGCATATTGTTTTCTTAGGGCTCTAGAGCTCTTAGATACTCTCTTCCCCACAGAAAGCTGGAGAATGGGAGAAGGTGGCGCATTCATGATTTGTATAAGAATTTTCCTCTCTGGTTGGCACAAGTAAGGTTGAGAGTTCTTTGTTTGGAAAAGCCACATTTCCCTTGTAGCTCAGTTGATAAAGAATCTGCCTGCAATGCAGGAGACATGATTAGATTCCTGGGTCGGAAAAATCCCCTGGAGGGGAAAAGGTAACCCATTCCAGTATTCTTGCCCAGAAAATTCCATGGACAGATGGGTCTGGTGGGCTACAGTCCATGGAGTTGCAAAGAGTCGGCCATGACTGAGCACAAGAGAGAAAGCCCAGAATGTGGCTTACTTCACTGGGGGTATGAATGATCTTTCCTGGGGCCTAAGCATGTCCTGCCCACTGACCAGTTGAATGTGTGTCGGAATCACCTGCAGGGCTTGTTACAACACAGATCTCCAGGCTCCATCCCAGAGTGTCCAGGAGAAAAGCCCTGACTGTAGCTTTTGCCAATTGCTTTGGTATAAACATTTCCATCACGGCCAGTTTCAAGTTATCAGCATAAGATGAGATGTGCATGATCAGCCCTCCCAGGACCCCAGGGAGGGTTGATTTACTGGTGGGGAACAGGGCTATAGCTGAGGATTCTGCTAGAATGACTCAGAGATCCAGCCACCACCAGGCAGGCTTCATGAGGCTTCTCAGAAGAAGAATAAGGAGCAGAAAGTATGAGGGAAGAGGGGCCAGAAGGAAATAAATGGGTGTTCCTAGAAGAAAGAACGCTTACACCTGGCCTGCCATTCTCTCACCTGCTCACCTGGGTCACAAAACTTTGTTACATGTGTGTGTGTTTAAGAAGTTAAATGTGTATATATAAATGTCTTTTTCCTGTTTCATAAAGTTAAATTTTAAAAGGATGTAAAAAAGAAAATAAACATCATGGATTATCTCACCATGTAGAAATAAACACTATGACATTTGGGTGTATATTCTAATTTTGTTTTGCTTTGTTTTGTTTTTAAATAACATGCTCTCACATGCATACAGATTTTATTTATACATAACATACACGTACCATTTCGTAACACAATTTTTTCACATAGCATTTTCATGAGCATTTTCTCATGTCATCAAATGTTCTACAAAATGATTTGTAATGGATGTACCATAATTTATTTTTGAACCCCTGTTCTTGGAAATTTGCTTCACATCTAACATTTTTTCCAGGACAAACATGCTCTGATGAACAGCCTCATATATAATATTGCCGTCTGTGATAATTTCTCAGAATTCAGCTTTCTAATAGGACACATGGGCTTGCTCTAACATGTGCACATTTAAAACCATTTGGTTTGTTGTGTCAGATTGTATTCCAGAGTGATCATATCTATTTACACTCCCATCAGTGGCTTTTAATAGTGCCCATTTCATCATTCCTTCATCAACACTTGGTTTTACAAGTTTTTCAAACTCTGGAATATTTTCTTTTATTTTTTCCACCATAGTGAAAGAGTCATATCATGAGAGATGGACAAGCAGTCAATGTGGATACCATTTACTAAACTTTAAAGTTCCACTAAATCCTTCAATATTGGGCTCCCAAGGAAATGATAAAATGTCAGCTGCCGTAGCCAGCTAAGACTTCTACCATCTCTGTGCCTGGATGGAAGCTGGCCAAGTGTGAGGAGCTAGAGTCTCCTCAGGCTAGAATCATCTCTCTGGACAGAAGAGTGACATTTGGTGACCACGATTCCTGAAAGGAACAAGACTGGACAATAGCAGGAAGCAGGGGGAAAAGAGGACAAGCCATTAACAAGCGAATTAAGACCAGACAAGCGAGATGAATCAGAAGTGATCCAATAACCAGCCCTGGATTAAGTGCATCTGGCTCATGAGGGGATTTCACAGTCATTTGCTTCAAGCTGCTAATCTTTTCTGAGAGGTTCCCTTCAAGCCGTCTGGAAGGAATGAATAAATGGATGCTCAGCCGAATGGCTGCTCCTGCGACGTTTTATGCATGGGTGTGCACACACGGGCCCCTGCCTTGGCGATTTGGGATTTAAAGTGCGGCTGGCTCACAGAATTATAGAATTTTATTTTTTTAATTTTTAAAATTTTACTGAAGTATAGTTGATTTGCACGGAGAAGGCAATGGCACCCCACTCCAGTACTCTTGCCTAGAAAATTCCATGGACGGGGAGCCTGGTAGGCTGCAGTCCATGGGGTTGCTAAGAGTCGGACACGACTGAGCAATTTCACTTTCACTTTTCACTTGCATGCATTGGAGAAGGAAATGGCAACCCACTCCAGTGTTCTTGCCTGGAGAATCCCAGGGATGGGGAAGCCTGGTGGGCTGCCGTCTGTGGGGTCGCACAGAGTTGGACACGACTGAAGTGACTTAGCAGTAGCAGTTGATTTGCAATGTCATGTTTAATTTCTTCTGTACAGTAAAGTGACTCAGTTATACATATATATTCTTTTTCATCTTCATTTCCTTGATGATTTATGAGAGGATACTGAACACAGTTCCCTCTGCTATTCAGTAGGACCTTGTGGTTTAGCCATCCCACAACAGTTTGTATCTACTAATCCCAAACTCCTAATCTTTCCCTCCTCCAGAATCTTAGAGTCAGAAAAGAGCTATACAATATCGAGCCCACTTGTCATTTACAGATGGGGAAACAGAGGCTCAGCTAGGTCATAGGATTTCTCTTGAATTCACACATCAAAACACTGACAGAGCTGGGACTAAAACTCAGGTCTCCAACTCTTAGTCCAATCCCATTCCTACTAGCTTGTAACCATTGTTTACTCCAGTATTTTCTAAACTTACTTAATGGAGAGTAACAGAAAGAATTAATATGGGTGACAAGACTAGAAATATAAAATAAATCATTTCATTAATTGTCTTCCCCGGGAGGTGTATTCCAAAGGCAAGTGCGTAAAGCTGTCAAGTAGCTCTTTCCTGGTGCGTGTCACCAGGATGAATGATAAAGCCCCATATTCTCAGCTGTAAGATGGGGCCAGTCATGATACCTGCCTCACAGGCTGTGGTGAGATAGCAGAGAGCTTGGCACAGACTTGCATTTGTTTGGTGTGTGTGCTCAGTTGTGTCTGACTTTTTGCAACCCTATGAATGATAGCCTGCCAGCCTCCTCTGTCCATGGGATTTTTCCCAGCCAGAATACTGGAGTGGGTTTCCATTTTCTCTTCCAGGGGATCTTCTCCACCCAGAAATCGAACTCATGTCTCCTACATCTCCTGCATTACAGGTGGATTCTTCCCTGCTAAGCCACCAAGGCACATAGTACTCAATAGATATCAGCTATTTTAAAATTATTTTTATTATTACTATCTGAGAGAGTGCCAGTTGCTTCTTGGTCTAAGTTGAAGTAGAGGTTGTCTTGCAAGGGATATTCTTTTCTTTAAAAAAAAAAAAAACAACTTAAAATTGAAGTATAGCTGATTTACAATGTAGTGTTAATTTCTCCTATACAGCAAAGTAATTTAGTACGTGTATATATATATATATATATATATATACACATTCATTTTAATATTCTTTTCCATTATGGTTTATCTCAGAATATAGTTCCCTGTGCTTTACAGTAGGACCTTGCTGTTTATCCATTCTACATATAACAGTTTGCATCTGCTAACCAGGAAATCCCAGTCCACTCCTTCCTTGCCCACCGGCCCCCTTGACAACCCCAAGTCTGTTCTTTCTGTCTGTGATTTCTGTTTCTGTTTCATAGCGAGGTTCATTTGTGCCATATTTTAGATTCCATATATAAGTGGTATCGCATGGAATTTGTCTTTCTATTTCTGATTTCACCAAGTATGAGAATCTCTAGTTCCATCCATGTGGCTGCAAACCACATTGTTTCATTCTTTTTAATGGCTTAGTAGTATTTCATTGTATTTCACATCTTTATCCATTCATTTGTCAATGCACATTTAGGATGTCTCCATGTCTTGCCTATTGTGAGTAGTGTTGCAGGGGACAGTCTTTATTTGTGAATATCTAGAGTTGCAAAGGCACCAAGTGCCCTGGGAGAAAGAGTATAGTAAAGCCTTTTGTGGCTAAATCACCACTGCCCATTATACTGCTTCCTAAGGTGTTTGTTGGTGCAAAGAGAGGAGTGGCAAGATTGACCGGAGTTAAGGTTATCAAGCATGAGGAAAGGGGAGATGCATATATACCCATCACCTGGGCCTAGAGATTGCAGGGAAGGCTGGTGCTGGAAACCCCTCCTGATCCAGCATCTCAGGCTTAGAGATTTTGCTGCAAACAATGCTGAGTGTAGAGGAGTGTCAACAGTGACTGGCACTCCTGGAGCAGAACCCAGGATTTGGGGTCTTAGTGCCTGAGGGTGCCGATGACTGTTAGTAATACTATTAGCATGGCTACTGTGACTATGTTGGCCAAGCATCCACTGGGCAGGACAGGACCAGCAACTCTCTCAATGGCAGTCATGGAAGCAGCGGGAATATTCACTGGAGTACTGCTGGCCCTTCTCTGTGCTGGTGTTTGCAATCTGGATGGAGCCATGGGCAATTGAGCCTGAAAGAAATGTCTCTGGAACGACGCACTGGATTTTCTGGGCAGAAATCACAAATTTAATTCTTTTTAAACATAAAAGCCTCGTTAGTTGTACTGAAAGCTTGTCATACAAATACTAATCTATATCCCTGAAACACCTTTATAAACACATGCAGAGCAATCCCAACTGAAGTCCTCAACAGTTCTCAATTAAATATGTTTTACACAATTGAAGGAGACTTTTTGATAATTTATTGAGGAGAAACTCACATAACATAGAATTAATCATCTTAGAATGAACAATTCAGCAGCACTTAGTACATTCAAAATATTATGCAAACACCACCTCTAGCCTGTTCCAAAACATTTCCATCCAGAATAGAATCCCATACCCTTTAGGGGCTTCCCTGGTGGCTCAGCTGGTAAGGAATCTGCCTTCAATGAGGGAGACCTGGGTTTGATCCCTGGTTAGGAAGATCCCCTGGAGAAGGGAAGGGCTACCCACTCCAGTATTCTGGCCTGGAGAACTCCATGGACTGTATAGTCCATGGGGTCGCAAAGAGTTGGACACAACTGAGGGACTTTCATACCCATTAAGCAGTTTCTCCCACTCCTCATCCTCCCCAGCACCTTGACAACCACCAATCTACTTCTCTCTCTAGGGATTTTTCTCTTCTGGATGTTTCACATAAATGTAATCGAGAAGTTTGTTTATTCTTAGTAATGGGAACACAGAAAGAAGGTCTGGGCAGCAGCAACAAGGGATCATGGAACTAAACACGACACCTGTGCTCTTTCCATTCTCTGGTTTGAAGCTCAAAACTCTGCCCTTGTCAGACTGGTTGGTGGGAAGCTCTGCAAGCTTTCTCTGCAAGAATTTTGTTTAACTGAAGACATCTAGCTTGAGTTCACAATAATAATAGTAACAGCAAAAACATGTACTGGGTACTCAATGTATTAGATTCTATAGTAAAAGTTTACGTGCATTATCTCATGAATGTTCACAGAAATTTTACCAGGTTGGTATTTTTCACAGATGAGGATACTGAGTCCAAGGAGTGATTGGCAGGAGGCTGCACAGTAGGCAATGGTTAAAATTTGAAAGATGGGACTGACTCTCAAATTCTGCCTTTTCAGAGTGTTTAGGGGCTTCCCTGGTGGTGCAGTAGATAAGAGTCTGCCTGCCAATGCAGGGGACACAGGTTTGATCCCTGGTCCGGGAGGATTCCATATGCCGCAGAGCAACTAAGCCCATGTACCTCAACTACCCAGGTGCCCTAGAGCCTTTGCTCTGCAACAGGAGAAGCCACTGCAGTGAGAAGCCCACGCACCACAACTAGAGCGTAGCCTCCGCTCGCTGCCACCAGAGAAACTCACCCGCCGCAGCAAAGACTCAGCACAGCCAAAAAAAAGTGTTCAGTAATCTCAACACGTACTATTAATACATTCTTCTTGTGTTCACTGATACTTCTCAGACCGACTGCTGGGATTTTTAGCACTACTGAATGCTAACTATTTTGACTTTTTTTCCATATCAATTGCAAAGCCATTAATAACTGCTTGCTTTTTAATATACTCATCACATGTTTCCTCACATCTTGTCCCTCCTTGCCAGAATGAAAGTCTCTCCTTGTACCTGATACAAAGTGGGAGCTTGATAAGCGTGGGAGACAAAATTGAGCAGTACCTTTGGTTCACATATTGGTCCCATATCCCATATGATGAGCATTCTAGATTTTCCAGAAAGAAGTTCCATTCCTGCTGCTGCCTCTATTCAGGAGGCCTGAGCCCAGGGAGTCAGGGCTGTCGGGAGCGAGGCTGTAGGTTCGGGCTGTGCTGGTCCCTTGAGGTGGCCCCTCCTCGGCACACAGCCTCTCTTCACCAAGTCAGTCCCCTGCACGTGCCATTCTCTGTCTCACTTTTGGCTGCTCTCATTTCTACTTTTCTTTCAAGGTGAATCCTTTCCCCTGGGGTCTTCCCCGCCCTTCCTACCTCACCACAGAGACGGGCCTCTGTTCTGGAAGATCCCCTAGCCCTCGCCGTGTGTCTGATGCAGCCTGTGCAGAAGGCAGGGCAGGAAGGGGCTCAGACACTCAGAACGTGAGCAGCAGGCTGTTCTGGCCTTGGGGTTCCCAGGAGGTGCCTCAGGGAGGCCCTTTAGGGATAGGGCAAGGACAGGCCCGGCGGGCAGGGCCCCCAGGGTCCCCCACCCTACTTAACCAAAATACTCTGCTTTGGTCTGTATTATGTGGTTTCATTTGAAAACAGATATTAACTGGTCCAAAAAAAAAAAAGCAACTACTGTTTTCTATTAATATTTCCATCTCCTGCTTTTACAGATAGGAAAACCCTAAATGATGCATCTCCCAAATTTTTCTTCCTTCCTCACATATGATAAGAGTCTCAGTAAATGGTCCCCAGACTAGAGACCTTCTTCTGGCGCTCTCCTTGTGGCTGGCTCAGAGTGGCCATAGGACCGAGCTCTCACCAACAGAATGTGAGCTGAGTGATACAGGCGGCTTTTGCCTCCCTCACCTAAGAAGGAAACCGCTTATCCTCCTCTTCTCCTCTTTCTGTATTTCCAAGTGCTGGACCACAACCGCACAGTGACTCACGTTTGACCACATCTATGAGAACAACTGCCCCAGGCAGGGGTCTCCCACCTTTCTGTGCCATGAACTCCTCTAGTAGCCTGGTGAAGCCTGTGGATTTTTTTAAATGCATAAAATAAAATACATAAGATTACATAAGATGGGCAGACGAATGGAAAAGGAAGCTGTGGTACATATACACAATGGAATATTACTCAGGTATTAAAAAGAATGCATTTGAATCAGTTCTAATGAGCTAGATGAAACTGGAGCCTATTATACAGAACGAAGTAAGCACCAATACAGAAAGGAAAACACCAATACAGTATATTAACGCATATATATGGAATTTAGAAAGATGGTAACAATGACCCTATATGCGAGACAGCAAAAGAGACACAGATGTAAACAACAGACTTATGGACTCTGTGGGAGAAGGCGAGGGTGGGGTGATTTGAGAGAATAGCATTGAAACATGTATATTATCATATGTGAAATAGGTCACCAGTCCAGGTTTGATGCATGAGACAGGGTGCTCAGGGCTAGTGCGCTGGGATGTCCCTGAGGGGTGGGAGTTGGGGGAGGTGTGAGGGGGGTTCAGGATGGGGAACACATGTACAACAGTGGCTGATTCGTGTCAATGTATGGTAAAAAACACCACAATATTGTAAAGTAGCCTCCAATTAAAATAAATAAATTTAAAAAAAAGATTACACAAGAAACCAATTGTATTGGAAAGTGGGTGTCAAAATAACAACAACAAAAAACAACACACATACAAATTCGTGGTAGAGTAAAAATGTGCTTCTTTATTGATATTAAGTAATAAAATCTAATGGCAAGACTGATAGCATCTGTAATTTTGAAACAGTGATGAACAGGAAGCGATGGTTTGAGGCATCTATAACATTGTAATATGATATGAATATCTATGTGATTTCTATCAGCAACTAAGTCCCTGGTCTTATTATTACAGTGATTTATTGTCACATTCATAATCGAAGGAAATGCTACATTTCATTTAGAAGTCTGAAAATACAAACATTTCTTTTCATCCTGGTTCTCAAATCTCTCGAGTTATTTCTTTTGACTCCAGGTTATTGAGTCCATATCTATTCAACTCCTGCGTTGGAAGACAGCAGAGAAAAAGATGGACAGGACTTGAATCCCCAAATGTCCATGTGTTACAGAGCAGCCTGCTGGTCAGGGCCACTCATCTCTAGATGATCATAGGAGAGAGAGAAACGTACCATATTTAGGGGCTTCCCTTGTGGTCCAGTGGTTAAGAATCTCCTTCCAATGCAGGGGAAGTGGGTTCGATCCTTGGTTAGGGAACTAAGATCCTACATGCCACGGAGCAACTAAGCCCACACACTGTCCCCCCCGCCCCCAGCAACTCCTGGGCCCATGCACCACAACTAGAGAGAAGCCTAGTTCTTGGCACTGTGACCAAGATCCCACACCTAAGACCTCACACAGCCAAGAATAAAATAAACTGAAAGAAAGAAAGAAAAGAAACACATCCTATTTAAGCCATCATGAGAATGGGTTTTGTTACAGCAACTTACACCCTAAGTTTATACCCTATTGTATCCAGGGAGAAAATGATCTGTATGGCTCCTGTTTTATACATTTATGTAAAGAGTTTTGTGTTAGTTGCTCTTCCCAACTGTCTCTTCCTCTCCTGCATGTAGAGAATACCTGGATCAGGTCATGTAGGCAGCAGGTATTCTGAACACATGCTGAATTAATACAAATCTGTATAACTGAGTCCAAAACACTAGAAATGGAGAGGTCAGTGAGCCATGGGACTTTGAGCAGTACTCTGCTTTAAACCGTGACTCTGTTATCCACTGGCTGTGTCGCTCTGAGTAGCTATTTACAGTCTCTGAGCCTCAACTGTGTCATTTGTTAGAACAGGGAAAACAATATCTTGAAGTGTTCAAAGTCCAGTGGGCTAGACCGATGGTAACTCAAATTCCATGTCACTGCCCTTTCCAACAGTCACACATGGAGTCCCAAAGGACTCCGAAGTGCGGGGCTCCAATACTTCCTAGTCAGCCTTTGAGACGGCTAGTTTGGGCAGGACTCTCTGCTTACTGATTTGTGGGGAAAAACTGGCGGTGGGGAGGCCTGAATATTCTCTAGCCTGTTTCCATTGCTCAGTGACAATAATAATCACCCTTTTCTGAGTTTCCTCTGGGCCAGGCACTGGGCACTGCCTCATTTATTGGCTCACAAATGAAGAAGACGCCCTTTGTGGTATTCACATTTTCCCAAGAATCCAAGGCTCCAAGAGGGCAAGCAACTTGTCCAGGGTCATTCTGTTGTGCAGTGTCTGATTCAGGATTTGAACTTAACATTAGTCATTTGTCACCCAGATGTGTAAGTCATGTATGTGGAGGGAGACAGTGGTTCTGCAAGACCCTGGGCTGAGGAAGGCCCCCAGAGAGGGAGCAGCAGGTGGAAGACACCCTGGTGGGCCAGTCTGGGGTTCCAGGGTGGGGGTCCACCAAGCAGCTGTTTTGGACTCTTCAAGCCCCCTGTGTTGTCTCTCCAGGGCTGAGCTCTCTCCACCTCCCTGCTTCCGTTTCTGGCCTCCTGGGAGACACCCTCATCTCCTCTGTCTTCCCCTTCTCTTCTCGGCTGCCCCTCTCCCTCTGGCCCCTGCTCAGCGCCCTGGCCTGTGTCTTGGGGCCTGTGGCCTGGGCAAGGGTGTGCAGGTGGCAGAGGCATTCCAAAGGGGCCGAGAACAGGCCGCACCCGGAGAATAGGCAGCAACGGGAGGTTGGTCTGCGTCACTTGGGGGCCTGGTTGGCAGATCATAAAAGCTGGAAATGCCTAACGCGGTCACTGCACTGGGGCCTTGAGGGCTGGATCCTGCAGGGTCCCTCGGTGGCTGAAACATCCTGCCATCTCCCTTTGGAGGGGATGAGCAGGCAGGCCCAGGCTGGGGAGATGCCACTTCTTGCCCTAACCTCTCCTTCCCTTCACTGTGGAGCCTGCCCTGGCCCCCTGGGAGGGAGAGCAGCACCCCATCTTCTTGCGGGGCGCCTCTGCCTCCCGCCCCAAGGCTCTGCCTGCAGCCCCAAGGCCCGGCCCTATGAGGGCCCCGGCTCCCAGGGGCGTGTCCAAGCAGCTGTTACAGAAGATACAGGCAGGTATGGAAGAGTTGGGTGGGGAAAGCCATAAATCAAGTAATTACCCTTGATATAAGAAGCTGCCTGCCCTGGAGGACTCGAAGAGTCTAGAACGGATGTCGCTCATTGGAAGGGCTGGCACTCCTTTCCCCGGTGGCTCAGTTTCCGGCTGTAAAGTGACTGTTGGCCCAGAACCGAGGGTCTTCATCCGGGGAGGAAGGCAGCACCCTCCAAGGTTAGGGTTGGGTCGGGTGAGCACACCAGTTCCAGGCCAACGCCTGGATGCCCAGCCGGGTTCCCACCTAACAACCTCCGTGTGCTTGAAGGTCTCCAGGAAATGACACAGAGGCCCCTGGAATAGTGCCCAGAGGCCCATGGAGCCTAAACCCTGAGGCTCCGGGGCCCAGCCCCAGAGCAGTGAGGCCACCAGCCTGGTTCTCAGAAATGCTGGTGAGAACAGAGTGCCTGACCCAATCCTGGGCAAGAGGAGGAATGTGACAGAGGCCACCCATTTCTCTTTTCCTATTAGAGCCTCCGGGCGGGGCAGGAGGGAGGGCCCAGCAGGAGGTGGCTGGGTCCAGCCAGAAGGACCCAACACCTTGTGTTCACATCATAAGGTGATCTTACTTAGCCCAGTCTTGGCTCTGGAAAGAATTTCTGCCAGCTGTAGTCAGCCCAACTGAGTCTGAAAGAGTAGAAACTGAAGTCATAGAGCAATTAAAGTGATGTGAAAGTTGCTCAAACATGTCTGAACCTTTGGGACCCCATGGAGTGTAGCCTGCCAGGTTCCTCTGCCCATGGGATTCTCTAGGCCAGAATACTGGAGTGGGTAGTAGTTCCCTTCTCTGGGGGATTTTCCCAACGCAGGGATTGAACCTAGGTCTGCCGCATTGCAGGTGGTTTCTTTTACTGTCTGAGCCACCAGGCAGTTAAAGAGCTGTGCAAAATCACCAGCTTGCCGACCAACATTTCAAAAAATTCAAGAGAGCAGGTGATAATATTCCAAAGTTTTAGCTTCTGTGAGAACCTACCAAGACAAGCACAGGCTCCCAGGCCAGTCACAGTAAGACCCTTCGACCTCCCCCTATGTTATTTGGCCCAAAGATAGACCAGAATCACAGTAAGCAATTTATATGCATAGAGCACTTCAGGCTTTATAAAAATGCTCATGAGTGTTTAACTTTCATGGCTTGTTTCAGCCCACATCACAGACCTCTGATAGTGGGGTGTCAGGAGTGATATCTCTCATTTCACTGTGGCCAGGATTACCCTCTTTTTAGGTGGATAAACAGATTCAGAGGGCACCCAGCTGTGAGCTTCAGACCTGACCATGCCACCCAGCTCTTTTGAGGCCAAGCTGAGGTCTCTTCCACTCACTTCATCTGCTCCATTAAGCCATGATGCCAAAATACATAACACAGGTCTAAAACAATCTGTGGCCTGGGAGCCAAATCTAGTTCCCCGCTTGTTCTTGTAAATAAAGTTTTATTGGAACACCTCTGCACCTGCACATTACATATTGTCTGTGGCTTCTTTCATTCCGATCCAGCAGCTGAGTGGTTGTGGCAGAGAATGTACCTGCCAGCAAAGCCTGAAGTATTTACAACTTGGCCCTTTATAAAAAAAAGTTTGCCTTGGCCTAAGATATATAAATCAAGATGGATTTCCCCAAGAAAGTCATCAGGGAAGTTACTTCTTAACCCAAGGCCTGGCGTCTGAGCCCACAGGAGGACGCAAAGCACCACAAGCGTCGTATTTAATTAACAGATAATGACTCCATGCTTGTCCTCCATCCAAAGCTCTCAAGCAGCCTTAGCAGTCACTATTGAGACGTGGGTGGTAATTGTGGAGGAAACAACCACCAGGGGAAGAGGGCTGTGTTTGAGGCTAGAAGCTGGGGAGTAGGGGAGGGGGCAGGTTTGAAGGGAAACTGACCTAGGCTCAGGGTGAACACAGACTCCTCCATTCCAGCTCAGGAAGGAAGCCCTGGACTGGATGGGATGGTATAAAACGCACACAGTGGGTGCTCCGTTAGCATATGTGGTGGAAACGCTGGCCACAGGCCACTCTGTGAGCATTAACCTGGGCCGAGGGGCAGGGCTGGTGAAGATGGTACCCCCCAACCCTCCCGGGTTGAAGGCTGTGAAAAGGAATGAGTTAATATCCTTTCTAGTTGATTGCTGGGGCCCAGTTCACAGTGTGTGTGTGTGCATGTGTGTGGTGTGTGCGTGTGTCCGTCCCCTGGGATCTAGGAGGTTTTTGTGTGTGTGTGTGTGTGTGTGTGTGTGTGTGTGCGCGCGTGTGTGTCCATCCCCCGGGATCCAGGAGGTTCTCTGGATCCTCTGCTTTGGGCGGTGGAAGGGGATCTGCTGCGGCCCCCAATGGGATGTGGGTCATGGAGCAAAGACGAATCAGCCCAGGTAGCTGACCAACTGTGTCTCTGAAGGCGGAGGGTCTTAGAAGGGTCGGCATCTGCTTCTCTAGTCCTTGAGGCGACCCCCACCCGCACCCCGCCCTCCAGGTCAGGCATTAGTGGATGTTTTGTTTTGCAGGCATCTGGGATTTGACGTGGTATTTCCTCCTCACGAAGAGGCGTTGGGCAAGGGTAGCCTCCTCTGAGGGCAGGAGATGGCAAGGACCCAGGGACAAGGAGCGGGCCGGGCGGTGAAAGGTCCCGGACTTGGGTCCAGGACCGGTTCCCTGTACTCCTCTGCGTCTCCGCTAACTTCGGCAGACATCCCGGGCCTAGAGGGTGGGGCGTCCGGGCCGCGACTCTCCGCTCAGCCCAAGCACGGCCCTGCCGGACCGCGCTACAGGAACCCTTCCCTCTCTCCCCCTCCAGCTCCGACCCGAGTCGGAGAGCGGCCAGCCGCTCGGCGATTGGACTGGAGCTTGTGTGGGGATGGTCCTTCCTAGTGGGTGGGCAATCACAGCGCCCCCTCCCCTTCCCGCTTGGCTCCCTCCGACTAATCTGCCACAAGCCGAGTCTGCAGTCACCGTTCCTTTCATCTGGGACGTCTGTCCTCCAAACGGGTTCTCCCAGCCCGCCCGGCGGACCCGGGCCGCGGAGCGGGAGCCCGGCGCCCCGCCCCGCCCCAACGCGAGCCGCGGGCTTTGTTCCCCGTGCGGCGCAGTGGCGCGCGGCGGCCACACGAGGGCGCGCCGGGGCTGGCGGCGGCCGGCCTCCTCCTGAGTCCGGCCTTCTCTCCTCCCTTCTCCCGCCCCTGACCGCCCGCCCCTAGCCCCGCCCCGTCCCGTCCCCCGCCCATCCCGCTCCGCCCCGCCCTCTCCCCGCCCCCGACCACTGCCCAGCCCCGCCCTGCCTCGTTCCCGCCCGCCGCTCTCGCCCCGCCCCTGCCCCGCCCACCCGGGCTTGGCACTCAGCGTCCCGGGACTTGTTCGGAGGGGTCCCAGCGGCGGGGCCGCCTAGAGGGTTCCGTGTAGTTCTGAGCCTGCCCTCCTTTGACAAGGCAGCCTCCTCCCCACGACCTCGCCTCGAGCCCAGCCCGCTGTGTCCGGCTCCCCCGACTCCTGCCTCCGCTCCGGGGTCGGGGACAGAGTGGGGCTGCGCCGACCCCGCGTCATCGACCCCCACTGCGGCGACCCCCCCGGCGCTGCCACCCTGTGTCTCTGACTAGCGTGGGTGCTTTTCTTCTCGGGGAGACTTCTCCCAAATGTACAGCTGGGGAACAAATACCTCCCTTGCTCCCTCATTTTGGTTTACCTTGTAAATACAGACGTCTAGTACGCGTTCAGTACACGTCTGAGTGTGAAATATGTTAGGGACTGGGGCATTCATGATCATACCTATTTTTTTTAATTAATAAACTTTATTTTTTACAGTTTTTTCTTTTAACAGCTTCCTTGTTAGCTCAGATGGTAAAGAATCTGCCTGCAATGAAGAAGACCCAGGTTCGATCCCTGGGTTGGGAAGATTCCTTGGAGAAGAGCTTGGCAACCCACTCCAGTATTCTTGCCTGGAGAATCCCATGGACAGAGGAGCCTGGTGGGCTATAGTCCATGGGGTTGCAAAGAGTCGGATACCATTGAGCGATTAACACTACTATTTTTTACAACAGTTTTAATTCACAGCAAAATTGAGCAGAAAGTGCAGAGGCTTCCCATATACCTCAAGGCCCCCACACCCACTCAGCATCCCCACTCTTGTCACCCAACAGCAGAGTGGTTTACCAGTCAATGTAGATGAACCTATACCTACATCATAATCCAAAGTCCATAGTTAACCCCAGGCATCACTTTCGGATAGTACATACTATAGGATTTGACAAGTGCATAGGGACATGTCTCCACTACGGCAGTATCATGCAGAAAAGATGAACTGCCCTAAAAACCCACTGAGTTCTGCCTTTTCCTTCCTCTTCCCCCTACTCTGCCCCCACCCCTGGGAACCACTCATCTTTTTAGTATCTCTAGTTTCCCCCAATCATATCTACTTCACAAGAGGTAGGAACTCTTCCTGTTTTACCTTTGAAGAAATTGAGGCTCAGAGATGTTGCCAGAGCCTACTGGCTTCCTGGCAGGAAGAGCCACTAAATTCCCAGGCTGTCTGTGTCCCTGGTCCCGGATACACTCCTGAACAATGAAGCCAGTGATGGCTTGACAGCGGAGCCTGAGGAAGCCCACTACCACAGCGAGACTCACCCCAGTCAGGAAGCAGCTTTCCTTCCAGGGGACCCACCACACACACCCTCAGGGGACTCCACTGTCCTACCTGGATGCTTCTGTAGCAGGAGATGGAGAATTCAGGTGCAGACGGCACAGCTTTGCAGGGTGGCTGGCAATTCTACCCCTGGCATTGGTGGGCAGGCACAGAAGTATAAATGGAGGCCCCTGGCCTATGGTCCACTCCCTCCTTTCCCCACCTCCCTGTGAGGGATGTCTTTGTATGGTAACCAGCCTGCTGTAACAGCTCCATTCCCAGCAGGCTGGTGGGACCAGGCAGGAAGGGGAAACTGCAGAGGCCCTGGAAGTGGGTTCTGGGCCCTTTATTAGGACTGCAGGTACCCAGAGCATGCTCCAGGTGGGCACATCCCCTTGACCATGTTGTAAGGTTACCATATTCATCAGATTAAAATATAGAATACTTAGTTGAGTTTGAATTTCAGAAAAACAATGACAATTTTTTACTATGGTATGTCCACAATGCTTGGACTAACCAGGCGGCCCTAGTGGCAAAGAACCTGCCTGCCAAAGGAGAAGACATAAGAGACACGAGTTCGATCCCTGGGTCGGGAAGATTCCCCTGGAGAAGGAAATGGCAACCGCTCCAGCATTCTTGCCTGGAAAATCCCATGGACAGAGGAGCCTGCTGAGCTACAGTCCATAGGGTTGCAAAGAGTCGGACACGACTGAAGTGACTGAACACACAAGCACACACACACACATGCATGGTCCCAACACACACTTAAAAATTACTGTTTACCTAAAATTCAAATTTAATTGGGTGTACTGACCAATGAACCTGACACTGACCCTACCTGATGCACTCCTGACTCATGGAGAGAGATGCAGCAAGAGACAGGCCAGAGTGGAAACATGGGGCTCCGGGCAGAGGCCTTGGTCATCTGAGTTAAGGCTGTACTGGCTGCAGGGTCCCAGGTACTGGGAATGCTGGGGACAAGGTCATTGCTGGAGCTAGTTCTGCCCGGTAGGAAGCCAGTGTGGCTTGACAATAAAATTTACCATTAAGGCCTCTGGAATGTATGTGTGTCAGACGGAGCTTGGGGAAGGGGTAGATGATGAGGGGAGGTGGACTGGGGACAAAGAAATGAGCTCCCTGCCATTACCACCTCCCTGTCCCTCCAAGAAGGTGGGAGAAGGGCAGAGGGAGGAAAGTTCCAGGGAGAGTTAGGGAGGACTCTGACAGATCCCTGACCTGAGGCCGCGTGGCCTGCTTTCCCAGCTGAAATGTCCCTTTCACTGCAGTTAGTACCCAGGGCCAGGTTGTGACGGAAATCGGGCAGCACTTGAGGGAAATTGGGCGGACAGCCCATGAGCAGGGCGGAGGGGAGTCTTCCTGCTGGCTTGGTGTCAGGGCCCATGACCTGGGCCTGGGTCCACCCTCTGTGTGGTCCCTCAGGGTGGCAAGAGGCTCAGTCGTCAGAGGGGAAGACGCTGGTGTGGTAGAGAGGCCGAGGCAAATAAATGTTCCAGAACGATTTCTGACAATCTTTGTGAAGGGCTGACCACACTGTTTGGGAAGCTGAGTTCAGGCCCGTAGTGGCTTGGAAAGGGGCTTCCTGGAAGAGAGAAGCTGTTATCCTCAGGGTGGTGTCCTGGACAAGGCTTGAGCAGGCAGGAGTTCTCTTACCCCCTCCCCAGCTGGCCACCACCACATCCTCAACCTCTTCCTCTGCCTCACCTGATGAGTGGAGGTAACTTCGTGGGTTTATTGGGAGCCTCAAACGAAATCACATGTAAAAGCAGCTTGCAAGTGGAGAAGTGCTTTGGATGTCCAAGTTGGCATTTTTACTAATTTGGGGTGTATAGAGCCCTTCCTTGGGACCAGGCCTTGTGTCAGTCTGAGAAGAAACTGGAAGGTTCTCAAGGAGCCTAGGTCTGGTGGGGAAGGCATGGGACCAGGTAAAATAAATGTGGACAGGGTACCCCAAGGGGATCTGAGGAAGGGGTGGTCCTTGTTCCTGGGAGGTCAGGAATGGCTTATGAAGGAGGTGGTGCTGGACTGAGTCCTCACTGTGAGGCGACGTTGCCAGATGGAGCAGGGGGAGAGAAGGGCATCATAGCCTAGTGGGCAGAAACAGAAGCAGAGAGGTTGAGAGAGCCTGGGCAGGAGCTGCCAGAGGAGAGCAGAGTCCCTAGATCCCCCAGGCCGAAGGGGTGGAAGCAGGAAAAGTGACCTCACCAGTGTGCAGTTCAGAAAGATGCCTCAGGTGTCCACAAAGTCAAGATCTATATATGCATGATGGGTAGGAGGCAGGGTGACAGCAGCCACGAAATTAAAAGAAACTTGCTCCTTGGAAGAAAAGTTATGACCAACCTAAACAGCATATTAACAAGCAGAGACATTACTTTGCTGACAAAGGTCCGTCTAGTCAAGGCTATGGTTTTTCCAGTAGTCATGTATGGATGTGAGAGTTGGACTACAAAGAAAGCTGAGTGCAGAAGAATTGATGCTTTTGAACTGTGGTGTTGGAGAAGACTCTTGAGAGTCCCTTGGACTGCAAGGAGATCCAACCAGTCCATCCTAAAGGAAATCAGTCCCGAATATTCTTTGGAAGAATTGATGCTGAAGCTGAAACTCCAATACTTTGGCCACCTTATGGGAAGAACTGACTCATTGGAAAAGACCCTGATGCTGGGAAAGATTGAAGGCAGGAGGAGAAGGGGACGACCAAAGGTGAGATGGTTGGATGGTATCACCGACTCAATGGTCATGAGTTTGAGTAAACTCTAGGAGTTGGCGATGGACAGGGAGGCCTGGCATGCTGCAGTCCATGGGGTGGCAAAGAGTCGGACACGACTGAGCAACTGAACTGAACTGAACTGAGGAGGCAGGGAGACTAGAGGGCGGTTGTTCTACAGTCCAGGTGAACAAATAGAGAGCCTCAGAGGAGGCAACAGCAGTGTGCGGGCATGGAGCAGGGGGAAGCCCCTGCAATGCTGGAGTTGGAATTGCCTTCAGACATCCCTCATGTCTGTGCCCTCCAGAGCCCCTTCCTGTCTGTCGGAGCTCACCTCTGACAGTCTACTCACAGAAGTCTTTTCTTCTCTGGGTACGAGCCCCACTGACTTTGGGGTCTACTGAAGAGCTTTTCGGAGAAGGTGATGGCACCCTACTCCAGTACTCTTGCCTGGAAAATCTCATGGGTGGAGGAGCCTGGTAGGCTGCAGTCCATGGGGTCGCGAAGAGTCGGACACGACTGAGCGACTTCACTTTCACTTTTCACTTTCATGCATTGGAGAAGGAAATGGCAACCCACTCCAGTGTTCTTGCCTGGAGAATCCCAGGGTTGGGGGAGCCTGGTGGGCTGCTGTCTATGGGGTTGCACAGAGTCGGACATGACTGAAGCGACTTAGCAGCAGCAGCAGCAGAAGCGCTTTTGCTTGCTTATTTTCAATTGTTTTCAAATCTCACTTGTTTTTTTGTGCCACCAAATATTTTCAAGACCAGACCTTGCCTTCGTTATCATCATCCACTTCTTCTTGTCCTGCCTCCTCTCTCCCCCCTCCTCTCTTCTCCTCCTTCGGTCTGCTGCTGCTGTATTTATCACAATCTTATCTATCCATTCTGCCATTGTGTTCTTTCCAGTTCCCGTCAACTATGAAGAATGTTGTCTGTGAATGTCCATGCATTTTGGTGAACACGTGGATGCCTTGTGCTGGGCACTCAGCTGGGAGTGGAAATGCTGGGTCACAAGGTTTGCATGCCTTTGATTTTAGTTGTTATTACCAGTTTTCTAAAGTGATTGGGCCAACTTACATTCCCATCAACAGGGTTTGAGTGCAGTTGCTCCATACCCTCATCAACACGTGAGGTTGTCAGTTTAAAAATCTTTAGCTATTCTGGTATTCGTATAGTGGTATTTCAGTGTAGCTTTAATTTGTGTTACTCTGGTGGCTCGAGGTTGAGCATCTTTTTCCCATATTTTGGGCCATTGTGATACTGTCTCTTGTGAGAAAACCTGTTTATTTTTTCTGAGTTGTCTGTCCTTTTTATACTCTGGATATAAGCCCTCTGTCTCTTATAAGTGTAACAAATAGCTTCTACTCTGTGGCATCTCTTTGTCTTTGGATAATCATCATCTAATGTCTTTGGATAACAGAAGTTACTTATTTTAATATAGTCCAGTTAATTTATCTTACAGTTAGTGCATTTAGTGGAATGTTTTAAAAAAGTCTTTCATAATGGTATTCTTCTATATCTATCTTGTAGAAACTTTGTTTTGTCTTTTACATGTAGAATTGAATTTTTTTAGGTAGAGTCAACTTTTCTATTTCTTATGAACATCCAATTCACCCAACTCCATATATTAAAAAGACTATGCTTAACTCACTCCTCTGCAGTGTACCTTTGTTATCAATCAGGTATACATATATGGCTGTTTCTGAAATCTCCATTGTTTCATTGGTCTTGTTGTTCAGTCAGTAAGTCATGTCCAGCTCTTTGT
The DNA here is from genome assembly GCF_029407905.1 of Bubalus kerabau. Lineage (NCBI taxonomy): Eukaryota > Metazoa > Chordata > Mammalia > Artiodactyla > Bovidae > Bubalus > Bubalus kerabau. The sequence continues at coordinate 50,795,803 of NC_073644.1, forward strand.
GACCTCACAGACTGCAGCACACCAGGCTTCCCTGTCCTTCACTGTTTCCTGGAGTTTGTTCAAACTCATGTCCATTGAGTCAGTGATGCCATCCAATCATCTCTTCCTCTGTCACCCTGTTGGTGTAGTAGTCAATTTTTGCACCAATTATACATTGATAATTACTGAACTTTGGAAATCTTGATAGTTAGCAGAGTGAGTCTTCTTAAATTTATACACACTGTACTTATCACATTTTAATGCAATCCCACACTTCCTGGACTGACTCAATGGACCTGAATCTGAGCAAACCCCAGGAGATAGTGAAGGTCTATGGAGTCGGACACGACTGAAGCGACTTAGCATTAGCAGCAGCAGGAGAGCCTGGCGTGCTGCAGTCCAAGGGGTCAAAAAGAGTTGGACATGACTTAGCAACTGAACAACAACAATAACATTTTTACTGATATGGAAGAGAATAGTCAAAATTTATAGACCAAGATGCAAATGTGCAAAAGTCTTAACTTTAAAAATTTTCTGTAACTGACTTTATTTTGCTTTAAAGATCTCCATTTCTACTGTAAGTCTATTGTGTTTTCTAATTAATTATTTTTTGTTATCCTATTTTCTCCCCTAGTAACTTTTTAGTTATGAGTGTTTTATGACTTTTATTGATTTCCTTAGAGATAAAATATGCATCTCCAAGTTTAATATAAATGGACATTTTTCACTATCCCCAAGCAATGCAACGATCTTAGAACAACTTAATTCCAATTATTTTCCTCTTGTTTTTTCCAAAGTGATGTATGTTTTATTTCATATTTAGGTTTACTTACAAACCTTTCTGGTCCTCCTGTTTTTTCCTGCATTTCTACAATTCCACCTGGGATCATTTTCTTCTCCCCGAGAAGTTCCCCTTGATTCCCCATAGTGTGGTTCTACAGATGAAAAAATTTCTCTCATTTAGTGTCTGAAAATGAATTTATCTCAGCTTCCATTTTGGAGGGTATCTTATTGAGTATAGACTTCAAGTTTGGTTGTTATGTTGAAGATACTAGTCTGTTGACTTCTGGTTACTTTGTTTCCATTAAGAAGTCAACTGTCTATTTTATTGCTACTTCTTTAAAGGTATGTCTTTCTCCCCACCCTGAATGTTTTTAAGATTTATCTTTGTGTTTGATTTTCAGCATTTTTACTCTGCTGTGTCTAGATGTATGTGTATGTATACTTACCCCAAGCTCTTTGAATCTGTAGCTTAACTTCTTTAATCAATTTTGTATAATTCTCAATAATTATCTCTTAAAATTTACTTCTGACCTATTCTCTTTCTCCTCACCTGCTGAGATGTTACTTAGATATATGTTGGATTTTTTGTATATAAGTCATTTGTCTTTTCAATATTTTCTATCCTTTTGATTCTGAACTCCAACTGGACATTTACTTCTCTCTATCTTCCAGTTCACTAACCTTCTTTTCAACCAAGCATAATATGCCATTAAACCTTTCCATCACACACATTCTAATTTCATATATTATAGTTTTAGTTACAGGTTTAACAATGGAGTCTTTTTTCTAATTTTTGCCAAAATTATCTATCTTGTTATTTAATTCTATGGGCATATTGATATGCTTACTTTATAGTTTTTTTCTAGTTATTCCCAAATCTGGATATTTTGTGAGTTTATTTTTATTGTCTGTTCTCCCACCCCCCAACTCTTCGGATTTTGCCTTCTTGCAAGTCTTGTTTAAACATCTTATATGAAATAGCAGAAGTCAGTTTGAGATTCTGAACAATGTTTTCCTTCAAAGAGAATTCGCTTTTACTTCTTTTAGAGGTTAGGCTAAAAGAGTAATTCATCCTAATCCCTTTAGGGATTCAGTATTACTTTAGTCATTGTGAATGCTGGTCTATTTTTCATTTATTCAACCCCTGAGGTGTAGCTTTTAGAGATTTCAACCAAAATCTAAAGTTTTTACCAAGACCCTTCCTCTTAAGTGGCTTCTAAACTCCCTCACATGGATGTCACCAGATGATCAACACTGAAATCAGATTGGTTATGTTCTTTGCAGCCAAAGATGGAGACACTGTATATAGTCAGGGAAAACAAGATTGGGGCTGACTATGGCTCAGATCATGAGCTCCTTACTGCAAAATTCAGGCTTAAATTGAAGAAAGTAGGGAAAACCACTAGGCCACTCAGGTATGACCTACATCAAATCCTTCATGATTATACAGTAGGGGTGATGAATAGATTCAAGGGATTAGATAGGCAAACAGAGTGCCTGGAGAATTATGGATGGAGGTTCGTAACATTGTACAGGAGGCAGTGACCAAAACCATTCCAAAGATAATGAAATGCCAGAAGGCAAAGTAGTTGTCTGAGGTAGCTTTGCAAATAGCTGAGGAAAGAAAAGGAAAGCTATATTCAACTGAATCAGAGTCCCAGAGAAAAGGAAGGAGTGATAAGAAGGTCTTCTTAAATGAACAATGCAAAGAAATAGAGAAAAACAACAGAATGGGAAAGACTAGAGATCTTTTCAAGAAAATTGGAGCTATCACAGGAGCATTTCATGCAAGGGGGCATGATAAAAGACAGAGGCAGTAAGGACCTAACAGAAGCAGAAGAGATTAAGAAGAGGTGGCAATGATATACAGAACTATACAGGAAAGGTCTTAATGACTCGGATAAGCACAACCACAGGAAGATCTCCTGGAGAAGGGAATGGCTACCCACTCCAATATTCTTGCCTGGAGAAGTGAAAGAGGAGAGTGAAAAAGCTGGATAAAACTCAACATTCACCTAAAGCTGGACATCCTGGAGTGTGAATTTGAGTGAGCCTTAGGAAGCATTACTACAAACGCTAGTAGAAGTGATGGAATTCCAGATGATCTACTTAAAATCCTAAAAGATGATGCTGTTAATATGTCAACAAATTTGGAAAAGTCAGCAGTGGCCATAGGACTGGGAAAAGTCAGTTTTCATTCCAGTCTCAAAGAAGGGCAATGCCAAAGAATGTTCCAAGTACCATGCTGTTGTGTTCATTTCACATGCTAGCCAGATTACGCTCAAAATCCTTCAAGCTAAGCTTTAGCAGTACATGAACTGAGAACTTCAAGATGTACCAGATGGGTTTTGAAGAGGCAGAGGAACCAGAGATCAAATTGCCAGCATTCATTGGATCATGGAGAAAGCAAGGGAGTTCCAGAAAAACATCTACTACTGCACTGACTATGCTAAAGCCTTTAACTATGTGGATCACAACAAACTGGGGTAAATTCTTCAAGAGATGGGAATACTAGACAACCATCCTTGTCTCTTGAGAAAGCGGGATATGGGTCAAGAAGCAACAGAACCAGACATGGAACAACTGACTGGTTCAAAATTCAAAAAGGAATTCGACAAGAAAGTCTATTGTCACCCTGCTTATTTAACTTCTATGCAGAGTACATCATGAGAAACACTGGGCTGGGTGAGTCACAAGCTGGAATCGAGATTTCTGGGAGAAATATCAACAACCTCAGATATGCAGATGATAGACCACTCTAATGGCAGAAAGTGAAGAGGAAGTAAAGAGCCTCTTGATGAGGGTGGGCTTTGCTGGGGGCTCACATGTTAAAGAATCTGTCTGCAATGCAGGATATGATCCTTGGGTGAGGAAGAGCATCTGGAAAAGGGAATGGCTACCCACTCCAGTATTCTTGCCTGGAGAATTCCATGAGAGTGAAAGAGGAGAGTGAAAAAGCTGGCTTAAAGCTCAACATTCAAAAAATTAAGATCATGACATCCGGTCCCATCACTTCATGGGAAATAGATGGGGGAAAAGTTCAGTGACAGATTTTATTTTCTTGGGCTCCAAAATCACTCCGGACAGCGATTGCCACCACAAAATTAAAAGATGCTTGCTCCTTGGAAGAAAAGCTATGACAAACCTAGACAGCATATTCAAAAGCAGAGATGTCACTTTGCCAACAAGGGTCCATATAGTCAAAGCTATGGTTTTCCCAGTAGTCACATATGGAGGTGAGAGGTGAACCATAAAGAAGGCTGAAGAATTGATGCTTTTGAACCAGTGCTGGAGAAGACTCTGGAGAGTCCCTTGGACTGCAAGGAGATCAGACCAGTCAATAAAGGAAATAAACCCTAATTATTCATTGCAGGGGGCTGATGCTGAAGCTTCAACACTTTGGTCACTTGGTGCAAAGAGCTGACTCATTGGAAAAGACCACGATGCTAGGAAAGATGGAAGGCAAAAGAAAAAGTGGCAGAGGATGAGATGGTTAGATAGCATCACTGACTCAATGGACATGAATTTGAGCAAACTCTGGGAATTAATGAAGGACAGCAGAGCCTGGTTTGCTGTAGTTCATGGGGTTGGACACAACTTAGCTACTGGAAAACAACAGCAACAATCCTCCCCAAATTCTTTCTGCCTCTGTTGCTTTCTGATACCTTCAAGCAATTTTACTTTTAAAAAAATGTTTTTCCAGATCATCTAAGTGATCTCAGTGGAAATGTTGGTCCAAGATATCATAGTTGACCTTTAGTGAAAGTGGAATCTTTAGCTCCATTGTATATGAGTGATCCCAAATAGATGAAAAGCTGGGGACATACAAAGGCAAAACTTCCATGACTTTCTTTATTTTACTGATTTATTTATTTTTGTCTGTGCTGGGTCTTCATTCCTACACTTGGGCTTTCTCTAGTTATGGTGAACCCAGGCTATTGCTCCTTGTGGTGGGTGGGCTTCTCATTGTGGTGGATTCTCTTATTGGGGAACACAGACTCTAGGCACTTGGGCTCAGTAGTTGTGGCTTAAGGGCTTGGTTGCTCCATGACGTATGGGATCTTATGGGATGATCATATGTGATCCCATGACATATGGGACCAGGGATGAAACCCGTGTCCCCTACATTGGCAGAGAGATTAACCACTGAACCACCAGGGAAATCCCCCATGAAATTCTATGTAAGGAAAGATCCCAGCTGAATTTATGCTGGAAAGTAAGTCATGAATTTTTCTTTTCTGAGCTGTTGAAATGTATATATTATCTCAGCAAGCTGACTGGTTGTTTCTGTTTCTCTTCACTTGGGGGTGACTGGATTATATTGCTCTTCCTTATCTCTGTCCCTGGCCCCTGCCACCACACCCACTCTTTTTGCTTGATCCTTCTCTTCTGGACTAACCCCCAGGTGGTCTGGAAGGGCATGAGATTGCCCTGGAGGTGCGGTATCTTCACCTTCCAGTTGCTATGAGAACTGGTCTGAGAGCATCACAGAGGTCCTCAGAAAACCATGGCTGGGGGTTGATTTTTAAAAAGTTCATAATACAGATTTTCCAATCAATAATGTGATAAAAATACTAAAGGAAATTAGTTCTGAATATTCATTAGAAGGACTGATGCTGAAGCTGAAGCTCTGATACTTTGGCCACCTGATGCGAAGAACTGACAGATGATGGAAAAGATTGAAGGCAGGAGGAGAAGGTGACGACAGAGGATGAGATGGTTGAATGGCATCACTGACTCAATGGACATGAATTTGAGCTAGTTCTGGGAGACAGTGAAGGACAGGGAAGACTGGCATGCTGTAGTTCATGGGGTCGCAAAGAATTGGACACAGCTGAGCAACTGAACTGAATTGAATGTAACAAAGATTGGTGTATTATATACAGAATAACGTGTGTGGTTTGTGAGTATACTTTTCCTCACTAAGAACTCTGTTTATGCACTCAAGGAAAGATGCATGCCCACCTCCCTGCCCCCTGATTGTCCTGCTACATTTTTAGGAGCACTGTCACACCCTGAGGGCTTCTGGAAAGGTGGTCTCCCTTCATAAATCAACATACAGCATTGACTCTGGTCATGGAAACTGATCTGCAGACAAAACTTGGAAGTAGATACATATGTCTGCTCAGGCTCCCTCGGGTGTCACTTCAAAGGCACTTTTCATTACACTCCATCCCATCCCAATCTCCCCTGTCCCATCTCTTGCACAGCAAGGAGTCTGGGGGTAAAGACAAAGGATGGTCTCCCCAGAGAAAACCAGTTGTCTGGTGTCCTGACATTCCTGGCCAGATTCTGTTCTGTACACAGATGTCAACTGGCACATCTCCAGACAGGCAACATATCCAACATAGAGAATAAAGTCAAAAATGGAGTGCGACGAGAGAGAAAGCCCAAGAACTTGTTCTGTGTTTTCTATTAAGGCAATACTCATGAAAAAGAAAGCTTTTTGCAGAAATAAACCACATATGCTGCTCTAAGCCGTGGTGATGATAACACGGGCACGTGTGAGTTTGTGTGTTTGTGCCTGCGTGTCTCTATGCACTCATGCATGTCTGCAAAAAGACTAGTTAGCAAACTTTCTCATGCAGCAAAGACAAGAGTGGAAGCAATGCTGCATGTTGTTTGGTAATCTGACTTGAGGGGCATCCCCAGTGGGTTATTTTGGTCCCAGAGTGGAGTCATCCTCAGTAATATTTATTTCACACAACCTTGGATTATATGCATCTTGCATACTAGACAACTTCAAACCTGAAAAGAGATGGGGATGGCCTTGGATTGGCAAATTAGCCCTTTTCCAAATGCTTCTAGGAACAGAAACAAGGAACCTTGCAGTTCATTTCGCCTACTCCCTCATTTTCCTAAAACACAGATTTAGAGAGTTGAGGTAACTTTTTCAAGGTTGCACAGAGAATCAGTTGGCCAAAGAAAGCTTGAAAATCAGTCTCCTAATTTCTAGTAACCCCATCAGGCCATCCTTGCATGCGTGGGTGCTCAGCAGGCTATCCTGAGCAGTGGTAAAATAGGACTGAAGATAATAAATGATTAAGGAAACTTTCCAAAATCCTCTAATCATAAATAAGTGACTTTGGAATATGAAACTCTAACTCCATGGTTGGACCTGCAATTGAAATCAGAAGCCACAGTGATGTTTCTTTCTTATATGAATGGATGAGAGTAACAGAGTATGTGACTGTTGCTCTGAGACCAAGCACATGACTGCCCGGGACCTCTGACACTCAGCGACCCTATATTCAGTCACTCTTCCAGAGAGGGAGATGCCTCCATAAATGAATAGCAGAATGAGCAGGAGCTAAGGGGACCAGGAACATCCCTTTTGTTGGGGGCCCTGTGCTGTAGCCTGGCTACAAGGTGTTCCTGCCTGGGAATTTGCATCTGGGAAGAGAGATGCCCAGATGAGCCAACATTCATGGAGTGGCAGCTTCTCTGGCTGCTGGTGCTGGTGCTGCTAATGGCCTGCCTCTGGTTCCTCCCCATTTTCTGGGGTCGTCTCTCCAACTTCCTGTCAGTCCTCGGAGCTGCAATATCCTTTAAATAAATCCCCTTTCTGCTTCATTGTTAGTCTCCCCTGGCTTGTCTGCTAGCACTCTGCGTGATGTGTTGGAAAGAGAATGAATAGCCTACACAAGTCTTTGCATGTAGTACTTCTGTTGGCCGTCTGTTTCATATATCTCACTATAAAGATTAGACAGGCACTTGTCTTTGATGTTCAAATAAAATAAAGTGTGGGAGGCTATAATTACATTTCACCAGGGCCTTCAGGAAGGGAACTTTAAAGGTCAGAATGTCTCAGTGTCCAGTTGGTCAACAAATAGAGCCTGCAGAAATGTGCAGAAACTTTCTGTTGTCTGCCCCACTCATGGAGTTTCCCAATGCTGGGACTCAGGACTGCTCATACAGTTGAAAAGACCCAGCTTCCGACAGAGGAATGTTTAGTGCAACTCCAAGTGGCGTGTGGGAGGGGTGTAAGCTGTCCTCCCCTGTGGAATTTCCATCTGGATTCAGGCTGGTTTGTCGGGTGCCAGGTGGTGTTAGGGATAAAGAACTCTCCTGCCAATGCAGGAGACAAGATTCCTGGGTTGGGAAGATCCCCGGGAAGAGGGCATGGCAACCCTCTCCGGTATTCTTGCCTGGAAAATCCCATGGACAGAGGAGCCTGGTAGGCGACAGTCCATAGGGTTACACAGAATCAGACACAAGCAAAGTGACTTAGCGTGGATGCATGCATGCATTGGTGTTGTAGGAAGTCAGACAGAGGAGCCTCATCTCCATCAGGGGACAATGCCAGGTTGGAGATTCCAGCTGGGGAGAGAACAAAACCCCATCCCTAGGTTCACTTGTGTTGAGACCTTGCCCTTCTGCGTCCCTCCTCTCTGCTGCTCCCTAGAGGAGCCAGAAACAGTAGCGAGTGGGCGTGAGAGGAGTGGAGCACAAGGAGTGGAGACCATTAGGGCCTAAATACTTACGTTCTCTCCACCCCAATACATATGCTGAAACCCTTGTCACATATGATAGCATTAGGAGGTGCGGCCTTTCGGAGGAGGTTAGGTTTAGGAGAGTGGAAGGTCCTGACTGCAAGGTCAGGAGAGTGGAAGCCCCATGATTGGGATTAGTGCCCTCAGAAGAGTCATCCGTGAGCTTGCTTCCTCTCTGCTTGCTGTCATGTGAGGACACAGCAGGAAGACAGCTGTCTGCAACCCAGAAGAGAGCCTCCACCAGGACCCAACCTTCCCAGCGCCCTGATCTTGGACTTCCAGGAAACACTCTTTTCTCTTGTTTATGAGCCCCTCGTCTGCAGTGTTTTGTTACAGTTGCCTAAATAGGCTAAGGGAGCCCCTGTCCAGTCCCCACCACAGAAGCCTGAGCCTGTTTCAGGCCTGAACTCTGTGGAGGAATGTAGGAGAGCTGCAGTGGTGGGGGGACATGGAAGCTTTGATGCGGGGTTGGGCTGGACTGTTTAGACAACTGAAAGTGAGACTTTTCTTATACCCAACTGTAACCAGAAAACATATAGAACCTTCTGGAAATGTGGGGTGATCAGCAGAGTAGGGGTGAAGGAAGTAGTGGAGAAATAAAGCCCTGTTTGCTGGCACCCCAGTGCATCCAGCTTCTTCAATGAAGTGCAGGCGACTTCACGTGAAGTCAAAACACACAGGCAGCGTCAGGGGCTCTGCCCCTGCCAGACTTCACACCCCACGTCCTTCCTTTATGGAGCATCAGGGACCACCACGGCTGGGCCCCAACCTTTCTTTCCCTAACACTCACAGGGCTTAGGTGAGAATACCAAGGGCCATGTGTCATGTGTCTAAAGATCGAAACACAGAAGTCAAGATAAAAAATTGTCAAATAAGCTACATTGCATCCTTCTACCCTGACAAGCATAACTTCATAAAGGCCTGGGAAGCCAGGTTCCAGTTAGTCTCAGATTTCTTGGGGTTCGGGGAGGGGGCAGGGCTAGGCCTCCCATCCTACACCCCTCCGTCCTGCATGCTGAGAGCGCTGGCACGTGAACATTTAAGTCCATATGTTTTAGCTCTATCCAACCTCCCCCCAAAATAGCCACCTCTGCTGTCCTCAGCTTAGGGGAGCAGCAACTTGCCCCCAGAAAGAAAGATCTGGGGAGAGGTCCATGCAGGAACTGGGAGCGGGCTTGAGGCTGTTTGGACAGGGAATTGAGGGGTCCCTGGTCCCCTGTGCATGAGCGAACTAGAATGGGCACATCCCCATCAGCTTCTTAGATTCCATGCCCCAGGGAGTGTCAGGGCAGCTGCCTGGCTTTGAGGCCAAAGGGCAGGACTAACGACACTTCCCACCTTTCCAAACCTAACTCTTCAGCATCCGATTCCGAAATCATGATTCCTTCTTTCCTGGAACAGTGGCCTCTGCTCATCTCTCTACCCCACACTGGTGTGTGTGTGTGTGATGAGAACACAGCTCTTTGGAGCTGCTGCCCAGTCATTTTATAGCATGACAACCTGGCTTAGCTCCAGAGTCTGGACATTCAGATAAGAACCTCAGTTTAAGATTCCTGCCCCAAGTTCCTGCTTTGCTTTTGCTGGGATTGAGTTTGGATTGAGAAAAGTTAGTGACCTCCATCCCAATCACCTCATAAGGACCAGGTGCTTGCTTCCTCCTCACCATGGAGGATCACCCTTCCCGCAGCTCATCACCTCACCCCATTTCTGGGATTTGTAAGCAATAAATCTTGTGACTCTACTTCCTTTGTTCGGGTGTTTTATTAATAAAACTGCACCTTCAATCAAACCAATCCCAGGGAGCTCCCTGCCATCCCCATGTGGGTGGCTTTCACCTCCAAATTCAGCAGGTCACAATCTGCATATTTTTATTTCAGTACACCAGCTCCAGGTGGCCCCCCAGTATAGGCTTCCAGATGCTGTCAGCCCTCCAGTGGTCCCTGCTTGTGCCCTGGGAGCTGAGGCAGGTTGGGCTGTAACCTGGCAGCCTCTGGAGAGGAGGCCCAGCCACATGTAATCACACTGGCCAAGTTGAGTGGATCTCCCTGGGTGTTTTCAAACAGATTTACATGCCAGGCAAGCCCTGAGAAATTACCAGCTCAATCATTCTGATTTAAAAAGAGAATGTCCTTGTCACTTCCTTCTCCCAGTCTTCCCCACAGGAACTGGCAATTGATTAACCATCATCATCAGATTATCCAAAACAACAACTCAGATAATCACTGGGATAAGAAATGCGTGCAGCTCTGTTCCTCTCTCCTCCTCTCCCTCCTTCCTTCTCTCTTTCCTCCCTCCTTCCTTCCTTTCCCATTTGAAGAATAACAAAAAGAAATATGTAAGAAAACATAAAAAAGCATAATTATTTAAAATGCTCGGGACTTCCATGGCGGTCCAGTGGTTAAGACTTCGACTTCCAGTGCAGGGGTTGTGGGTTTGAATCTTGGTCAGGGAGTTAAGACCTCACATATCTCATGGCCAAAACCCCAAAAACATAAAACAGAAGCGGTACTGTAACAAATTCAATAGCAGCAGTAGTTTAGTCGCTAAGTAGTGTCTGACTCTTACAACCTCACAGACTGTAGTTTGCCAGGCTCCTCTGTCCATGTGATTTCCCAGGCAAGAATAATGGACTGGGTTATTCCCTTCTCCAGGGCATCTTCCCCACCCAGGGAGCAAACCTGGGTCTCCTGCATTGCAGGCGGATTCTTTACCAACTGAGCTAAAATTCAAAACGGATTTAAAAAATGGTCCACATCCAAAAAAGTTTTTAAAAAATGCTACTGCTGGGTCACAGAAGAATGAAGAAAGGAAATGGGAGTGGACTGAGCATTTATTAAGTGGCAGCTGGGGCTGGTGTTCCCCATGGGCCCTCTGGCCTTCTCAGAGCCCCGCAAGTAGACTGTTATCTCCTCCTTTCTATGAACCAAAAAAAACGAGGCTGAACAAGGACGCTCAGTAGCAAGTATCCCGCCTGGCCCCGCCCCCCAAAGGCAGGGGGCGGGGCCTAAATGCGGACTGGAAGGGAGCCTCTTAATCCTTCCAGACACCAGGAGCGCCCTCTGGAGGAGAAAGTGAGGTAGTATCCCTTAGGGTGTCCTCACTGGCACATTTTGCATGTTCTTTCTTGCTCAGCCACCCTCGCTCTTGGCAACTGCTACACCACCTATGTAGGACATCCCAGCCACCAGGAAATGAAAAGGCACTTTTGTATTTCAGAGTGAGGCTCCTACAGAAGTGATGTTGGAATGGCAAAACAGAAGACCATTTTCATTAAAACACACTTTCAGCCTCTGCTCTGGGGATTACATTAGGAAACCCATTCTGAGGAGGGAGGCTCAGCACGGAGCAGATTTTTCAGTAACAAAGCAGAGAAGTGTAGGTTAAAGTTCCAGGCTCCCGGATGTAATGAGAAAGCAGAGATGGCTGTATCTGCTGTGAGAGGGAGAGGGGACAAAAGATCCATGCTGACCAAGCTTATTGCCTGGAAAGGCAACTTTGAGTGTTTCATAGGCTCAGGGAGGGGGAAACTGCGAATGACGATTACCAGCGCTGTAGAGGGCTGAGATGTCAGGAGGAAACTGCCAGTATGAGCTCTGGCTAAGCCAACTTTGGTTCCCTCGTCCTGGGCTTCATTCTTGCCTCATTCTGGGCCTCAGCTTCTAAGGGGAGAGTGCAGTGCAGTGGCCAGGAGTCAGCAGACTGGGCCTCCGGCCCCGACTCTGCTAGGGCTCACTCAATAGCCTTGTTCTCATGGTTTGGCCGCTTGGAGCTTTAGGCCCCTCCTCTGCAAAATACTGCATGGACTCGTGAGGTTCTGAGGCCACCCGGCGTTACTGGAATTTTTCTTCTGTTGGGAGAATTCGCATAGTGAATTCCTTCCTTCTCAGGTAGAAGCCAGAAGCTTACTTCCTAGTCAGCCTGCTGCTAGGCTGAGGCATGGGGCCTGAGCTCCTCCCATCAGATGCATCAGGACCAGAGCAACAGGAGGAAGTGCAAAAGTGTAGAATCCATTCTCTAGGGAGAATGGTGGTAAAGAGTGGCCACATGGCGAGTCCCAGTGTCCTCAGCCTGGTGTTAGTCGGAAGAGCTGTGGGGTCTGGGCCTGTCATCATCACGACACCATGAGCAGCAGCAGCAGTGATCAGATCTCTCATGGAGCAATTGTCCACAGTGCGGGTTAGGGTGGTTCTGGGTTCCTGGATTGCAGGCCATGGACTTTGTGCAAATTAGACAAGGGTACCACATGCCTCTTGAAAAACCTATATGCAAGTCAGGAGGCAAAAGTTAGAACTGGACATGGAACAGACTGGTTCCAAATAGGAAAAGGAGTATGTCAAAGCTGTATACTGTCACCCTGCTTATTTAACTTCTATACAGAGTACATCATGAGAAACGCTGGGCTGGAAGAAGCACAAGCTGGAATCAAGATTGCCGGGAGAAATATCAATAACCTCAGATATGCAGATGACACCACCCTTATGGCAGAAAGTAAAGAGGAACTCAAAAGCCTCTTGATGAAAGTGAAAGAGGAGAGTGGAAAAAGTTGACTTAAAGCTCAACATTCAGAAAACGAAGATCATGGCATCTGGTCCCATCACTTCATGGCAAATAGATGGAGAAACAGTGGAAACAGTGTCAGACTTTATTTTTTGGGCTCCAAAATCACTGCAGATGGTGATTGCAGCCATGAAATTAAAAGACGCTTACTCCTTGGAAGAAAAGTTATGACCAACCTAGATAGCATATTCAAAAGCAGAGACATTACTCTGCCAACAAAGGTCCATCTAGTCAAGGCTATGGTTTTTCCAGTGGTCATGTATGGATGTGAGAGTTGGACTATAAAGAAAGCTGAGTGCCGAAGAATTGATGCTTTTGAACTGTAGTGTTGGAGAAGACTCTTGAGAGTCCCTTGGCCTGCAAGGAGATCCAACCAGTCTATTCTGAAGGAGATCAGCCCTGGGTGTTCTTTGGAAGGAATGATGCTAAAGCTGAAACTCCAGTACTTTGGCCACCTCATGCAAAGTGTTGACTAATTGGAAAAGACTGATGCTGGGAGGGATTGGGGGCAGGAGGAGAAGGGGACGACAGAGGATGAGATGGCTGGATGGCATCACCGACTCGATGGATGTGAGTTTGAGTGAACTCCGGGAGTTGGTGATGGACAGGGAGGCCTGGCGTGCTTCGATTCATGGGGTCTCAAAGAGTCGGACACGACTGAGCGACTGAACTGAACTGAACTGAACCACATCCGGACACTTTACTGCCATCTGCTGGGAAATTGCTATGATGTAGAAATCTAGAGAAGGAAATGGCAACCCACTCCAGTATTCTTGCCTGGAGAATCCCAGGGACAGAGGAGCCTGGTGGGCTGCCGTCTGTGGGGTCGCACAGAGTCGGACATGACTGAAGTGACTCAGCAGCAGCAGCAGAAATCTAGTACATGGTATAACAATTATACAACCCTGTCTAGGGTGTGAATGGAGAAGCTCGAAAGACATGTTGTGCAGTATGCAACCTGTGCAACTGAGCTTGGTGGCCCCACAAGCCTGACTCTTTGGCCTTTATGGAGATTCTATTAAGGACTTAATTTTCTTTAATATAAGCCTTTTCTACTTAAGCTATCTGGGGTGGGGTCTGGACTAAGAACCACGATCGATACTAATAGGATTAATGATGTGTGCCCCATAGGCTAAAAGCCAGCTGACCGATGGAGGTTAAGTGTCTCCCAGGGGCATAAAAACTAATGTTACTCAGAGGGTTTGCCCTTAATTTATTCATTTTTAGAGGAACACGGGAAGGGGATCTGATTCATCCTATCTTCCTTCCTTATTCCAGAAACTGATTTGTTTATTCTTTTGCTCTAGTTGTCAGGGTCAGAGTTCATGGTGAAATAGAGGATCCAAAGGATGGAAATGAGAGTGCGTTACAAATACTTCAGCAGGGAGACTCTGGGGAAAACCTTTGTTGGGTCTCATTGGTGCACTGCTGGGTATCCTATTGTTACAAGGAAGAATGACATCAGCCTGTGTATCATTAGTCTGATAACTCTCTCTGTGTGTGAGTGTGTATGTGTGTGCGAGTGTGAGAGAGAGAGTGTGCGTGTGTGTATGTGTGTGTGCGCGCGCGCGCATGTCTGGTGGAGATAAAGTGATCAGTTCTGAGGTTTTCCAGAATTGTCCAGATTTGAGATGTCTTTATTTTTTAGGCTATTTCTGGGCACATGTGTTTTGGTTGGGCCCTGTGGCGCTGCTCCTCAAGGTCACTGCCATCCCTGCCCAGGGTGTGGTGAGGAGGGAGAACTAGCAGGACCTCCCCCGGGGAATTCTCTCCCCATCAATTGCTGGAAATGCGTGTTTGACTCCATCCTCAGTGCTTCAAACCTGAAGGGAGGAAAGAAGCGGTTTGGTTGCCTCCCGCCCCGCCCCCCTTCCCCTCTGGTGCCCAAGGCAGGGAGGGGAGGCGAGGGGGGCGGCTGTGAGGCTGGGGCAGGCTAGTGTCTGCCCACCGGTCTGATTTCCAGACCATCACTCGGGATCAGCCGGACTGACCTCGCTTTGCTGGGGCCGTTCTTTCCACCTTGATTGGGAGCAGGGGCTGCAGAGGCCGGAAGAGGGAGCCTGTGAGTCGCGTTTGTCCCGTGGCTCCTCCGGTCAGGGTTTGGACAGAGGGGAGTGTCCCGGCGCGACTGGGAGGTGTGGGGCCTCCGATACACACATCCTTGGTTCTAGAACCTGTCCCAGGGCCCGGGCGGCCTCGGAGCCTCTGCGTGCGGGTCGCGTTCCCCTCCTGCGGGACCTCTGCGGGCTGGGGGACAGACTCTTCCGATGAAGGGAGTTGACAGCGGAGGCCTCCCTGTCCCCCTCTCACTTTCCCTTCAGAAGCCCTCCCTCCGCCGGCTCTCAGAGGGGAAACTGCAAGGGGAAAGCCAGTTGTGCCCGTTTCTGGAAACTGCACAGGCAGGAAGTGCCGGCGGTGAGGTCCCAGGAGAGGAGGAAGGGGGGTCTGTGCAGAGGTGTGCCGGGTGTGGCGGGGACCTCTGCTCCCCTCGGGAAGGGCGGGCCCTGGGCTAGGATGAAGGCCTGAGAGAGAGACAGTCTTAACTTCCTGTTGCTTCATTACTGTTCTGTCACACCTCCGGGATTTCACAATCAATCAGGGCCTTTTCTACATTGAGTCCTGTTTCTCTGGCCCCAAGCTGCTGTAGGTCACTGGGATGGGGGTGGGGGGCAGCAGGCAGCCATAAGCCCCCACACTGAGTTTTGTGAAGGTGTTCCAACTTATCTTCTTCACTCGTCACCCCCTGACCCTGGTACGGTCCTTCTTCCATGAGGATATATATTCTCCTTTTCATAAGTCAGATGGCATGACCCAAGGGACAGGCCATCCAGAAAGCCCTCCTTCCACGTAGGAATCTTTGCTTCTTGAAAGGCAAGGTTAAACCCTTCCAGTGACCAAGAGCTCACTCCCTCACAAGGGACCTCATTCCCCTTTAGGACAATTCCATGTGGTAGGAAGTCGTCTTCCTTTGCTTGGGCACCTGGCTGTCTCCTGGAATCTCTCCCCTATTGGTTTGATTTGGCCAAACTTTTGGTATGATCCTTTCTCTACCTAACAGAACTTTAGAAGGTCCAAGGCCTGTTCTAACACATCTTAAGCCTTCTTCTCCAGGTTAAGATGCACCTGCTTCTCTGACCTGTCTTCAGTGGCCTCAGCCTCCTTCCTGTCCGTCCCTCTCTACTGAAGGTCCCTTTGCTGTCCATACCCCCACTCCCTGAACACATCAGGGAGCCTGCCATGTCCTGCGTGGCTCCAGGAAACACCTAACTGGCCAGGACTAGAGGCCACTTCACTCAGATGAGCTCAGGAGCCCCCAGAAGTCAGGGTCCAGTGGGCCCACTTCCCTATCCTTTCCCCTTGTTCACCTCTGGTGCTCAGTGGACACCGATCCCCAGAAAGGGGACCCAATGATGCTAGAATACACAAGCTGAGCCAGATCCTGACAAGCAGCTGTCCTCCTTTTCCTTGCACAGGCCCAGATTTATCCTCAAGTGCTCAGTCAGCCATGCACTTGGGCCTCTCCAAGCTGCAAGGCAGCCAAGGGGCACTGACTTTACTAGAAGATCCCGGAGGAACGGCAAGTCACGTTCAAGACAATATTTTAAAATTAAGACAAACACATACCTATTGTGTCGTGATTTAGTCGCATTAGTCCTATTCAACTCTCTGACCCCATGGACTGTAGCCCCACCAGGCTCCTCTGCCTATGGGATTTTCCAGGCGAGAATGCTGGAGTGGGTTGCCATTTCCTTCTCCAGAGTATCTTCCCGACCCAGGGATCGATCCTGGATCTCTTGCATCGTAGGTGGATTCTTTACCAACTTGAGCCAGGAGGGAAGCCCCTTGTGTAACAGAATGCAAAAATGTGAATTTCAGAGCCACAACAGGAGACTTCAGAGGAGTTTTGTACTATGGGGAAGGTTGCTTTAGGTTATTTCTTTAAAATTCAGTTCGCAATCCCCCAACTGGCAGGCCCCCTTGGCTGAGGGGTCTTTAAGTTGGGCAGAAAACTTGGGGAAGTTCTTGGAGAAACTCCATCTCCTTTCCTATTTGAATGAGGCAAGTGAGGACCAAGGTAGGAAAGTGATTAGCCTGAGGACACACAGCCTGTATCTGGATCTGAAACCCAGATCTGTGTTCTTCCTGTGCTGAGAAATGTTGCATTGCGTTTATAAGAGTGCTTACCACGGGAAGAAAGGGGATCTGAAGACAGAAAAGCAACTCTAGGTTAACCCTTGGTTATATAGAAAATGCAGCTCAAAGATCAATTTTACTCCAAGAGTCAGTGCTCTGGGTTCTGAGTAAGCTTGACCCCATTATATTCCCTTACCTTCTTCAGGGTCTAATGTTCCCTGTTTGGGAGACAGGATCAGGTTAATAAAGAAGAGAAGTCCAGTGCCAGTGCCAGGGAGCAAAAGGAGAAAGGCTGAGATGGAAGTAAGGCCAGCCACAGGTTACTCTGGATGCCAAGCCACGTGACTGGTAGGACTGTCATGTTAAAATGGTCAGCACCCCTTTCACTTTCCCTTGCTCACACACCAAAGGCTGTATCTGCACATGTGAACACACACATACACACACATACACATACCTCACACTCGGAGTCACAGATACCCACAAGCTTATAGATCCAGCAAAGCCTCATGAATCAAAACTGCAGGGAACCACTGAAGACCTGAGCTCTGGATCCCCCATCAGTTCAAAGATCCATTTTACTCCAAGAGTCTGTGCTCTGGGTTCTGAGTAGAGTTGACCCCATTCAAAGCCCCCACCCCGACACCTGCAAGACAATGCAAAGGGGAATCAACGGAACCAGCGAGTTGAGTACCTGTGGCTTTCTTTTACTTAAAACGCTGTCCCTCACATTATTAAATAAGGGTCAAAGATTTGTAATTTTTTTTATAAAGGTGTCTTCAACATTTTTATAAATTTGTGACACCCAATTGTCAAACTCTTGAGCCACAAATGTCTGCACATTGTCTTGTGGCTGTCGCCTCTCACAGAAGTGCAACTCTCAATATCATTTCATCAAGTCAGTTAATACTGTTTAATAAATAGGCCAGAAAATTAGCTGAGAGTTTTTCTTGGCGGGATGCGGCGTGCGACCAAAGTTATGGAAGATTGTCCCTTGAATCACTAAGGCAAACCTTGTTGAGCGTCATTTTACATAAAGCAATCACATAAAAAAGTTATAAATAGAAAAACTTCCAAAGTTCTCCCACAGACAGACAGGGAAATCGGAACATCCAAAAGAAAAAAAAAAGGAAACAAAACACAAACATTCCTACGACCCATTTGCTTCAAGTTCTTGATCATACAGTACTCGACATCTTTGGATATTTTACAATGTACAACTCCAAATTGCAGCCAAGAGAAAACAAAACGAACTAACCAGTCGTCTGAAAAATTGAGTTTATAAGAAGTCATTACCTTTACAAAATAAAAACAAAGCCCCAACACCACTGGATTCTAATTTGTTCATCTTTCCTTGTTTTCTCTTAAAGTTTGGGTCAGCCCCACTCCCTTGACTGAGGAGGGGGTACGTGGGCATGTTGGCTGGTGGGTCCCAGAAGCGAAGGGCAGAGATGGAGACGGGAAGCTGAGAGGCGCTGCCCAGCAGATGACATCCAAGGACCACAGGGTGTCAGCAACAACTCCCTCTGCTCAAAGGGCCAGAGGTGGTGTATGGAGGCAGGGGTTTCTTCCAGCGAGTGGGGGAGCTGGGAGAGTGACAGAGTCTGTGGTCTTCTCTGGCCTTTTTGTTTTTTTGTGTTTGCTCAGGAAGAAGCCAAGGCAATAGGAAGAGCCGAAGTCTCTGTGCCCACAGCTCCAGGGTTGGGGACACCAGCCCTTGCCCACCCCACCCCCTCCCCCAGATGAACTCGCCTCCCTTCTGGGCTACTGAGAAACAAAAGCAAACTCAGCAAGAAAAGGGGCAGGGCAGGAAAGTGGAGAGATCAGGAAGGCCCCAGCTGTCTTCCTTCTCAGGATGGCTACCCACTGGAAAGCCTGGGAGAGGGGGTGGACAGCCCTCACTCACAGAGCCCTCCACGCCCGTCCTGGAGCCAAGGCTCAGACTCCCCACACCGGACACCCGGCTTCCTCCTCAGGGGGCCAGGGAGGGGCTGTGGGTGTTCAAACACAGCAGTGCCAAAGCCCCAAGAAGCCCACAACCGAAAAGCGAACATACACCTGGGTAACTGGGCGCTTTGTTTCTGGGAATCAGATGGAGGGAGGCAACGGCCAGGTGTTGAGAGGTGGCCCCTGTCTTTCTGTGTTGGCCCCAGGAGTCCTGAAAGACTCCTTATGGCATTGCCGGGGGTATGTGGAGGTGGGGACCATGCTAGGTGGTCGTCTCCGGATGTGCCCCTAGGGGAGGTAGGATTTGGAGTTCCCCAAAGCTGCTTGGGGGCTGTGGACAAGCCACACCCAAGCCCTCTTCCTCTGTTACCCTGTCTAGCATGGCCACATTTCTCACTTGTGCTAATGTAAAGATGGTTGTGATAAAACTAAGTCCAGTAAAATAGTATCACCAGGGACATTAGGAGTGCAAGCTCCTGCTCTCTTCAGGCTTCTCTTTGGAGGGATGGGCAGATATGAGCATGTGGGTGGATGGGAAAGGGAAATGAAATCACCAGCCCTCTTTCACAGCAGGGAGAAACTGGGGTACAGAGGGTGAAGAGGTTCAAGGTCACAGGCCAGGGAGGGGAAAATGGGCCTGGATTCCAGGAGCCTCGCTCCTGACTCCAGGAGGCCTCCCAGCCAACAGGGCATCTCCCCTAAGGGTCCTAGGACCACTGGAGACTGGGAAAATGAAGCCATTAGAACCGAGATAGCAGGGACTCCACCACAGAGCAGTGGGGCCCACAGGGTGTGTGTCTCAGGACCCTACCCTCTTCCCTGCTCCATCTGGTCTGCGTCTGGCCAAGCCACCTCCCTCCTTCTAGACTCTCACAGCTCCAAGGTGCTTTGGGACACGTGGCCTGGGGCCCCGCTGTGATATGGGCCCCTGTGAATTTCTCTTTGAGGGCAGAGAGAGGCAGCCAGGGAGAGGCCGCCAGGGAGAGGCCAGGCCTTTTGGGAAGACACCCATCTCAGACACCAGCAAAGGGGAGGCAGCTGCCTCAGGAGGCCCGGAAAATACCACTGCTGCTGCTATTTTTTTTTTTTTTTCTTTTTTTTTTTTTTCTTTCCTTTTGAAATAAAAAGTTCAGACCCATCGGATGGGGCAGGTGGGCCTGGGAGGGGACGGGGAAGCAGGACCGGAGTGGACAAGGACCAGCCTAATTGTTGGCTTCAGACATGGAGGCCACGTGGTTGAGGCCGGCGAGCCCCGGGAGGCTGGCCAGGCCCGCGGCCCAGGGGTCGGGCAGCGGGAAGTAGGGCCGCGCGGCGGCCACGTTCTCGGCCAGCGCGAAGGCCAGGAGGCCCCCCGCGTTCCGCTCTGCCTCGAGCTGGGCGCGCCCGAACAGCTTCATCTGCGTCTCCTCGAACTGCCGCTCCAGCTCCTGCAGGCTCAGCGCGCCCTTGGGTGCGGCCAGGAAGTGCTTGGCTGGGCTGGGGCCCGGGAGGCACACGGCGGCTCCGCCCAGGTGGCCGCCCACGTCGCCCAGCGCGGGGGGCATCACGAAGGCCGCCTTCTCTGGGGCCGGGCCGCCGGGCCCGAAAAGCAGGCTGGCGGCCCTCCAGGCCGCGGGCTTGCGGCCGCGCCGGGGCCGGGCCATGCGGCAGCTCTGGCGCTTGATGTGACGGTGCAGGTGGTCAGAGCGCGTGAAGCTCTTGTAGCAGAACTCGCACTGGTAGGGCCTCACGCCCGTGTGGATGCGCATGTGGTTCTTGAGGTCGTAGTTATGCACGAACTTGGCGTTGCAGTGGATGCACAGATAGGGCCGCTCCCCCGTGTGCTTCCTCATGTGGATTTTCAGCTTGTCCTGCCTGCAACACAGAGCTGGAGTCAGTCCCTGCCTGCAAACCCAGGGGCCGCCCCTGGCTCTCTGCTGAACCAGCCAAGGCTCCCTACTGCCGTGGTGTCAACCCCCAGGAATGGGACCCCGGCTAGAATTTACCTTCAACTAGGACATGGAACAACAGACTGGTTCCAAATAGGAAAAGGAGTACGTCACGGCTGTATATTGTCACCCTGCTTATTTAACTTCTATGCAGAGTACATCATGAGAAACGCTGGGCTGGAAGAAGCACAAGCTGGAATCAAGATTGCCGGGAGAAATATCAATAACCTCAGATATGCAGATGACACCACCCTTATGGCAGAAAGTGAAGAGGAACTAAAAAGCCTCTTGATGAAAGTAAAAGAGGAGAGTGAAAAAGTTGGCTTAAAGCTCAACATTCAGAAAATGAAGATCATGGCATCTGGTCCCAATCACTTTATGGGAAATAGATGGAGAAACAGTGGAAACAGTGTCAGACTTTATTTTTTGGGCTCCAAAATCACTGCAGATGGTGATTGCAGCCATGAAATTAAAAGACGCTTACTCCTTGGAAGAAAAGTTATGACCAACCTAGATAGCATATTGAAAAGCAGAGACATTACTTTGCCAACAAAGGTCCGTCTAGTCAAGGCTATGGTTTTTCCAGTAGTAGTCATGTATGGATGTGAGAGTTGGACTGTGAAGAAAGCTGAGTGCCGAAGAATTGATGCTTTTGAACTGTGGTGTTAGAGAAGACTCTTGAGAGTCCGTTGGCCTGCAAGGAGATCCAACCAGTCCATTCTAAAGGAGATCAGCCCTGGGTGTTCTTTGGAAGGAATGATGCTAAAGCTGAAACTCCAGTACGTTGACCACCTCATGCGAAGAGTTGACTTATTGGAAAAGACTCTGATGCTGGGAGGGATTGGGGGCAGGAGGAGAAGGGGACAACAGAGGATGAGATGGCTGGATGGCATCACTGACTCGATGGATGTGAGTCTGAGTGAACTCCGGGAGTTGGTGATGGACAAGGAGGCCTGGCGTGCTGCGATTCATGGGGTCTCAAAGAGTCGGACACGACTGAGCGACTGAACTGAACTGAACTGTGTGTTTGTGTGTGTGTGTGTGTGTGTGTATGTGTGTGTGTGTGCATGCGCCTGTGCGCGCACTAAATCACTTCAGTCGTGTCTGACACTTTGTGACCCTATAGACTGTAGCCTGCCAGGTTCCTCTGTCCAAGGGATTCTCCAGGCAAGAATACTGGAGTGGGTTGCCATTTCCTACTCCAGGGACTCTTCCCCACCTAGGGATCAAACCCTTATCTCTTACATCTCCTGCATTGGCAGGTGGGTTCTTTACCACTGGCACCACCTGGGAAGCCCACCTTCAACTACTGCACCACTCCAAACAGGTGTGGTTCCTCCCCTGGATTAGAGAGTAGAGTGGGAGCTGGGTTCTGAAAGGCCTCTGTCACTCCAGAACACCTTTTAGGAATAAGATCAGAGAGAATGAAGCACCCATTCCATCTCTCACACAATGGAAAATAGACTTTCTGGGGCCATGCTGCTAAGTCATCTCAGTCGTGTCGGACTCTGTGCGACCCCATAGACAGCAGCCCACCAGGCTCCGGTCCCTGGGATTCTCCAGGCAAGAACACTGGAGTGGGTTGCCATTTCCTTCTCCAATGCATGAAAGTGAAAAGTGAAAGTGAAGTCGCTCAGTCGTATCTGACTCTTAGCGACCCCATGGACTGCAGCCTACCAGGCTCCTCCATCCATGGGATTCTCCAGGCAAGAGTACTGGAGTGGGGTGCCATTGCCTTAGGCCCCCTGAAAGTCAGCAATCTTTCATTGTCTTCCAAGCGGGCAGCCACTTCTGATACTGGATTGCACTTTCAGCTCCGCTCTCTCCAGGCAACGGGGTCTTCCCTCTGGGTTCACCTGGTCCCATCCCAGCCCCTGGGCTGTTGAGACCTGCCTGTCCTCAGCACTAATCTGAAAGTTCCAGATAGCAGGCACACGTTGTTCAAGTCTCCTGCACTGTGGTTTCTTAGCTCCAGCCCTGGGCTCTCCTCTTTGTCTGCAGACAATTCCAGGGTTTACAAAAGAACCAGGTGCAACAAGAATGCAGCCTAAGCTAGGGCAAAGCTTTGCAGGGTTTAAATAGTATTATTCAGAGGTAAGCTATGATGTGGCGGGACGCCTCCCATAGGGTGTGTGTGAGCCCCTACTCCAGCTGCAGACCCACCGCTAACTGAGTGACTTTAGGTGAGTAACAACCTCTCTGCACAAGAGTTGAACCTCGCATGAGACATCAGTTCCTGGTGTGCAGAGATGATGCACAGAAATTTGGGTTCCTGTTGAGCTGGATTCCACACACCTCCTGGTGGTCTTGAAAGGAGGACTGACATCTCAAGACTGTTTTTATAAAGACTGCATGCCGCCTAAACCAGCTAAAGGAGCCTTTCAGGCTGGCCGAGGTGGAGTCTGTGGAGCCATGGGAACTCTCTGCGGCCTTCTGCGCCTTCCTTGACCAGGCCCCTCAGGCCAGGAAG
Source organism: Bubalus kerabau (assembly GCF_029407905.1). Lineage (NCBI taxonomy): Eukaryota > Metazoa > Chordata > Mammalia > Artiodactyla > Bovidae > Bubalus > Bubalus kerabau. Next base: position 50,819,094 of record NC_073644.1, read on the forward strand.
CTGGGTCGTCTCCCACTTCCTCCCTGCAGGTGTGGCTTGGTTGGAGTGTCTGCCTGTCATTTTTGGTTCGGGGTTGATGTTGGAGCAGATATGGAGTCCAGGCACCCGCACTAAAATGGCCAGATTTAAACCACACTCAGCAGCAACCCAGGATGCCAGCGGGAGCGGGTCCTGGCCGCCTGGTGTCCCCCCGACCACTAGAGGTCTCGCTGGCTCTCGTTTTTTTCTGACTAGCTCCCCAGGGGCGGAGCAGGAGAGAAAAGGACTTTCATGAGCATGCTAGGGGGGAGCAGGGGAGAAGGATCAGGAGGATGGATCCATCTCTAGAAGGCAGCCGGGCACCTGGGAGGTGAGGGCGGAGAGGGGGGAGGGCAGGGAGGAGGAAGGGAGGGTTGGTATTCTCCACACACCAGAACTCCCCACCCCCGGGTCCCTGCCCTGCCCACAACCCACCAGCTGCCCCTCAACTGCACAGTGAGTACCCTGCTGTGACATCTCATGCGCCCTCCCCCCACCAGCATCCTGCTCTTAGGGTCTCCGTAATCCAAATTTCATCCAGGTGATTGGATTTTGGAGCAGGAAGGGGATTTAGCGTCTAGGCTAGTTGGCCTCAAAGGTAATGAGCCATTATCAGGGTTTGATGAAACATGGAGGGCTGGGCTCCCCTCCCAGACAGCCTGAGTCAGGAGATCTGTGGGGAGAGAGCAGAGAATTTGCATTTTGAACAAGCTTTCAGATGCCACTGCTGCTGATGCTGCTGGTCTGAGAACCACCTGCCTAGGTTAATCCTTCACTTGGCTGGGGGGCAAACGGTGGCTCAGGGAGGTGAAGTCCCTAAGGTCACCAGAAGGATAATGACTGAGCTGGGACCAGAAGTGCCCAGGCCTCTGTCCTAAGTCCTGCGCTGTGGCCTGCGTGAACATGTAAGGGTGGGGTGCAAAGTGCTGTCTGTACCCCTGGAGTGTGCTTGGGACCCCACACTCTCACACAGGCTCTGATGAGACACTGATGCTCGGTACTCGGCCAGGCTCACTCACTGGCTGAGAGACTCCATCCTGGAGATTCAGGGCCTGGTGGAGCGTCACCAGTGGGGCTTTAAATACATCCTCTCATTCAGTCCTCACTGCAACCTTATAAGGTCGATTAAAAAAATTACTATTATATATATTTAATAGTATCAACCCTGAGGGTCACCCTCAAATAGTGGACAATGCAAGTGGTAAATCTTCAAATGTCAAGGGCCTCCTTTAAATATGCACTGCTCTTCTGAGCTTTTCATTACGGCATCTAAAATAAATCACATCTCAGTAGCGATTGGCCCAAGTGTGTGAGAAGTGCTGAGAAGGTGACTATAAGTTTGTCTCATTGAGTGCCTGCTTGGGGCAGGCGAATACACCATCTCAATGACTCTGGAAGGTCATTATTCACAAGCAAGGTGTAGTGCAGGACGGGGGCCCCTATTAGGGGTGTGGGAACCCCTTCCAGCTGCAGATCTTCCACTGACTTGCTGGATGACCTTTAGGCAAGTTACTTAACCTCTCTGTGCAGAGTTGAACCTAGGGCCAGACATGAGTTCCTATTGACCAGGAATCTGGGTTTGCATGAGCTTAATTCAACACGCCTGGATCAATTTCCTCACTTGGATCCCAAAAGAGATGGGGGCTCAGAGAAGTCAAAGAGCTTTCCCAAAGGTACCAGGCAGTGAGGGGCAGAGGGGCCCGGAGGCCTAACTGGGCAGGGTTTGTTTGCAGGCTCTTTGGAGGATTTCCTACGGAGTGTTTCCAGCCTGAGGCCTGTAGGGGCTGCCTCGAAAAGTGCAGCCCAGACAGTCACACCAGGGCATCGGCAGCCAGCCTTCTGTCTCAGGGGCCAGAAGCCTGGGCCAAGCTGTGGAAGCAGCTCGGCCTGGGCAGGAGCTGCTGTCCCCAGGGGAGACTTTTCCTGAGAGCAGTGGGGAGGGGAGTGGACAGAGCTCTTAAGTTAGTCCTGGAAAAAAATTAGTGATCATTTAGTTTACTGGGAGCATGTCTGAATCAGGGGCTGAGTAACCTGCATTGCTAGCAGTATGCTTCCCAGGACCTTGAAAGCACTGATCCAAGCCGGCCCATTTCCAGGGAGGGAATGGCTTTCTAAGGTGGCCCAGCCTTCTTATTTCAGTAATGGCCTTTCCACACGGATGTGACGAGCAAGTGTGTTGGCTGAGCTGGGCCCCGGCTCGGCACACTCCAAGAACAAGACCAGCTCCTTAGCTGCCCTGGGCCTCAGTTTCCTGGCCTCTAAAATGGGAGGCTCAATGTGTCTGTTAGTTGCTTAGTTGTATCTGACTCTTTGTGACCTTCATGGATTGTAGCCCATCAGGCTCCTCTGTCCATGGGATTCTCCAAAGAACACTGGAGTGGGGTGCCATTCCCTTCTCCAGGGAATCATCCTGACCCAGGGATCAAACCTGGGTCTCCTGCATTGCAGGCAGATTCTTTACTGCCTGAGCCACTAGGGAAGACCTTTAGTGTTCTGAGAATGTTTGCATCTGGGTAATGGGCTAATACTGAATCTCTGGCTGGCTGGCATCATATATCATGACTCTTCTATTCTTGATCTGCTGGCGGAGGCATCATGAGTGAAGCTGGAACGTTCCAGCCTGACTCTCAGCCGGTGAACTCTTAGTCACTTTCCTTCAGAGCTAGGAGTCCGGTGGTTCCCCTTAAAATCTTCCAAGCCCCCCAACCCTGTCAAATGGCCTCTGTGCTAACTCACCCATTAAAATAGCTTTTCAGTCTCCTTACAAGCTCGCCCCTTCCAGTTACAAAGGAATAGGATCTGGGGGCCCTTGGTGACTATAGCGAACAGCACTGTAATTGAATTGTAACTGAATTCAATTGTGTAATTGAAAGTTACTAAGAAGATAGATTTTAGATGTTTTCAGCACAAAAAAAGGTAACTAAGTGAGATAGTGGGTGAGTTAACTAACATGACTGTGGGTAAGCATTTCACAATATATATGCATATTAAATCATCACTGTGGTACATCTTAAATATATACAGTGTTATATGTCAAATATATGTCAATAAAGCTGGAAAAAAGAATCACCCTCTCTCCCTTGCCAGTCCCCTGTCCCTCCTCACAGTATTACACCCACATACCACACAGACTGCTGCTCCCCTAGTGGGCCCTGCTCCGGACAGCTTTGCATCTTTGCATCTCTGCCGGCAGGAGCTGGACTGCCGGTGCCCCTGGCTCAGAGCCTGCCATATTATGGGATGGATGCTGGTCAGCCCTGGCTCCTCCCCCTTCTGTGCGTATCTTTGGACACACCACACTCCATCCTCAGGTTCCTACCAGATGTCCAAGCATAGATGCGCTTCTTCCTTCCCAGCCACGAGCCCCTCATTCCCGCCCTCCTCTTCCCTGCACCCTCGTCCTTCAGCTCTGCCTTCACCCTTGCAAACTGCCCTGCCCGAAATGCCTACCACTCCTAATCCCCGGGATCCTTCAAGGTCAAACTTAAGTGCAGTCTTTCATAATACTTTCCCCTGTCCACCCAGGTCTCATTCTTTGCCCTGACCTTCCAAAGCACTTGAGCACTGCAGCCCAGGGCAGGTCACTCGAGGAGCAAGGAGGGAGCCACAGAGGACCACGTGTCTGCGTCACCTTCTCCTGCCCTCTAATGGCCACTTACGTATGAGCATTACCTGCCCAGCAAGTCCTGAGCTCTGGGGGCCCTGTCTCCCCGTCTGCATTCTGTGGCTCCCACTCAGCCACACGGGCGCTCCTGGCCGGCGGGGATGCTTGTCCAGAGGCTGTCCTCACTGTCTTTGTTTTCCAGGCATGTTATTCCCAGGGCAGGGCCACCATGTGTGCTGTTTCCTTAGCTGCTCGTCACGCCTGCGGAGCCACCATCCCGTCCCTGGCTCCCGGGGACCTGTCTTGTTAGGCGCCTAGATAGCAAGATGATGCAGGAAGCAGCAGATTCATGGGCAAGGAGCACTGGCCCGCAGCAGATGCAAAAAAGGGACCCAGGCTCAGGGACAGTCCTGCCAGAACTAACTGTGAGCTCTGGTGGAGGCATAACTGCGCAGGTGATTATACCTTATCTCACTAAAGCCCATGAAGTCCGAGTTTCCATCATTCTTGGGAGGAAGTGGAGGCAAAGAGAAGTGCCGTAATGGGTCCAGGGCTTTCCTGATCTTGGGTGATAAATGGGGTCATAAACCTGGGTGTGAACTTATGGAGCACTTGCTTCAACCCCTCTGTGTTATGTGGGGGAACTGAGCCCAGAGAGGGCCGGAGGCTTGGCCAAAGTCACACAGCTAGTCAGAGGCAGATCCAGGCCCTGAAGCTGGAGTTCCTCATCACCGTGCCCTGTCCAAGGGGTTGTAGCCCCTGGGAGACACTGAGCTCTGTGTTCCCTGCCCACCAGACCCTGATCTCTTCCTCCTCGTTCAGCACATGGCCCAGATGGTACCAGAACCTGCTCAGATAAGAACCCACCAGATGCTCTGGAGTTCCACCCAGTGCTGACCACTGAATGTACGGTGGGTGGTCATGGCTATGGCCTGCCAGTAGGGGCCGCTTCTCAGAACTCCCCAGCCCAAATCTGACACGCTCCTCTCTTGCCCTGTGCCCTGGTCTGCCATCTCGTCCCTTTACCCCGCACGGGAGCCAGCCCAAGTCACATCCATGCAAGCCCCAGTAGGCATTCCCCCTTCCAACTCCAAGTGCTCCTCATGGAGAAAGATGAGCCAGAACTTGTGGTCTCATTCCCTTGAGTGAAAGGAAGGGGTCGTGGGTCCTGGAGGCTCCCAGGGAGGAGAAAGCTTTCCCAGCACCACCCGTCCAGACTTCTTGGTAACCTGATGGTCGGAGAAAAATTCTCTTCCTGCTGCCACTGCTAATGTCATTACATTATCTTAATAAGGTCCCCAGAGTTGCCAGGGGTGGGAGAACTAAAAAGAAAATACAGGAAAAGAAAAAAAAAAGCAGCAACAGCCAGGATCCTGGCCTTGCCTTGAGAGCCAACAGCTGTTGGGCTACAGAGCAATCAGCAGCTGGCTTGCACTGGGCGTTGGGGTTGGAGGGTAAAAGTCACAGGCTTTATGGGGTGTCCACAGGGGATTTAGTGGAGACTGGGGGAATTGCGGGGCATCAGAGACTGACACCCCGGGGCACAGAGGTTGCCCATCCTTTTCCAGGGCCTCTGTGGGACCTCTGTTGTCATGGGGACTGGTCTCTTTTCAAGTGTTGCAGTTTCTTGACTTCACAGTCGTCGCTCCAGGCACCTGGGAGAGCCAGGCTGCAGACAGGATGCCGGGGGGCTGGGAGGGGACCCTGCCCAGTGATGCTCTCTAGGGGCTCCCTGGACAGGCTGCCTGCACTCAAGGACCCATGTGGCAGGACAGGAGGAACCAAGAGTCTTCCAAAGCCTTCACAGACTCAGGGCCAGGCCCAGTTGACAGTGATGACCGGGACTGGGGCAACAAGGGGTGGGAGGGCCCTGCGATGTGGGTGGGCAGGGAAAAGCCCCTCCAAGCACAGCTGCATCCTAGAGGACATGCAGAGAGGACGAATACCTTCCCATCTTCCCTGGCCCACGTATTCCCTACTCCTCAAGGCCCATCCTAGGGCACCTCTGGTGGCCCCTGGAGTCTCGACCTTTGGCCTGGGCTTCCAGACTTTCAGATGAGGAGGGTCAGGGACATCTTGATCCAGACTGCCTCTGCCCTAAGTCCTGGAGTTCTCTCTCCCAAGTGAGAGCCACGGGACCAGTTTCGTCAGGATCTGTCTCTGCAGCCAGCACAGGCCCCGGCCAGCCTCAGGCAGAAAACAGTGACCTTGGACCAGGCTGGGGGAGTGGACACATAGCCTCAGGCACAGACAGAGGGCTCGGAGCCCAGGTGACCGTAGGATGGTCAGAGCTAGGAGGGGCCAGCATGGGGCCAGAGATACACACTCTGTTTGAAGCCACTGAGGCCTTTTCTGGGGTGCCAGGGTTGTCTCAGAGCTGGGAAAACCAGTGTGGGACAACCATGGGCCTGGCTGAAATCAGGAACCCAGAGGTGAGGTTCCTGATGCCAAGGAATAGACAACATGCTGGTGGGAGGCCTCAGGCCCTTCTTGGACGCCCATAGAATGAGAGCAGCAAGTGGGACCTTAGGCGTGGAAGGGGCTCTGTCGGAAGGCCCTCTGCCATTTCGTGCTGCTGAAGTCATGAGGAATGATGTTCCCATGGGGTGTGAACATGCTGGGAGTGGGCCCTGGAGGCCGAAACTCAGAGCCTGAGCCAAAAGGCCACCTTGCGGGGAGACGTAACTCCCAGGAGGGAGGGGAAGTGGGTCAGCATCAAGAAGAGAGGAAAGGAGACCTGGCCAGAGGGCAGAAGCTCAGCTGTAATTAGGCGAAGACTCAGGCCCCAGAAAGGGAAATGATGTCCAAGAGAAGGACAGGAGGGCAGCAGGTCCCAGGTCCCTCTGCCTCTTGGGCTCCAGTCCAGCAAGTGGCTTTGCCTTGCAAGGGAAACTGGGAATTCTGAGTCAAAGAGGCAGCAGCTGCGGCTGTAAGTGGAGCTGAAGAGTCTCCAGCTGGGGAAGGAGGGTGGGGTTACAGCTGGTGGCTGTAAGGAGTCAGCTGCAAAGGAGGTCCCCACGGAAAGGTTGCGAGGGGACTTGGCTATAGCGAGAGTCACAGGCAACCCCAACCTGGACAGCCAGGGTTGACCCCGACCTGGACGGCCAGGGTTGAGGCTCTCTGATGTTTGAAAGGAGTCCTACAGGGCAGCTCTGGGGAGGAGACAGGAGGGAAGCAAGGAATCAGTGATTCTGAGGAATGTGGTGGGGAGGGGTGTCAGGGGGTGTCCATCGTGTCCAGCCACAGCCCACAGTGAGAAATAAGAGTCCCCAACCTCCCCCCACTCCCAGTATCTCTGCTCTGAGGAGGTGCTGGAGGAGGGGGCGGGTCCCAGAACTTTTCTGGTCTTTCTCAGGAGGGCCAGTGCCCAGTGGGAAAAGAGTGAGGGGAGTTGTGGATAGAGGTGGGCATGGAGCTGCTTCAGCTGGAAGCAGGCCTGGGGACCCAGATGGCTGAGCAGGATTAACCCGAATGGAGGCCAGGGCCCCGGGCTGGAGGGCTACTCTGGCCTGGAGGAGTGTTGAGCCCGCCACCAGGGGGCACAGAGGCCACCCTCAGTGATCAGCAGGAATGTGCTAGAAGGGAGGGTCTGGAATGCGACCCTCCTATGTAACACAGCATGGAGGCTAGCTAGGCCAGAAGGCCCACGCAGAGGATGTTCTGGTGTCAAGAGGGTGAGAAGTCTGACTGTCTTGACTGACCAAGTTAAAAACTTTCCCTAGGGAAGGCAGGGACTCAGCCCCACATGGCCCTCATGGAAAGTGGACTGTGGGAAAGACCCAGAGGAAAGTGGGGGAGGGAAGGGAGATGGGGACTTGGGGGGTGGGGTGGGGGGAGGGGCAGGATCCCGTGGGGTACCCTCTGATGCAGCACCTCCCACTGAAGTTACAGTCCTGGGTCTCCCCTGCAGGGAGGGGTGTCCCCAGTGTCCACCATCTGCTCAGGGGACAAGCAAAGGAGGTGGAGCCTGGATGGCAGGACTCAGGGGCTGGCTTTTCTGGATCTGGCCTGTGAAGACTGTCCACGTCTTAAAGTCATTCCCAAGGGGCCGGGCTTGGAGGCACAGACTGCTAGAGGCCCTGGCTCCAGATGGATGAACTGCACTTGAATTTGGACTGGGCTCTTGCTTGTCTTCCTTCCATTATCCCTGTGCTTTTTTGAAATCTTCCAGGTGTTCTGTGGATCTAAGGTGAATGCAGGGTGGGAGGTGGGGGTGACATCAGAGTGGCAGGGCCGTTAGTGAGCAGTACCTGAGAGGGGGTGAATCTTAGGGACTTTGGGTCTAGCTGCTCTGCAGCAATGAGAGAAGTGAGCACTTGAGGTCAGCACTGCTGACTGGAAGGGGACACACCCCAGGTATAGGGGGCCCTGCCCTTCTACACCTGGAAATTCTCCATTTATTGTCAGCCTGGAGCAGCTGGGAGAGTGTGCTGGAGTTTCCTTCACAGCAGCAGCTGTGAGGGGACCCAAGGCCACCTTGGAAACAATCAGAGTTGTCCTTTGAAGCAGTCACTGGAAGAGCCTGCAGAGCTGTTTCCACAACTGTCGTCTATTCCTTGACCCTCGCTGGAAACCTCAAATAGAGTTTTCAAGCCACCAGAGAGAGCGAGTCTCGTGACTTAGCAGGACTCATCTTGTTTTTCCCCTCAAAGCATTGCCCCTGATTTGATAATCTACCTCATTCAAAACACAGTACTCTGTCCTCAAAACTGAAGCTTTGGGTCCACTGAGGAAAAGCAAAAGAATGAGCTCCCAGCAATTCCTAGAGCTAAACTGCTAAGAGGACGTGGGGGCAGCAGCGCGACTGGGGTCAGTGTGGGTTTCTCCAGGTGGGTTCCTTGGTGGGGACAGTGGCAGTGTGGGCACAAGACCTGGACTAGGAAGTCACCGTCCCAGGGCAGATCCCACCAGGCTCTGTCCACATCAGATAGACACACTGAAACGACGAAGCCCTGATGCAGGGCACTCACCAGGACCTTCCCCACCGTGGACATGGCTGTGAGGGTCAGCCTCACATCAGTGACCACCATTGATACCAACAGACCTTATCTCCCCCAAAGAGGCCCATCGAAACCTAGCCCTGGACAAATCGGACCCCAAAGGATCCCACCAGTCAGTTTGGATCACAAAAGTCGCTGTGCAGAGAAGGTATATAATACTTGAGTGCTGAATGGAACACAGTCCAGGGAAGATGAAAGGTTTATCATGTACTGATTTCAAATTTCCACTTTCATAACAGCATAAAGTTAACCGTCTTCCTAACACGGACAGTCAAGGGGGACCTCATAAAAGGAGGCACATCCTGAAGGTCTGACCCCAAATAGGACTGAAAGGGCCTCCGGGGGTCTCACTGAGGTTCAAGTCCTAGCCCTGCCATTTCCCAACTGGGCTTAGGGGTGGCTGATTAACTACTAGAAGACGGATCACCCATCTGTGGACAAAGGCCATGGCCCTCCCTGACTTCCAGGACGTGGCGGGAGGGGTAGTCTGAGGAATCCACTCAGGACAGGCCCTGGCATGCTGACTGTGCTCCAAATAAAAAAAAAGGGGGGGGGGGGCGCTGCTGCTGCACGCTATTGGGGAGCTTCAAACTGGCTTCCCTGGGTCTGCAGTGGGAGCTTCCCTACTTCCGCCTTAACCAGACGGCTCTGCTCGGATCTATTTCATATCTTAGCCTTCCACCTAGTGGGGTAATATGAGAAAATATTTGAAAATCATTGCGCCTGGTAATGCCCAGCACCTATGACAATGAGCTTCCGGTGCGGCTAGGACCCCGGTGGACCTCCCCTGACCTGGGTCCTTTCCCATCTCGGTGGCCCGCTTTCCATCCGGTGGCCCTCGACTCTCTTCACCGCGCCCCCGGCCCTCCAACCCCCCCCTCCCCCAGCCCGCCCCGCCTCCAGCCCGCCCCGCCCCATCTCGCCCCGCCCCATCTCGCCCCGCCCCATCTCGCCCCGCCCCATCTCGCCCCGCCCCATCTCGCCCCGCCCCCGGCCACCAGCCCCGCCCTTTCTCTGCTCCCATCTCGCCCCGCCTCCGGCCCTCCCAGCCCCGCCCCGGCCCGCCCCCTCCCCATCTCGCCCCACCCCCGTCCCCAGCCCAGCCCCTGCTCCGCCCTGGGCCCGCCCCGCCCCCACAGGCAGCCCTGCGCACCTGGTGAAGCGGACCTCGCAGATGTTGCACATGTATGGCTTCTCCCCGGTGTGGGTCCTCATGTGCCGCGGCAGCTTCCCCGCCCCCATGATGACTTTGTGGCAGATAGGGCACTGCTGAGAGGCCTTGGGCTTCAGCTTGCGCTCCTCCACCAGCGGCCAGGGCGGGAAGAGGCCCCCCAGGTGGGTGGCGCTCAGGAAGTTGAGATAGGCACCGTAGTCATTCTCCGCCTTGATGGGGCCCAGCGGCCCCCCGGGAAGGTCCGGGAACATGTCCTTGAAGAAATCGTTGGGGAAGGGCGGCGGTGGGGGTGGGGGCAGCTCCTCCTTCTCCTCCTCCTTGATCTTGCGGTTCTTGATGACCAGGTCCAGGGGCCCACTGTCCATGGGCTGCTCAGGCAGCTGGGCAAAGGCACCGAAGTCCCCTGGCCAGAGGTGCGGAAAGAAGTCCGGGGCGAATGGAGATAAGGAGGGTCTCCTGTCGGGGAGGCTGGCTTTGGGGTACAGGTTCTCCCTCAGCAGAGATTCGATGGAGAAGTCCCGGATCACGCCCAGGTGGCTAGGGCTGCCGGCCTGGAAGGAGTCGGGGAAGTCCCTGGGTGTGTCCGAATAGGCCTTCTCCGAGAGGTGGTCCGACTTGGAAGGGCTTTGGTGGCAACTGATGTCCTGTGGGTCAGGCAAGTTTTCTTGATCAGCAAAATCCTCTGTGTCATCGTCGTCGTCCTCTTCTTCCTCCTCCTCCTCCTCCTCTTCGTCCTCATCATCGTCCTCCTCGTCATCGTCGTCGTCCTCCTTGTCCCCCCCGGGCTCCATGATCTCCAGGCACACGTTCACGATGCACTGGATCTCCAGCATCCTGGCGGCGTTGAGGATGTGCTTGACGTTGGAGGCGGTGATGGTGAGCGTGGAGGTGTAGGCAAATTCCAGGATGGCGGCCAGCGCCTCGGGCTGGACAAAGTCGATCTCGTAGACGTAGGGCTGGCTGGCTAAGGTGCCGGCCGTGAAGAGCTTCTTGAAGTACTTGCTGCAGGCGGCCAGGACCGAGCGGTGGGTGCGGTATTCCTGCTCCTGCACCACCAGGAGCACGTCGCACAGCAGCCCGTCATGCCGCTGCTCGTTCAGGCTGCAGAGGACCTCGCTGCTGTGGTTGGGGAAGGGAATGCCGATCAGCTCGTCAATGCCATTGGCCATGTTCTCAGCCGGAGCCCTGCGGGGGCACACACAGGAAGAGACTGAGTTAGAGGACCTGGCTGGAGGGGACACCAACTCTGGGGTCCTGGCCCAGAGAGGCCAGGCTGGTGGGCCTAGGCGGTGCTTTCCTATCGCACACCTGCCTTTGCTTGGGGCTCCCCTCCCTCCTCCTCTGCTAGGGAGCTGACCCCTCTTCCTCAGCTTTCCCCACTCTAACCTGTCACTCAGAGCCCCACTCCCAAGTGCCTTTTCTCAAGGTACTACTGGGCTCTTCCCAGGACCCTGAAGGCCCTGGAAGCTAGGCCCCTCATCGGGCAGCTGACGCCTGCCTTTTAGCAAAGTCTATGAAATCTCCTCTCGGGCACGATTTCACCAAATTCCACTTTGGGAATGTGCAAGTCCCGAACGCGAGGCTGGCCGGCCACGTGAGACTCCGCTGCTCTGTGTGCTGCGGGAATGGGGGCCACTCCTGACTCCCACCACGTCTGCCGGTCAGGGGCCAAAGGGGGAGTCTTCTCTCATGACTCAGGGCTCCCGCTGGGAGAACGCTTTGGTTTATTTCACAGATCCTCTGCCTCCTGTCACAGACTCCCATTTTGCTGCTTTTGGCTACTGATGTGGCTGTAATAACAATGGGACTGCTAATGGTAGCTGAGTTGTTCCCCGGTCCAGCTCCATCATGTTGAAGTCTCAAGCCCCAGGATGTCAGAGTGTTACTGTGTATGGAGGTAGGATCTTTAAAGAGGTAATTAAGGTTAAAACGGGGTCCTACGAGTGGCTCTTATCCAGTGTGACCCCCAGAGGGGAGACCATGTGAAAACATGGGGCGGAGGGGGCGGTGGAGGTGGGTGGAGACAGCAAGCTGAAGAGAGAGGCCTCAAAGGAAATGGAGACTGCGACACCTTGATCTTGGACTAGATCCAGCTCTCTAGAACTGTGCGAAAATCAGTCTTGTTCTTTAAGCCCTGCTCCATGGTACTTTGTTATTACAGCCCTAGCAAACTGACACAGTTACTAGAAACCTTAAACCAATTTTGTGACCCCTTTTTGGCAAGGGAATGGGGGCCTTACGGCAGGTGGTTTGCCTTCTGTCCTCAACTTCTGGCTTCATCTTAGTTGATGAGGTTTCCCTTCACTTGCCATTCTTGGTTTTTTAAAAAACAGTGACCTCCTACATACGTATATCTCGAGCCATTTGATAAATATTTATATTCAGTGTTAAATTCAAGTTATATTCGGTGTTAAATTCAAGTGCATTGTTAGCTAATTTATCATGTCAGTATTCTGTTACTCTCAGGGAAACATATCCCTGTGGGGAGAAGCCTCTTCTGAGATACATCAGGATTATCTACACATTAAACACAGTGTGGCCAGTGATAGCTGCTAGGAGGGAGGGGGTCAGAAGGAGGGGTCCGGGCAGAGGACAGCAGGCACCCCCTCTGTTCAGGGAGCAGAACAGAATCAATTTGGACAACAAGCCACCTTAATTTTTAATGCCAGGACACGGAGGGCCCTGCTACTCTGGGCAAAGCTTGGTCATGGCCCATAGATAAATCCTAGCCAAGGCCTGGCCCTTCCCTGGGTGCAGTTACAGTGGGGAGAAAAGAAAAAGGAAAACAAAGCGTGGAAGCCCCATGGCCCAGTGGCAAGAGCTCTGGGAATTCCCATACACTTATCTTCTGGGTGTTTCTGCCCTGAGAAGGCAGATGCAGCAGAAAGGGACAAGGGAGAAGTGTCAGGCCCACAATGCGGGCCCCGAGTGACTTGGAGGCACCAGGGACCCAGTGGGGTGTCAGGGTGTCAGGGTGCCTCTGCCTCCCTCCTCCCTGCTTCTCTATGGGTGATGGAGGGCCTTAGCCTTCCCTGAGCAATCCCACCTGGGCAGGTGTTCAAGCCATTTGCTAGAGCAAAGGCCTTGCTGTTTTCCTGCTGTTTTTAAAAAGGACCAGAGGCCCTGCAGGCCATGTGTTTGTTGCCTGAATAGTCATTGGGTTTCTTCCTGAACGCGGCACTGCCCTGGGGTGTGGGAATGCACAGAGAGCAGACCGAGCAGGGCCCTGCTCTAAAAGAGCTTACAGGGACATAACAACTATGCAAAAGGTGGAGCAAGATCCACCAACGAGGAATAAGAGAGCACCACACACCTACCAGAGTGGCTAAAGTAACAGGAAGTGACAACACCAAATGCTGGCGAAATCATAAAAGACATTGCTGTGTCCGCCTGGCTCTCTCTTGGATCACTCGCTCCGGGGGATGCCATGTCATCAGGACAGTTCTACGGAAGGTCCACAGGGCGAGGGGCTGAGCTGTGCGAGTGACCACCAGGAGACTGGGTCACTGAGCCCCAGTCAAGCCTTCAGATGACAGCAGCCCCCTGACATCCTCACTGCAACCTCATGAAAGAGATTGACTCAGAACCACTTAGCAAAGCTGCTTCTGAGATAGTAAATGTTTATTCTTGTTTTCAGTTGCTCAATTTTAGAGTAATTTGTTATACGTCAATAGATAACAGATAATCCAGGGAGATAAGAGACGATACAACAGGCTATCCAGAGGCACTATTGACTATTCATAGACATTATAGACCTGTGATATTTATCAGGATACTTTCTGGCAATAGCAGTTAAATACTATCTTCTAACAAAATCAATATATTATGACACTTGTTTGATAGATGGAAGTAGATGTATTGAGAAAATGATACCTTTTTCTAATTCCCACAAAGCTGCCCTAATGGTAGCAGGGTTCTGGCCCTCCGAGGACCCTTTTCCTCTGAAAACGCCATTGTGAATGAAATGCCCCCTCAACTGTTAAAAGCCCAAATTAGTAAGACCTCAAGAAATTAGTTCTTTCAAGCAAGTTTTCTTGCTTGCCAAGGGCTTATTCATTTAAAGACAAAAATGTTTTTGAAATGTTTTTCAGGGAAAAATTCCCGCAATTCCTTAGACTCATCCCCATGTTCTTAAGTAGAGGAGTTGGGAACCCACTGGATGGGATGGGAGTGGTCAGAGTCTCGCTCAAGCACTCCAAGGGATGGATCGCACCATCCTGACTTGACATGTCCTGCCTCCCAAGCTTTGGGAGCCTGGTCTGCTAGGGCCTTGGGGTCAGGAACCACAGCTGTGTGACTTTGAGAGGCCCCACCACCTCTCTGAGCTTCTCTTTTCTCATCTTGTCATTGGATGGACAGGGGAAATCTGATAACTGGAGTCATGACCGCGAGGAGGGGCTTCCCATGTGTTACTAGTGGTAAAGAACCTGCCTGCCAATGCTGGAGACATAAGAGGCATGAGTTTGATCCCTGGGTTGGGAAGATCCCCTGGACAAGGGCATGACAACCCACTCCAGTATCGTTGCCTGGAGAATCCCACGGACAGAGGAGCCTGACGGGCTACAGTCCATGGGGTCACAAAGAGTTGGACACGACTGAAGTGATTTAGCACACCTGCACACACGACCTTGAGGAGCTAGAAGCACAAAGGGAATCTGGCCATGAGGAGGGAGGCAATAGGCCTGGGTGACTCTGGACTTGAAGGCTGGTCTGTCCAGCAGTGACTTCTCACCGTGGCATGATTTGGAGTCTTTGTCCCACTCCTGGAGGAACAGAAGTAACCATAGAGCTGGGAGGCGGGGGCTGTTTTTCCTGGCAGGAGGTAGCAGGGGAAGGGGGGCTGTGGCTTGCTGTTTTATTGACTTTTGGGGGAGAAGTGCCCCCACCCTGCCCTCTAGAAGCTTCCCTGGTAACCCTGAGATTCCCATGCCTGGAGGGTCTGCAGACAGCAGTATTCCAGAAGGACTGAACGTCCAGCCCCCCTTCCCACCCGGGCCCTCCCTCCCATGGCCCAAGCGAAGGTACTCTGTCTCCAAGAATAATATGCTCAGGAAAGAAAGTCACACACACACAAAAAGCAAAACCAAACCTCTTAACAGTTAGGAGAGGCTCGTAGGAAGGGGCTAGAAAAAATATAGAGCCCAGAAATAAAGGCAGAGGATAGAAAGGGGGAAAGAGGCGCTTGAAAATGGAGCAAGGGCACAGGTGTGGTCCCCATTCCAGAGGATGTGAAGCCCACCACAGCCTCCCCTGGGCCTGTGCCCTCAGTGGAAGATTCTAGAAGCCAAGGTGTGTCCATATAGCTTATCTGGCAAGGGCAGCATTTCTCAGCTCTGGCCTAGGTTTATTCCTTTACAGCATGAGAATATCATTTGCCTCAGGTACTCTACCTGCCCCCTTCCACTACAGGGAGCTTCATCATGCCCTCAACTCACCAGCGAAAGAAGGGGAGGGCCTGCTCCTACGAGAGGAATGGAGACGAGATGGAGGTGGAGCCTTTGGAGAGAGAGGGCCTTAGACTTCAGAAATGCATTGAAAAACCTGGCTCTAGAAGTCCTCCAGAACTAATTTTTTGAGTGTGACTTGAATTTTTGTTTTTCATTTGTGTCCTATTCTAATAACCCTATCATTCAAGCAAGCAAGCCAACATTTCTAACAACAATCAATACAGCTACCATTAATCAAGTGCCTGTAACATGTCTGCCATTGAACCTCTAATCCTTCTTCACCCAACACAACCCTGAAAGGTACACATTTTTATTATCACCTCCAATTTGGCGGCAAAGAGTATGGAGAGGGTGAGTGACTTGCCCAATGGCAGACACAGTGTCTGAGCCAAGATTTGAACTTGGCTGCATTTGGCACCAAAGCTCATGTTCATTCCTCTTGACCATGCTGCTCCTACAAAGTCCATATGGGAGTGAGGGTTGGGACCCTACCTGTCAGAGGTTTAGAGATTTAATCAGAGACAGAGCTGAGGGGTGTGCACCAGGGGGCCTGAGACCCATGGAGGCCTGGGGGACTCAGGGCTGAGGGCACATGAGAAATAAGGACAGGGAGATAGCAGACCCCTGTGGGCTGGGGGATCCAAGGAGGTTTGCAGGAGGAGGGGCCCTTTCTGAGCTGTGAAAGATAGAGAGGATTTTGTTGGGCAGAGAGGCAGGAAGGACCAGCCCCATAGAATTTGGATCTGGAAAACTTTGGATATCTAGAGTCCCCTCTGAAAGTGTGTTGAACCTGGGTACCGAGCAGGCTCTCACAAGAACTTGCTCTCAGCCAGCATGTGCCTGAAGTCGGCTGATGGCCATCTGACCACAGGGGGCTTCTAATGGGAGGTGGAAAGTGAGGACCCTGCTTTCAGACGTCCTGGGTCACTTCTGGCCTCGGGCACTTAGTATCACCCTCCTGAGCTCGGTTTCTTTATCTGATCGTGGGGATGATAATAATGTCCACCCCACAGAGTGGCTGGGCCGATCAGATGAGGTCAGTGCTTCTGGGACAGAGGAGGTGCGTAGCCACTGCTGGCAATTATGAAGCCCAGGAGGGACCAGGGTCCTAACAGGGGTCTTGGCAGAGGGAGACAGGATCATACCAGGAACTAATTTGCTTTCTGTATAGTTTTGCAGAGATCACACTATTTAATCAGCTCTCCCAAAGACACTCCCAGGGCTACCCTGGCATGTGGAGGACATCATGATCATCCAAGGTCCTTCCACATATCCTGTCTCATGGACTCCTAACCCAAAGAGGCAGGCAAGGCGAGTAGAAACTTTATGCCTATTTTACAGATGAAGAAAATGAGGCACAGAGAGGAGCTGATGCCCAAGGTCACACAGCACATTAGTATCAGAGCTAGAACTAGAGCTAGATGCTTTGATGCCCAAGCTTGTGCCCCCAGCCAGGTGTGGGGCTGCCTGGCTGGTAGGTGCCCCATGTTCTAGGGCTGGCTTTACTAGGAACATGAAGTGCAGGGATGGGTAAATTTTGTATATACTCCTGCTGCTCTCAAGTTTGCTTATCTGGGAACTGGGGAAGTAATTGCATGGCTCTCATCTGCTCCAGGGCAGAGTTTGTCTCTTATATGTCTGTATCATTACCAGGATGCTATCAAGCAGGAACATGGCAGATGCTGAATGAACAAGGTTGGTTCAAATACATGGTAGGGAGAGGCTTAAAGTCACAAAAGGTGGTAAGAAAAGAAAGAAAGTGAGTCACTTAGTCGTGTCTGACTCTTTGCGACCCCATGGACTGTAGCCTGCCAGGTTCCTCCATCTGTGGGATTATCCAGGCAAGAATAATGGAGTGGGTTGCCATTTCCTTCTCCAGGAGATCTTCCCAACCCAGAGATTGAACCCGGGGCTTTCCTGGTGGCTCAGACGGTAAAGCGTCTGCCTGCGATGCAGGAGACCCGGGTTTGATTCTTGGGTCGGGAAGATCCCCTGGAGAAGGAAATGGTAATCCACTCCAGCACTCTTGCCTGGAAAATCCCATGGAAGGAGGAGCCTGATAGGCTACAGTCCATGGGGTTACAAAGAGTCAGACACGACTGAGTGACTTCACTTTCACTTTCATTCCTGCATTGTAGGCAGATGCTTTACCATCTGAGCCACCAGGGAAGTCCCTACAGAAGGTGGTGGGCAGCCCCAATCCTCTGCCTTAGGGACACCTGATATTTTAACAGAACCCTATCATTCCTAAAGTATTTCTATCTGTTCATTTCATCCTTATTACGATTCCCATTTGGCGGGGATCAGAGAGGCTGAGTCACTTGCCCCGAGTCACAGCTTGATTTCTACTACAGTCCCATCTCTTTCCTGTCCTCCATGGTTGCCTCAGTGATGTGACTTTTAGGACAAT
This sequence comes from Bubalus kerabau, assembly GCF_029407905.1. Classification (NCBI taxonomy): domain Eukaryota; kingdom Metazoa; phylum Chordata; class Mammalia; order Artiodactyla; family Bovidae; genus Bubalus; species Bubalus kerabau. The sequence continues at coordinate 50,836,747 of NC_073644.1, forward strand.
TCTATTGTTGTGATGCACAAATCCAGCACCTCCTTGAATCATGCTCAGGTCAGCAAATCTGGGGCCCAGAGTGATGTTTCCATCTGCCCCATGGTGAACTGGCCCCAGCTGGCAGGCTCTTTCTGCCCTGGGAGTGCCCCCCTCTCCAGCCTCTAGCCCCTCCCCTGCCTGGGCCTGGCAGAATCAGTGTCTCCAGGAGGGCAAGGGTGGGGTTCTGTAGGGTCAGAGAAGGCATGTGGATTCTTTTCCAGATTTGGGAATGAGGCTAGGTAGCAGCTGGCTGCCTCCTCTGAGCAGGTTCTTAGCATCTCTGTGGTCCGTATAGGCACAGAAACCTGCCAGGGGCTGGTGGGCCAGGGCAGGGCCAGAGCAGGGAGGCCTGGCCCAAGCAGCTGGCCGGCCCCATGAAGCCCTGCTGGGCGCACCCTACCCTGCCCTTGGCAGTTCCCCTAAGCAGAGCAGCCACACCCCTCGGCCTTGGAATGCCCCAGAGGCTGGGGCCAGACATGTAGGCTGGAAGGCTGGGCAGGGCCTCCTCTACTTCCAGCCTGCGCCCTGCCTCCCAGAGCACCTCCAGCAGAGGGCTGCCCCACCTGCTCTGCCGCCCTGCTAAGACATGCCTGGAGCCCGCGGTCCCCAGTTCAGCCTCGGGCCCAGGGCTTGGAGCTGCCTGGTTTCTGTGAAATGAGCTCTGGGTTTCCCTCCTCTGCCAACGATGATGGCCGTGCCAGATGCTCTCCGACAGCTGGAATGCAGGCCCTCTGCCACACATGGTCGTGCCCCCTCATTCTCTGCCTGCTCAACCCCCGACCCCCGCCAATGCCTGACCCCTCCACTCACAGCACACCATGTGAAAGGGCAGAGGCCAGCCTGGCAGGCAGGCACTCCTGTGTTCCTGACCCCACACAGAGGGCTTCTCCCCACATCCCAACTCCTGGGGGGCCTGAGCTTTTGCTCCTGAGACCAGATATTCGAGTCCCCGCCTTACTGCTGTCTGAAGCCCCTGACTTACCATGCTGCGTGTTTGTGGGGCACACCCACTTTCCTCTATACATTTTCTTATGATTCCCAGGTACAGAAGGAATTATTTGGCCCACGTGCTGGTGAAAAACCTAAGCTCGTGCTGGTGAAATGACCCACCCAGGGTCACAGAACAAGGTAAGGAAGTGACAGAGACCCCAGACCCCATGACTTATTACCCACGCCCTGCCCACTGTCTCCTGTGGCATCTATCTCTTTTCACCCCCACCCTCACCATCATTACTCCTCCACATCCCACACGGGTTTGGTTTTTATCAGAACAAGGTCTAGGAGCCCCGTGGGAGTTTGGAGGGAGGACACGAGCCACGTTTGTATAGGGATGAGGCACACTCGGGACAGACTTGGGCGGTACCCCAGAGGGCAGCTGGAGTGATGGGCGACAAACAGCAAGGGGCAGCTGTCCTCCTGGGCTTTGGTCCCGAGGTGGGGCCGGGGCACCTGAGTGTGCGAGCTGTTTAATCTCCCCCTAGAGGAACCTGCTCTTCACAGCATCCCGTGAAAGTGAAAGGAGAAGGGAATGGCAATGCAGGCCAGTATTCTTGCCTGGAGGATTCCACGGACAGAAGAGCCTGGCGAGCTACAGTCCATGGGGCCACAAATGGTCAGACATGGCTGAGTGACTAACACTCCCACTTCCAGAGGAACCTGTTTTTCACAGCATCTAGGTGAACTCCAAGTGGGCATGCTGGGGCCTCTGCCCCCATCCCCTCCCTCAAGGGGTGGCTTGGAGCCTGTTACTTTTCAAAGTGGGGCTTCCCTCATAGCTCAGTCGGTAAAGAATCTGCCTGCAATGCAGGAGACTTGGGTTCGATCTCTGGATCAGGAAGATCCCCTGGAGAAGGAAATGGCAACCCACTCCAGTATTCTTGCCTGGAGAATCCCAGGGACAGAGGAGCCTGGTGGGCTACAGTCCATGGGGTTGCAAGAGTCGGACACGACTGGGTGACTTTCACTACTACTACTACTTTTCAGAGCACTTTGACCTTCATGGTGGCAGGTGAAGCCTATACCCATTTTACAGACCAAGGAACAAAAGGGAAGCGAGGTCAAGTGACAAAGTCCAGCAATAACACTGCAGAGCTCACATATCCCTGAGGCCATACTCTGGGGGCACCCCTGCTGTGCCCCTTGGGCTGGGTTGTCTAAGGGCAGTGTGGCCTGGAGCAAGGCTGTGGGGGCTGAGACCACCCGAAGCTGCCGTGGGGAGGGTTCTCCGTGCTGCCTGGGTTGGCCATGGGAATCTGGGCTGGACAAATAAGTGGTATCCCTTCAAATGGTTGTTCTTTAACCATTTATTCATCCTTTATTTATGAGAGAGAGAGGCAGGGCGGGGTGGAGGGGAAAGACTTGTTTTCTTTTAAGAAATACTGCACACCTCTTTATGTTTGGAATAAAGGATTTACTACTTGTGTTTATTACAGGCGATTTCCCGAGCCAGAAAACTCCTTGGGAGGCTTATTAAACCTTATTAAACCGCTGAAAATTTGGATAATAAAATAAATCACTTGTTTCCCATAAACAGCACTCGGCCGCAGGTTACTGAGTTTCAGAATCCCAGCTGCCTCTGCTGCCTTCTCCAGGCATCCCTGCTGGCAGGCTGGTGGGCTGTGCTCACCACAGCCATGAGCTCACAGGGGGTGGGGGGGGCGGGGGCCACACAGGAGCCCCCCGGGAGCCCTATTCTCTTAGCATTTCTGCCCAAAGGGGCTGTCTCCTGCAGAGGAGTGGGTACGGTTTAGATTGTGTGAATTATTTAAGGAGTTGTGCTTGGAGCAGATTAAGAGTCCCCACTTATTGGAACCCTTCCTGGGGATATATTTTAGTGTTTCTTTTAAAAGGCACCACAGTGGTTGCACAGCTGGCCTGCCTGAGCTCGCCCTGCCTTCAGGCCACCTTGACCTGCGCACCCAGGGCGCCCTGCAATTTGCCCATTGCTGCCGAACCAGGGAACTTGACGGTGGGAGAAGGGAAGCTGGTCCAGGTGAGAGGGCCAGAGCTGTGTTCTGGGAAACGGCCTGAAGAGGAGGTGCTGAGACATGCCCAGGTGTGCAGTCGGCAGAGGGGGCGACAATGCTTTGGGGGAGGAGGTACAATTCTAGTCTGCACTGACAATTCATCTCTGCTCTGCAGCTGAGTTCTTGGTGACCTTCGACTGGCCACATGCCCTTTCTGAGCTGCAGCTTCTTTTATGTGAGACCAGGAGGCTGTGAAGGTCCCTTGCTGGTGCTATGGCATCCTCCAGCTGACCCACTTCAGTCTTTAGGTTCCAGGGTGGATCTCTGGATTCTGAGGGCATGAACAGCTCAGCTTCTGCAGTCTTGGGGCTGCTGTACCAGACCGTGGACTTCCTGATTCAGTCCCCCACACCCCCAACCTCACCCTAGGTGTCTCAGAGACGCTGCCAGGTTATACAGGGAAATAACTGTGCACGCACACTGGGCTTTCAGAGGACAAGTGTTCTATCTGCAAGGTCAGGAGGGGATTAGCATTTGACCACACCAGGCAGGATGATGGACACGTGACCAGTTGATAGAAGATGTATGATACGTTCCCTCTCCATGCCCTGGAAGAAGGGCCACGAGGCCCACTCTGCATTTATCTTCCCAGCTCTCAGACAGTGGCCAGGGATAGGCATGGAGTCTGGAAGTTGGCCAGGGCAGTGGCCAGGGCAGGGTCTGGAAGTTGCTTCCCCAGAATGTGCCCTCATTCATTATAAACAATCCTACAGGCCCTGTGTGGGGAGCGTGGGAGACAGACAGGCACCCAGCTTGCCAGAGATGTGACATATGGAGACAGAGGGTTGCTTCTGAGATTCCTCCAGCTATCGACAGAATGACGCTAGCCATGGAGATTAAACTAGCCATGGAGACGTACCTCAAGTGCCGGGTGTTTCGCTTGGTATGAGTCGCTGACCTAAATATAGTACGTAGATTTTTGCACTCGATAGTCGCTCAGTTGTGTCCGACTCTTTGTGACCCCATTTCTCTTTGTGACTCTTTGTAGCCCTCCAGGCTACATGGGATTCTCCAAGCAAGAATGCTGGAGTGGGTTGCCATTTCCTTCTCCAGGGGATCTTCCCCACTCAGGGATCAAATTTGGCTCTCCTGCATTGCAGGCAGGTTCTTTTTGTCTTTACTCTGCAAAACCCATTTTCAAACGGAGAAACTGAGACAGTCGGGATTCAAACCCAAGCCTTTGGGTCCCAGATTTCCTAAGCAGAGTTTACCCATTTGGGGCTGGAGAAACAGGGACGAGAGGGATGGATGGAATTCCTAAAGAACTCACAGAAAACTGGGAGAGGAAGAAGCCGAGTTCAGAACTGGCCCAGAGGTGAGGACAGGGCCCCTCAGGGCGGGGCCGAGGGGCAGAGGCTCTGTTGGGCTCAGGGCGGGGACTCCACTGAGGAAGCCATGGCAGGGAGAGGAGACCTCAGACGCACCCGCACCCCTGTGTAAGAGGCCGGGGGAAGGAAGTCAGGGAAGTGTCTGGATGGGGGGAGAAATCTGCTTGGCGCTGCGTCTGAGGAGGGGTCAGCAACAGGCAGTCCTGGCGGGGCAGAGCAGGGTGGCTGGAAACTGGCTAGGATCGGGTATCTTCTGACCCACTGCTCAGAGCCACACCCCTGCCCCTCTGCCTGCTCCAACCCATCCCAGGGGAAGGGGACCGGGTAGGGAGAAGCTCCTGGGGGAGGGGGCCTAGGGCAGAGGAGGGCAGGATCACTCTCCCAGGCTTCGTCCAGGTGTAAGATGTCCTAGTTACGCCTCAGCTTTTAAGAGCCACCTCGACCTCCCTGCCCCGTCCACCTCGATTTGGAGATAAGACCCGGATGAGCGGCCCAGCCGGATGGCCTCCCGATCCCACCCCTGCCTGTGTTTTCCAAAGGAAGTGAAACCTCAGATTTGCCTCAAAACTTGCACTTTTCTTCCAAGCAGACGCCATCCGCCACGAGAACTGCCTGGCATTTGACTGGGAGGACAAACTGGAAGCTTGCAATTTTCGGGCGTAATTGCACAGTTCCATATAATATTATTATATAGAACTTTTATTGCACTGAGAAAGTCCAAGCATTTCCTTTTCTTATTTACACTTGAGCCCAGTCCCTCCTCGGCTGTAATTTTCCCGCTTGCCCACTGCACAACTTTCGGCTGTTGGGTTCCAGAAGCCGTGCCCAAAGAAAGGCCAATTAGGATGTGAGTGGAAACTCTTGTCACAAGTGGTTCCCTCACAGAATGGGAATCAATTCACAAACACTGACCACTCGCCACAGCTTGCCTGGGGCTTCATGCTGTGCGGGGCTCTGAACAAGACCTTGCATCTAATTTTGAGGGGCTTCTGGCTTTCCTGACCAGTAAGAATAACCCACAGTCTTCCCTGGTGGCTCAGACAGTAAAGAATCCACCTGCCGATGCAGGAGAGGCAGGAGATGTAGGTTCAATCCCTGGGTTGGGAAGATACTCTGGAGAAGGGAATGGCACCCCACTTCAGTATTCTTGCCTGGAGAATTCCACGGACAGAGGAACCTGGCAGGGTACAGTCCATGGGATTGCAAAGAGTCGGACACAACTGAGTGACTGACACACACACACACACACACACGCACACACACACACACACAAGAATAACCCACAGCAAAATATTAAGGAGAAATATGGACCAAGAGGGAACCCGGTGTGGGCTGGGTCCTACAACTGGGGATGTGGGAGCCAGTAGGTGGAGGTCTGGGCAGAACCCCAGCACCAGGCAGCTGTGATGGAGGGACTCCTTGAGGGCCTACAGCAAACACCCGCTTTTGAGCACAGTCCCTGGAGTCCAGCCTCCTTCGTGTTGGTTTCCAGGGCACATCTCAGGGGAAGAGAGCTGTCCTTCCCTCCGCCACAGTGGCTCAGCCGCAAGTGCGTCCCACACGTCCACAAGCCCCAGCCGGCACCAAGGGCAGGACGCTTTCACACCCTCTGGGGAGGGTGTCTGACTGTCTGCACCTTACAAAGTTAACTATCCCATCCCCCATCTCCCGACCACCACCGTTCATCATCCATTTGCGCTGAGGGTTTTGGTCCCCAGACTACCATAAATTACAGTGAAAATATTCTCAAGGGACAAGAATCGCCCACCCTTCCCCCATCCCTCAGTCCCCAGCCCAAAAAAGCCAAAAAAAGCGCCAGAACAGGCTCAGCAATTTCTTCGTATCTCGGAAGTCTGGTCCCTCTTTGAAGTCTCAAGATCAAAAATGTTGAAGAAATACAAGGTTAAAGAGTTAGAAAAGAGTTGGTGAAAAACATCATTATTTGCAGAGGATATTACTGGATACTTTCCTATACAAACAATGGATAAGCTCAAAAACATAGAGGATCCCATTTACTTGGCAAAGGAAATAGATGTAACACCTAAGAATAAGCTTATAAGAAATGTGTAAGGTCCATATAAAGAGAGTTTTAAAACATGACTCAAGCACTCTTTAAATAGAAAGTATAGCTGTGTTCGGATAGGGAGCTATAATACTGTAAACATGCCAGTTCCCCCCTATATAGTTCAATCAATGTGATATGGTCCCAATAAAAATATCAAGCAGAATTTCTATTGAAATTAGATAAGCTAACTCTAAAGTTTACATGGAAAAATAGGCACTTAAGAATAGCCAAGAGATTTCTAAAACAGATGACTAATGGGAGTAAGGGGACCAGCCTTACCAGATATGAAAACACATTATAAAGTCATAAAAATAGAATATTTGATACTGGATCATGAACAGAGAGACAGATCAAGATGATGCCCATAAACAGACTCACACAAATTTATATACATGTGAACTTAGCAAATAGTGAAGGTAGGATTTCAATTTTATTTTAAGATGGATTTTTCAATAAATAGGATGGGGACAACTGGCCAATCATGTAGGAAACAAACGAAATAAAATTCAGACCCGTTCCCCACTCCTTACACCAAAGCAAATGATGGGTACAGCAACAATTTTAGAATTTTTAAAAAGAATCATGAAAAAAATCAGAAAATAGTTTTATCATCTCAAAGGGAAGTGCTCTTCTAAGTAAGAAATAAATAAGCTGGGAAAAAATATTTGCAAAACATATGATGAGGGCTAATCTCCTTTACAGCAAAAGCTTATATTAAATCAGGAAAAGACCTATACCTTGCTGGAAAATTGCAAAAACCATTTTAGCTAAAAAAAAAAAAAAAAAAGAAAAAAAGAAAACCAAATAAGGAGATCACAGAAAAAGAAATACTAGTAGCTTTTAAATATGTGAAAAATGTTCAGCACCACTCGGGATTAAAGATATAAAGATTACAGAGAGATTTTAACTCTGATGATCAAGAAATTTCCCTTATAAATATTGGTTTCATTATCACATGTAACTAACATAGGTACAAAGCTAATCCCTGCAGTATTGTTCCTATAGCCAAGGACTGGAAGCATCAGTGTTCATCAATGGAGCGCTAGCTGGATACATCATGGAGTACTATGCAACTGCTAAAAAGAATGAGACATATCTGAATGTGGATGTAGGGAGAATAGCTCTAAGATTCAACTGCAACACAGAGTGTGATTTGTTACCATGTTTGGAAAGAAAAAGATGACCACAAGTACATATCTTTTGGTAGATGCATGGGCTGTCTTTAGAAAGACACATTAAAAACTGGGTACTAGGTCTTTCTGAGGTGGTGTTGGAGAGCTGCCAGTGAGGGGTAGAAGGTAATTTATTTTCCTATATGTACTCTTGGGTGGTATTTGAATATTAAAGCCATGGCTATTAAAAAGGTTGAATGATTAAATGCTCTCCCTTCTTTCATAAAACTCTCAAACTCTTCAGGATTTTTTGTAATGTCTGATCACTACTGATTTGTTCTGGGGCCTTTCAACTAATTGATCTGTTTTTCTGTCTGTAAAATGGAGTTAATGACACTGGGCCATCTACCCCATTGGTGGCTGTGAAGATAAGAACTGAATGAGAACAGGCTTTGGCTGCCATCAAGTCCTGTAGGATACAATTGTAGGATATTAGGAGTGGCCTACGGTCTGACTAGAATCTGCCTATGACACAGCACTGTTCCTGTGGCTAGAAAGGCAGGTTATATAGAGGGGTGGATTTTCTAACAGTAGAAGAGCCCACAGTTTCAGCCTCAGGAGGTCAATGTTGGTTAGTCCAACATTTATCATATAGCAACAGAGAACACAGGGAGAAGGAGCCAGGAGGTTGTTTTGGCACCTTCTGAACTTCAAGAACCTTGGGAAGGTCTGGTTGCAAATGATGATCCTCATGATAATCAAAACCTGACTGCTTTCTGGTCAACACCTATTACACAGTTATTAACTCATTCATCATTCCCATTTTACAGGTGTGACTACTGAGCTCTAAAGGATTAAAGGGACTCATTCAAGGCACCCAGACAGGAAGAGGCTGAGCCTCCCGACCTGGATCTGGTCATGTCTGCACTGCAGAACTCTTGATGACTCCCTTTATTTAAGAGATCTCGCCATTCCAGTCTGCCCATCCTAGGCCTCCATTGTCTGGTCTTGACTTTATTTCCCAGTGCTCTCTGACATGGAATCTCTCTTTAAAACTGGCTTGTGCATTGCCCTCCAAACACACCATGCTCATTCCAGCCTTGTGCCTGTTGCTTTAAGCTGCCACACCTCCAGGTCCATGTCTCTTGTCAACAGTCTCTTCAAGACTATGGTTGAGTCTCACTTCTTGCCTAATACCCTTCGTCTGTCACCTAAGGCAAACCTAAAGCCCTCCTGGTCCTGGTCCCTACCTGGGCTGGGACCGTGTCTCCCCCTCTCTCTCTCTTGCTCCCCTGCTCCCATTTCCATTTATTTCATTATATGTCAGGATGGCCCCCAAAGAACCTCACTTTCTGGTATTCAAACCTTGTGAATTCCCTCCCACATTGTATCAGGGTTGGTTGGTGTGACCAGGGAAGTGATGATATGAGACTTCCAAAACTAAGTGATGAGAGACATTTCCACTTTTGCCCTGCTTTCTCTGGGTACTCCTGCTGATGTTGGGAGATACAGAAGCAGCCTATGGCGGGGTCTAAGTGAGGAGGAACTGAGACCTCACCAACAACCAGCTCCAAGTTGCCAGCTACTAAGCGAGCCATCTTGGAAGCAGGTCTTTCAATCCTAATCAAAGTTAACATGATCCCAGTCAATCAGTGTCCTGACTATAACTTCCTGGGAAACCTGAGCCAGATCTCCTCAGCTAAGCTGCTTTTGAATTTCTGACTATAAAATCATGAGAATAAGTGTTTAGTGTTGTTTTCAGCTGCTCAAGTTTGGGAGCATTTTTGTTACACAGCAACAGCTGACTAATGTACATTTCTCTCACCATCCCCGACCCCTCAGGAGTTAGGACCTTATTGCTGGCCCTTGCCCATTTATTGTCTTTACTGGCTTTTCACATATAATCTTATTTGGGCTTCTCAGGTGGCTCAGTGGTAAAGAATCTGCCTGCCGATTCAGAAGATGCAGGAGACACGAGTCGATCCCTAGGTTAGCAAGATCACCTGGAAAAAGAAATGGCAACCTACTCCAGTATTCTTGCCTGGGAAATCCCATGGACAGAGGAACCTGGTCGGCTACAGTCCATAGGGCTGCCAAGAGTTGGACACGACTGAGTGATTGAGAGCGCGCACACACACACACACAGTGTTGTTTAATCTTGTATAATCTTGCTTCCTCAAGAAACAAGAGACATATGTGGTTTATAATTCCCCCGTATCTCCCATAATGCCTAGTGAGGTCTGGGAACAAAGGGTGAGACCAATAATCATTTTCTGACTTCCTATTTGCGAAGAGAAGGTGAGTATGTAACTGAAAGGCCACAGGACATGAATGCATGATTTTTCCTGCTTGACCGTAGCCTTATAAGCATGCAAACAACTCAACTTCCATAGAATACCTGCAAACCCAGCACCTGAGATCCACAGCTCATGCTCACGCTGGAGCATCCATGTGGGAGCACTTGTGAACATTCCCGAGTGTTCCACAGTGAGTCACGGTCATGATTCACCCCAGGGGTCTCCCAGAGGGACTGAGCGGGAGGGGGACCTGGAAAGGGCTGTTACTTCTTACTAATGCCACTGAATGCTGGCTCCACACCCTTTCCAAAAATATTCCTTTCAAAGCTGGAGTAACAGCCCCCACTTCTGATGTTCAGTTCTAAATAGATGGTACGCCTCAGCCCAAAGAACAATTTAGAAGTTCGAGAATCATAAAGAGAAATACTGCCAAGGGAGTTGCTGCTACTGCTTTTAAGAAGCCCCGCTCCCATCCCCTAGTCCCTCTGGAGCTGCCACCCCAGACCCCAGAGACACATCTCCAAACCCGCCCAGGCTCTTCTCCCTACAGGAGCTGGGTAGGAGGACACGACCCTTCCTCCGCTCCCTCCCTCCTCCCATCTCTTTCCCAGGCCTGAGTTTTCTGAGACTAACCCAAAAGAGCTGAAGGGAGGAGGGGAGCCCTTTTGTAAAACGGTGTCTAAACAGAGGCAGCCCCACCAGTTTCTTGGCTGGGTGGGTGGAGGTGACCAAAGATACAATTATAACGGAGCCCATCCTCTCCCACAAGACCCGTTTTAACCAGTGTGTAATAAAGCCCCAGCTCATCCACCCTCTGATTTGGGTCAGATGAGATGCATTTTTAGCTTTTCTGGGGAGTTCATGCCAGCGGGGGAAGCACAAGGGGGAAGAAACAAACAAATAAGCTGCAGTCATTGGAAGAGAGAAGAGTCAGGAGCTGACTGTGCAGGAACCGGGAGTCCATCCTCTGCCTGCCGCCACCGCTGGCCATTCTGGTCCAGACCTGGGCTGGGACCGTGTCTCAGTCTCTCTCTCTCTCTCTCTTGATCCCCTGCTCCCAACATCATGTGCTCTTCCTGCACCATCTTCATCACCTGGGCTCTCCTCTCCATTCCTGCTGTCGCTTATTCAGAAGTGAATCGATTCTCGCCACCAGCTCCCAGTACAGGTGCCAGGATCCACCATGTGGGCCCTACCTACCTTGCCTTCTGCCTGCCTCCAACAACCAGAGCCAGCATGACCGGCTTCCACCACCTTGTCCCTGCTGCCAGAGCCTTGCTGCCTGTCAACTTCCTTAGCACCCCCCCGCCCCGACCTCCACCTTTAGTGGGCTAACTCAGCTCATCCTTTCGGACCTGGCCCAGGCACCACCTCTTCCTGAGATTAGGTGCTTGCCCTCCCTCTCTGCCAGCTCCTACCACGCAGAGATGCAGCTGGAATATGGGTGTGACTGTGATCAACCTGGGGGAGAGGAGGGAGAAGCCACTCGGATGTGAGGTGCTGAGAGTGGGGGTCAGAATAGGGGTAGAGAGACCACAGAGGGTGCTGTGGGATGAGCTCTGGGTGTCAGGAATCCCCATAACCCATGGGGCGAGGGGGCTGCCAGGAATGGAGAGAAGCGTGTCCCCAATCCAATCCCAGGTGCCTGAAAGGTGCTGACCAAGCAGCCACGGTGTTGGAGGGGCTGGGGTGGGACTGGATGAGGTAGGGACAGGAGTGTGACCCTGCTCTGGCCTCCACAGGCGGAGGGACTGTCCACCCAGGGAGGAGAGCAGGACCCCTTGGAAATGTCTATAGGCAATTTACAAAGCTTCGGTTATTAAAATTGTAAAAGGAACAACGTGTCTCCTGATGCAAAGCTCATCAGAAAGAAGGGTAGTGATGAAGGTTTCCTAAAACAGACAATGGACAAATGCTGACAAAAGCTGGATTACTTATATCCCCCAGGAAGTTCCGTCCCTTCCTTTTTCTCTTCGCCCCGACATTCACCATGGTCTATAAAGGAGGCCGCCGCTCTATGCTCTCCAACCTTGGAGCCCGTGGCTTCCTCCCTTCCTTTGTCAGGGAGGCCCTCACCTTCTCCAACAGTCTGAGCCCCCAGTCTCCCTCCAACCATCCTGAGCATTCATTAATTAAGCCCCTCAGGCTGTTGGAGATGAGGGCAGAGGGTCTTCAGACACATAAGAAGCCCCTACTCCATGAGTATGTTGAACAAACTATTTTGAAACACATACGCATTTGGTCAGTTTTCAAATGCAAGCAGATGGGATTGTGACAGATTCAACCCAAAGACACATAAAAACATTACTGAATCACAGGAGCCAGGTGGAGCCAGACAGAGGCCCATGAAATGCTTTGAGCTTCAGAGAGGGATCCTCATCTTTAAAAAGGTGAGCTTCCCACCCCCCAGGGCTGGAATGTGAGTTCCTTGACAGTAAGAATGATTTGCTCCTCTCTACCCAGCACAGGATGGAGTGCGGAGCTTCACACCCGCAGGCATCTGGCATGTTCGTTGAGCGACTCACTGAGCACCCACGGCCTCGTCATCTTGAAGTGGTCAGCGTCACCTTGACCTTCCTGAGGAAGCGATGACCCAGGAACATAAATAACAAAGCTCTCAGTCAGCAGCAGATGCTGGGTAAGCCTGGCCCTTCTAGCAACGTCACCCGGCCACACACTGTGCCCCTGTGCAGCCAAGGAGAGCAAAATGCTAAACCAGAAAACTGCATGAATTAAATTCCCAAGGGGAAAATGAGAGAGTCTTATTTCTTCCGATTAAACAATTTATGGATCAGGATAAGAATTTCCTCTAAAAATCTTCAGCACAATCATGTTTCACAATTGCTATAACCTCAAAACATAACAAGCACAGCCAACTGTGAGACACCCCTTTTTGTTCCTGAGTATTCACAGTTTGAAAGGTGAGGAGAGTGTCCGATCGAGGCCTGTGAAGAGGTTTCATCCCTGGGAGACACTCCCTCCCCTCCTCTCCCAGGAGAAGCTGGGTGAGCCGGGGGCATCCATCACAAAGGATTCCACTCTGGTCGACGATGTCTAAACCTCACATCCCACCTCACCCACAGAGCCCCTGAGCCCTGAGCAAGTTAGACACATGGAGCAGTTTTAATTTCATGCACCACTTCCACACCTACTATGTGCCAGGTCATGAGTGGGCTCTTGTATGTGTATTACCTCCTTGAATCCTTCCAATGACCCTGTGAGCTGGTTATGTCTGCTCCCATTTTCCTATGAGGAGACTAAGCCAGGAGTGGTAAAGTTTCAAGTCCTGGCACGTGCAGTGAGTCAGCGGTCTGCTCCATTCATTCTAAGGGCTCCATGTGAGAGCATCCAACAACCGACAGCTGGGATAATGGTAGAAGGAACTGGGAATTCGGTCTGCGTACATCTTAAGATGGCTTCTAGGATGTCGGGGCTGGGTGGGATCTTCTATAGCTGAGGATGCTGAGGCCCAGAGAGGGGAAAAAGACATCCTCCTAGGCAGACAATGCAGCTTGCACTCCTAGCCACACCAGGGTGCTGGTTCTGGCACTGGGAACCACAGCGGGCACAGGGCACCCTTGTTTTGCCATCTCTGCTCAGCTCTCTGCTGTGGGCAGGAGTCTGTGACTCTGTCTGCCAGGACCCCAGAAAGGATTATTACATGCCAACCTCACCTTGCAGGTTACCCTCCCTGCTTCCCACCACCCAAAGCCCAAGGTGAGACCAATTAATCTTGATTTTCACAAGAATTTCCTGGTTTAAGAATTTGAAAGTCCCATATTCTGGGAATCCCCTGGGTCTGGGCAGAGTGGGATGGGAGCTCACCTAGACGATCTCCAGCTTCTGTATAAACCTCCCGCCTCCACTGCCTTTTGTGATCATGTGATTCAGCTTCCCGAGACACACTATGCAGGGCTTACAGTCCCGACCAACACCCTTGAGAGGCCCTGCCCCAGTCAACGCCGAGGAAGAATTCCTGTTGTCCCTGTGGATTGTTCAACCCTGGCAACCCCGAGAGGGGGCAGCCCTCTGCCTCTGGCTCTGAAGGAGCATGGAGGGGCAGAAGGGGAGGAGACAGATGTGATGAAGATGGGAAGAAGCAGGGGATTACAAGTTAATGAAATCAAGACAAGGAGAAAAGGGAGCCAAGGGAGTTGTAGAGAGAGGAGAGAAAGAGCGAGGCAGCAATATGGGTCATATAAATAAGTAAATGGCCACTTGCCACAGCCAGCTGTGGTCCAGGTTTCAATGATGGCCACAGAGCAGAGACAGATTTAGAGTTACATGGGGCTGTGGGATTACTTGGTTTAACACCCTCATTTTGCAGATTTTGAGAAAACTATAGCCTATAGGACTGGGAGGTACGAGTCTCCAGAGCATAATCATGTCAAACTATTTTTTTTCCCATACAACCCAGAACTTTCATGGTATTTTGTGAGTGACAGTTTCTTAAATGTTCATTAATAAGGATGGTGACAGAAGTGATATTTATCTCTGGCAATACAGTCCTCTTCAGCAGGTCTTTCTGAGTCACTGTCAAGACAAGGGTGGATAATTATCTTGGAAATTTGAGCAATATGGCCACGAAGGATGAGAAGGCGGCCCCAATCTCCTGGGAAGCAGAAGAAGGACTGGCCCCACACGTGGGTAGCTGCTGTGATGGGGTGATTGGAAGGCACCTCACTAAGCTCTCAACACCCCAACGTACCTCTCTTCTCCCAGCCTGAAATGATGCTACCCAGCTCGCCATTCCCACCACTGGGAATTCCCACCAGGACAGATTTTAATGAGGAGCTCTGCTGGTGGGAACCACCAGAGCCATTTTTATCCTGCACCCAAGTTTTCAAGGATTTCTGGATTAGCTCAAGAGCAGTACATGTGAGCTCCTCAGGACAACTGCCCACCCCCACGGAGGATCCAGGGCACCTGACCCTCGGGCCTTGAGTCCACCGTCCACACCACTGGCCATGCAAGTTATTGGGAAGGGGAAGAATGGTGATAGAAACAGGGAGAGTAAGGGGGAATAGGGGAGGGTGGTCTCTCTAGGAGGAGGGAATGAATGGGAGCAAGGGGAAGCGACTAAGGGACTAAGGAAAAGGGCAGGGGACAGTCTAATTTATAGAGAGGCAAAAGCCACAATGGGTGGCTCAGAATCCAGGCTTCCTGAGGGTATTACTAACTATCCTCCCTTCCTCCACCCTCAAAAGGACTTCCTGGTCAAAGATGTCAACACCCAAGATCTGACATGCCTTTTTGGTTGTGGGAGGTCCCCACTGTGAAAGCCTTTGTGGGAGTCAGGACCCGACGGGAGGGCTGAGGAGTCAGTGCTGGGTGGCATGTTGGAAAGCTCTGAAACAGAGGACAGAGCCCTCAGGACAGGAGTCTAGAGGCTGACCTCCTGGCCCGGCTCCAACTAGAGCCAGCCTCCTCGAGGTTACAGGGGTAGCAGGGGCCTTGCCTGGGTCCCTGGGCCTCCAGCCTATGGGCCGCCTCTACCACACAACATAGCTTCCTGCCCAGGGCTCTGAGAAGTGGTGTTATTCAGACTCCAGCTTTCTGTGGTCCCATGAGGACGGCAGGTGGGGAGAGCCCATCTTTTCATCCATCCCTCACCCCTGGAGTTTGGAGAAGGAAATGGCAACCCGCTCCGGTGTTCTTGCCTGGAGAATCCCATGGACAGAGGAGCCTGGCGGGCCATGGTCCATGGGGTCACAGAGAGTCAGACATGACTGAGACGACTAAGCACACATCCCTGGAGCTAACTCAGCATCAGGACTTGTGGCTCTGTTTTCTGCTCCTCCCTCTCCCTGAAACCAGCCCCCGTATGGAAGCTTCATGGTTGAGGCAGCCCTGCTTTTGAGGGTCTCCTGTCTCCAGCAGGCAGAGTCTGCTCTCCCTTCATCTGCTGGCCAGGTGTCATCTCCTGGCCAGCCAAATCTTCGGTTTCCATGCTGTGCACCTTTTGAGGCCCCATAATTATTGCAGGATGTCCCTGGGGCCTGGCCCAGTGGCACCCATGGCCCTGCCAGCCCTGGCTTTCTGCCCTGTCCCTGGAGTCCTCCGTCTGCCCACAGCCTGCTGCATCCAGATTCTGGCTGGATCACAATCTCTGGCCAACGTCACATGCATGCAACATGCATACCTCAGAGGGTCTACACACCCCATCGACGTGGGTGCTCTGAAGCTCTTAGGGCCAGGAGTGAGGGTGACATAACAAGACAAATCACCACAACTGGGCTTTGATTGCAAGCAAATTCCACTTCACAAGCCATATTTAATGCTGAGCAAGAGGTGGGCGTGCAGAGACCGTGTCTGTGGATGATGCATTAAGTGTGTAAACCCGAACACAAATGAAGCAGCCACAAAATTATAGATAGCAGCGGGGCCTGGGTATAAATGCAGACAGTCAGCAACCACTGGGGGGCCTCCCAACCCTCCCCCTACTGAGAGGTGGTGTCAGCGTACACTGTCCCCTCCCGGTTCCCAAGATCTTGAAGAAGGAGTCTTCGGGGTGGGGCCTGGGGAGAGAGGCGGGGCTTGTCTACATGGTGACAGAGATGTCCTTCTCTTTGCTATCTTACTACGTTGCAACTGGGAGGAGAGGAAGGAGCAGCTGCAGGACATTTGATGTCTTGGGATTAAGATCCAGCTCCTCTCTGGCAAGATGCATGACCCAGAAAGGGTGGTCGGCCCCATTGACTCATAGCTTCCCCTGTCAGTGAACAAGCTGAACTAACTTCAAGGTCTCTTCAAGGTTTGACGATCCCTGAGTCTATGATAAATAAAACAGCAATGAACCAGGTATTGGGCCCTGGATAAGTTGCTCTGTTTCTCTGGCCCTTAGTTCCCTTCTTTGCAAAATGAGGTGGGTGACGGTTCAGCTGAGGTGTGTCAACTTGTCTAGGCCCCAGCTTCCAGATATTTGTTCACACACCAGTCTAGATAGATCAGTCTAGGCGGTATTTTTTAGATGAGATTAACATTTACATCAGTAGATTCTGAGTAAAGCAGATGACCCTCCATAATAAGTGTGGGCCTCATCCAATCAGTTCAAGACCCTAAGAGAAAAGAGACTGGGATCCCCAGGGGAGGAGAAAGTTCTGCCTTCAGGCTTACTTCAGGCCTGAACTGCAACATCAGCTCTAACCTGGGTCTCCAGCCTGCGGGCCTGTCCTGCAGATTTTGAACTTGCCAACTCTCACAGTGACATGAGCCAGTTCCTTGAAATAAACCTTCCCTTCTTGCTCTCTGTACACACACACACTGTCAGCTCTGCTTCTCTGGAGAACTCTGACTAATGTGCGATAGTTGGATAAGTTGGTGGTCCTCAGGCATGAGTCCTGTGGGTACCAACCCACGTTACATCACTGCAGGATCTCTTAAAACCACCAGCGTCCAGGCCCCAACCTCAGACCAGTTGAACCAGACTCTCCAAGGATGGGGCCTGGGCACTGGTGTTTTAAACTCCCCAGGGCGTCTCCATATGCACAAGGCTGAGAACCACTGTAGAGTCACTTGGAAGCTTATTAAAAATGTGGCTCCACCTAGGACCTACAAATCAGAGCCTCTGGGGTGGGGTCTTGGCATCTTCAGATGGAAGGAGCACAGGGGTCAGCTGCTCTCTAAAATTTGCAATCTCTGGGCACAAATTGCCTCTCAGGGCCCTCCTGGCTTCAGCAAGCGACAACCCTGAAGCCTGAGTTTCGGGGCCGGAGCTCACAGGTCCTCTCAGGCGGAGGTTGAGGCCATTGCAGTGGGAGAGGCCAGCAGGGCACCGTGTTTGAGATGAGAAGCAGCTCTGCCTCCTGCCCTCCCCGCCCCCCACCAAGGGCATGCGGCACCTACCAGGAGGTCACACCTCCCGGGGTGGGGGCACACACAGTGTCCCGCCCACCTTTGTATCCCTGCCCCGGGCAGGGCCAGGTGCAGACGGGTGCTCACACACACCATTGTTGCCTCACTGACTGAACAGATGGACACATTGTCTCTTCAGGGCTGGGCTCACCTGTCCCCGCGGTTCTGTGGGCGGCACGCCTCTCCCCATTCCCGTCCTCCCTGCTCCAACCTGAAAAGGCCCTGCCCTTCCTCGTCCCATCAGCTCCCCGCCATTCTCAGGGCCCCGCTGACACCCCCTCCCCCGAAAGTTCCTCCTGACTTCTCTGCCCACCCACAGTGCATCTGACGGGATGACAAGAGTGCCCTCCAGCTATCTCACCCACGTGCCCTCTGTCATCCCCAGACTGTGGAAAGGGGCCACCCCCCAGGTCTACCCCGAACAGGGCAGGCGGCTGTGAGAAGGCACGCTGAAGAAATCCCCGCCTTGTGGCTGGGGGAGGCCCACAAGAGCAGGTTGGGATGCTCTGGCCTCTCACACCGCACCCCACCCCTGACTCCCATCTGGGAGCCTCTGTTATCAGGGACGAGGCTTCAAGCTGTGTGTGCCTGGCTCTGTCCCTTCCAATTCCAGGACTCTTGACCAGAAGGCCTCCCCTTCTGGCCTGCCCTCTGGGTGGAGCCAGAAAGGTGTTCAGTGTCCCCAGGAAAGGCACAAATGAGCGGTAGGATTTGAGCCCAGGTGGGAGACTTGGCACAAAAATGTGATAAAAGGCTAATGGGGTTAGTGGCTGGGCAATCACTTCAGGGGAGTCTGGTCTGGTCCCTGGTGGAGAAGAAGAGGGAAGGGATGTGTCAGGCTCTGGGTGAGGCTCCTGGGATTGCTGCCCCATTTCACAGGGGAGGCAACAGAGGCTCTCAGAGGTGACTTCACTTACCCAGGGCAGCTGGCAGAGCCAGGACCCAAACCCAGGTCTGTAAGACTTCAAGGGGATGCCAAGGAGGCGGACAGGGACTCACTGCTTCACCCACTCAACATACACATGTTAAGCAGGCATGAAGTGCCAGGTATCAGGAGGCATATAGCACTGAACCAAGGTCCACACGGCGTTTAGATTCTAGTGAGTGAGGAATGGCATACTTTTGGGCCCTGACATCCTAGAAAACAAGATTTGGTGCTGCCTGCTCGGTTCTAAGAGCTGGTGAGACAAGCCCCTGGCTACAGAATGGTACCTGGCCTCCCACTGTCAAAGTCACAAAGACATTCATAGGATGGCGCCATCTGAGAAAAGATTGGTGCTACCTTGCCAGTCAAAGTATAGAGGTGGCAGGAGGCAGAGGAGGAGCAAGGCTGTCCACGGTGTTAGTGGATGATGGCCAAGAACCCAGCAACGCTGGGAAGAGCCTGCCCTGTCCCAACGTGGGGCCACAGCTCTTTCCACTCAGTGTTCTCCTGGAGAAGAGAAACCCTCTGCCCTGAAACAGCACCAAGAGGTCAGGTCAGAGATTCCCCTTCAAGTCCTACTTTGCATCCCTACACCACGTCACTCCCTTAAAAGTCTGCACCAGACTTGAAGCCCAGAGCAGCTACAAAGGGGGACAGGCATCTGTGCGTGATGGAGGGAGGGATGCAAACACGCAATCATGACAGTTTCTGGATAAGAAGATAGATACCAGGGACCGCCCCACCCCTCATCTTTCCTGATGTTTCTGTGCTGATTCTTTCCTTAGCTTCCTTCTGAGCCTGCATTATCCCCTTTCCCAGCGTGCCTCATAGCCCCACCTCGTGCACCAAAAATTCCCATTAGAGTATACACCAAGATTTCTGGTTCAGAAAATGTGCATATGCCATTTTGATTGCAACTGCTTCTTCCCAGCAGCTCCTTAAGGGCAGGGATCACATCATTCTCCTTTAATGCCTGCAGCACAGTGTCTGGTACATCGCAATGTACAAGCATGATAAATGAATGAAAATTTCATGAGAACTATGGATTCTAAGATATCGCAAATGCAATAAAACACACTTTACACAAAAGCACTATACATACTGCTTAGCTGATTCAGAAAGCCACTGCAGCTAACCCAGGTCCTTGTTATGATGACCTAAGAGTCTCTGAAAAATTTCTGATTATCTGTAATTCAGAGTAAAGATGCATGGATGACTCAATGCCACCAAAATAAAACAAAAAACCCCACAACAACCCAACTCAAAAATGAGCCAAAGACTTGACTAGACAGTTCTCCAAAGATATTCAAATGAACAATAAGCACATGAAAAGGTGATCAGTATCACTAATCATTAGGGAAATTCAAGTCAAAATCATAATGAGATACTACCTCGCACTCATTTGGCTGGCTACTGTCAAGACACCAAAAGGTGCTGGTGAGAATGTAGAGAAATTGGAATGCTGTGTATTGCTGATTGGAATGCAAAATGTTGCAGCTGCTATGGAAAACAGTATGGTGAGTCCTCAAAAAATTAAACGTGGAATTGCCATATGATCAACAATCCCACTTCTGGGTATTTACCCAAAAGAATTGAAAACAAGGACTCTGAGAGAGATTTTTACATCCATGTTCATAGTAGCATTATTCACAATAGCCAAGAGGTGGAATGGAGAAGGCAATGGCACCCCACTCCAGTGTTCTTGCCTGGAGAATCCCAGGGACGGGGGAGCCTGGTGGGCTGCCGTCTATGGGGTTGCATAGAGTCGGACATGACTGAAGCGACCTAGCAGCAGTAAGAGGTGGAAACCACCCCAAATGCATCAACAGGTGACTGGATAAGTATATCCACACAAAAACCATAAAAAGGAATGATGCTTTGAAACATGCTTCATCATGAATGAGCCTTGAAAATATTGTGTTAAGTGAAATAAGTCAGTCACAGAAAGGCAAACATTGTATGATTTTGTCTGTATGACATACTCGAAATTGACAAATCCACAGAGACAGAGAGCAAAGTGGTGGCTGCCAGGGGCTGAGGGGTGGAGAATAAGGAACTATTGTTTAATGGTTATGGAGTTGCAGTTTGGGATGATAAAAAGAGGTTCTGGAGATGAATAGCAGTAACTGCTGCACACCATCTATGTACTTGATGCACCTGAATAATGCCCTTAAATGGTGAATTTCATGTTATATAAGTTTTATAATGAATGAATGAGTGAACCATGGATGCCCCTTGGAGACGGCCTGAGGTGTGAGGAAGGCATTTGATCTCTGGAATCAGTCACCATCTCTAGTCTCAGCTGTGTGGGATCATGTGACACTTTGCCTCTGTGAATTTCAAGTTCCTCATATGGCAACACACTCCAGTATTCTTGCCTGGAGAATTCCAGGGACAGAAGAGCCTGGCAGGCTATAGTCTATAGGGTCACAAAGAGTTGGACACAACTGAATGACTAACACTTTTCATCTGTAAAATGGGTAAGAATACCCCAAACAGGGGAAAGGTACTTACATTACAAAATGGATCTAAGGATTAAATGTGAGCTGATACATGCAGCTTACAGGACAAGGAAGGAAAAGTTACCTCTCCCTCCTCCCCAGCCAGTCCCTGGACAATCACTCCTGTTGACCAGGTTTGCCTTAGGCGCCCAACTCCAGCTCACCTTTCCCCAGGGATACCCAGCCTTCCCACGTTCCACTCCTGAAGGCGGGCTGCCAGCTTCCCACACTTGATTCATGGAGGCAGGGGGTGAGCTGGCCAGGCCTTATTAGTGCCTCCTCAAGGTGCTTGCAACAAGCAAACAAGCAAAGACCGAAATGGGAAAGGTAGAATTTCACTCTCCGTGGGAAGTTTGTGGCAGAGGTATTTTTAGGATGGGAGAAGGAGGGAGGTATTTTTAGGATGGGGTACTCTTCCCATTACTCCTCAAATCCCACTTCACAGCACCCACCTCCTCTTGGGGGGGAAAGGTGGACGGGGGGCCCCTAGCTGCCTTGTTTGGGAGCTGAGGCAGAGCCCCTTCTGCAGAGGAGTCAGTCATCCTATGGTTCGCCCTGGGGCTGGGACCCCAGGTATGTGACCCCGGCCAGGTCCTGCCGGCCTCCTCCCTTTGGCAAATGGAGCATGGGGTTCCCTTCCCCCTGCCGGCCACATCCTCACTCTCCCTTCAGGATGACCTGAAAGGGAAGTTTATAAGAGGAAAAGGAATGAAAAGGATCCATTTAACAGCGCACAGTGGGCGGGGGAACTTCCTGACAGGAAACGCTGTGGAAACCGGGCCCCGTCTGGCCATGGAAAACTGGTTTGGCTCAGAATCGGCCAGAGTGGACAGGAGACCTCGGGCAGCCGCACATCACAATTAAACTGGACTTGTCCAAGTTCACGCTCTTTCTTGTCCCCTCTAAAGTGAACAGACACTATAATAATGTGTACACCACAGGGGGAGAAAGGTACCACTTTTTTTAATCCAGGGGGAAAAAAAAACCCACCCTAAGGGGGGAAGAAAAAAACAACCCTAATTTAGGTCGAAGAGACATAAAGGACTACTGCTCCAGAGAAGGAAATCAGCAGCAGATGTAGGCAGCTCAGCAGAGCCAGGCTGATCAGGGCCTCTGCCACCAGGCCACCAGCCTGAGTCACCAGGGCGGGGAGGGCGGCAGGCAGGCAGGGCGATGGGCAAGGGGTGTTTATCTTTATTCTTGGGCTGGGGTGTGGGGTGCCGGAAACAATGGGAACAGAAGAGTCCCTGGGGCTGGGACAGGCGCAGAGTTGCAGGCAGGAACAGACAGGCTCCCAGCGGGCTGGTCTTCTGGGCCAGAGAATTCAAACAAGCCCTGAACCTGAACAGGGAGAAGGCCTCTCCTCCCCGTTCCCCACCCAACGAGACCTTGCAATTCCCTGTTCGCAGGGCTAAGTCTGGCTGTGGCTGGCCAGCTGGTCTCCGCCCCTGCTTCCCCACCCAACTGTCTTTAAGAGCCCGGCTCGGCCATCCTGCTGCTGGCGTGGGTGGCTCAGCTCTGGCCCGGCCTCCTGCTCTGCTCGGCACCTTGTCCTTGGATCGTGTTCCATCTCCTCTCCTAGCAGTTCCCTTCTTTCCCTTCGCTTGAATTCATTTCCTGCAGTTGCCATGGGAAATGTGAGCTCCAGAGATGAAGGCCTGGCCCCTGCATCTTAGGACCCTAGCTCAGTCTGCAGTGAGCAGCCTGGTGTCACTGCCCCTGGAATGTGGGCTCTCAGGGACGGGGATGGTCCCTATCTTGGTGGCCCTCTAGCCCTCCAGGAGTGGGCCAGCTCAGCGAGTGCCTGTCAAATGAAAGGATGAGTACCAGGGGGCGTCCAGAGAGCCGCCCAGGAGAGCACAGGGGCTTAGAACATCCCCGCACCCTGAGTGGATAAGCACCCACCCTTGTATAAAGAGAATGGTTTGCATGAGACCCTGAGGTCAAGTAAAGACAGAACTTGGTCTGCGACACAGTGACCCGATTCTCCCAGCCCCCCAAACCTCCCAGTGATACAATGAAGAGGAGATGGAGAGCCTGCCCTTAAAGATGTTCCCCTGGCTCAATGCAGAAAACAGAATCAAAGCATCTCTTAGCAGGAGGGCCTCAGAGCTCTGCAGCCTGGGAAGTAGAGTTGGGAAATGGTACCGTCAAGGACATCAGCTTGTCAAAGGAATTGAGACCCTGGTCTCCTGCTGTTTCAAGTCCTTCTCATTCGATGAGGTTTTTGTGGTGAGTCACATAGTTATTAACATACTGGCCCCCTGTTTTTTTTTTAATTCTCAAATTTTCCTTGACCCTTAGACCCCGCTAGTTAATTAAACTCACATCTTTGCCAGCATCAAAATAGGTCATCTCTCAGAGTGCAGAGGGAAGAGAGAGAAGAGAAAAGAGGTGTTTTGCAGTGTTCCAGCATTCAGGTCTCTGCGCTTTATCTCAGGCATTGCTTCTCCCACCCACAGTGCTACAGGCTCCTTCATGAAGAAACACATGTCCGAGCCTCGTCAGTGTGAGTGCCACCATGGTTTACATCAGTACCCAGCTCACAAAACGTCCAGACTCTTGCTTTCTACCTAGTCATTCTACCTACCTCTTCCCGCTCCAATGCCCACCTGGTTCTTTGAGTGATAAGGGGCATAAAAGGGACCCTCCAGTTTTAGCTGTAGCTCCTTGCATTCTTGTCCGGCACTGTGGAGGGTCTTCTAGCTCGGTGCCTGGACAAGAAGACAGAGCAAGGTCCAAGTGGCAATAGCCAGCCCAAGGGGAGCAGGCACGAGCTTGAACCTCGGGCCTGGGGTTCCAGGAAGCACAGTAGCAACCTTCCATCCTCTACTGTGGGCTTGGCCAGGATCAGTGAGCATCGTGCAGTTCTGAGCTGATTTTTCTACACCCCCAGTTCCCCACTCCCAGGATGGGATCTAGGGGCTTCACCTGTAGCTTCTGGGAGAGTGAGAATCCCAGGCCCGCTTCCAGTTTTTCTGGAGGAGGGGGTGGCTAAATCCCTTGGGCTTTTTTTCCCCCAGTGTCAGTTTTCTCCTCCCTGCATCTGAATGGGAGAGTGTTCAGGTTAAATGGAGTTGCCTAGCGCAGCCCCACCTGCTGGGCTGGCTAATCCCCCAGCACCTGCAGAAATCGGAAACACGGGACCCCAGCTGTCCTCGGCAGACTGCACACATAATCCATCTACATGTACTTAAGACAGCGCCTGGCACTAGAACTCAGTGCGAAGGGAGGAACTGCTCTCTGTCCTCTCCTCCTTCCTCCCCAGGGCAGGTTCAGGCAAATCCAGCAGATGCCCACTGAGCCCCTTCGATGCCACTGGCAGTCCCTGGGCCTGCTGCTACAGGATTGGAAGGCAAATGCGTGGTCCTCCAGAGGGCCGAGGGGTCAGGACACCCCTGAGTGGGCTGCTTCTGTGTCACAGGACTTTGTGGAGGTCGTCTACTCCCACGACCTGATTTAATTTTCACAATTCTGTGATGTAAACATGTCCTAATTTCCTTATGAGAAGACTGAGGTTCTGAGAGTGAATGAAGGAATTGACAATCTGGTAGCGGTTTCCCTGCACTCAGCCATAGAGTACGATGTGGTAGGGGCCTGGGAAAGAAAAGCAGAGAGAGGCAGGTGCAGGTGGGCATTTCCCCCGGCGACGGGCCTCCGGCAGTTTTTCTCTGTCTGGGACACTAACCCCAGATGCTCCCTGCTTTCTAAGCACCGCCTGGGCACTGACAGCATGGCTGAGGCTCAGGAAATACTGGTTGTTCAAGTGGCTGATTTCCCAAGTGGAGCAGACAAAAGAACCCCAGGGGCAGGTGAGGGCTCTGGGCTTGGCAGGAGCCTAGTTCAAGCTGTTGATGGACTTGCGTCCTCACAGATCCACTGAGCTCTTGGGATGGCGACTCGTACAATGTGATGGCTCCAGGGGGCACCCCTTGGACCTGCAGGTCAGAGCCAGGGCTCCCATAATGCACCGCTCCACTGAGGACTCACAGGAGCCCAGGAGCACGGGGTCTCTACAACCTCCTTGTCCCCACCCTCCAGCCCTGACCACACTCACTTTTTCCATTAGTCTAAATAAATCAAGGAGGAAAAACTGAAACTGTCACTTAGTCATGTCCAACTCTTTATGACCCCAAGAGCTGTAGCCTGCCAGGCTCCACTATCCATGGAATTTCCCAGGCAAGAATACCGGGGTGGGTTGCTGTTTACTTCTCCAGGGGATCTTCCTGACCTAGGGATGAATCTGGGTCATCTGCACTGCAGGCAGATTCTTTACCTTGATTCTAAATCAAGGAGGAAGCTTCAACGAAATACTAACCTGGCTAAGTACCTCTCCTTAGCAGCCTATGTGTGTGTGTGCGCGCGTGTGTGTGTGTGTGTGTGTGATTGCCTCTAACCAAGAGAGCACCCAAGGTCCTTCCTAGCAAAGGCAATGACAACAGAATGGAAAGAAATTTATGTATATATTATATAGGGGAAAAAGTGAAGAAAATTTCCTCCTCTTTTGTTTTTTTTTTTTTCTTATTTATAAAGGCTCATTCCTAACAATATTAGAAAACATAGAAGGAAAGGAAGAAAATAAAAGTCACTGTCTATCTGGCTATTTGGGGTCTGCCCCATTCACACCTTGTGATATCTACATTTCTTACACATACAGGTGTTTTAAAAATGGGAATATACACTATAAACTGTATACACTGTAATCTGCCTTTTTTCACTTAACAATATTTATACATTTCCCCCCATACTTCCCCCATTGCCTTTACTAGAAAGGAGGTTAGCTGGTCTCTTGGTCACAAGTTGTCAAATATACCTTGAGTGTTTAAAGCCAGGTTAGTACTTAATTAAAATCTCCCCCTTGAATTAATTTGACTAGTTGAAAACAAATATTGGAAAGGAAAAAAAAAAAAAAAGAGAATCTGTGGATGCACACTGGCAGCTACTTTGAAAAATTTTGTTCCAGAACAAATGTTTGAAGAATTCTCCCTCTGTCCTCTGGGATTCGAGCACCCAGCCCCTCTGAGTGAGGAGGAACTGCTGGACACATGAACACTCCTGCGAAGAATCGGGGAGTTGGTGGGTGCAAGTCCTTGGCCCTCCAGGACTCCCTGAGGTCTGTGTCCTGCTCATCGGGGACTCACTGCTGAAGGCTGTGTTCCCAAAACTCAGAATTAAAGGAGAAACTGATAATTATCCAGTCAGTTGAGACAAAGTAGATGGTCACACTTGAGGCCCACCTGGAGGTAAATGTTTTGGCCCTGAACTATTTAGTTGGCTGAATTAACCGGGGAACCATCAGGGCTGCCCACCTGCAGAGCGTCATCCTCCCACAGCTGAGCAGGGCGCACACAAATACAAAGTTAAAAGTTGAAAAAATTCCCAAGTGCTTTGAAGCATCCCAGAGCCCTTCTGGACCTGTGCCCAAGAGCATTTTAGCACAGGGAATGTGCTCCCGATACCCCTCTCTTAGCGGGGGTGACAATTAGGAGAAGGAGGTGGGCGGCACTTGAAAACAGCCTACTTGTGTCTCTGATATGGCAACCCCTAATCCACCCCAGGCCTCCTGCCTCTACCGAGGGTCCCTGCCATAAACACCCCAAACTGGGGAATGAGGAAGGATATGGGGGCACACCCACAGACCCAGCGAACCCGAGCCTGGCATGGGGCCTGGCATGGAGCAGCTGCTTGAGACAACTCATTGAATGAATGAATGAACACGCAGAGAAGGGGGGTGAGAAAGTACAGTCAGGGCGTATGTACAGGATGCCAGGGAGTTCAGCTGTGTCAGCATCAAGGCCTGTGTGAAGGTGGTGGGTGATGAGCAGCTGAAGGTACAGGAACTGACTGTGCAGCAGTGACCCCATTTACCGAGCAGCTGTGAGCACTCCGGCCCTGGGTCACACCCCGCGTCCGCCTTCCTCCCTGACGGAGTTGGGCCTTACCATTGCCACTCCCAGCAGGCAGGACCAGCACTCAGGCCCTACCTGATGCCCTGCTACCTCCCCCGGGGTGTCCACGGGAGAGGCCTGGCAGACGCACCACAAGATACTTTCCATCCCTGACCTTCTCCAGCTCCCACAGCAGATCCAGCGTGAACTGAAGCTGATCCACCCAAGTTGATCCCCCCAGAGTCAGAGTGTGCCAGGTCCCATCTGGGAGGGCCTGGGCACCCGGCAGCCAAGCATCTGTGGTTTGCAGGAGCAAGCTGCCCACCAAACGTGATTCTTCCTAAGGTGGACAGAGCTGAAGGCCACAAGCTGGACCCTCGAATGGTTCCTTCAGGCTTGGAGATGATGGGAGATTTGGGTGCAGCTGGATTTTGTCGCTAAGATGGCCCTCTGGCTCATCTCCCAAGATTCCAATATCCCTTCTTTCATCTGTTCATTCATTCACTTAACAAATAATTATTGAGCACCTACTAAGTACCAGGTTTTGCACTAAGAAAGGAGTTCTAAAAAGAGAGTGCATTCTACAGGGCCTGTGTCTCTAGCATCTCTGAGGTGAGAATGAAGACCCATGGGGGCATATGTCACAGGTGCCTGCACAAAGGCAGGAACGTGGGTCTTTCCACCTCTGCAGACAGCCTAGTGGGACCCCTAGCAGGGTGCCCTCGGGGTAGGCAGGACCCCCTCAACCTTGGGTCTGTGCCTTGGCCCACACTCCACATGCGGCAGCAGGCCAGCCATGCAGGATAGCACAGCAGGTCCCAGGGCGGGGACGGCGAGCCAGCAGCTGTACACAGGAGCGGTCATGCAACGCTCCAGGGCATGCAGACGGCCGTTGGTGAGCACAGACCCAGACCCGCTGAAAGCTCAGCCGCAAGAAACCCAGAGCGGCAGAAAGAACCGGAGAAATACTATTGCTTATTACTTCCACGGGGACCCTAGTTTATATCCAGGGAGTATGACATAAGAGATAGGCTGTCCTTGCTATGGATATTAGGAATTATAGAGGGGTTTTTGTTTTTAATTGAGTTAAAAGTCATATAACAGAAATTAACCATTTAAAGTAAACATTCAGCGGCATGTAGTTCATTCACAATATTATGCAACTACCACCTCCATCTATTTCTAAAACCCACTCCTCATCCTAAAAGGAAACCTCATAACCATTTTGCGATTAAGCTCTGCCTCCCCGCCCCTGCCAGCTCCTGGCAACCACCAATCTGCTTCTGTCTCTATGGATTTACTCATTCTGAATATTTCATATAACTAGACTCATATGTGACCTGTTGTGTCTGGCTTCTTTTACTTGGCATAATGTGTCCACAGTTTGCCTGACTTGTAGTATGTACTAGCAATTCCTTCCTTTTGATGGCTGAATGATATTCTATTGTATGGATATAGTGCAATTTGTTTATTCATTTAATTTTTGATGGATTTTTGCACTGTTTCAACTTTTTGGCTATTGTGAATAGCACAGTATGAAATGAGTGTTCAGTCAACAAGCATTTATTTGAATCTGTTTTCAGTTCTTTTGGGTCTATTCTCAGGAGTGGAATTGCTAGGGGAATTAAATTTTTAGCGCTGGAATGAACTTAAAGGTCAGTTATTCCAATTTTATAGGTGGGGAAGCTGATACCTGAGTAGATTATCTGCCCTGTTGGGGGTCACACTGTGTCAGGATGTGAAGGGTGGCTGAAAGCCAACATGCCAAGGGCTCTCTAAGTTCATCACATATAATTCAAGACTCATCGCCTGTTGTGGGTTCCATGTTGTGGGAGTTCCATGGTGTCCAGCACAGAGTCTCTTGTACATTGATAGGCACCGGTATTTGTGAAGTGAAGGAATGGAAGAAAACATTTCCAACCAGCTTCTAAAAGTTTTACCTTTTACCCATTCTGAAAAGGAACGTGCCCATTATCCCATCTTGGAGGTTCAAAGCATCTTGGGGAACAACTCTACAAGGTTCAGAATAAATGTGTCCTTGGAGGAGATGAGCTTCACTGTAGTGGGATCGGGGGGTGCCTGTCACCCCATCTCCTAACGTTTTCACTCCGTGACTACTTCAGCTTCTCCTCAACACCTCACGCTGTAGGGTGGATGATGCTGGATGGACCTTACTGAACCACAGTGGCCCAAGGAGACGGCAGGTGGCCCACCCTGGCCCAGACTCTCAGGGCCCACAGGCCTGATGGAATGCACTCTCTCTGGGAGGAGGTGATACACTTGAGCCTGTCTGATCGGCCAGCGATACCACTGGGCTCTCATGGTACCAAGTGGTTCCATCCTGTGGGTCACGATGCAGCCCCTAGGACTTCTGCCTGGGGTCTATGGTTCTGCTTCCAAGGAGACGGAGCAAAGGAACCTCTGCTGGCAAGAAAGTCTGGTCTGTGGGCAGCAGAGAGTGCCCAGCAGTTGCGGGGCCCAGGCAAGCTCTTCCCTCATCTTTCTTCCACCTGTAGGACCATCAAAGCTGTGGTCAGCAGCACCATGAAGCTATCCTCACGACACAGCTGCTCCTCCCAGAACAGGGCACTGTCACCACACAGGTGCAGGGCCCACTGCCATTCCAGTGGTTTCTCTGGAAGCACATGGTGTGGAGGTGACATCTCAGTGTCTCCACTGGCTACAAGGTGATAGCCCCGGATCAGATCAGCCCTCTGTGGTGCACAAGGGCTTCCGGGTCAGCGTGTGTCAGCCTAAACGATTCAGGCACCTCTGGGACCCCTGCCCTGCGTCCAGCGCCCAGTAGCTCTAGTCCTAGGCACAGATGTGTCACTCTCAGGTGCCTGAGTGTCCCTTAAGTCGTCAGTGCTGCCAGTAAATGAGCAGCTGGGGATCCACCTCATCCCTCCACGGAGGACGCCTCTTTACAGCCTTCGATAGACCCCAGCGACAGTCCATGTACTTCAGGTACTGACGTGCACGAGGAAGTAAAGGGAGCCACCAACAGAGCTCAGATTAACATAGATGAAAGGAAGGAGCAAGGGCTTGAAAGTTATAATTCAAGGTCTCCTTCCACTCCTCATTCTATCCCTTCCTGGCCTTGGCAAGTCATTTATGCTTGCGGGCCTCAGCTTCTGCATCTGGAAGGGGAGGAACGGCCTCTGCACCATCCCTCGAAGCTCTGCAGCAATCTCCACACATGAGCACACTTGGACGTACGTTGGAGGTGTGACATCAGGCTATGGCTGATGCGGCACCATGGGACATGGACCGAGCTGTCCTGACATGCAAGTGGATATGGGCTCTGCCAGTCCCTGTCTTGGTTGCACACACACCTACAGAATCCATGAGGCCAGAGCAACCTCAGAGCCCACATTCCCCCCACCATCCTCTTTGCCTCTGCCACTCCTGGGAGCCTGGGCACGCTTATGAGTTCCTTCCCGCCTCTTCCCCTATTTGGAATCTGTGCATTCTTTGAGGCACTCATCCTCTGTTTAGCCTCTCAACAGCATTACTGCAGTCTTCTCCTGGGAGCCAGATCCCGAGCAGATGTCCATCTGTCCCTGGAGGAGCCACAGCTGAGAGGACCAGGCAGACTCATCTACAGACAAACATGCTCTCAAGGGTAATATTTGAGGATAAAGATGTGTAACAGTAATAGTGGGCAGCAGAAAGGAGGGGTCAGTGGACTTCCCTGGTGGTCCAGTGGTTAAGGATCTGCCTGCCAATGCAGGGACACAGGTTCGATTCCTGGTCCCGAAAGATCCCACATGCTGCGGTGCAACTAAGCCCGGGCACCACAACCACCAGGCCTATGCTCTTAAGCTCGTATGCCACAACTGCTCAGCCTCCGAGCCGCAACTACGGAAGCCCGCCCTCTAGAGCCTGTGCTCCACAACAAGAGACGCCTTCGCAGAGAGAAGCCTACACACTGCAAAGAAGAGTAGCCCCCATTCGTGGCAACTAGAGAAAGCCTGTGTGCAGCAACAAACACCCAGCACAGCCAAAAACAAACAAATAAATAAAAAGGAGGGGTAAAACCTGCTGGGTGGGGCTTGAAAGACTGAAACCACCTTAGAAGAAGTGGCCCTTGAATGAGCAGCAGACATAAGAGATGCTGGTTTGATCCCTGGGTTGGGACGACCCCCTGGAGGAGGGCATGGTAACCCACTCCAGTATTCTTGCCTGGAGAATCCCATGGACAGAGGAGCCTGGAGGGCTATAGTCCCTGGGATCGCAAAGAGTCAGACATGACTGAAGGGACTTAGCACGCATGCATGCAGACATGTGTGCAAAGGACTCTCTGCCTGAACTGTCCTACGTGGAAGCTACCAGCCACACGTGGCTACTGAGCCCTGGAAATTCAGTGAGTCAAATGAAGATGAACTGTAGGGGTAAAATATACACCAGATTTTGAAGACTTAGTACAAAAACAGAGTAAAATAGAGAAGAAATAATAAATAAGTTTCATATGAATTACATGTTGAATGATAATATTTTGAATACACTGAGTTAAATAAAATGTCACCAAGATTAATGTCATCTATTTCTTCTTCTTCTTTTTTTTTTTTTTTAATGTGACCACTGGTCTGTATACTAGAGAAGAAAACTGGTCCTTCACCCTTTGAGCATCACAATGGTTTGGGCTCTGAGGCATTCTGAGTGAGTTGAAACGAAAACAGTCTCCACAAGGCATTTGTTTTCTATATAATTATTTGCCATCCCCTTGTACCACCTGCTTGGAGAAGATTCCAACACACTGAGCCTTTTAACAGGTCAACAGAGAGTGAGACAGTTGGGGTAAGAGGTGGGGTCTGACCCACCATTATTCTCTGCAAGTGAGACTACAGGTAAAAATCTTTCACAATGGTCTCTGAGTATGATCAGATTGTTAGGTTGGAATTTTCTCAACCCATCTACATTCCTAGCAATCAGGTTCATTATCTATAGGGACCCAAGATGGAAGGAGCTGTCACTCAGGCCCTAAGCAGAGGAGCAGCAAGCTCAAAGAAATGCTAGAATCTGGCTAAGAATGGAGGAGATGGGTGCAGAGTCTCAGCTCCTCACCTTCCTTCTGGGCTGTTTGCTTGTGGAGAGGTATTAATTAGGGGAGTTGAGTACCATGACCAGACATGTGGAAAAAAGAGAAAATATAGGCAAACAGCATACTCTGTGTCCCTTTCATGGGCTAGGCATGGGTTTTACGCAACCTCACTCTCCTCACCTGCTGGGTGGGTACAGACCCATTTTATAGATGAGAAAACTGAGGCTCAGAGGATTAAGTGACTTGCCCAGGTTCTAGTGCAGGTTGCTTCTGACTGCCCCTGACAAAAATGATTTGATACATGAAACTGTGGAGGATTAGGCCTGGCCTAGAAATCAGGCCATATGTTCTGGATTCAAATTTCAGGAGCTGGATGACCTTGGACAAGTGGCTTTCTTTCCCTGAAACTCAATTTTCTTGGAGGGGGGGGGGAAAGGTAGGTATTTGTGGACAAAACCACTGTTTCTTTAACTTTTTTCAACTATAACCAATTATAATATTTTGTTTTCCATGGCCAGGATCTAAATCTGTGTATATGTAAAACTGAAAAAAAAGTTTGATTGAGCAATATTTACTTTACGTATGATATACATTAACATTTTCTAATCTATTATATACATATATATTTAAGCTGATGTATTATGACCCACTAGACTGATCAAATGACCCATAATAAGCTGCCACTTATGATCTGAAAACAGTGCTCCAAATGATTGATATCCAAGCTTCTCTCCAGAACTAATATCCTGAGGGTCTGTTGTTGCGGCCAAACAACAAAAAGTCTGTAAGTACCTCTTGGTCTGGGATGAAATTTTCCCCACCCCTTGCATTCTACCTGCCCCGCCCCTCCTCAGAGAACCAGACCCAGAGAACTTTATTTCTCCACTGGCATCAGAGAGCAGAGAGAGGAGCCTGTAATAAGAACACTGCCTCCCACCCATCAAGAGGGCCCCATCTCTGCAGGCTGTTTGCCAGGACATGGAAATCTCTCTACTATAACAGAATGCTTCTCTGTAATAGAATTTGTTGTAATGGGACTTTACCATCCAGTCTAGCAGCAAAATACATTTCAGAGCCTTGGAAAAGATGAACTTGAAGAAGTCCCCCTGATTGTAAACCGTGCCAGTGAAAGGAAACCCCACTGTCCCTTTTGATGACAAGACTATAAAGGGCCTTATTTCGGCATCCCCTCTGAGGAGCTCATTTTCCTTCTTAGCTTGTCCCTGAAGAAATGAAGGCCTCATCCTGGGGTGAGGGAGCTGCTGTGCTCTAATCTCACATGGTGAATGGGGAGTCGTGGCACTCAGACACAGCTAGGCTGACTGCTAGGATTGTTGCAGCAAAAACCTCTCCCCTCCCTCACTTTCTGCCAAGTGCCTGTGCAAGGTCTCAGTTCAGTGTAGTCACTCACTCGTGTCCAGCTCTTAGCGACCCCATGGGCTGCAGCACGCCAGGCCTCCCTGTCCGTTGCCAGCTCCCAGAGTTTACTCAAACTCATGTCCATTGAGTTGGTGATGTCACCCAACCACCTCATCCTCTGTTGTCCCCTTTTCCTCCAGCCTTCAATTTTTCCCAACCTGATGGTCTTTTCCAATTAGTCAGTTCTTCACATCAGGTGGCCAAAGTATTGGAATTTCAGCTTCAGCATCAAGTCCTTCCAAAGAATATTCAGGACTGATCTCCTTTAGGATGGACTGGTTGGATCTCCTTGCAGTCCAAGGGACTCTCAAGAGTCTTCTCCAACACCACAGTTCAAAAGCATCAACTCTTCCGTGCTAAGCTTTCTTCATGGTCCAACTCTCACATCCATACTTGACTACTGGAAAACCCATAGCTCTGACTAGATGGACCTTTGTTGGCAAAGTAATGTCTCTGCTCTGCAAGGTCGCTACACCTGAGCATTCCAGAAACTTCTGTGAATATGAGGCCTCCTCTGCGTCCAGGTTTCTTGCCTCTTACCCCTGGGTGGATGCCCCAGTGTGCTCCAGTGTGGCACTGAGAAGGCAAACGGGGGGCCTGGGCAGCTAAGGAGGGGTGTGAATGGTGCTGGGGGCAGGCCCAGCTTCTGAAGGCAAAGGGACGGGCCGGCAGCCGGGAGCAGAGCTCAGGGCGAACAGCACACGAAGTCCTGTCACAGGGGCCACCCCTCCTCATGCTGGGTCTTTAATGACCCTCACAATGCCTTGAGTGGGTGTGTGCCTATGTTTCATGTCACCGTTTCTTTTATTTCATTGGTCAAATTAGGAGCTGTTCTAGCTTCAGCTTTGGGGTAACGCCTACAAGTGGTGGCTCTTGGGGTCCTGGCCAGCCTTCCCTCACCGCTCCTGTGCCTTCTGGGCTGACTCCACAGTCGGCCATGAACCATGGTCGGGTGAATTGCTTGGCCCCCCAAACTCTATCCGCAGCCTCAGGCCCCAAGGCTCATACTTACACAGACTCCGATACAGCATGGTCAAGATGGGCTTCCAGGACCTGAAAGTCTACAGTCTGCAGCATCTGGCAGCACATGGGCAGAAGAGGGGGCTGCTTGTGTGGGGTATGGTATCTGGGGGTCAGGGAGGGCCTCTGTCACCGTCACTTCTTTTCCGCCATCCCTCTAAGTCTCCTTGGCCGGCTGATGCCCGTAATTCCACAGCTGGGTTCCCTTGGGGTAAGACAAACCTGGGCTTTCTTGCTGTTGCTTAGTCGTGTCAGAGTCTTTTGCGACCCCATGGATTGAGATTTTCCAGGCAAGAATACTGGAGTGGGTTGCCATTTCCTTTCCCCAGGGGATCTTACCTACCCAGGGATTGAATTGCAGGTGGATTCTTTACCGCTGAGTCTCTGGAGAAACCCATTAAAATGCCCATATCTGGGTGTCTTTACAATCTTACCAGCAATTTCCATCTTAGAATGAATGAGTTCATTCAAATCAACTCAGCTGAACTCAAGGACCTACGTGTTTCTGGGCCTTTCCTGGGCCTTGTGGGGAAGAAAAGGCAAGATGACATAGTGGAAGGGGCTGCAGTCTAGTTCACAGGCTCTGCTGACAGCAGTCTTGAAGGAGAGCTGGGAGTGCGCTGGGGAAAGGAGTCAGAAAGGCGGGGAGAGGAGGGCCCCAGTTTCCCACCACGTACATTTAACCTTGTGAGGTAAGCCCGAGGGGGTGCACTACCCACCCCTCCCCCAGTGAGATGTTCCCCACCAAAGAGGTTTGTCCTGGTGAATGTCAGACGCAAGTTGAACTTCCTGAACCAACGTGAACCAACAAGGACAGAAGATGTAAAAACGCAGCCTATGGATCAGGGTTAGGATTCCTGCCCTGCAGTCTAATCGCTGTGACTCTAAGAGACTTAGCTGCTTTGTGCCTCAGTTTTCTCATCTGTCAAGTGGGGAGAATAATAACACCTACCCCCTAAGGTTATTGTGAGGATTAACAGAGTTCATTAAGTGTTCAAAGACATTACCTGTTAATAGCACCCAAAAGTAGATCTCCTCAGGGGAAACTGAGTGTTGACCACACACAACTGGACTTGGGGCTCATTGTGAGAAATGGGGGCACGGAGAGACTCTGGGGCCCCTTGGGAGTGTCTGCCATCTTTAGAGACCTCTCCCTCCCCGGCCAGCTTTGCCCGGGGGCAGTGACTCTGGCTCTGGCAGGAGGCACCTGAAAGGTTCCGGCTCCTTCTCCAGATCCCTGCTGCTGCCCTGGCCGTGCCTGGCCCATCTTGGCCAGGGATTGTCAGAGGCCAGAGAACCCTTGGTTACTCCAGGGCAGGGCGGGCAGCAGGGTCCTCACTCTCCCTGCAGTAGTCTACTCTGAACATTGCTGGCTGGAGAAAAACCAGGATCGTATCTTTTTCTTGCTCAGTCATCTTCAACGAGTGAGCAGTACTTACTGCTAAGTACTTAGTATTAGTACTTCACCCATGGCATGGAGGACAATTCCTCAACCTGGCATTCACGTTGCCGCCACCCTCTTCCTGGGCTTTTCTTTTTCTCACTGCTATTCATCTGTAATAACCACAGTGAGCCCTCTCTGAGCTCTTAGTTTGTGCCCTGAATGCTCCAAGGGCTCCACATGTAATATCTCATTTAATCCTCACAACAAGCTCCTGGGGTAGATACTACTTTAGCCTCATTTTATAATAGAATACTGAAGCACAGACAGATAAGAAGCATACTCAAGGTGACCTTGCTAGTTGATGGCAGAGTTAGGACTGAATCCCAGGAGCCGGGCAGCAGAGCCTGTCTCCCGCCTATAGTCCCCGAGGGCCACCCCGGCCTCCTAGCAATCTAGGTCACTTTCTGTTCCCCCAACACACCAGGCAGGTCCTGCTGCTCACATCAGCTCTCCCATCGCCTGGGTGCTCTCCCACTCTCGTTGCCTCCAGAGTCCTGTCTCACCCACAAAGGAGCCCCTGAGACAGGGTCCACGTGGAACCAGCGACAAGTCCCCTACTGTTCGGCAGGAATTATCTTTCCTGCTCTGCTTCTTGGCAATGCATGTGAACATCATTTACCTGACTTATTGGATTCTGAGGGCCCGTCTGTGGAACTCTTCATCCTGCCTGGGCAGGACCAGAACTGTCTGCTAGGTGAGTGAATATATGATGTGCAACAGGTTTTAAACTTTACAGACACTCTAACATGTCCCATCTTATTTAATACTCATGACCCTGTGTTGGAGTGGATATTGCTATCCCAGTCGTGCAAATGATAATAAGTACCATTTGTTAAGTACTGTGAGGGTAGAAAGTGAAAGTGCTGGTCATGTCCGACTCTTTGTGACCCCATGGACTATAGCCTTGCCAGGTTCCTCTGTCCATGGAATTCTCCAGGCAAGAATACTGGAGTGGGTAGCCATTCCCTTCTCCAGGGGCTCTTCCCGACTCAGGGATTGAATCCGTGTCTCCTGCATTGCAGGCAGATTGTCTATCATGGGAGCCACCAGGGGAGCCCCGTGCTAACAAGTTAATATATACTTCCTCAAAAACTCTTTCCAGCTATTCTGAGAAGAAACTATAATATTCCCCATTTTCCAGATGAGAACTCTGAGGTCAGAAATGCTCAGTGACCTCCCAGAATCACGCTTGGAGCCAACCCTAAGACTCCCAGTACTGACTTAAACCCCTTTTCTGGCTATATTTGCATTTTAAATAGGCTATGTTCTTATTCTTGCTATACTCCCACTTCTCTGATTTGCACTCAGAACTGTGAGACCCCTCTGACAGCTGGGCTGAGGGGAGTCACCCCCTCACCCCTATCCCTGGCTCTGGGAGCTGCTCAGTGGTTGATACCTGGTGTTGCTAATTCAGGACCAGTGACTGATGGAGCTCAAAGGACTCCAGATTTGTCTCCTTAATGAACTGCTTTTGCTCTTTTCTTCTATTTAACTTCATTCTTTTCTTTCTATTCTTTAAAACTACCATTTTCTTTTCAAAAAGTCTGAAAGCAGTAAATTTACATAAAAATGTAAATAAATAAACATGTGTGATCAGTATCCACATTAACATCTTCCTCATCAAGGTTGTACTCTGATCATCCACCATAAATCAAATGAGACCCAGGTCATGCATCGTTACAGTGCTAAACAGGGTTAAGGAAGAGAGAAGTGGTAGATACAAAGTTAGCCCAACAGGAGCTCATAGCAGGGACACATTGGTCTGAGGTTGAGCTGTCAGAGAAACTGGCCTTAAAGGATGGACAACATTTAGTGATGGATAAGTTATTGGCATCTGGTCCCATCACTTCATGGGAAATAGATGGGGAAACAGTGGAAACAGTGTCAGACTTTATTTTTTGGGGCTCCAAAATCACTGCAGATGGTGATTGCAGCCATGAAATTAAAAGACGCTTACTCCTTGGAAGGAAAGTTATGACCAACCTAGACAGCATATTCAAAAGCTGAGATATTACTTTGCCAACAAAGGTCTGTCTAGTCAAGGCTATGGTTTTTCCAGTGGTCATGTATAGATGTGAGAGTTGGACTGTGAAGAAAGCTGAGCGCCAAAGGATTGATGCTTTTGAACTGTGGTGTTGGAGAAGACTCTTGAGAGTCCCTTGGACTGCAAGGAGATCCAACTAGTCCATTCTAAAAGAGATCAGTCCTGGGTGTTCATTGGAAGGACTGATGCTGAAGCTGAAACTCCAATACTTTGGCCACCTCATGTGAAGAGTTGACTCATTGGAAAAGACCCTGATGCTGGGAGGGATTGGGGGCAGGAGGAGAAGGGTACGACAGAGGATGAGATGGCTGGATGGCATCACCGATTCGATGAACATGAGTTTGGGTGAACTCCGGGAGTTGGTGATGGACAGGAAGGCCTGGCATGCTGCGATTCATGGGGTTGCAAAGAGTCAGACACGACTGAGCAACTGAACTGAACTGAACTGAACTGAAGTTTTAGGCAAAGAAGGGGCTAGGCAACTGGTCTAATAAAAACAACTTCCCCCCAAAATGGCTTCCCTGATGGCTCAGCAGGTAAAGAATCTGCCTGCTATGCAGGAGATGTAGGAGACATGGGTTCGATCCCTGGGTTGGGGAGATCCCCTAGAGAAGGGAATGGCTACCCACGCCAGTATTCTTGCCTGAAAAATCCCATGGACAGAGCAGCCTGGTGGGCTCCAGTCCATGGGGTCACAAAGAGTCAGACACAACAGAGTGAATAAGCACGAGCTGCCCTGAAACAAAGCAACAAGGAAATGAACACAGAAGATGCGTTCGGTGTATCACCTGGTTTCATTTTGGTTGGTGTGATGGATGAATAGAAAAAAAACGGCAGGTGTGGACTTGGCAATGGGCAGGTCAAATTACGGAGCTTCTGCAATGCCAGCCTAAGGATGTGACCTTAACTTGATGGCAGTGGGAACCACTGAAGGTGTGGTGTGCTTAGTCGCTCAGTCGTTTCCAACTCCTTGCAACCCCATGGACCATAGCCCTCCAGGCTCCTCTGTCCATGGGGATTCTCCAGACAAGAATACTAGAGTGGGTTGCCATGCCCTCCTCCAGGGGAATCTTTCCAACCCTGGGATCAAACCCAGGTCTCCCACATCACAGGCGGATTCTTTGCCAGCTGAGCCACCAGGGAAGCCTATGAATAGTGGAGTGGGTAGCCTATCCCTTCTCCAGGGGATCTTCCCAACCCAGGGATGGTACCCAGGTCTCCCACGTTGCAGGTGGATTCTTTACCAGCCAAGCTACTGGGGAAGCCCAGCAATGGGTTGAAATCATGGTTCACGCTGGTGTGCCTGCAGTTTCCTTGGCTCTGCTTTAATAATCACAGGCAGAAGAAAGTGCTTGGGAGAGACTAGTCCTGAATCCATTATTCCAATTAATTAGAATTATCTAGGTTGCTGGTTGAACAAGGATTCCTGTGCTTTACCCAGACTTCAAGTCAGGTTCAGGAAGCAGGGCCCTGGGTTTTGATTCTGACATAGGGAGAAACAGCAGAGCCTCTCACGCTGCACTATCCACTCTGACCGCTTGGGGATTCATTAACTTGTGGATTCTGATCCAAGAAGTCCCGGGAGGAGGCATCAGAGCCGAGTTTTCTAATCAGCTTCCAAGTTCAAGGGCCATACCTGGAGTAGCAAAGTGATAAAATTTTGTCCTAAACCTAAATAGTTGTTTTCACCCTTCAAAGCTTTGGAAAAAATACTTCCGCCTGGTTCTCCAGCCTAATTAATCAGATTCAGGGGTGGAGGCAAGCCTGGGTAGAGTTTAAAACTCGCCAAGTGTGTCTAGTGAGCAGGCAGGTTAAGATTCTCCATCCCTAACTCTAAAGATCAGCCTTCTCGTTCCAGGACTGGATCAAGGGTAGTTCCGTGCTCTAGAACTGGGTGCAAGCAGTGGAGCATGGCCAGTAAGCAGAGCAGTGCAGTGGGCAGCCCCGTGCCCCCGACCTGGGCCAAAAGCCGGCACTCAGGAAGGCTCATGTGGGGTGGGACGCAGTCACAGGCAGCGACAGAAGAACACCCACCTCCAGAGACGGCCTGGACTCTTTTCCTATGCGCAGTGGTGTCCGACTCTTTTCGACCCCATGGACTGTAGCCCGCCAGTCTCCTCTGTCCATGGGATTCTCCAGGCAAGAACACTGGAGTGGGTTGCCATTTCCTACTCCAGGGGATCTTCTCGACCTAGGGACCGAACCCGAGTCTCCAGCAGCATCTCCTGCATTGGCAGGCTTATTCTTTACCACTGAGCCACCTGGGAAGCCCCCAGATTTTCTCAGGTCATCAAAGGGGAAGGTGAGGTGGCAGCACGCATGGGGCCACCCCCAGGCCCTGTCCCCGTGAGCCTGGGATGGGGCGGGGGGAGACATGGTGAACTCTTAGCACCTGGCACTCCACCAGCCACCGAGTGGCAACCCGGGCAGCTTGGTTTTTGGCGCTTGCCTACCTGGCTTAAATCCCGGGGTCCGAATCTCGATCAAACTGAGTTCTCGCCCAGGGTGTTACAAGTCGCTTGCAGTGACACCTACTATGTTCTAGGTGCAATTCCACGTGCTCCTGAACAATGTCAGTCCCTGGGTGAGGAATAGGGAACTGGCCTCAACCAATGAGCAAGGCAAGAAGAAGGAACCAAGTTCTCTCTGAGCCACTGCTCACTGAAGCCCTAGCTGGGTTGAACATGCTCAATGAAGGGCATCAAAAAAAAAAAAAAAAAAAGAGATAGATGAGCAAAGGAGGAGGGGGCCAGGAGGGAGGCTGGGGATAGGAATGCTTCATGTGACCTAGGCCTGCCTTTCGAGATTCAGCCCTCTTTGGCCCCTCTGCAAAGCCTTAACTTCCAGAAAGGTTAGCCAAGCAGGCCTCTTTATTGCAAAATGAGTGTTTCCTGCTCTCGACCTGAGCTTAGCCCAGGCCAGACAGACTCACACTCTCGCTTCTCTGTTACCTGAATCAGGTAACCCTTGCCCACCCTGTCTGGTCTTGCTGGGAGACTCCAGCCCACCGAGCTCCTTCCTCTCTGAGCTCCAGCAGCTGCTGCCACCGGGGGTTGGGGGGGGGGCCCTTATCTCTCCACGTGGCTTCTCTCCGAAGCCAGGCTCTCCATGAGAAATGCATTGCAGCCCACACACACAATTTACAATTGTCTGGTAGCCACATTAAAAAGTAAAGAGAAATAGGTGAAGTTAATCTCTAACAATGTATTTTAATATGATGGTTTCAAGATATATTAACCACGAAGCATGTGAAGTTTGTTTTTTGTACTCAATCTTTGAAATCTGTCATTTTACCTTTGTGAGCACCTCAATTTGGAGAGGCCACATTTCAAGCGCTCCACAGCTATTGGCTGTTCGTGGCTATTGCATGGACAGCTCTGGACTTTGCACTCGGAGGGCAGGAATAATTTTCTAGAGCCCAAGAAGGACTGGGTGTGGGAGCTGGAGGCAATCTTAGGGCCACCTGGTCTAACACCTTCGCTCTGCAGGTGCGGAAACAGCCTCAGCTCACGAGGGGAGGAACTCGCCCCATATCACAGTGAACAGAGGATCTAGCCAGGCTGGAGGTCTGTCTTCTGAACAAGACCCTAATGATCCCCTGTGTCTCAGCCTGTGTGGTCCCCTCCGGGCAGGAAGACTCTGTCCCCTTGTCCACTGTGGATCCTGGAGGGAGGCGAGTGGTGGTAGCTTAGGGTCCACTCGGTGGTCTCTGTTTAGCCACTGGGCAGAGTCCAGTGCTCACTGTTCACACTCAGGCCAGAGCCTCCATTCACCCCCCATCTTCTCTAGTCCTGGGTCGAGCTGTGATCCAGGAGAGAGAAAGACTAGGACGAAGGAACCTTGGCACACAACCGCGTGTGGATGCCAATCATACAATTTTTGGCAGCAGAAGCCACTCTGGGAATCCTGA
The DNA here is from genome assembly GCF_029407905.1 of Bubalus kerabau. Lineage (NCBI taxonomy): Eukaryota > Metazoa > Chordata > Mammalia > Artiodactyla > Bovidae > Bubalus > Bubalus kerabau. The sequence continues at coordinate 50,878,654 of NC_073644.1, forward strand.
ACACACTGATACTGCAGTCATGAGGCAACCGTCCATCCAATTAGCCTGAGTGGTTGGTTCTCCATGCCGGGTGCACACCTCCAGCCGTGGAGCCGCGCCTGAGATTATAGGAGTGTCGCCTCTACTTCCTAGACTCTGCATCCCATCGGTAACCTACTGAACCACGCCCTCCATGCTCTGAACACTGGGCTAGCAGGCGTTTTTCAGGCCAGCCCAGACACCCAGCGCCCATCAGCTGAGCTGCAGACCTTGCAAGGGGGCAGCTGTGCTGTGCCCACACCTGCTTGTGCCAGTTGTGTTTGTTATTGTTAGTTCACAACTTAATTAAATTGAACAGAAATTGATGAGGTAGAAATTCAAAAAGAAAGCAAGCTGATATTTACATGCAAACTGAAGTGACAGACTCAAAAGTGAGTCATTAAAAAAAATGCTGTTGAATGAGGTAAGTGTGGATGAGATAACAAAATACTGGAAAGCCAACCAGAAACCTAGAAGGATTTTGTACTCAAATATGCTTTACGTGTGTCTTTAAGTTCTTTACTTCAATAAATCCATTTTAGAAACCTCCCAAGATGCCTTATTTATGGGAATGTGAAGGTTATGAGAGAAGAACAATGGGGGACGCCAACCACTAGACCCACATGCCGATAAAAGGCCTTGACCAACCTCAAGAAACTGGTGAAGAAATGTCCACATGCACTGTAAATTAAAACACTTAAGGTATTCACATACCTCTGGTTTCCGATGCCTGCTTTAACTGACTTTTGGAGTTGACTAACTATGGGCTCTAGGCAAAAGCTGACTGAGTCAAATTTTTGCCCTTTGGGCGAAGCCCATGATCCATAGCTGATCTCCATTGAACACTGTGGTTGGAGTATTTGAGGGCCTTGCATTTTAATATGAGGATCTCGTATTGGACAGGGACCAGTCGGGACCAGGAAACTCAGTTCTGTGAGGGAAGTCATGATTACCAACAGCAGGAAGCTGGTAGAATACCTGGAGAGGAGAGGGTATGGGTGCTGACTCGGAGCTTTCCTGCAGGTGCAGGACCATGGTGGGGGGACTTGGAGCCACAGGGACATGGGCACAGCGGAGATGTCACCAGGTTTAGAGAGGGGTAGGGGATCGAAGGAGACACCTGGCTTCTTCCTCCCACCTCCCCTCTTGCCCTGAGCCAAACGTAGCTAGAAGCCCACTGGCAAGGAAGCCCAGGTAACACAGCTTTGGGGTCAGTCCCCAGGAGGCAGAACAGAGCAGGAAAGAAATGCTTCTGAGGGATACAGGCCCAGGACTGGCCCAGATCACCTGAAATCCAAAAAGGCCCCACTCAATGACTCAGAGTGGAATTTCAGACACTTTTAAGGCTGTTCATGAAAAAGTGTGAATTGGAGGCCAGAGCAGGTAGAGACTGTCTTCCCAGTACCCTACAATTGTGCTGCATAAGTGACTGCCTGTGCCGAGGCTGGGCAGCTCTGAGGATAAAACCGGGATGGGGATACCTTCAGACACAGACACCAGACTTCATAGAAGAGGCGGGAACTGGGTGCCCCGAGAAGGCCAAAGTCTTCAGTAGGCGACAAGGCTGGGCTGTACCCCAGCCGTTTAATTTTTAAGACGTTTAAAGTTTGTTTTTCTTTTTAAAGGCTTTCAAAGTTTAATAGGCTTCTTGTTGATTCTAACCAAATCTAAAAGATGGCTAATTTAAATGGCACTGCACTCTCTGTCCAACTCGCTACTGTCCAACTGCTGTCCTGAAGTCAGAGGCTCTGGACCCGATGGGCAACGCGGTCAGGCTACTTGAACAATGGTGCGGGGCCCCTCTCATTTCCCCCTTGTGTTTTCAGCTTATGTGAGTCACTGGGGGGACTATAAAGATTAGCGGCTAATGTTGAGGATGGTGGCGGGTCACAGCTTTAGCATCTGACTAACATTTAAGGGACTTAGCTGCTGGCAGCCACCAGTTGTGTGTCTTGGGGCAGGTCACTTCATCCCCCTTGGGTCTCAGGGTCCTTGTCTGTAAAATAAGGGAGTTTGAACTGACGTTATGCATTTCAGGATCATCCCTCTGACATCAGTTTCCATCACGAGGGCTTTTAAATGGAAGTGAAGAAGGAAAGGGACTTTAGGAAGAAAGTGGAGTCCAGGCAGGCCTTGGAAGAAGCTGAAAAAAATAATCCCTGAGATTAAATTCCCTATCCCCATCATACGCTTTTTCCCTTAAAAGTAGAATGTTAAAGAATAAATCCTAGTTAATTGAGAGTTCTGGTTACTTGGGGTGCACTTAATCAAAGTTTTACTGCATTTTCAATTGCAGTGAGTTACACAGTGGTTTGCATATGCAGTTACTTCTTAAGTGACTTCTGTTCCCTGACCTCATATCTGTTTCATTAAAATTGAACACTTTGAAACGAAAAAGGGAGCACGGAGCAGAATGGTTCCACCTGGATACCGCTCTGGGGAAACAGCAGTCAAGGTGATAAAAAGCAGCATCCAACTATGCCCATACATTAGCCGCCCTGCCTGAGAGGCAGTAATTGTATTTTCAACCACTCTTCATAGCGCTTTTCAACCTGATGAGGCATTTCTAGGTTATTCTTCTCACTCTGGGGCAGGTAACTTTGGTACAAAAATCTCCCCCACTACCCTCTTAGTACAGAGCATAATTGAACTTCGGCTGGCTAAGCAATTGAGCAGATTATCTCAATACTTCCCAAATGCTTGCTTGGGTTTGGACAAAAATAAAGAGCCCTTGAATTCTCACGACCACTTTGGGGCAGTGGTGTTGCCATGTCCTCTAGAGGTGGAGCAGAGGTTTCTGAAAACAAAGCAATTTAGAGCCTGTGTTCTCATTCTGACCAGAGGTCTGGTAGTCAAAGCAAGAGATGGCAGAGTGAGCCAGGAGGAGAGTTCTGGGGTAGGGTCAACCAGTGGGGATCCCAGGCACTGATTACTAGGCGAAGGAATGAATGAATGACTGCTTCTTGCTGAGGTGTCCTCCTGCAGCCCACAGCTGAGGGGCAGATGGCTGGCTTCTACAAGACGGGGAAAAGCCCTGTGAGCTGACAAACAGCTGGAAACCCCTTATGTGGAACCCAGCAACCACAGAAGCCACATTTCAATCAGGCAGGTGGGCTGCAGTCAAGGCACTCACCCAGTATCTCCTCAAAGCTGCCCTTTCTTCTGGAAACTTCTGTCACTGTCCGATAGCACCTGCAGCTCTGCCTTTACTGGGGACTTGGGTCCCTGGGTCCATGAATGCTCTCCTGTCCCTTTATAGAAGTTCCTGAGCTGACTCATCGGGAAAGACTCTGATGCTGGGAAAGACTAAAGGCAGGAGGAGAAGGGGACGACAGAGGATGAGACAGTTGGCTGGCATCACCAACTCAACAGACATGAGTGTGAGCAAGCTCTGGGAGATGGTGATGGACAGGGAAGCCTGGCGTGCTGCAGTCCATGGGGTTGCAAAGACTCAGACACAACTGAGCAATTGAACAACAACAAATGTGCTTACATTCTTTTTCTGGAAAGAGCAGAAGGAGAAAGTGCCCCTTGTGAACATCTGATTGGAAAATAAACAATGAGGAGGCATTTTGATTTAAGAGAGCATAGGAGATCAAACAATGAAGAGAGAGAAAGGAAACTGAACCGCAGGCCTGATCTCTTAAAGACAGGTCACAAGCTGAGTTGAGACTTTTTATGAGAGCTCTGAAATGCCAAGTTCTCTGATGGCAAATGCACTTCCTGGGCAGGGCACTTAGACAGAAAGGAAATGGGGCTCCTGATGACATCAGGGCGGCCACAGATTGCTTCCTGGGCTCTGGCATGACTTTATCCTTATTTTTTTTCTTTAAAATAATTATCAGGATGTGACAATGTTGGAGAGCCCCTTGCCATGCCCCTTTGCCATCTCCCTGTCCAATAGGCTGTTTGGGTGACGAGGGTACTACTTCAGTTGCTGAGATGGGACAGCTGACCAGAGGCTTCCTCCTGAGGTGGAAAGGCTAAATCTCAGTATCATCATGGAGCTTGTGCATCAGTGTTGCCTACTCAGCGATGGACATTAAGACAGCTAGTCGGGCTTGTTCAGAGCGAATCCTAAGGCTTCAACTGTAACAACCAGCAAGAAGTGTTTTCTTCTTTTATACTGGACTTGAGCTAGAGAGGCTGTGGGGCTATCCCTACTGCTGCCATCTTGCCTCCTTGCAGACCTGAGAATGTAGCCAGCCCATCTGGGGAGCAGAGCTAAGAGACAAAGAAACCCGTGTCCAGAGGTGGTTGGACCTGGGGGCAGGGGTATTTGAATCTGACCCTACCCAGAGGTCATTGCCAATACATGTCCTGTTTCACTTCAGCCAGTTTGAGTTGGGTTTTTTCTCATTTGCATCTGCTGCTGCTGCTAAGTCGCTTCAGTCGTGTCCGACTCTGTGCGACCCCATAGACGGAAGCCCACCAGGCTCCCCTGTCCCTGGGATTCTCCAGGCAAGAACACTGGAGTGGGTTGCCATTTCCTTCTCCAGTGCATGAAAGTGAAAAGTGAAAGGGAAGTCACTCAGTCGTGTCCGACTCTTAGCGACCCCATGGACTACAGCCTACCAGGCTCCTCCATCCATGGGATTTTCCAGGCAAGAGTACTGGAGTGGGGTGCCATTGCCTTCTCCGTCATTTGCATCTAAAAAGTCCTATTATACTCTGCCTCATCAATAAAATGGGATTAACAGCTATCCTTCCTATAGGACTGCTGCCAGGAATAACCGCATGCCTCTCAGTTATTTAGAGTGAGCGCCTCTAAAATGCTTTATTAATGACCAGGCAGGTCCTAGCGGTAAATGAAAATACCCCTCTGATAAGTGGTTTGGGGAAGAGGCACCGAGCAGTCTCCAAAGAAAAATAAATGTGGAGAATGCTGTCTCGTATCTCATACAATTTATCCCAGCACGATGCCTGACCCAGGACAGATGCCTCAAAAATAATGGTCAACCGTTCAAAGCTTTTGAAAGAACACCCCTCCCATGTCTGACCACTGGCCCCCTGGGCTTTCCCCATTCAGAATGACACCAGTCCAAGGAGGTCCCATTTTTAGAGCATTTAAGTGGACTCCACTCTCACTCTGGCTTTAGCTTAAACTTTGTGACTGTCCAGAACCCCCAATACATACCTTCGAAAACCCCCAAGCCTACTTGTTCTATGGGGGGTGGGGGGCAGGAAAGGGGGCAGGGTGACAAATTCAGTTGAGGGACTGGGAAAGTTTGGTGACCGTGTGATTCCTAAAAATGAACTGACCGAGTGCAGCCCCATCAACCCTTCCCACTAGCTGGGGTTGGGGCGGGAGTCAGGTGGTTATCTCTGCCATCCAATCTCAGGTGGCTGTCAGCCTTTCCCGAGCCACCTGCACAGGTACGATGGCTCTGCTAATAGCCTTTGTCTGCAAATATCATTCATCACCTAAAACAAGCCTAATACAACGCTAAAGGTCTCCACTCCCATATAGACTTTTAAAAACATTTATTTATTTTTAATTGAAGGATAATTGCTTTAAAGTATTGCATTGGTTTCTGCAGAACATCGACATGAATCAGCCATAGGTTTACCCATGTCCCCTCCCACGTGAACATCCCTCCCAGCTCCCTCCCCATCCTACCCCTCTACGTTGTTACTTGTTACGGAGCCCCGGTTTGTGTTCCCTGAGTCATACAGCAAATTCCCAGTGGCTGTCTTTTACATATGGTAATGTTTCCATGTTACTCTGTCCATATCTCCCACCCATTCCTCCTTCCCCCCACCCAGCCGTGTCCATAAGTCTGTTCTCAATGTCTGTGTCTCCACTGCTGCTCTGCAAATAGGCTCATCAGTACCATTTTTCTAGATTCTGTATATATGCATTAGTATACGATACTTTGGAGAAGGAAATGGCAACCCACTCCAGTGTTCTTGCCTGGAGAATCCCAGGGACAGCAGAGCCTGGTGGGCTGCCGTCCATGGGGTCACACAGAGTCGGACACAACTGAAGCAACTTAGCAGCAGCAGCAGCATATGATACTTGCTTTTCTCTTTCTAACTTACTTCACTTTGTATAATAGGCTCTAGCTTCATCTACCTCATTAGGACTGATTCAAAAGTGTTCCTTTCAATAGCTGAGTAATATTGCATTGAATGTATGTACCACAGCTTATTTATCCATTCATCTGTCAATGGACATCTAAGTTGCTTCCATGTCCTAGCTATTGTAAATAGAGCTGCAATAAACATTGGGTTACATGTATCTTTTTCAACTTTGATTCCCTCAGGGTATACACCTAGTAGTGGGATTGCTGGGTCATATGGTGGTTTTACTCCTAGTTTTTAAAGGAATCTACATACTGTTCTCCACAGTGGCTGTATCAATTTGCATTCCCACCAACAATGGAAGAGGGTTCCCTCTCCAGCATTTACTGTTTGTAGATTTTTCATACTGACTTCCAACGCAATCACTGTAAATTACTTGTGTCTCTAAGCTGCCCACTGCAGCCCTTCTCACGTTCCTCCTTCGAAGCCTGAACCCCCAGGCACTCCCGGGAGGGGGCACCCATATCCCCATTTCTTCAGCAACAGCAGACTTTTCAGTGGTGCTTTCCTTCTCCCACCAACAGCAACACGTACCCCCCCACATCCGGGACATTGGGTTTGGGGGAGTTGGACGCCTTCTCCCAGGTTTTTCTCATCAAGCGTTCCCTTTTCTACTTTTCCTCTGTCGTCAGCAGGTTAGGATTGAAAATCATTTACATGGAAGTAGGTGATTCTACAATTCAGCCTGCATGCTTTTGACAATTAACTGAATAAACTGCTTGGGGTCACTCGGAGTAACAATTCACAGGCTGCCTGTGACAGGCAGAAGTTAAACCCCTCAGTGCCGAGGACCTCCCCATGGGGTGAGGGGGAGGCCGGTTCTGGGGAGGGAAATTCAAGGCATCTTATTATTCACCGGCTCCCTTTCCAGCTCTGACCTTAAGAGTACTCTTAACCTTCCTCCTCCAGCTTGCTAATGGGGAAATAAATCTTGGGAGAGTATCTTAAATTCTTTTTTATCACAGACTGTATCACCGAGATAATAAGACCAGCCTTCAGAGTAACCATTAAGCCACAGAAGGTGTGGTCATCATTTATGATTTTTTTTAGCCTTAATTGCTAGACAGACACTTTAAGTGGGAAGTCTGTCTAATGAGCCCAGTCATTAAAACATCAAAAACTGTTATCTGGGGTTTCTATTTTAGTTAGACATTACATTATTTTAATAAGGGGGCCGCATTTCTTGTCACAGAGTTTGGTAATGGAGGCTGAAGCAACCCCCTGGGGACCGGGGGAGGGGGAGGCAGCCCTGCCTTTGGAAAAACAAGGTCGCAAATCAAGCTGGAGCCCTGGAAGGGGGAGGCAGATGAGCAAGTCTGGGAACCTGACCAGGATGAGGGCCCCCCTGGTTGGGGCAGTGGGGGTGGGGGATGGGGCCGTCCTCCCTGGCCCGGGATGGGGACCGGCAGGGCACAGGGTGTTCTGGCCTCCGTGTGCACCATCTCAGAGCGCTCTGATCTGTTGCCACACCTTGGTGCAGCACGCCCTAGAAGCTCCTTTGCTTTTGGCCTCCTTGCTGCTGCATGGGATAGGAGGCCGCCTGCAGGCCTGCCCAGTCCCTGGCCTCTCTCCTCATCCGAGCCCCCTCCCCCCTCCTCGGGCCTCCTACAGCAGGCATTCTCAGAGCTGGCTGGCAGCACAGGATTGACACTGGGCATTCCCAGCCTGAAGGCTCTAGACGTGGATACTCACTGTTGGCTACTGTTTATTGATCCGGACCAGCACTGCCCTCTGTGAGCCACAGACGCAGGCCACGTGTGTAATTCACAATTTTCTAGTAGCCACATTTAAACAGCAAAAATAAACAAGGTCATTTTAAGGACATATTTAGATACTAACATATTCCAAAATATTATCATTTCAACATCTGGTCAATATTTTTTTAAGGGTTAGGATCTATTTTACATTCCTCTTTTCACACTAAATCTTACCCTTCAAGCTCATCTCCACTTGGACTACATTTCAAGTGCTCCAGAGCCACCTGTGGTAGAGACAACTATATTGGAAAGGTCAGTTCAAGCTTTGGTTTTCCAAGCAGCTAACTGTTACCAAGCACTTACTCTATGCCAGGCACTGTTTTAAGTAGTTTATACATAATGATTCATTTAACACTCATAACAACCCCATTGAGTGGATGCTAATATTATGCCCATTTTACAGGTGAGGAAATTAAGGCAGAGTGAGGTGAAGCAACTTGTTCCAAGTCAGAGCCTGTGAGCAGTACCACCCAAATGAGGCACACTGTAGGTGTGCGCTCAGTATATATTTGAAGCCTGACTGTCTGGCCCCTTGCTCATTCTTAAAGGAACTGAGCCCTAGATGACCCTGCAAATGTGGGACAAATTACCCACCACACCAAGCCATCTGAGAGCAGCTGGTTCCCTCCCTCTTTGTGACTGACTCCCCTGGCCATGGAAGCCCCAGGTAACCACCAGCTGATTGTCTGGGGGTGCATGTCTAATACCAGGAGATCCTCCTGAAATACGAAACTTGCAAACAAGTAGCTTCTGTTTTGAAAAAAAAAAAAAAAAAAAAAAAAAATCAAGAGGTGAGCTTAACAAGACAGCCTTTAAAAAACAACTTACAAAAAAGAAAACTTCTGATACTGACAACTTCTGACATTGAAGCACTGAAGAACAATCCTAAAATTCACCATCAAACCATAGGATAGCAAAAGATGACAAGAGGAAAATGTTTCCTTGGTTATTATCACCCCATCATCAAAAAGATATGCGTGAACGGTAAAGGAACAACACACTCCAGCCTAGTATTTATAGATACTCAATGAATACTGGCTGGAAAGGTCAGCTAACCCAGTGTTCTTGAAAAAGTAGAAAAAGTAGAACCCAGGAAATGGAAAAAGTTCTTGGAAAAAGTAGACAGAGCTTGATAGAAAGAGTTATCATCCATGGTAGCTACTCTGCCACAACTGAGAATGGTTATCAAAACCAGGAAAATAGAGTAGGATGACCTCAGCAGACAGAGGTTTGCATGCAAGGAGTGCGATGTCTCTCAGTGGACGATGAAGGCTGGCAGGGCCCAGAAATGGAAATGTACCATATATGGTCCAGCCTTTACATCCCACATGGTTAGCCTTCCTCACTAGACCAGTGCAAAACACAAAAAGGGACATGTGTAGAAGGGATGGTAGCTTTTCAAAAGGCAGGCATAATTCACAGCACCATTGTGTGGTTTTATATTACAACCCAATTCAACTGATTAGATTTATAAAGAGTGGCAGGAAAGGCAAGTGTCAGACATATCTCCTATATGGGTATACAGGAGAAGAACATACAGGTCTGGGTCACAGACCAGACCAAAACTTCCAAAGCTTAGAAAAGCACATTCTGAATTTGCCTGGTTGTCCAGTAGTTAAGAATCTGCCTGACAATGAAGGGGACATGGGTCCTATCCCTGGTCCAGGAAGATCCCACATGCTGCAGAGCCACTAAGCCTGTGCTCTAGAACCCGGGAGCCACAAATACTGAGCCCAGGTGCTGTTCACTGAAGCCCGTGCACCCAGATCCTGTCCTCCGCAACAAGAGAAGCCCCGCGATGAGAAGGCTGAGAACCACAATGAAGACCCAGCACAACCAAAAACAAATAGTTAAAAACAAAAGCACCATCCCAGAAATAGAAATGAGAGGTCCAGTCTGGCCCCTCCAGGAAGGGAAAGATTCATAGAAAAACAACGAAGACACCCTCAACAACCAAGGCCTCTAGGAAAGATGAAAGGATCAAGGCTTAGTGAGTTGAGAGAAGAGACAGCTGGCAGGCTGCAGGGGTTCTAGCCCAGCAGCACACAGAGTCACGAGCCTGGGTTGAAGCCAGCCAAATGACTCCCTTGCTCTGTGGTCTTGAGCAATTTCTTTACCTTTCAGAGTCCTGGCTCCTTTACCCATAAAACAAGGATGATAATAGCTGCCTTGGCAAGTTGGGCACATTGATAAAAATATATGTAAAGTTACCATCCGACCAAGTGATCCACTCCTACGTATATCCACAAGAAAAATGAAAACATTTGTCCACAGAAAATCTGTATACGAATGTTCATAAGAGTCCCAAAGTGGAAACAACCCAAATGGCCATCAACTGGTGACCGAATAATAGTGTGGTAGATCCACAAAGGGGAATATTATTTGGCATCACAAAGGAATGAACCACTGGTACAAGCTACAACGGATGTGCCTTGAGAACATCGCACTGAGTGGAAGAAGCCAGTCAGAACTGGACCACATGTGGTATGCTTCCATTTCTGTGAAATAAACAGAATCAGCAAATCAGTAGAGACAGAAAGTATATTTGTGGTTACCGGGGGCTGTCGGGGAGTTCAGAAAACATTGATCCTTTCCTCTTAACTAGGGGAGTGGCTGCTGATAGGTATGAGGTTTCTTTTTAAGGTGATGAATATATACTAAAAATGACTGCGGTGATGGTTATACAATTCTGTGAATATACTAAACCTGAATTGTATCCTTTTAATTGGCAAATCACATAGTATGTGAAATGTATTGGTATAAAATCCAGTCAGTACATGGCATATTAAAGGTCCCTGGTAACTGTTGTAATAGAAGATGCTTTCCCCTTCTTATTTATTTGCTAGAAGGATGCAAGAAGGGCAAGTAAGATGGGGACCTAAGTGCCCGCACAGGCCATCTTCCACAGGAGGCAAGCTTCAGGTTTCCCTAGGTGGGCCTCTTCCCAGGTGGAAGTGAAGGCGGTGATCCAGCAGGGTGTGGGCGCGCCATGCACTGCCAGGGCACACCGCAGGGCTCCTGGGCCCCAGGGCAGGCAAGCCCTGAAGTTCAGGGTGGTGGGGTGTGGAGCTTATATGAGTGGAGGCCACACCCAGCTGTCTTCGGATAATTCAGCCTTGATTTCTGTTAACACCACCTCCCATAGCGCCTGCCAGGCTGGCCACACATTAATGAAAGTCTCTGTGTTCCAACCAGGTGGCCTGTTCCCACGGGGTGTTATAGTGTTGAAAGTGCTCCCAAAGGTCCACTTCCAGCCTTTCCTCAGAAGACAAGTCCTTCCTTCTGGCCCCCAATTCTGCCGATGCGGGCAGAGTCTGGAATGGGATTTAGGGTATGGGCAACTTTGGTTCCCAGGCCCACTGCAGACCTTCACAGAACCAAGTGACTGCAGGCCTACGGGAAGGCAGAGCTGAGGACCGGTCACCTTCATCACCACACATGGCTCCTGACACAATCTGATGGAGCCTCCTTTACAAAGCCAGGACCTGGCAAGGAGTCTGAGTGCCTTTCTGCAGCTGCTGTGTAGTCGCTCAGTCATGCTCAGTCATGTCCTACCCTTTGTGGCTTCATGGACTGTAGCCTGCCCGGCTCCTCTGTCTGGGATTTCACAGGTAGGAATACTGCTCTCTACAGAGACACTATTGCATCTTGATACAATTTTTGGGCATGTGGGATTGAGCTAGGTCTTGTAGGACACATGGGGTCCATGGCCCTGGCCCCCTTAATACCATGGTGCCCCCTAGGGGTACAACCCCAAACAAGCTTTCCGCACACACTTTCCAAATGCCCCATGAAGAGTTATTGCTATAGAGCATGATGTGTGGCTGGGGAGGTATTGTACCTGGAAAGCCAAGGTTTCTTCCAGCGCTGTGAGTGGTAAGCTGGGAAGCTTTAACAATCGGCTCTCCTGAATAAAGGAGGGATTGTGGTTCCCTAACCCTAACCCTTGGAAGAAAAGCTATGACAAACCTAGATAGCATATTCAAAAGCAGAGACATTACTTTACCAACAAAGGTCCGTCTAGTCAAAGCTATGGTTATTCCAGTAGTCATGTATGGATGTGAGAGTTGGACTATAAAGAAAGCTGAGTGCCAAAGAATTGATGCTTTTGAACTGTGGTGTTGGAGAAGACTCTTGGGAGTCCCTTGGACTGCAAGGAGATCCAGCCAGTCCATCCTAAAGGAGATCAGTCCTTCATTGGAAGGACTGATGCTGAAGCTGAAACTCTAATACTTGGGTCACCTGATGTGAAGAACCGACTCATTGGAAAAGACCCTGATGCTGGGAAAGACTGAAGGTGGGAGGAGACGGGCGACAGAGGATAAGATGGTTGGATGGCATCACTGACGTGATGGACATGAGTTTGAGTAGGCTCCTGGAGTTGGTGATGGACAGGGAAGCCTGGGGTGCTGCAGTCCATGGGGTCACAAAGAGTTGGACATGACTGAATGACTGAACTGAACTGAACTGCAGTGGGAGGTGGGGGGTGGGCGGTGGTGCTCATGTGCAGACTGTGCTGATTTCCACGGTGTGCCTACCTGCACCACAGCCGATTTCAAGGATGGCTGTGTTGAACAACTGGTTACAAAATTCCTAAAACCTAACCACCGGCTCCTGCGCTCACAGGCAAATATAGGCTGGCCGCCAGCACACCTGCCATTACGAGTCTTCTTGTGCAGCTAATTTAGAAGGTGCCCTGAATTAAGAACTCAATCGGAATATTCTTTGTAGGGTCATGTTTTAGAACCAAATAGTAATACTAATCAAAACCTTGATAGCATCCTGTGACCTGAACCAGGCTTTGGGCAATTGAGAAATGGTTCACTGAATGGCAGGGCTCCTGCCTGTGTGCCAGGCGGGCACAGAGCCAGGCCCTGGGGGCAGGAAGCTGCTTGCTCCTCTCCCCATCCTGGCTTTGGTGGCAAACCCCATCCCACAGCCCCCATCGCATCAGGGGTTAAAGGACTCTGGCTGGGCTCCCCGCTCCTAGCCTTTGCTGACCTGCAACAGAATCCTCTCCTCTGCCCAGCATCTCACCTTCAGAAAGTACTTGACAAACTCCTCTGTGCCCAGACTTAATGTGTGCCTCCTCCCAGGGAACCTTGCATCTCTGAAAGTGGCAACAAAAGGAAGAGGGCAATACTTAAACTGAAGCATCCACAGGCAGGCAAGGCAGGCCTGCAGCTGTAATAAGAAACGAGGGGTGGAAACCCTATTATCCTGAGCAAGGGGTTATGGGAGCAGGATGACAAGAAAGTGGTCCAAGCAAGAAGCTGAAGCCGCCCAGAAGGAGGCATAGATTGAGAACTAGTCCCCAGGCTGGTGGTGGGGAGCCCCAGGAGAGCCGGAGGGAGGGTTGCCAAGAGGGCCAAAGTTCCTGGGAGCTAAAGGCTTTGTTCACTATCCTGATTGTGGGGATGTTTCCCTGGCAAAACCCATCAAACTATAAAACATACACGGTTTATTGTGTGTCAGTTATACCTCAATAAAGCGGCCACAAAAACATCCCCCAGGCAAGCTGTGGAGATGGGTATTCGGCTCGACCCAGAGACCCACCAGCTTGGAACTAACACTCGTGGGCTTAGGAGCGGGATCTGGGGACAGGGGTGGGGGGCGGTGGGACAGGACCTCTCAGGTCGCCCACCTCCAGGCTTGCACAGACTTCAGGGTCCCAGGGAGGGGCAGGGAGGAGCGGGGGATGGTTATATAAGTGGGCTAGGCAAGCAGTCAGACTGCCCGGAATTGTCTGTTTTCGAGGATGAAGGTGATATAATTGGAATCAGAGCCTCAGCTGAACCAGGAAATGAGTGGAGATTTAAATACCAGGATGCAAAGTTTACCAAAGGGATAGGAGAGAGGGAGGGAGGAGAGGCGGAGAATGTGGGGAGGGAGCTTTGGAGAGAAAAGTGGAAAGGGTCAGGAAAGGGAGGAGGGGAGATTGGGAGGAAGGCCAAGGAGGAGGGGATCAAAGAGGGGGAGGGTGGAGGGGAGGAGAGGAGGGCTGGGGAGAGGTGGGGAGGGGGAAGGGAGGGGAGGGGGGCAAAGAGGGGGAGGGTGGAGGGGAGGAGAGGAGGGCTGGGGAGAGGTGGGGAGGGGGAAGGGAGGGGAGGGGGCAAAGAGGGGGAGGGTGGAGGGGAGGAGAGGAGGGCTGGGGAGAGGTGGGGAGGGGGAAGGGAGGGGAGGGGGGCAAAGAGGGGGAGGGTGGAGGGGAGGAGGGGAGGGCTGGGGAGAGGTGGGGAGAGGGATGGAGGGAAGGGAGGGGGAGGGGAGGGGGAGGACCGGGAATCAGGGGAGAAAAGATGCTGACACAGCAAGGCCAGGAGGGGCTTGCAGAGTGGGCTCCCTGAAAAGATTCCAGGAGGTCGCCAACACCTTTCAGGCAGCCGGGAGGGAAAGAAGAGCCTGCAGATACTTCTGGAGAGGAGCGCAGTTGGGTGGAGGCCAGTGGCAGGCCCAGAGGCTAGGCTGGGCTGGGCGGGACCCAGGGGGCTGGGCAGCGCTTGGGTGATCCCGAGAAGCAAGTCACACGCTACCCCAACTTGGGAGCCCTCCTGTGCCGCCTCCCCATTCCCCCCGGGGGGTTGTTTGCAAATAAGGATGGAGTCTAGGTTCATCTCTGGAGGTTAAGAAGGAGCTCAGCTCAGCAAACTCTCCAGGTGCCCAGTGACGTGAAGAACAAGTTACTTAGAGAGTAGCCGTAGAACTGGCTGGTTGAACTGATTTCTATTCAGCCCCTGTCATACGTTGCTCTCAAAGGCGTTCAGATGTTCCTAGGGGGGTTGATTTTATGCCCACACCGATGTTACCTCTTCTTCCTCCCCTCATAAAAACAAAACCTTTCCCTCAAATATTTGTTGTTCAGTCACTAAGTCGTGTCTGACTCCGTGCGATCCCATGGACGGCAGCACCACGGGCTTCTCTGTCCTTCAGTATCTCCTGGAGTTTGCACTCAGCCTCACACTGCAGGCTGTAGGGATGGCCCCACTTCCCAGAATGGGAGACTGAGGCGCCGAGAGGTGAAGTGGCTTAACTATTATTGTTGTTCAGTTGCTAAGTCATGTCCGACTCTTTGCGACCCCATGGACTAGAGCACGCCAGGCTTCCCTCCTTCACTATCTTCTGGAGTTTGCTCACACTCATGTCCATTGAGTTGGTGATACCATCCAACCATCTCACCTTTGGTCGTCCCCTTCTCCTCCTGCCTTCAATCTTTACCAGCATCAGGGTCTTTTCAAATGAGTCAGTTCTTTGCATCAGGTGGCCATAGTATTGGAGTTTCAGCTTCAGCATTAGTCCTTCCAATGAATATTCAGATTGATTTCCTTTAGGATGGACTGGTTGGATCTCCCTGTAGTCCAAGGGACTCTCAAGAGTCTTCTCTAATACCACAGTTCAAAAGCATCAATTCTTTGGCGCTCAGCCTACTTTATGGTCCCCCTCTCACATCCATACATGACTACTGGAAAAACTATAGCCTTGACCAGTTGGACCTTTGTTGGCAAGGTGATGGCTTGGCTTTTTAATACACTGTCTAGGTTTATCATAGCTTTTCTTCCAAGGAGTATGTGTCTTTGAATGTCGTGGCTGCAATCACTGTCTACACTGATTTTGGAGCCCAAGAAAATAAAATCTGCCACTGTTTCTACTTTTTCTCCATCTATTTGCCATGAAGTGATGAGACCAGATGCCATGATCTTTGTTCTATGAATGTTGAGTTTTAAGCAAGCCTTTTCACTCTCTTCTTTCACCCTCATCAAAAGGCTCTTTAGTCTTCACTTTCTGCCATTAGAGTGATATCCTCTGCATAACCCACTCCAGTATTCCTGCCTAGAGAATCCCATGAACAGGGGAGCCTAGTGGGCAATGGTTCATAGGGTCACAAAGAGTTGGACACGTCTGAAGGGACTTTGCACAGTACATCTGCCTATCTAAGGTTGTTGATATTTCTCCTGACAATCTTGATTCTAATTTGTGAGTCTTCCAGCCCGGCATTTTGCATGATGTACTCCGCATAGAAGTTAAATAAGCAGGGTAACAATACATAGCCTTGACCAATTTGGAACCAGTCCATCGTTCCAAGTCTGGTCACTGTAAATTCATGGTAAGTAGTTGGTGGGAAAAACCGTAGATTCTTAGTTTCAGCTTGGTGATCTTTTATATGGTCTGCTCTATTGAACTGATTGACTATAATTACCACCGTCATCATCCATGGGCACAGTAATATTGCCTCACAAGGATGAGAGTGACCAGGTTTCGTGTCTTTTACACATGACTTTGGGCCTGACACAGTCCTACACCATACTGACCAGATGGTGGACGCCTTGCGACTCTCTTGACCACAGCTGCACTTGCTGCCCACAGCCTGGTTGCCCTGCCCCCTTTACCTGGTTTGAAGAGCAGAGCTCTAAAAGCCTCCCTGTTGCTGGCACCTCTTATCCAGCCTGCAGTGCATTTTAAGAGGCACACTCTTTAGGGAGCTAATTACCTAATTAGTGCATCTAGAGGAAGGCTTAAGTTATGAGGCTGATAATAAGGCAAAACCCATGAAACAATTGTGCCAGGCGGCTCCTTGCTGTCAGGCTCGTTGTCTGTGTCAAATTATTAATTATGATTCTTAATCACTCCTTTTCCCGTCAGAACCCCTGAGATTTAATTCGCTTCATCCTTTGCCCCTCCTAGAATACTCAGTTCTGAATGCCTTTCTGCTCCTGGGTGAGGGGGGCGGGCAGGGGGGCGGGGTAAACCATGACATCCAGCCAGGCAGCCTGAGAACACCTGTAGCCACCTGCCTGGCCGCCAAGCCAAGGCCAGGGTCTGCCTGCAGGTCCTGTCCAGGGGAGGGTGTGTTTGGACAGGAAGGCCCAAGGACGGGGTCCCGGGGGGGAGGTGACACTCGATGGGCAAGGGGAGCAGCGCAGTACGTCTGTTGTTAGCAATCTGATGGGGCTGTCGGGCAGGAGAGAAATTAGGCCTATTCCATCGCTTCACGGACAGGACTAGGATCAATGAGCACGATGTGTGAGGTTTGATTGGAGTTTCACAGAATAACCTTCTGACTATCAGAGCTGTGAACTATCCAGGGGGAAACCAGCCTCTGCTGGCCAGACGTGATCTGGCAGCTCATGGACCCTCATCTTTGAGACCCAAGGATTCCTCCCTCTTCTGTGCCCGCTTCCATCCTAAACCGACGGTACTGATAGGTGTCTGGGTCTGTCTGTCTCCCCTACTCCCACCCTGAGGCCAACACTGTGCCTGACTCAGGCTGTGTCCCCCTCCCCCAGCCCCTCTCGCGGCCCCTGGTGCTCAATGAACGTGAGCGAATTTGAGTTGAAACAGAAAACAGGCCCAGCTTCATCAAATCATAAAAGTCCTACACCGACATGAAATGGAATATTTGGATTGGAGGAAATGTCAGCGGTTGCTTAACTTTACTTTTCTCCAAGGAGTGGAATAAATTTATACAATGTTTGTGAAATTAACAGTTGTTTTAAGGATTAAAAAGCCAATATGAAACTTCAAAAGGATCCTTGGATGGCATTTTTTCCCCTTTCCTGAATATTTGGTAACCCAAGGTGAGCTACTATCCAAGACGGTTCTGATCCTGTCGTGATGGTCCAGGTGAGGAATGCAGTGGGGAGCTCTGGGTGGGAGTCAGCAGAAAGACGGTGTAGGAGGTGTGCCCTGTTTAACCTCAGATGTGACAGAGGTGAGGTGGCCTTCTTGTGGATGGACCTTCCATGCTTATTTATTTTTAGACCAACCTTGTCAAAACAAAAAACAAAATATATGTTTTTGTGTGTGTGTGTATATATACACACACACACACAAACATATATATACCAAAATATAACAGAAGAAACTCAGGCATAGCCATTCGAGAAAAAGAGAGAGTAATCACAAATACACAATTCTTCTTGGTAGGCAAGTTAGCAATTTAGGGCCCTAAGATTATTGGGTACATTCTCGTCGAGCCAGCAGTTCTACTTCTCATTGTTTATCCTAATAGTTAAGTATGTGAAACAGTTTTATTACCTAATATGAATCTTGGTATTGTTATGCCATGGAAGAAAATTTAAATGTCCAACAGAAAAAGCTTAAATAAAATATGTGATTGTACATTTATGCAATGAAATGACTTGCAATCGTTAAAATAGTACAGATAAGCATTTTACTGACATGGTAACATGCTACGTGGTGACAGGTATAAGCAGTGTTGGAAAGAAAGATCCCATTTGTTTAACAAAATATATGTTCTCAGAAAAATATCTGGGGTGATATAAATTCATAGTAATAACAGGAACAGGGAGGATTACAACAGTGTAATTTTCTTTCTTATTTTCCTTCTCTCTTTCTCCCTTTCTTCCTTCATTCCTTCTTTCTTCTCTCTCCCTCCCTTCCTCCCCCACCCCCCTTTCTTTCAACAATGGACATGTGTTACTTTTATAATTAAAGAGTTTAAGCTTATGCATGCTTTTCCCAGGAAAAGAATGTCATTATAGATAGTTGAGAGAAAAAAGTTTGCAAAATGTATGTGCAAAAACCTGACGTGTGTGTGTGTGTGTCCACATTGAGAGAAAAAGGAAAATAGACTATCAGAGGATTAAGTCTTCTGTTTCTTACCTGTTTCTTAGTAGTGGAACTTAGAAGATTTTCCTCCTCTTTCCATTGTCTACATAACATGTAAACAGAATTTTACACAAAATGTAAAAAGTTTTGAATGGAATGATTGTGTGTTCTCACATGCTATGTGGGTTTAGCTTTAGAGGAGGTGATAGGAAGTGTCCATGCGGATGATACCTGGCCTTTACATGTGGAGCACCTTTGAGTGTCCATCATGGGAAATCTGCGCCCCCAAATCCAGGAGGCTGATAGGGTGGTATCTCTTGAGTAATCCTTGAAGGTATGCCTCCCGTACTCCTATGACTGGGCATTTTGGGGCAGAAGGGACTGTGACATAGGGGACAGATCCTGGACCTACTGGCCAGTGGACCCACCTGTGATACCAGCTGATCCCCTCCAAGCCTTAGTTTTCTCATCTGCAAAGTGGGGATCATCCTCTCCGACCTGCCACTCTTTCCAGGACTGTGAACGGACATGGAAAAGCAAAACTCCCAGATGCAAGGAAGAACCATCATCGTTAGTTATTGGGAAAGCCAGAGATGAGGCAAAAAAGGTAAGCTAGACAGAGGACGCTAAGTTGCTTCAGTCGTGTCTGACTCTGTGACCCCCATGAGCTATAGCTTGCCAGGCTCCTCTGTCCCTGGGATTCTCCAGGTAAGAATACTGGAGTGGGTTCCTGTGCCCTCCTCCAGGGAATCTTCAGGACCCAGGAATCGAACCCTGGTCTCTTACATCTCCTGCATTGGCAAGTGTGTTCTTTACCACTAGCACCCCTTGGACAGGAGATAATTGAGGTTCAATTGGTTTCTGAACCAGCTTAGACTGGAGCACCTCCCTAGAATTCGCTCTGTCCCACAGGGCTGGCAGGAGGCAAGGGGCAGGGAACGCCTCAGCTCACCTTCATCAGAGGCTACCTCCTGACCTAGGGTATGTCTATCTTCACTCAGCGCAAAGTCAAGGGGAAAGCCATGCAAATCCCGAGGGCTGGTATTCTAGAAACAGCACATGTGCAAATGATGAACTCATCTTATCCTCAAACCCAGCCCTCAATGCAGATTCCATCTCAAGTTGCATTTTGGCCGCTGGTAGTGTGAACACAGCCCCACAGTGTCCGAACAACTTGCTCTGCCTGCTCCCTGTGCAAGGTGTGCTCCTGGTTCGTCATCAGGGGCCACACCAGGAAGTAGGCAGCTCACCAGCACAGGAGGTGGCTGTGCAAACACCATCAGGCCAAGTCTCACTTCACCCTGGGTCTCTGTTGTTGTTGCTTAGTCACTAAGTTGTGTCCGACTCTTTTGTGACCCCATAGACCGTAGCCCCCCAGGCTCCTCTGTCCGTGGGGTTTCCCAGGCAAGAACACCAGAGCGGGTTGCCATTTCCTTCTGCAGGGGATCTTTCTGACCCAGGGATCAAACCCATGTTTCCTGCCTTGGCAGGTGGATTCTTTACCACTGCACCACCAGCGGAGCCTGGGTCTCTGCTCACTTGTCTGTAAGGTGAGGACTGTGTTGTCCCATGAAAGGCCTTTTCTACTTTTGAGATCCTGAGGTCCATCACCTAGCGATCTAGAGGCAATAGTTCTGCCCTTGATAGAAGTCATCACAGTCCTGGGACTGATCTCATACAGGTGGGTCTGAAGATAAATTTACAGGCAGCAGGAATATTGGGCAGGAAAAGAGCTCAAGAAAATATAACTCTATTGGGGAGGACATGGGGCAACTAGGAACGGATGGATGGCTGGATGAACGACTGTTCCCTCCCATGGAACACAGACTGGCATCACTTTATGAACACAAACGCCCCCTCTGACCCAGCCACCTCACCCCTAGTTGTAGAACACAGAGAAACTCCTGGACACAGCTATAGGAGACACGTGACAACATGTTCTCAGAAACATTATTAACAGCAGAAAACCCTGCAACCATCTCCAGTGTCACCGACCTCAAACTGGATAACTAGGTTATGGCGCCTTCACACCGCAGAATACTATTCGGTGGTTAAAATGCATGAACGACAGCTGGCTGCACCCACGTGGGTGAATCGTGGAAACATAATATTGAGAGAAAGAAGCAATCACAGAAGAGATACAGTTTGATTTCATTTATGTAAAGTTCAATAACTTTTTCCTAAACTGTGGACAAATATATATAACATAAAAGTTGCCAAGTCAACCGTTTTGAAGTATACAATTCAGTGGCACTAGGTACGTTCACAATGTTGGGCAACCATCACCACTATTTCTAATACCTTTGCTTCACCCCCAAAAGAAACTCTACCCACTAAGCAATAACTTCCCATTCCTTCCTCCACTCAGCCCTGGGGAACCCCTAACCTACTTTCTGAGCTTATGAATTTGCCTATACTGGATATTTCATATACGTGGATTCATACAATATCTGTCCTTTTATGACTGGTTTATTTTGCTTAGTATAATGTCTTCAAGGTTCATCCATGTTAAGCATGTATTAGAACTTCATTCTTTCTATGGCTTGCACTCATTTCACATGCTAGCAAAGTAATGCTCAAAATTCTCCAAGCTAGGCTTCAACAGTACATGAAACCGAGAGCTTCCAAATGTTCAAGCTGTTTTTAAAAAGGCAGAGGAACCAGAGATCAAATTGCCAACATCTGTTGGATCATAGAAAAAGCAAGAGAATTCCAGAAAAACATCTACTTCTGCTTCATTGACTACGCTAAAGCCTTTGACTGTGTGGATCACAACAAACTGTGGAAAATTTAAAGAGATGGGAATACCAGACCACCTTAGCTGCCTCCTGAGAAACCTGTATGTAGGTCAAGAAGCAACAGCTAGAACTGGACATGGAACAACAGACTGGTTCCAAGTTGGGAAAGGAGTACACCAAGGCTGCATATTGTCACCCTGCTTATTTAACTTATATGCAGAGTACATCATGAGAAATGCTGGGCTGGATGAAGCATAAGCTGGAATCAAGATTGCCAGGAGAAATGTCAATAACCTCATATATGCAGATGACACCACCCTTATGGCAGAAAGTGAAGAAGAACTAAAGAGCCTCCTGAAGAAGGTGAAGGAGGAGAGTGAAAAAGCTGGCTTAAAACTCTACATTCAAAAAACGAAGATCATGGCAGCCGCCCATGACTCCATGGCAAATAGATGGGGAAACAATGGAAGCAGTGACAGATTTTATTTTCTGGGGCTCCAAAATCACTGCAGATGGTGACTGAAGCCATGAAATTAAAAGACGCTTGCTCCTCGGAAGAAAAGCTGTGACAAACCTAGACAGCGTATTAAAAAGCAGAGAATGTCTTTGTAGTAATGGACTTCGCTGACAAAGGTCTGTATAGTCAAAGGATTGGTTTTTCCAGTAGCCATGTATGGATGAGAGAGGGAGACCATAAAGAAGGCTGAGCACCAAAGAACTGATGCTTTAGAACTGTGGCGTTGGAGAAGACTCTTGAGAGTCACTTGGACAGCAGGAGATCAAGCCAGTCAGTTCTAAAGGAAATCAATCTGAATATTCATTGGAAGGCCTGATGCTGAAGCTGAAGCTCCAGTACTTTGGCCACCTGATGCGAAGAACTGACTCATTGGAAAAGACCCTGATGCTGAGAAAGACTGAAGGCAGGAGGAGAAGGGGATGACAGAGGATGAGATGGTTGGATGGCATCACCGACTCAATGGACATGAGTTGGAGCAAACTCCAGGGGATGGTGAAGAACAGGGAGGCCTGGTGTGCTGCAGTCGATGGGGTCACAAAAAGTCAGACACGACTGAGCAACTGAACAACAACAACAAGAACTTTATTCTTTTTATGGCTGAAATATATGTATGAAATGCATATATGTGTATACATATATGTATATACACACACAGAAAAATATCAAATATATATTTGGTTTTTTTTACTGGTTCATCTGTTAATGGGCACTTGTTAGTTTCTATCTTTTGGCTATTGGAAATAATGCTGTCAACATTAGTACACAAGCATCTGTTTGAGTCCCTGTTTTGAAATCTTTTGGGTATCCACCAAGAAGCAGAATTGCTGGGTCATATGGTAATTTTACCTTCAATTTTTTGAGGAAATGCAAACATTTGTGGAGTCCTATATAACTGATGCTGAAGCTGAATATATAACTGATACTGAAGCATCACCAACTCAATAGACATGAGCTGAGCAACTCCAGGAGATAGTGGAGGACAGAGGAGCCTGGCGTGCTGCAGTCCATGGGGTCGCAGAGTCAGATATGACTTAGCGACTGAACAACAACGCATGTAAGTAGTAAAACCATCAGTCAAGCAAGGGAATGATGAGCCCACAGTTCAGGATAATAATTATTTCTGGAAGAAAGGAAGGGGATGCAGTGGATGAAGACTGAGGAGCTTTAGTACTTTGGGTCACATTTTATGCCTGAAACTGAATGACGGGTTCTCAGGAGTTTATTTTCTTCTTCACAACCTACATACACACGGCAGATATTCTTCTGCATGTATCAAATGCTACATTAAATAAAAATAAAAATGTAAAGGAAAGAGTCCACTGCCCAGCACCTCAATAGGATAGCGGCAGAGACCCTGGCGTCCCAGCTCCTGGCGGGAGGGAGTCCCCACCGTGCTCAAGGTGCCGTCCAGCTCAGAAGCCCAGGGTCAGCGCGACCCTTGCTACCTCTCCCATCAGACAGCCAGCTCCTTGAGAGCAGCAAAGGAGGCTAGTTTATCTTTGGATTCTGCCAAATGATGCCTGCTCTACACATTTGTTTACTGAATACATGAAAACATCAAGATTTCTCAGTAGCCTCTTCCCGGAAGCTAACAGCTGTGGCTTTCAGAAAGCCTCCCTTTTAGCCACACCCAAGGTTTCCAGACACAATCCTGAGGATACCTTCTCTCTCCAGCCCTGAGAAGACATAAAGAGAGGGGTTGTCAGGCCCGAAGCCAGCTCTGTCTGCTGCTTCTCTCACTACAACTTCTCTCAGGCAACTGTCTCTCCGGCAGCTCCCCGGAGCAGGCCAGATTCCTGATTCCTCTCCTGATTCCTGTCGCCTGCCAGAGGGTCCCCACCCTCGGAGGGCCCTGCTCTGACCGCTCATCTCTGCCGCTGTTCTCTGCGTGGACTAACTTCGTCCTAGCTGGTACTCACGTACCTTACACGTCCACGGACCTCTTACTGCCCAGTGTGGGGAGGAGGGATGCCGAACAAGCATGGCTTCTGCGTTGCTGTGCCTCAGTGAGAAGCTGACAGTGCTGGGGGTGGATGGCAGAGAGCCAGCGGGCCTCTGTGCCTCTAGGTCTGCTTTTACTTTGCTGCCGGCCGCCTCTGCTGCTGTCCACCCCAGGCAGGGCACTCACCCTAGAACCAATTCTTCTAGCACAACCAACCAGCCTTGGCCGAGGACCCTCATACAGATAGCCCTTCAGCTTCTCCTCCCAGCCTGTGTCGCTGTGTGTTCCCACCCCGAGATCCCGGGGCCTGCATACTCAGAGGCTGCCTCGCAGATATGGCCCACCAAGGACTCGGAACCCAGGCAGGGGCCAGGGCCAAATTTCCAGTATAAAAACATCCCCACCGGAGCTCCACAGTCCCTGGATGAGGGCTGGGTCGGCAGGTCCCAAAGGGGTGTGGCCATCCTCCCAGCGATGCCTGCAGACGCAACCGGATGGACACTCACTTGCCAGTGCTTTCCCACGGGCCACAGCCTCGGCCAGCACCAGCAGATCGCCTTCTTCCAGTCTCGGCGTCTTAAAGTTCCCTCCCAAGGAGCATCACCTTACCAGTCCATCACCACCCTGCCTGGGACTCCGCTTCACATCTACAAAGCTAAGCAACACCTGAGTAATTCTACCAGAATTTTACTTTAATCATGATACTCCCGGCTCAAACAATTAGGTGTCCTCCATCACCTTGATTTGGCTATTCATTCACTTACAAGCAATGAGCCATTCCTAGGCACAGACTGTGCTGGGAACAGGAACACAAAGACCAGGAAAACACCGTCCAACCCCCTCGGCCTGTCCCTCGAAGCCCTCTGCCACAGGGGCCCTTCCTACATAGCCGGGTAGGTCTCGCCTCTCCCCTCATCCAGCCAAACTGGAACGCTCACTTTCCGAGGATCCCTGAACCCGCCACCACTGTTTGTTTCCTTCTGTCTTTCCTCATCTGTTGCTGTTGAAATTCCCTCAAGGTCCCCTTCAAGTGACACCTCCTCCAGGAAGCCTTCCTGGTTAACCCTACCAGAAGCTCACTTCTGAACAGAGAAAGCACAGGGCCTGCATCCACTTGGCCCATTTGGTTCTTCCCCAGTCATGTCGGGAGAGGAGGTCAGAAATGCCCTAAAGGACATTCCATTCTTCAAAGGCAGCAGCTCTGCTTTCTAATTCTTAGGCATCTCCCACAACACTTCGCACACGAGGGCACATGAGCAAAAGCTGTGACCTGGGAAAGGACTTCATTTTTATCTTTCTGAAAATTCCAGCAATGCAACTGGCCAGGAGAGGGGTTAGTGCTATGGACCTAGCCAACAGCTTTTCCTCACTCCAAGAATCCACCAGCCAGAGAAACTACAAGTACATTTTTAAGAAAAATAGGCTATACCAGAATATACTAGTATCTTCACAGACAAAGCAAGTTTCCACCTCTTTATAAATCACAAGTCTTTCCTTATCATTATCTGAAATGCAGATGCTTCAGAGTGGAGACAGAGTCTTAGAGGCAGCACTGAGCAGAACCCACAGTCGAGGTCAGGAGATGAAAGGTAAGAGAGAGGGAATAATGCATGCCAAGCTAACAGACAAGAGAGGAATGTCCAATCTCTCAGTTTCTGCCGAATTGAAAGTCAGTCTGCCATGGTGGGTAAGCACGTAGGTGTTAGGAGGAGAGTCATGGGTTCTGGTCCTAGCTCAGCCACTTTCCCGCTGTGTGGCTGTAGGCAAGTTACTTGGCCTCTCTGGTCTCATATTTCTTCTATAGAACAGTAATAATACATAGTTGCTCACTGGATGGTTTTGAAGCTTCAACAAGCACTTGTAAGTGCTTATAACAGCGCCTGGACCTCTGATCATTTGCTATGAGTCAACCCTTACTGTAAAACAAAAGATCTCACTCATTTCACTCCATGAAATATTATCTATGGATGGAGCCTTTATGACATCTAATGAGCTGTCCAAGTAGAAGAATCTTTACTAAAACAGACCCAATTTCTCCCCAGAAAGGCACTACCAATTTATATTCCTTACAGAAGACATGGATGGAAATATCCATTTCATGGCACCTTTGCTTGCCAGCTCTGGCTATTCTAATTAAAAAAAAACAAAAAAAAAAACAAAGCTTTCTGAAATTGATGACTTAAAAAAAAAACAGGCGGCATCTCAAGAGTTCTATCTTGAGTTTTTTAACTAGTTTTGAGGTTCAACCTTGCCTCACATGTGAACTGGCCGTTTGCCATATATAGTCCCACATATGTGAATTGTCAGTTCCTTTTTCTGCATTTATGCTGCTGAGAGTTATGCTTTTCTCTTAAGGTTTATGGAAGCTCTTTTTATATGGTTAATATATTAACTTTTGCCATATGTTTTACAAATACATGCATATATTTTTAAACTTTCAAAACCATCAAAAGATGTTCACCAAGAGACCTGAAATACTTAGTCTGCCTGATCATTCCTCTTTTAGCATCTTATCCTAAAAATTGGAACCAGGATGTTCATTCTAATGCTATTTATAATAAGAAAATTTGGAAACTACCCAAATATATAGCCCTGAGGGTACATTAATGTGAATGAATAGCATGAAGGCATTAAAATGAGATTGTCTATGAATGATTAGGAAGTGATCACAGCTCAAATGCAAAATAATAAGAACAACATAATGTCCAGTATAACCCAATTTGGCTAAATTAAAAAAAAATCCACTTTAACCAAGGTTGAAACAAGATACACCAAAATACGATAACTTTCATTGGAGTCATTTCTGAGTCATGGAATCAATGTTGCCTTTACCTTCTTCATCCTTTTCTGATTTTCAAAATCTCCTATGATAAATGTATTATTTTCTGTATTTTTAAAATAAAGATTTACTTTTATCATGTCAGTTTTTCAAAATCCAGTGCCCACCAGATGCCTCACTCCGAGGCTTGTTAAAACCTACATTACTGCATCCCACCCCCAGAGTATCTGATTCAGGACGTCCAGGGTGGGGGGCTGAGAGCCTGCATTTCTAACAAGTTCCCAGGTGATGCTTGATACTGCCTGTTCAGGGAACGCACCTGGAGAACCACGGGTTCGTACTAAAGCCCATTGCCTAATTTTCATCTAGCTTGATATGATAAACAAAACCGGCACCTGATCTTAATCTTTGAAGATTGGTTGTTTCTATCAGGAGAGAAAGGAGCCAGAACACCACCACAAGCCCAGTGGGCAAGCCTCCTCGTTCCCACTGCCAGCTCCGCATTCTTGGAAGCCCTACGTTCCATGCATTCCTTCCTTGAAACTACCAGGCACCTCCCTTTCCTTCTCATTTTCCAACCAAGTGAACTTGGGGAATGAGGGCATTTCTCATTAGCATTAGCTCCCACAGTTTGAATGAACGTTCATGTGTGACTGGGGGTGGAGGTGGGAAAACCTCCCAGCCTGTCCATAAACTCCTGATGAGCTCAGGGCACCTTGCACGGGTCCATCAAATGTGTGTTGGTCTGAATGGGTCCTTTCTGCCCTCTGAGGACTGTTCTAAACTGGGAGGACAGAATGGAGAGCAGGATTGGCTGGGTCCTACCTACATGAAGCTTACATTCTAGTGGGAAGACATACACTCTCACAAAAGCATGGATAATAACCTCATTGATGGGCCTGAGCACGCTGAAGGAAATGAAACAGAGGGACAGAATTGTAAGTGATGGGTGGGGCGGTGGGGGGCACTCCACTGGTTGGGCACTAAGACAGGGCCTCCTGAATCTGCAGTGTGATGGTCCTAAGTGAGGTCAAAGGGGCAGGGCAGGATAGATCTCGCTGGGGACCTTGCCCAGCGATTCCAACTCAGTGGGTTTGGAAGGACATCCTGCACTTCTGTCAAGTTCCTGGTTGAGGGGGGTGGGCAGTCCAAGCTGCTGGTCCAGGGACCACCCTCTGAGTAGCAAGGTCTTAGGTCATAGCTTCCCTGGTAGCTCAGGTGGTAAAGAATTCACCTGCAATGCTGGAGACCCCACTTTGATTCCTAGGTCAGGAAGATCCCCTGAAAAAAGGGATAGGCTACCCACTCCAGTATTCTTGGGCTTCCCTGGTGGCTCAGAAGGTAAAGAATCTGCCCGCAGTGTGAGAGATCTGGGTTCGATCCCTGGGTTGGGAAGATCCCCTGGAGAAGGGAAAGGCTACACACTCCAGGATTCTGGCCTGGAGAATTCCATGGACAGAGGAGCCTGGCAGGATACAGTCCATGGGGTTGCAAACAGTCAGACATGACTGAGCAACTTTCCTTTCTAGGTCACAGTAAGGAGTTTGGAATTCAACCTAATTACAATGAGGGGCCACTGAGAGTTTGAAACTAGAGAGCGACAGATTGTATTTATGCTTTCCAAAGATGATTTTGAGAGAGAGAATAATATGGGAGAGCTTGAGAGGCAAGAGTTCAGATGAGAGCTGAGGACCCCGGAGCACTGGAGGTGTGGCTGCAGCCAGGGTTGGCAGGACAGGCTGCGGGCCTGGATGCTGGGGGTGCAGGGTGGGGGAAGCAAAGGAGATTTAACCTGTGCTGAGCCTCGTCCTCCCATCAACCCATCAGGGATTCACTTGAGGACTTCTGGCACTAGGCACACAGTCCGGGCTTCCCAGGTGGCATAGTGGTAAAGAACCCGCTTGCCAATGCAGGAGACACAAGAGACTCAAGTTTGATCCCTGGGATGGGAAGATTCCCTAGAGTAGGAAACGGCAACCCACGCCAGTATTCTGGCCTGGAAAATTTCATGGACAGAGGAGCCTGGAGGGCTACAGTCCATGGGGTTGCAAAGAGTCAGGCACTACTCACACACGCACACACACACACAATCTGTGTTCCAGGCCCTCCCTGACTTGCTGCTAGGAAGGAAGACGCACGGTAAGTTTTCACACTCGCTTTCTGGAGCACCAGCTTGGAAAGCAAGAAACGCAGCTGCAGTGGTGGATGGGCTTGGGTGGGGCTCTGAGGCAGTAAATGGGCATTTCAGGCATCTCTGCCAGGACTCTTGGCTGGTAGGGCCCCCCAGAACTGCCCCTGGTCCTGAGAGTCTTCCTGGGTGGGGGTCAGACACCTCCCATTCCTGCTGCTGTATCTCCTGCAGAGTCAGGCCCAGGGGCACTGTCTTTGCCATTGGCCACTCCAGGTAAGAGAAAGAGACACGGGGAGACAGAGATCCAGCCAATCAGCAGTGGCCGTGATCAAGGAATGATGGTCAGGAGAGAAAGAGGAGGTGGATCACCCAGTTGGTGGCAAAATCTTTACCTAAGCAACTCTCGGGTACACATATGTCTATATCTTTACAGTCAGCCAATAGCCCACCACTGTCGCCAGAGCCTTCTCATTCTCAGCACACACCAGCTGCCCTGGCTGTGTATCCTGAATCTTCTAGAGTCTTCTACAACTGCTCCCTCCCCCTTCTTTCCTTTTAAGGTTAGATTAATGCTCATTTAGAAAAATAAATGTATTTACTGTATCGTAATGTTAAAGGACCATTTGAAAAAATGTACACAGTAGACCCCTCTCCCCCCACGCTCATGCTTCAATACACCTGATTCCATCTCCTCGCTCCCTCTGAGCTGCATTCTTAGCTGTGTGTTGACTGATGGGTGGTGATTAGTGTGGAAGCACTGGGTTGAATGAGAGAGCTTGGCCTACAGGTCTGGGGACAGGCAGGGGAGACAGCAAGACTGATGCTGTGAGCCTCTGCCTGGCCTAGGAGGCAGGACTGAGTCTGTGAAATCAGGGCTTAGAGGAGAGGCAGTGGGGCCTTGGTGCCAAAGGGAAGCAGAGAGGAGCAGAGGGCTGTGCCAGCATGTGGTGGCCCTGGTGTCCCCAGGAAGGTGGCCTTCTCACTGCGCAGTAGCAGAGCTGCCCTTTGCCTGGGCCGGTGCACACCACGGCTCCAGGCGACTTTCAGCAGTGACAGAGTTTCTTGCATGTCCTGCTGCAGCGGGTGGCAGGGTCCTGCAGTTGGGCAAGCTGGGTTTGGAACCATCAGATCTGGCTTGGAAGCGGGGATCTACATGACCGTCTGATGCCAGCACAGCTCAGTGGAGGAACAGCCAGGCGGGCACTGCGATTTTTGTTCTGTTTCTTTTAACAAAGCTTCATAAACCCACATCCATGTTGCTACGCATTGTCTACCTTTGCGGTTTACAATGTTTTCATGGTTTACAATATCCCATGAGTAGACGGCTAACAATTGATATCACCATTCTCCTCTCTTAGGCTACACTGATCGTTAGTAGTTTTTCCTCTCTTGTGAAGAGACAGCAATTGTCACATCTTTACTTTATAGGCACATAGCTGCTGGAGCAGGGTGCGTGAGGGGTGGGCAGGGACCATATGTGCTGTCCTGCCCACATGCACATTTCTCTGGACATGAGCCCTCTAAGCAGGTGGTCTGGAGCCATGTGACTCCAGGCAATTCTACCAAGAGGGCTCAGAGCAACTAAGGGTAGTGAAGGCTGACTTACTACTTTACAACTCGCTCTGCTGAAGCATCTGAAATGAGCAGCGCTGTGCAGGGGTGGTTGGGGCAGGACATTCCAGGTGAGGGCAGAGAACCAGCCACTTCAGGCTTGTGGGGACCAGAGGCCAAATGAACACAAGCAAGACTTTCCCAGGTGGGCGGGTTCCAGGGTTCAGGGGGGTCTAACAACCCTGGATTCCCATTCAGCTGTACATATAGTCTACCCCACAAAGGAGAAAACTGCCCACAGCTTGTGTCTTGGGTTCACTGGAGATGCTCAGTAAATGAATGAATGAGTGAACGGACGAGTTGGGAACACGTTTTGTAACTCACACAGTCTTAGTCCCACCCCTAGGAAATTTGAATATTCCCTCCCAGACCCTGACTCCCTGCAGAAGGAACCGGTGTGCATCCAGGACCCAGGGGAACCTGTCTCTGAGGCTCTGCCCAGAGGAGCTGACACCCTGAGCTGTAGCATCTCCCGCCTAGCAGCTGTGGCCTGGGTGATCGGTGCCCAGGCACTGAGGCCACCAGCAGACCTAGGGCTGCACCTCAACATGGATCACTGACTGCTTTCTGATCACCTGTCTTGTGCTCAGCTCTATGCTAGGGAGCTAAACAGGATATACATCCTGTCCACAGGGAGTTTACAGACTGTGACAGATGAGCCAGATGCAGTCTGTGCAGGTCACAGATATGAGCCACCGGGTCCCCCTTCAAGAAAGACTGGCAGACCAGCTGCTAGGAGAATGGGCTGCAGTCAGTCGTCAGCCTAGAATTTCCCTGCCAGGGTGGCCTGGGCTGCCAAGCCATCCAAACACATGGTCACCCAGCAACACCCATATTCCAGGACTGCCTGAAGTCCCAGGGGCTCTAAAAAGGCATGGGACAAGCCTGAGGAGGCCAGGCATGCTCCAGAGGACCCCCTGGGGATGACCAAGGCTCCAGTACCAGCTTCACCTCTGCCCTGTACCTGCTCTCCCTCAGCCTCCTGCAGGGGTGGATCCCCAGGGCACCCTTGACTAGCATCCTCGCACTAAACTCTGATTCCTGGTCGGCTGGCCAGGGCCCTCAGCCATGGAGAAACAGGGACTATAATGCTGAATATAACTCATAGAGTAAATTCAGAGTTAATTCTGTCCTTTAGCCTCTGAGCGCTGGAAGAACAGTGGATGTAGTGATAAATGCTCTTAAGATACAACCTTGACATGCAGTTCTCTGTAGGAATTGTTATGAAAGTTTTTATTAATTAACTTGTAAAACACAAACACATATATATTATGGTCTTGCTTATTACTAGGAAGAGTTGTCTCTCTCATATTTTATGTATGATGTTGGGCTCTAGGGTCCTTGATGGACGGGAGGAGACCTAGCCTGGGGACAGTGAGAGAGTTCCTTCCTGCAGGGCTCAACCAGCCAGGAAAAAAATGCCAATTAAGGCAAAGCTGTCTGTAAGGAGTCATTCTGGTTGCCATGTTAACCCTATGACCTGGGGATCACAGGCTGGATGCTGGCTCCCCAAGTCTTCAGGCAAGCTGAGCTCCTTTAATTGGCATCTGTTAAGTTGGGGTGCAGTGACCTCTCCCTAGTCATGCTGAACTTTTGCAGGTTTGATGAAAAGCCAATGAAGAGCCAAGCAAAGCCTGCAGTCTGTCTGCCTATCTGAGCCCCTCAGGCGAGACTGGGGTGGGAGGAGGTGGGAACGGCTGCCCCCCATGAGAACATGTAGGAGACAGTGGGTGGCATAAACCTCATCAGAAGCCAAAAGCACCTGCTGAAATAGACTCTGCACCAGAGTCCCCAGAGCCAAACAAAACGCAGCCTATCGCCTTAAAGAACCATAGTGTTTGCCTGCTAATTTCCCTTTTCAGATGCTTTTACTACTAACTTGCATGTGTGCGTGCTAAGTCGCTTCAGTCATGTCGGACTCTGCGACTCTACGGACTGCAGCCTGCCAGGCTCCTCTGTCCCTGGGGATTCTCCAGGCAAGAATACTGGAGTCGGTTGCCATGCCCTCCTTCAGTTACTACTAACTTATTGTTTATTTTATTACTGATCACATAAATCATTACTCCAGACAGCCTTCTGGGGGATGGGAGAGTCTGCATGCCCACCCCTGTGGATCTGGCCAACAGGACCAGCTACAGGAGTCCTGACTGTGTGAGGACCACAAGGGTCTTTGGGGCACACAGATGCAGGGGTTTGGGGGTGTTGGCTGGCTGGCCCAGGGACCTTGGGATTAAGGTTGGGGCACCCACCTTCACTAGCTGAGACTGTGGGAATCCTCACATTTTTAGTTTGGTGTCTGTGACGTGCTCTCTGAGCCAGCCCAGGAGCAGCTTAACTTTGTCAAGGAGCACAGGTGACTTAGATGATGAAAAAAGAATGACATCTTTTGGGAAATCGACAGGAAGGGTTTTAACATTAGTCAGGGAGAAAGCCCCTTGCCAACACCCACTTTCCCAGCCCCTCTGCTCCAATAAAAACAAGTGGCCAATATAGGGACAACCAGAAGGAAGTGTAGGGCCAAGACAAGGCAGGAGTGGTGGCTGCTGACGTAAGCATTCAGCTTTCCATGGTGGTAGCAGGAGAAATACCTGGTCACGGGCAGAACACAGGAGCCACTGGGAAAAGGAGAGGCTCTTGGCGGGGTTGGGCAGGAGTGTCAGGGCCCAGAAACTTGCTCTATGGAAGTGCTGAGTTGAAAACTATTTTCAAAATTATGGCTACTATGGCCCAGATGGTGTATAATTTAGCGTTTTAATAAATTCATCAGCTCAGAAGGCAGCTATAACTTTCCCACTGTATGGATGAACAACCCGAGGCTCAGAGATTCCATGAAGTCCACAGTGACCTGGCTGGAGAGTGGGTGAGCTGAGACTGGACCTCACCCAGCTGGTGCCTCCTGCTGTGGAAGCCATGGAGGAGAAATCATTCCTGAATGGGACTCTGGGTGAGACAGCGTCCCAGAGAGCAAGGTTGCCCAGGCAAGAACGGCATGTCTTCTCTTGTCTGCCTTGCAGACATCCCTGAGTCACTGATCGCCAGTCACCTCGCTGGGAAGCCCCCTTGGTCATACAAGCATGGACAGACCTCTGTGCCAGGGACATCACCACTCAAAGCAACTTGTTTCTCGATTTTTCCATCCAGGGACTCAGATCACAGAAGGCTGGGGAAGCAAGATGGAGGGTGCTGGCCATAACGACCCAAGGACTGTGAGGAGCCATCAAGCACCATGGCAAGAGTGTGGCCTTGGGGGTTGCCTGTGAGTGTTCAGTCATGTCCAACTCTTCGCGACCCCATGGACTATAGCCTGCCAGGCTCCTCTGTCCATGGGGTTTTCCAGGCAAGAATCCTGGAGTGGGTTGCTATTTTCTGCTGCAGGGGATCTTCCCAACCCAGGGATCGAGCCCATGTCTCCTGCAGATGTCCCTCTCTCATGGTGGTGCCTTCTAAGAATGTGTGACGTGGCGAACCGGTCCCCTAGTGCGTCTCGGGCAAGCGATTCCAGCAGGGCCTGCTGTGAGCTGGGCCCGGTGCGCCAGCTCAGGGCCACGGCTGGAGCAGCGGGTGTTCTGGGGAACTGTGCACATGTGGCCTGGCCGTTCTTTGGTGAGAGCATCACTTTTGTAACATTTGACCTCTTCAAAGGATGGCATTTAAAAACTTTATGCACTGATGTCTTCTATTTCCTTTATTACTTCTCATGTTGACCCTCCCCTATTATTACTTGCTCTGGATTTTATACCTGGTAATAATGATGGTGAATAACACATTCAATTGTAATTCTTCACTTTCTTTAGTAAACTGACTTAGTCTAAGAGCAGGCCAGGATTTTGTCATAGACAAGTCTTAATAAATACACCAACATAACTGTATCTTTAATCTACCCACCCCACCAGGGACTTGAAGACGGCCCCTGCTGTTCCCCATCAGAGCAGGTCTCAGAGTCCAGCCCTGCCCGGCGTGATCAGTGGATTTTTATTCAAGCCACCTAAAACCAGTTGTGGCCTCCACTGCTTTCCACAGGGGGCTGCTCAGTTTATTGTTAAAATTCCAGACAGTTGCAGCCCCCACAGGAGATCTTGGCCAAAGGGATGCCCCCGTCTGGCTTCATGTCACCTGGGACATGTGCTGGGAAGAGTCTTGGCACGGCATCATAGTCTGTCCTGTCCAGCCGGTGAGGGCCAGCCCCTAGAGGGGCAAGCACTGAGGGGTGCTCTCATTCCGTCCTCACAGTAACCCTGTGAGTTTCCATCCCCATCTAACAAACGGGGCAGCCACAGCGTGGAGACGTTATGTGACTCACCCAATGCCACAAAGCCTGTGAATGAGAGCCAGGACTTGAGCCAGGCCCTCCCCGGCTGCAGAGCCTGGGAGGCTGTGCCACGGGCTCCATCTCCGCTTCAGGGTCAGTGCCACCCCAAGAAGCCTTCCCTGAGCCCTCTGCCCCTCATCCCTGGCTCTGACTCTGAACAGACCATCTCTCCAGACCAATCAGCAGAGACTCTGACTTTTATAGACTTGCTTCATTGTCAAGTTCTGGTCTTAACCGGGTAAACAGATGACCTTGGGAGGGTAGGGGTCAGAGAGCTGCATCTGCATCCTCTCTGGGGACAGCACAGGGCCTGGCACATGGTAGGGGCCACCTCTGTCTTCAGTGATGAGGCATCACTTGCCATGGCCTCACTGGCCGTGGTCAAGGCCCCACACGTCCTCTCCCGGCTCCCCTGAGAGGAGGCTCACTGGGCCTGGCCTTTCATCCCAGCGTGGGCCCGAGGTTGGCTGACGCTCAGCCCCTTTCCTCTGCCTGGTCTGCAAAGAGTTCACCACCATGTTATTGGAAAGGCTTCCAAGAGCTGGAGTCCAGGTTCACTCAGAGGGTGCACCACGGGAGGGAGGAGGGCGGGAGGTGGGGGGCAGGGAGGGAGCGGGTAGGGAAATGCCTCTCAGAGGGGAGCCCCAGAGAGAAGGCAGGGAGGAGGGGGCAGAGGCCCTAGAGCTGGGTGTGCACCAGGCCAAGCAGGGGCCCACCACCCAGGGCCCCATCCCCTGGGGCAACCCCCATGCTCCATCCTTGGCTTCACTGCATTTGTTCCCCAGCCTTCCTGGGGTCCAGTGTCACCTTGAAGAAACCCACTGGCCAGTAGGAAATTGTTCCACCCACCCAAACATTGACCTGTGGTCTTGTTTACTCTAGCCTGTCCTTTCAGAAGTCCCTGGTTCTCTCTGTCCTTTACTCCAACTTACAGTCCTCCCCAGGATGCCCTAATTCTGGTCATTCTCACCCCAAACCCCCACCACCCCGGGGCCAAGTCTGCGCCCAGGCCGCACAAACAGGTATGATATCGCTTGATCAAGGTGGTCCTATGAGGTCCCCATTCCCACATAAAGTGCCCCCACACTCTGCCCAGAGGTACTGTGCTTTATCCTCACACCTGAAGTGTCTCCCCGCCCACACACCAGGAGAAATGTCCTCTTTCTAAGAAGTGTCCTCTTTCTAAGACAGACATCCCACAAAGCGGGTAACACAGTAGCCAGCATCTTGTACACCTTGGTGTGAATTAGTGTCAAAGATTGACTTTCTCCTAACAACCAGGTCAGATCATCAGAAAGAGAAGACAGAGGGGAAGTCCTGATGCTATGAGGCTGGGTGGCTGGGGTGATTCCAGAGCACAGAGTGACTTCTGAATGGATAAGCTCCACGCAGAGGGAGGAACTTGAACAGTGGAAGAAGAGCACGTCAGGACCAGGAAAAGAAGCCTCGCTGCCCTGCACAAGTATCGGTAAAAGAGAGTGATGAAATACTAGGGGCTGAACATACACTCAGTGTATGTACATGTCTTCCCAGTGTCTCTGTCAGCTGGTGAGAACCCCAAAGCGTAGGCAGTCCATACTCTTAGAGTGTGATGTTCACCAAAGATACGCACAGACACAACACGCCCGCCCCCCGCCCCCCAACACTCACACAATCCAAAAGAAGATACAGCAACGCCCAGAAAACTGCCTCCAGCATATTCCCTTCTAGCTAGGCTGCCCACAGAGGAGGCCCCACAGAGCAGCGGAAGGCGGATCAAGCCTGTTTCCTTTTATTGAAAGTTCTACCCTTCTAGAATTTCTCCTCTGCAGGTCCAGGCCAGGGAGACATTCATCCCCATTCAAATGAACCTTCAAGGTTCTTCCTTCATTGGGAGGGAAAAAAAAATAATTCTCTCAAGCCATTCCAGAGCAGTGGCTCTCAGGTCGCCCAGCGTGCTATTGTGTCTTCACCAGGAAGGCCGGGCGGGCGCGGACTCCGGGCCTTACCTGGCCTTTCTGCTCAGGAGGCAGATCTGTGACTGTACCACCCCCGCTCCGCCCTGCTCCCTCACCCTCCAACAGCTTTAATAAACACCGATTACTTCAGTCCTTCGGGCGCAGCAGTCCGTGAGTTGTCCAGTCAGGGGTGTTGGGGTGGGTGCCAAGGGCTGGATCTCCAAATAAACCAGCCCTCCCTTCCCCTCCTCTGCCGCCTCTCCGGAGCGGGTGGATGTTGAGGAGGAGGGCACGTCTCTGGCTGAGACCAGGGGTGACAGAAGCACTTTTCTGAGCCGCCTGCTGAGGGTGGAGCCCCAGTGGGGAAGGGCGGGGGAGCAGAGCTCGAAAACAGGGTGAGAGGTGAGGCCATCCTCCCCATGTGTCATGAATCCAGGCCTCTCTAAAACCCTCCATCCTAATCAAGGAGCCCTGAAATGGCACCGCGAGGGGCTAGCCTTAGGCTGCCTCTCTGGTTAAAACGTGCTGGCACTTTATTCGAGGATAGAAACAGAGTGTTAGGCAATTTGTCATCCATAGGAGATGTGTGGGAAACGGCTAAATGGATGAAGGAACAAATGACTGACACTCTGGGCCACTGTTAGAAACAGCGGTAGAAGAAGCGGAGGAAAGCTCCGGGGGCTTCAAGGGAGGCGGGTAGGGATGCCACCAAGGGGGCTGGGAGAAGAAAGGGCTGCCAAGCCAAATTCTACCCCATCACTGTTGTGCACACAGCCAGCCAGGCAGTGCGGGCCCTCGAAGAACACGACTCCCTTATCAAGTGACTGCCATTTGCAGCTACATCTTCCTCCAAGAAGTTGTGATAATTGTCCTCAGAGAACGTGACAACAGAGAACGCTCGGAATTGTCATAACTGAACTTCAGAAACCGTGCACTCAAGGGCTCTCTGCATTTTTTTTTTCAGCAGCAGAAACCCCCTTGTACAAATAAAGTTTCATGCAAAAACAGACGCACCCTGAACTGTTCTGCTTGAATCAGCTCTATGAATCCCCTTGGAGATACCTGTCTAATCCAACTCCTTGTTTCAAGCAGGGAAACTGAGGCCCAGAGAGGTCCACCTGTGTTCTCAGGCTCCATCACAACCACCTCCAAGAACCTGGTCTCCTCCGCTGAGCATCTACTTCAGTACCTCTTGGGTGGGGTCCTGGCTCGTATAATCTTTAAAAGGGTCACGAGGTGACAGGCGTCAGGTTTAGGCACTGCTGGATTAAGCACTCGTTTGCAGGTGAAGAGTAAATGAGTAGCAAGATCTGATCCCAGCTGCCTGACAATGATTTCCAAGAAGTTATGGAATTAATTTCTGGTGCTGGGTTTTGCTTATATTGAACTGGACGGCACTGGCAGTAACTCTAGCATGTTCTGGTAAAGGGTACATTTTTTGGTAATCTTTGGCAGTCTTTCAAACTAGGTGAGCCCCACTGTACCACTTGGCTCACATCTATCTCTGTCGAGAGTGTGACTCCAGTCAGTCCCACAGGTATGACAATGGGGAAAAAGACTATTTCATTATGGAGCTGACATACCAGTGAGAACTAGAGCACTCAGCCACACCAAAGCGGTTTTGGATGAATCAATGGATCCTGCTGGCAGCTGGGGCCCAGACAAGAACGGGATGAAGAGGCCTTGAGTTGCCACCTGGTTAAGATGTTAGCTCTCTAACGGTTTTATTTGTGGTCCCAAAGGGGTCATTTAATGCAATAAAAAGGTCAGGATCTTAGTCGAGCCTCCACCAAAGCCCTGCACATTGGACAGCTTGTCCAATGGATGTCACACTCACTTCCGTTCAGGTCAATTTCTTCCTTTGCCCGGGCCTACCTTTCCATCAGCAGCTGCATCTGGATAAAGTGGGGCTGAGGGAGTGGGCCCCACTGCCGGCTCTCTGGAGCACTGCTTGGGGAAACAACCCTTGTGTCCCCCAGGGGACCCTGCACTGCCCATAGAAAGTGAGAGTGAAAACCTGGTCAGAGGTCTGCGACGTGCAGGGGAAATACCAGGCTGGGAAGGATGATCAAGAAGCGGAGACAAACGAGTCTCACTACACGTATGGTAAGCAAACGTGACCACGGATTCCAGAATATTTCCTGGCTGCTGCCTCCTTGAACATATAAGCCCCTAGGAAACAGGATCGCTACAATTACAAAAGCAGATACTATCAATTAATGCTGTCAAAGACATCAAGAGACTGGAATCCTTACACTGCCGATGGGAATGTGAAATGGTACAGCCACTGTGAAAAACAGTCTGGCAGTTTCCCAAAAGAGCTACCATCTGACCCAGGAATTTCACTCCCAGGTATATATCCAAGAGAAAATGCTGACCTATGGCCACACACAAGCTCGCACACAAATGTTCACAGTGTTACTGACAAGAGCCTAACATGGAAATGACCCAGCTATCCATCAAAGGATGACTGAGTTAAAAAAATGTGATATATCCATACAAGGAACATTACTCAGAAATAAAAGGAAATAAAATAGTGATACATGTTACATATGGTTGAACCTTAAAACATTATGTGAAGCGAAAGATGTCAGTCACAAAAGGCCACATGTTCTATGATTCCACTGATATGAAATGTCCAGAAGGCAAATATATTTAGAGACAGATAGCAGACGATTGGTGACCTAGACCTGGGGAGTCGGGGTGAAATGGAGAGTGACTTCTACTGGTTATGGGATTCTTTTCGGTTGTGATGAAACTATTCTAAAATTGACGATGGGGAAGGTAGCACAACTTTGTAAATATACTAAAAACCACTAACTTGTACATTCTAAATGGGTGACTTGTGTGGTATGTGAGTTACATCTCAATAAAGTTGCTACGAAACAGAAAAACAAACCTTAGAAAAGTCCCTGTTGTTTAGGTTTTGC
The DNA here is from genome assembly GCF_029407905.1 of Bubalus kerabau. Taxonomy (NCBI): domain Eukaryota; kingdom Metazoa; phylum Chordata; class Mammalia; order Artiodactyla; family Bovidae; genus Bubalus; species Bubalus kerabau. The sequence goes on from NC_073644.1 coordinate 50,917,973, forward strand.
TGACTAGAGGCACCCTCTGCTAGACTTCCCGAGGGCTTAAAGGAGGGCAGGTATCAACAGGAACTGGGGTCACTGTCACCTCTTGCTTTTACCAGGAGCTTCACAAAACCAACGAATCAACCCATTAGCTCCAGGAACAATAGAACTATCAGCGAGAACCCACAGCCAAAAAAGCAAGAGCTGTGAGTGTGCATATGTGCACATGTGTGTGTGCAGGCAAGGCAGAATTCTCCCGAAGGCCAAGTTCAGTTCCATGACATTATTTGGGAAGGTCACATATACATTTGCTTCTGGTTTGTATCTCATTTGAAAACGCCGACATTGACCATGTACTCTATTATTAAGCAATTTTTTCCAGTGTGGTGTCTCGGTGTTGCTCTACACAATTTGTTTGGAGGCTAAACTCACTTTTTGAGAGATGAAGAACATCCCACCCTGGGGTTCTGGCCTAGGAAGGGCAGACTTCGGTTGTGCCAACTTTCCCATCCTGCACCTCACGTGACCCGAGCCAGGCCACCCCTGGGAAAGAACTCTTACCCCGAGGGAAGCTTCCTTCTTTCTGGCTCACTGGCCTCCTGCAGGTGGAGGGGAGCCGGGGGACGAGGAGAGGGAAGGAGGCCCACTCTGGCTGGTCCCCTTCCAAGCAAAGGCCCCGGAGGAGGAGGCCTCCCAAAGGGAACAGAAGGGAGTGAGACAGGAGAGCATACGTTCTGCTCTTTCTAAACACAGGCTCAAAATGGATAGAGGAAAAATTAAATTACACTGCAACTCTGAAAGTCATCCACTGAAGATAAACCCTCCCTTCAAAGAAATTACTCATCTTACTCCATGGTGGTATCTCAGGGTGTCTCAGTATTCAAATGTATTAAGCACTGACATGCACAATGTATAATACAAATGGCTCGTGTCAAAACTCCACTTTCCAAGTTATTATCATCAATTTTTTTCTTTTATGCTAAGTCATGAGAAGTCCAGCGACTTAAAAATCCAAACAAAAACTAACAAGAACATGCGCGCAAAGATGGAAAAACATCCTTCGTGGAAGTTACTATGAAGCGAGCAGCTTCAGAAGGGAAAAAACACAATCTCTGACTAATATGAAGGAGACTCCAAATTGCTCTTGGCAACAATCTCTCAACCCTAGATTCCCCTCCCTCTATTCATCTCCACAGTTCCCAGCCAAAGGAAAATAAACTGAACAGCTCTCTCCCTGGCCCAACCTGTAGGGCTGCACGGCTGAGCAAGCATTGAGCAAACAGACATCCCCATGCAATTATCCACCTGTGCAATCGTGGTAAACACCGGGCAGCCAGGCAGGGACTCGCTGCTCTGACCGGGCTGATCATCTCGATATTGGGAGAAAAATGCCTTTATTCTGGCGCCACGACATCAAAACAAGCATAATATGATCTCGTGACCTCAAACCCAAGAGATTTTCTTTTTTAAAAAACAAGGAAGAGGAAAACCATCCTCCTAGGAAGAGTGGGTATCAGTTCCGAAGAAGGAAGGCCCCAGAGCATCCCTCAGAGTGACTTAGCTTCGAGACAAGATTTATCAGTTCACCTTCCTCACAAAAGTGAGAGTTAATTCTCGAGGTGGTTCTCTTACACCTATTACACCATTCAAGATGGAAGGAGAATTTAACAGGCCAAATGTCCCAGAATATTTATGGCCGTTCTGTCTCTCAAAGATTCATCTGACAACCATTTTTTTAGGGCAGATATGTCAGGTCAGCGGAAACGGAGATGGACAGGAGCATGGGGAAATGGCACTGCGAGTGGAGATATAGTGGAGAGAGCACAAGCTTTTCAGTTGAGTCCTGAAACACCCTGGCAGGCGGGTGTGAGCCGCTCTGAGAGCTCTGCACAGTCCAGAGACCTGGGTTCTAGTGTTGGTTTTGCTACCAAGTGCTGTGAACACGGACAAGCTTCCCCAGTGGTAGGATGCGGGGACTGGCGCTCCCGCTGCAGCTCTGAGAGGATGGCAAGTGCCATCCCAGCCACTGAGGAACGAGGGTAGGGGTGGCAGGATGATGCTCTGGGGTGGCTCTCTGCCCGGCTGGCACAGATGCACACAGGTGCCAGTCCTCCTGGAGGCTGCATGGGGCTCTTGTCATCTCCAGCTGGGATGCGCCAAAACTAAAGTCTCATCGCAGAACCCATGATGATAAACCAATAATCTGAACGGCAGGGTCTCAATCAGCTTCATGGGCACTCTGTGCATGCTATGACGTCTCTTGGAGCTAAGGACCAGTCCTCATGACTGAAGCTTGGGGACACTCATCATTCCAGCCGCCCACCCCTCTCCTTCCCCCAGGCCTCCTGCTGCTACTCCTTCATGGCCGTGCTTCTGGAGCACCTCCCCACGTACCATCTCACTTCATTCACTCAGTACTCACCGCCCACTCTCCTCTCCCAGCGCCTGACCCTGCCGTGCACACGTCACCGAAGGATGTACTATTACAAATACTATTCCCATTGACAGAGGCCAGAGACCAGGTCAGATTCCCGTCACGACACTTAGCATGGTGCTTGGAATCACACGGTAGACAATATCAGTTCAGTTTTGTCGCTCAGTTGTGTCTGGCTCTTTGTGACCCCATGGATTGCAGCACGCCAGGCTTCCCTAACAGTTGCTAAATAAATGACCGACTGATTGAATGGAAAGAAACTCAGGTTCAAGAAGGTGAACAACAGATGTAACATATACCACTGCTGCTGCTAAGTCACGTCAGTCGTGTCCGACTCTGGGCAACCCCATAGACGGCAGCCCACCAAGCTCCACCGTCCCTGGGATTCTCCTGGCAAGAACACTGGAGTGGGTTGCCATTTCCTTCTCCAATGCATGAAAGTGAAAAGTGAAAGTGAAGTCACTCAGTTGTGTCTGACTCTTCGCGATCCCATGGACTACAGCCTACCAGGCTCCTCCGCCCATGGGATTTTCCAGGCAAGAGTACTGGAGTGGGGGTTCCATTGCATTGATACTATTTTTGTACAATTATACCAGAGTGATGTGGAGTCCTGTCTCCTCAACTAAAACTCAACATTCTAAAAGATGGGTGGTTGAACAGGTAGCTTAGATTCCTGGCTCTGTCACTAGGTAGCAGGGTGGCTGACTTAACCTTTCTGAGCTTCGGTTTCCTCATCTGCCAAGTGGAGCTAATGTTTCCTATCTGATGGGCTATGCAGGTTAGAGGAGACCTGGTACATGGGACATGGTCTCTGAATGTCCCCTCCCTCTCCTCCCTGCCGGGAACCTCTCTGGCTTATCTCCCAGTCTTGACTCGGCAGGATGAGCCTCAGGTTCTACAACCCCCAGGCCTGTGCTCTTTCTGTCTCCCTCCCTCGGGGTCCTGCCCCAGTGCCTCCTCTTAGCTGAAGCCTTGGGTGACCTCTCTTCTCATATCCCACACTGGCTCTCCCTGCGGTCTCTCCAGGTCACCCTGCTTGAGCCCTAGGTTTTGCTTATTCTGTGCAAGCCTCATTCATCAGTACTGGACGACCCTTGGTGGTGGCTCAGGCCGGAGTTCTTTCCACATCTCCCAGCAGGTCCTGCGAGGTGTTTGGTGGAATCCTAGTCTATCCGTTTTGTGAAGTTCTGGAACCCACGCTGGAGGCCTCTGTGCCTAGGTGGCACCAGCGTCCAGTGGTTCTGTGTAAGGAGCGCTGGACTCACCTGGCCCCTGGGCCTTCCAGTCCCTTCCCTGTGAAAATGGGGTGATGAGGTCCATGGGGGCTGTCCTTGGGTGGTAGTTTGGGAGAAGTTAGGAAACAGTTCCAAACACCAGGGCCAGATGACAGAGCACAGGCTGACTCAGTCATCTTTTAGGAGGGCGGATTTCTTTCCCCTTTGAGCCCAGGTTGGGCCTTAAGGGGAGAGGGTGGCACCCGGCTACTTTCTCTTCCTGGGGATCTAACCAGAGGAGATTCTAATCCCCAGGACTTAAAACCGGGTGAAGGAGCAGAGCTGAAACTTGAACCTGGCAGGGCCTTCGCCTTTCCTCTCCCTCCCCTTCCATACAATCTTCTATGACTCTAGAGAAAAACTGCCTGATTGTTTCAACCACTTCCTTTACATTTTCATACTTCTGCATTTGGAGGGCTTTGGAAGGGGTACGCCCCCAGTCGGCCAATGAACGGCGGCGTCGGGGCTGCCTCCTGTGCCCGGAGAGCCCAGTACCCGGGTTAAGAAAGAGGGCAGCGGCCCTCAGCCAGGACAGCAGAGGCCAGAAACCAGGACGACCAGACCCGACGACCCTCGGAGCCCTCACTACACACAGGAAAACTGCACCGCGCTGGGCTGTGTAGCGGGGTGCCCGCTCTTTCCAGAGTCCCTCCCAGGCCAGCCCGTGGCCGCTGCAGGGAACCGGGCGCTCGGGAGGGTGCGACAGGGGTCCCACCGCCTTGCGAGCGAGCTCCTGGATGTCCCGGCTTAGCTCTACGCCCACCGACGCCCACCCGCCCTATTCTGCTTGCGATTCAGCCCAGGGACCGCGGCTGGACTCCCTCTGGCTTGCGCAGCGACTTGTGCCAACTCCCCCTTTCATTCCTGCCCCTGTCCTAACTTCTGCCAGGAGTTGCCTTGGCTTCCACACCACCTCCACCCGCAACCAAATTTTGCGTCTGATATTGGAAGGAGGCAAGCTCTTTTTTTGGGGGGGGGTAGCAAGGTATTGAAACTAACAGTGTTCATCGGCCACTACCTTCCTGAGTGCCGCTCGCACTCCGTTGTCCCCTCTCCGTCACCCCAGAACCTGCCGCGAGGGCGGCGGGTGCGGGGAACGAGAGCAGAGTTGCTGCACACCGAGTTCCCGGTTCTTTCCTGCGTTTCGCCGCGAGCCCCTGCATAAGCGCGGGGGCCCCAGCACGCTCGGCTCCAGCCCCAGGGCGGCTCTGAAACTCCTCTCATTCGCCGTCACCCAAGCCGCACGGCTGAGTCGGAGCCGCCACCCGGGCCCGGGATCCCCTCGGTGGAGCGCGAACACCCGCAGCGCCCGAAGAGAGGACGCAGCCGCCCGGCGCCCAAGGGGCCTCCCCCGACCCCAATCCCCACCCTTCCCCATCCAGGGCCGCCTGCCCAGAGCCCCAAGCCCATCCCAAGCCCGCTCCGGTACGGTCCGGTCCGGTCCCAAGGCCGCGGCAAACCCACCTGGCCGCCCCGGGGACGCCGCTCGTTCCCGGGTCGTGTCCTGAGCGCCGCCAGGGTCCCGGGCTGGGAATCCACGCGGCAGCGCAGCTCAGGGGAGCCTGCCGCAGCCGGCGGGAGGTTGTCATTGATTCGTGCAGGGCGAGTTAAGCCATTCCAGGAGTGGTTTTGAGAGAGCACTCCCACCCCTCCCTCCAACCAGAAGTATTTGGCAGGCAGCCCCTTTTCGTCCACCTGTACTGTTGAGCGCGGACCGGGACCAATTTCACCAGTCGCGCTTTACACCTCACTTTTTGATATGCAAAGTAAGCCCTTTGCTCAAAGGGAATGCAGAAATGAAAGCAGGGTGATGGAGGAGTTCCCCGCCCCCTACTTTCCTCCTGGGTCTCACCATTTGTTTATTTTTTTTTTTTTCTCTAATATTTCACAAAATGCCTTACCATTTATCTCAAATCAGGGGCGGCTTTTCATTGTCACTGTCCCCCCCCCCCAATTCTGCATGTCTTTTATTTTTAGAGGCAATTTGATTCCCATTTGCCTGAAACCTGAGCCCAATAAAATTACTGGAATTATATGTTTTCTCTTTAAAGGGTCGTGAGTGTAACTTACCAAATAAAACACTGCACAGCAAGCATTCAAGTGGCAAGTGACAAAGAGGGAGGTGCAGGAAATAGGCAGAGAACCCTCCACTGGGTTGCCCAGGGGAAACTGGCCCAGAAGGAGTCCTGAGGCCTGAGGTGGGGGGTGCCTACGGCCGCTCCTCCCCAACAACAAACAGTATCACCAGACTTGCTTTGGCTTTGCTCCTTTCTAAGACTGACTCAGAAATGCCAACCAGAGACCCAACAGTCCACATTTGGGGTGGGCCAGCCACCAATCCCAGAAAGGTGTGGTGGGGCGCCCTTGCCCAAACTGTTCCTTGAAACCACACACCACGCCCTTTTCAAAAAGTGCCAGCTAGGAGGTGCCTGCTGCTGTCGGCCCTCTTCCCCAATAACTGTCCTTCATTTGGGGCGGGGGGGGGGACCTTCATGAACTCCTTGGTACCTAGGCTGGCAGTTCTCAGAAGTGGGGGAGGAGCAGGGGGTAGGGGGTGGGATCCTTCTTCCCCGGTAACCAGCTCCCCAGTGTGAGATGGAGAATCAGCAGGGAACAAACGAGACCAAAGAGAGGCCTGGACCTCACCACCTCTGCCACCAACATGAAAGCACCCCAAAGCCAAAGGTAAACCCCAAAGGTCCATCACTCTATGAAGGCCAAGGATGGGACGGAGGGTTTGCAGCACGCCAGGAAGAATGGTTCAGACTTAAATGCCTCCTCCAGCAGGTGCCCCCTGCCTGAAATCCCAGTGTTAATGATTCATCCCGTTGTGGGGCACACCCAGCAGAGAGCCTGCTCCAGGCAGGCAAATTTGCTTCAGGAAGGCAGGAAGGGTCTCTCTCTGTGTAGTTCTAAAACTGTAAATACCCATGCGTTCGGGGCAAGAGTCCCTACAAAGGGCTGGAAGGAGTTTGTCAGATTTTCTCTGTATGGTAGGGGGTCACGGGTAGCAGCCTGTGGGGGAGCAGAGAGGTCTGGAAGCAGGGAGGGATGAGGAAGGCAGGGGAGGGAAGGGGAGGGGGTGTGAAGTCAGGGAATTGAGCGCTGGAGGTCAGAAGGGAAGGTGCTTAATCAGGGCAGGTGGACAGTTTCCAAGACTGGATGACTCCATAGCTTTTTATCAAAAACTCCCGGAACACCCAGACCAAAGAATGAAAAGTCAAATCCCTTTGTCCACAGAGGTGCTAATGAAATACCCAATCAAGCACAACTCCACGCTCCACTCCCAGGCCCCGTGGGTGAAGGTGCCAACGCATGACCTGGATGCAGTCAGGATCAATCCAGAAGTGTTGGCTGTGTGCCCACAAGTTAAGGTTTGGTTCTGACTGCCTGGGTGGAGGTGGGGCACCATGGAGTGCCACCCTCGGAGCCTCAGGTCTTGTGAGGAGAGAAAGCACCGGTGGCTTGTCGGCGTGGGGCAGGGTCCACAGAGCACTCTTTGGGGTCCATTAAGGAACCGGGTTCTGCAGTCATGAAGATAGAACTCCTGGAGGGGGGGAGAGGGCTCCTGGAAGCGGTCCCTCAGGCCTGGAAGTTTGTGCTGCTGTGAGCAGGGGTGGGAGTGAGGGCTAGGGGACAGGGCAGCTGGCCAGGTTTACGGGGTTCTCCCAGCAGATAAACCATCAGGCCAACAAGGGAGACCCAGTTTATGGATACAGCTTCCAGCTAAAAGGAGAGAGTACAGGGTAGGGCCTGCTTTGGAAGGAGAGAGGATTGGAGCACCTCTTTCAAACCCAGCTGGAGCTGGATGTGGGCAGAAGGGGAGGAGGCAGGAGGCCGCAGGGAGGGGTGGCGGAGAGTTGCATGCCCAGCCCAGCCTGCCCCTAGGCGGCTCCTCCTAGCAGGGCTCTGGCCCCTGGACCTGAAGGAGTGTCTGAGTAGGCCAGTGGGTGGTGCCAGGGCTGACTGTATTGCAGCCAAGAGCCCCGGGGGAGAGCTGGCCACGGTCCAGCCCACTGGCTGGGTACCTTGGTGGACAGTGGATGTCATTGCACCCTCCCCCTTAATCACTGTGTGTGCGTGCTAGGCTGGGACCCACCCTTTCGGAAGGGCTGTGGGCAAAAAGTGGGGAGCCCTGCCCCAGTCCCCCTCCAGCCTCGCCTCTCCCCTGTTCTCAGCCCCCAAGCCAGCTGCCTCCTGAGAACAGGAACATAAAGGAGTCTTGGCGGGTGGGTGGGGGTTGACGAGAGAGGCTCCCACAGCCACACAGAAGGGGCTCAGGGCGGGCCAGGCTCTAGATCTGTCCCTGTGCCTCTCCTCTGGGGAGGTGGTTCGCCCCCTCCCTCTTACTCACCCCCCTCCCCCTCCTTCCCGCCCCACCCCCTTCCTGGGTCAGGTCGGTCAGAGCACTTGGAAACAGGCTGGCTTACAGACGCCTTGCCTTCCACATCTGCCTCCAAACCCACAACACACTCTTGTTCCAGGGCGGATGAAAGCTCCTGCTCCAACCACCAAGCAATGGCTCAGAAGGCTAAACAGAAGCCCAGGCAGCAAATCGGCTACCGTCAACTTGCAACTTCAGTGGTGCCTGGTCCTCAGCTGTGATGCAGGCACGCAGACAGCTCCTGTCTGGGCGTGCACACTTACCGCATGTCCGTATATACATGTGTAGAGAGGTGGACACAGACACAGGCCGTGTCATCTGAGAACACTAATCATTGCCAGCCATGGAACATCTAGCCCCTCATTTAAGCCTTGCAGCCACATCAGGAGGTAGGTCCTTTCATTCTCTCCCCTTTACTGATGAGGAAACGAGGGCTCAGAGAGGCCATATCACTTGTTTGAGGTCACACGGCTTGATAAATCATAACCACTGGACATAACTAACACCTGGGTCTTTGGACTCTGCTGCCCAGAGGCTGACCCCAGGCTTGGCCTCCGGCTTTTTGTCTGGTTCCTACAACTGGCTCCCTAAGGAGCAGTTTGCTTTGCTGGTGTGTGTGCCTCGGTTTCCCCACCTGCTAAGCAGGCAGAGTAATGGCTCTTACTGAACTGAGAGGCTGTTATTGGCCAGGAGGAGGCTGAGATGGAGGTTAGGCTTTGGTGAAGCACTAGAGCGAGTCTTCCCTAGAGGATGCACACAGCACTGGGGTTGAATGTTTCTCAAGCTGGAAACCTGGAATCACCCTTGCTGCCTCTCTCTCCTTTTGCCGCCTGCCCCCCAACCCTGCCCCAGCCAGCCATCCACGTGTAAGACTCAGATCTCCACAGCAGATCTTGGATCTACCTTCTTCCTGCCTCCTCCCCGACGGCCCCAGCCACCAGCCCGCTCCCCTTGACTTGTGCAGGCAGGACCCTTCACCAGCCCCCCTGCCCTGACTCTTGTCCTGCTCCTTCCACCCAGCGCCACCCAGGTAGTCTCCAGACGTGCATCTGGTCACATCGCAGAGCACTTAACATGCGGGCCAGACGGCTCTCCATGGCCCATGAGGCACAGGGAAATCCCTGCCCCTCTCCACACCCACCCCTGCCTCCCACCCCATCCTCCAGTCACAGGCAGACACGCCAGTTCCTCTGCTTTCCTGTTGTGGGAACTTCCTTGGCCTGCCTTGCCCTCCCCTACTTCAGGTTGTGAAGACACGTCACCTCCTCAGAGAAGGCTTCCTTGACTACCGCAGATAAATTAGAAAACCCGCCCCTCCTCCCCCATTATTTGTTTCTGACCCTTAGTCAAAGCACTCATGCAGCTTGCATACTTATATTTGACGTCATGTTTACATTGAACTGGTGGCTCAGATGGTAACCGTCTGCTTTCGATACGGGAGACCTGGGTTCGATCCCTGGGTCAGGAAGATCCCCTGGAAAAGGAAATGGCAACCCACTCCAGTACTCTTGCTTGGAAAATCCCATGGATGGAGGAGGCTGGTGGGCTACAGTCCATGGGGTTGCAAAGAGTTGGACACAACTGAGCGACTTCACTTTATATTGAACTATATTTGACTGTCCCTTCCACTAGAACAGAGGCTGCTTGTGGGCTGGGGACCCTGTATGTCTTTTTCACTGTATATAGTTGGGCTTCCCTGGTGGCTCATCGGTAAAGAACCCAGGAGACTCGGGTTCAATCTGTGTGTTGGAAAGATCCCCTGGAGAAGAAACTGGCAACCCATTCCAGTATTCTTGCTTGGGAAATCCCAAGGACAGAGGAGCCTGGCAGGCTGCCATCCAAGGGGTGGGAAAGAGTTGGACACAATTTAGCAACTAAACAACAACAAAAACATACCTGAAAAACACAAATAAACAAAAAACATATTTGATACAGGTTAGCCTCCTGACAAACACACTGGGGGAAAAAAACGCTTATAGAGAAAACCCTAGATCCGGGAGACCGGAGGACTGGCTCTAGTCCTGGCTCGGCCACTGGCAGGCTGCGTGCCCCTGGGGGCGTCACCTGCCCTCCCCCATCCTCATCCTCGTCCTCTGTAAGGGGGAACGATTCCCAGGTGGCTCAGAGGGTAAAGCGTCTGCCTGCAATGTGGGAGACCCAGGTTCGATCCCTGGGTCGGGAAGATCCCCTGGAGAAGGAAATGGCAACCCACTCCAGCATTCTTGCCTGGAAAATCCCATGGATGGAGCCTGGTGGGCTACAGTCCATGGGGTCACAAAGAGCCAGACTCGACTGAGCGACTTCACTTGGGGGAACTATGGGTGAGATGACCGCCAGGAGCCTGAGCAGGTCGACATTCAGCAGCCAGGCTGGCTTTCTTCCTCGGAGAATGAATGTGTAGGTGCCAATAAACAAACGAGGAGAGAACGCTGGCTGTCAGGCACTCGAGAGGGCTTCGGGACGGATTCGCTTCTGCTGTTGGCCCCCGGCTGACGCTTGATGCGAATCAGCTCACATCCCTGAGCACTCCTCCCACTACACCCCACTTCCCGCCACCTCTGCACAGGCTGCCACATGAGCGTGGAAACAGGACCACACACAAGTGTGGTCCAGAGCAAGTGAACCAGCAGGAGATCCAGTCAGGGCTGATTTTATCTGGGGATTACCAGCCAACAGCCATTCTCCCCCGACTCGCCACGTCTGAGGGCCCAACCTCTGAGGAGGCCTGTGCATGCATGTCCGTGGCTCCTACACCCGTCACGCTGCTTGGCTTTCACAGCGACCCTGAGTCCCACTCTGCAGATGAGGAAACTGAGGCTTAGATTAAAAAGCGAGTGAGTGGCCGAATGGAGCTCTTTGAAATCAGAGACGCAAAACTCTCGTGAGGTTAATATTCTTATAAAAACTTATGTATATAATTTTAAAGAGAATATTGATGTAGCTGAAAAAACAGAGGCGAGAAGGTGACCCATAATCCCACCACATGAGGCAATGGAACGGCCACAGGGCAGGGCCCCTAGTCTCTCTTCAGTGCTTCAGTGGCCATGACCTACCTCCCCGAAACTGGAGCGGGCAGTCCATGCCCCCCACCCCCAACCGCCTCACTAAACACAGGCTTCACCTGCCATCCTACTTTCAACAAATGTTTAATTAAACATTTAATTAAATTTTGAGGAAAACTCAACTGGCTGGAGTGGAAAGGGGCCGCTTTGGATGCACCCGGCTGCTTCCAACACGGCCCAGCTTCCTGTCAACGACAAGCCGAGTCCTCACTCCTCTAAAGTCCCCGGTTTGTACTGTGCTCACAAGGATGTCCCTGTAATCACGCAGCTCTATCACTCTGATCCTCAGATCAGATTTTATTCACATGTATTAGAATGCCAACATGAGATAACAATTCATCGGCTGTTGAGCATCGAGAACAGAGAGGGAGCCACGACTGAATCTAAGCGAAGCTTATACAGTCACAAAGTTTATCCGAATCTGCCGGTGGCCAGAGCTGCACTCACTTCTGCTCCTGGGTCTTAGGGCAGCAGACACGTCACCCAGAACCCACTGCAGTTGGCCGGACACCTTGATCTAACTCCCTGACTTCTTCAAGCACACAGAGGTGATCCAGGGAAGCCCTGGCCTTTGGTTCCCCAGTCCAGTGGGCACTGGAGAAGAAAGTGAGGCCCAGTGAGGGTGGCCGGGTACTGGGAGCCCTCCTTCCCTCCTCAGGCAGGCTGCGAGACCAGCTGGAGCTCGCCCTGGCCTCGGGTGGGAGCCTCTGAGAGGAGGTTCGGGCTGAGCACAGGGTGCCCAGGTGCCGGAACTGTTGTCTCAGGGGAAGTGAGGGGGAAGTACCCGGCCAGGCTGGGCTCACGGCAGAGTCGGTGAGCTCAGCCCGAGGGCTCAGGGCTGGGGCCTCGCCTTCCGGAATATTGTACTGCATGGCACCCTCGGGAGGAGGGGAGGGCCGCGAGCTTCAGCAGAGCAGCTGGCGCTCTGGGTGACTGGGCCTGTCACCGGAGCAGGCCGGGCGGGCGTCCAGGGAGGAGGGCTTGGTCGGTGGGGGCAGTGGCCGGAAAGGGACCACACTTCCGGCCAGGGAGGCAAGCCCCGCGTCCGTTCCTCCATCCCTCCGCCTCTTTCCTTTGCCAGGTGTGTACTGATTGCCTCCCTGTGGCCCCCACTGCTTCGGCCGTGGCTATAACGTGAATACATCACGCAACACCTTCACATGTCACGTCTCCATCCTCGAGGAGCTGATCATCCAGTAGGGGAGAGACCATGAACAGATAACCATCTACCATGAAGTCAGCTGGGTGAGGCCAAGTCTTTGTCCCTCGGTCTTTTCCTTCTTTGTCGCCCACGGCCTCTCACCTCATTTGATCCCCACCCCCAAGGGGCCAGGAGAGCAGGATTTATAGCTCCCACAGACAGTGAGGCAATGGGGTTGGGGGTGGGGAGGTGACTTGCCCAAGGTCATACTGGGCACAGTGGTGAAGACGCTGCATGTAACCTCAGCCGGCTGACTCCTTGCCCAGTGCTCCCAACACTGTCCTCCCCAGCACAGTCACCTAGACTTAACTGCAAAGCAAGAGAGGACTTAACTCTGTGCTTCTAGCAATGTCCTTTTTTTTTTTTTTTTTTTGTAAAGGGGATATTTATGCACAGAGTACTAAAAAAAGCAAGAAAGGAAGGAAGGCAAGGAGGGAGACAGAGAGAGAAAGCAAGGAAAGGAGGAAGGAAAGGAAGAAAAAAACAGGAACTAAGAATCTCAACCTTCCCTTGAGAAACAACTAACTTACCTGATAGTAAATGACCCTTATGAGACAGGACCCCGTGGGTCTAGGCAGCCTAGGGAACTGAGGTCCCAGCTACACCAGCTGCAAACTCTGGCCTTGACCCAAATTTTCTTTCGTAAATAAGACGAAAGTTGGCCTATCCTTCCTGGGTCCCTGCAAATGTGGGAGGCCCCCTAGCCCAATCAGGCTGTTGATATCCTTGGGCATAGCATGGATGCCCACTTGTCCCTTAGCTGGTGTTTGACCAGGAGGAGGAAGGGTGGTGACAGGAATGGGGAAGATGAGGCAGGGCTGCATGTGTGCGGGCACGCTCGTGTGAGTGTACTGTACATGGAGACTGGTGAGTAGAGGGGCCAGCAGCTGGGCTGGGTGACTGCTGGGGAAAGGCTACTCACCAGCCTCTTCTCTGTTGGATGAAGCAGTGAGCAGGGCTCCAACACCCTCCAGAAAAGTGTCTGCCCTAAATGCTCCCAGGGTGCTCAGGCAGAGGGTGGCCTCACCCCTCCCCTTGTGCTGGTCAGCATGCCATTGCTGAGGTGGGGGGGGGGGGCAGTGGTGAGAATGGCTAGCACAGCCCACGACCCTTCCTGAGGGTCAGACAAGCCAAGCAGGCTGGAAGGTCAGCCCAGTGACCTTCACTCATTGAAGCTGGTGTTTTCATTAAGGTCAAGGGTAGGTCTGTAGGATGAATGGGAGAACAAGGCAGAACTGAATGGTCATGATGGAGATCAAAACAAGGGCCTTGGCCTCCTACAAGGACCACATCAAAGAAAAGACTCACTGTTAACCCCCAAGGACAGGAAAATAATGATAATCATAATAGCTGCAAGCACTAAGGCATCATTTCTTTTAAACCTCGGCAACGATTCTATGAAGTCTATATATTATTATTCCCCTTTTAGAGAATGGCAGCTCAGAGCCAGGATTTGAACCCAGGTCACAATGACCACCATTAAAAATCACTTTTAATCCTGAAAAACTACATGAGGTAGCTCAGAATATTTTTGGCCTTTGAGTGGAGTGGGAGAAATCAGAATGAGACAGAAGGTTTAGTTCAGTTCAGTTCAATCGCTCAGTCGTGTCCGACTCTTTGTGACCCCATGAATCGAAGCACGCCAGGCCTCCCTGTCCATCACCAACTCCTGGAGTTCACTCAGACTCACGTCCATCAAGTCAGTGATGCCATCCAGCCATCTCATCCTCTGTCATCCCCTTTTCCTCCTGCCCCCAATCCCTCCCAGCATCAGGGTCTTTTCCAATGAGTCAACTCTTCGCATGAGGTGGCCAAAGTACTGGAGTTTCAGCTTTAGCATCATTCCTTCCAAAGAAATCCCAGGGCTTATCTCCTTCAGAATGGACTGGTTGGATCTCCTTGCAGTCCAAGGGACTCTCAAGAGTCTTCTCCAACACCACAGTTCAAAAGCATCAATTCTTCAGCGCTCAGATTTCTTCACAGTACAACTCTCACATCCATACATGACCACTGGAAAAACCATAGCCTTGACTAGACGGACCTTTGTTGGCAAAGTAATGTCTCTGCTTTTGAATATGCTATCTAGGTTGGTCATAACTTTTCTTCCAAGGAGTAAGTGTCTTTTAATTTCATGGCTGCAATCACCATCTGCAGTGATTTTGGAGCCCCCCAAAATGAAGTCTGACACTGTTTCCACTGTTTGCCCGTCTATTTCCCATGAAGTGATGGGACCAGATGCCATGATCTAAGTTTTCTGAATGTTGAGCTTTAAGCCAACTTTTTCACTCTCCACTTTCACTTTCATCAAGAGGCTTTTGAGTTCCTCTTCACTTTCTGCCATAAGGGTGGTGTCATCTGCATATCTGAGGTTATTGATATTTCTCCTGGCAATCTTGATTCCAGCTTGTGCTTCTTCCAGCCCAGCGTTTCTCATGATGTACTCTGCATAGAAGTTAAATAAGCAGGGTGACAGTATACAGCCTTGATGTATTCCTTTTCCTATTTGGAACCAGTCTGTTCCATGTCCAGTTCTAACTGTTGCTTCCTGACCTGCATATAGGTTTCTCAAGAGGCAGGCCAGGTGGTCTGGTATTCCCAACTCTTTCAGAATTTCCCACAGTTTATTGTGATCCACACAGTCAAAGGCTTTGGCATAGTCAATAAAGCAGAAATAGATGTTTTTCTGGAACTCTCTTGCTTTTTCCATGATCCAGCGGATGTTGGCAATTTGATCTCTGGTTCCTCTGCCTTTTCTAAAACCAGCTTGAACATCTGGAAGTTCACGGTTCACGTATTGCTGAAGCCTGGCTTGGAGAATTTCGAGCATTACTTTACTAGCGTGTGAGATGAGTGCAATTGTGCGGTAGTTTGAGCATTCTTTGGCGTTGCCTTTCTTTGGGATTGGAATGAAAACTGACCTTTTTCAGTCCTAGTCTTATTAATCATAATGGGGGAAAGCATTAGAGCAGACTCTTGTCTGAGGCTGTCCATGTTGTTTGGGGTATCTCAAGGCCTAGCTTAAATAGCCATCTGCCTATTAGAGTTAGCAGGCTCTACTAGCAGTGAGCTCTAGGACCAGTAAAGTCCTTGGTAAAGACTTTACACTTCCATGGAATTCTCCAGGCCAGAATACTGGAGTGAGTAGCCTTTCCCTTCTCCAGGGATTTTCCCAACACAGGGATCAAACCCAGGTGTCCTGCATTGCAGGCGGATTCTTTACCAGCTGAGCCACAAGGGAAGCCCTCCTTGAAGAATAGGAAGGTTTAACAGTCTGCACTGTCTTCTGTAGGGGAATATGGACTGCGGTGGTTGGAGCATGGCGCTGTCACTCAGAAGACGGATTTCAGTGGTGATAGGTAACTGATTGGTTTGGCCTTGCCAATGAGTGGCCCCGGGTTGAGAATCAGTGCTCTGCAAAGACATTGCCACTCACCTAGGTCCTTTGGGTGTGTGCTGAGGGTGGGGATGCGGAGCAGAGATCGCATGTTAAGCATGATTCTTTACATCAACCATTTTTAATAGCTGCATAGAGCACCAGCGAGTGGATACAATATCTCATACATAAGCACTCTGTCCTCTTGAACACTCGGAACTTTTCCATATTATAGGTAATACTAGGATGAACATTCTTATGAATGAACATCCCCCATATTTGGGATTATTGTCTTAGATTCTCAGAGAAAGGATGGGAAGTATATGAACATTTTCATGGCTCCTAACATATAGCACTAAGTTGCATTTTCCAAAAAAATATTGCACTTTAGGCTGACCTGGCAATGTTCAAGAGTGTCTGTTTAACCACAGAAGCTGCCAGTATTTCCACAATCTCACTTTAAAGATAAGGAACGGAGGCTGGACTTGTCAAAGTGACCTGTGGCCTGTCTGAAGTTACGCTTAGTCAATGCCAAACTGGGGACAAGAACTCAGGAATGTCTTATTCACCAACCAGGGTATTTTGCTGCTGCTGGCTTTCTCTACCTCCAACCAGGCAGGAGGGAAGCCATCAAGCCTGGTGCATCGTTCCCTCTCTGCCCCCTTCTCCCTGCCAGCTCTGATGTCAGCTGCCCAAGGAGCTCACGTTTCAGGGCTTTTCACTGTTTTTCTGCTTCTAAAACCCAGGCCTCTCCTCTCTCAAGCTCCCCACCTTCCGAGAACCTTCCTCCGATGGTTCAAAGGAAATCGTCACATACTTGAACTGCGGGTTAGATGTAGATAAGTGGGTGGGGAAGCAGTGGGACAAAGGCGAGGTGACAGCCAAGGGGAAAGACAAAGGCCAGCCAGACTGGCCAGAGCAGTGGGTGCCACAAGAGGAAAGACACAGCAAGAAGGTGGTTGGGGCCTGACGTGCTGATTAGGGAGTTAAATCTGAGGGACTTGAGAGCATCCCTGGCCAGACGCCTGCTGCGGTGGGGACACGGATTGTTTCCAGAGGAAAGCTGGGCAGGGCCCTTAACAGGCTATCTTGGAGGGTCTCAAAGGATCCTTAAACCCCCCAGCTAGACCATAAGAAAAACTACAAGAGTATCTGAGTATGCTCTTTTTCAGGACAGACAGCCCAGTGTGTTCATCAGATTTTCAAAAAGGTTTCTAACCAACTCCACTCCCCTTCCAAGTTTCAAAGCAAAATTAAAACGAAAGGTTCAAGTCATCTAGAAATATAAACTTTGTTCCTGAGTTACACAAACACACACATTTACCATGGTAAAAAGAGAGGAAATAATTATAGATGGTCCTTCTCAGATAGGTAGATGGTAGATAGATACGTAGGTAGGTGATAAATTGATAGATGATTGTAAATAATTGATAGATGATTTAACGATAAATGATCGACAAGCATTTGCTAGAACAGATCTATAGATAGCAAGTAGTCCCAGTAAAGAGTTATTATTTGTGCCACCTGTTTTCTTCTTTCTTCCTGCGTGACAGGGAGCTGGTGGAGCTGGGAGGAGCTGGAAAACCTGGTCCTGAGGTGTTCAGATCACTGCCCTCCAAGAACGATCAGAGGCAAAGATAAAGCCTTTGTGAAGTGACAAAGTCAGTTAGTGGGAAAATGGGATTTGGTTTCACAACTTTTCCAGAGCCATCTCTTGCGTAAGACGGGACGCCCTTGAAAACAATCACGGTGAGCCCTTCTCGAGCACTTAGTGGGTGTCGGGCACTGTGCTAAGTGCTTTACAAGTATTATCTTGTTTACTTCTCAGCAGCGCTGGTGATTCGGGCAGCACTATACCTCCTGTTTTACAAGAAAGGAAATGGAGGCCCTGGGACATGAAGTCACCAGCCCCAAAGCAAACAGCCGCCAGTGGAACAGTGGGTACCGGAAGCCAGCCGGGCTGGGTCATGGAGCTGGGGCTCGAGACAGCCTTTGAGAGCAGTCATGTCATGTGGTCAGTAATCCACCCCATCCCTGTCTTCCACAAAAGGGTTGGACCCTGAGTAGCTTGGCCCTGCTGTTCTCTTCTCCTTTAAAGGAATAGTTTAGTGAGTATACTTGAAATTATCCAGGTTTATTGTCAATACTTGTGAAAAGTGATAGTAGTATTAATGGTGGTTATAGTCATACCTCCCATTGACTGAGCATCTGAGTCAGACAATACACAAAGGCTGTATAGTCATTTTAATTCCATCCTTACATTTAATTCCATCCTTACAACGAGGCTCCAAGGTGAGTATCAGAGGGGTCTCTTTTACAGATATTGGTGCTGAAGTCCAGGGGGGTTTAGATAACCTGCCGATGTCAGCAGTGAGTGGAGGAAGGCTAGAAGGCACCCCTGCTCTTTTCAGTTCTGTCTCTTTCTGGGCCGCGCAGGGCACAGAGGTGCAGAGGTTGGCAGTCTTGCTGGGGCCTGATGGTTCGGGCATGGAAAAGGCCCAGGTAAAAAGGAAGGAAAGAAGGGGAGAAGAGAAGGAAAGGAAGTAGGGATGAAGGGGGAGATGGAGAGACAGGGGAAGAAGGAAGGGAGGGGAAGAAGGGAAGACGCGTGGTAGCACAGGCTACGCGTCAGGCAGCACCAAGGCAGGGCTGAAGGACCCAAATCTAGAGTTACAAAAGCCCCACCAGAAAATGGCCAGAGTGACTCAGCCCCCCTGAGTCACTCACTCCAGGATACAATCAGAGGTATGGCCCATGTCTTTTTGGAATTTGGCTACAGTCTTTGAGGCCAAAGCTCACTACCCCATAAAATGTTCCTGGGAGGGTCAGGTGAAGATAGGAGTATGCCTTTTCGATTAAAATCCATGGCCTTTTAGCTCCTCCCCTCTCTTGGGTTTTGATCTTGATTCTGGAAGCCCTACGGCCTGGGACACATGAAATGCAGGAGGGACAGCCAGCCCCTAGGATGGAACTAGGAGGGTGGGGGTGGACAGGGTCATAGCCATGATTCAGGGTCAAGGCTGGGAAAACCTATAACGGAGAAGCATGTAAGTCTTGCCAAGAACAGAGGCCAAAGCTGGACACAGAGTCTTGAGAGGACTGTGGGGCAGAGGCTGCAGCCAGTGTTCCACGCAGGGGTCGGGGAGGCGTGATGCTGACACCAGCAGGCATGAGGAGCTCCATCTGAACAGCCAGGAGGAAACAGTCTGGGCCGGATCCCAGGCCCTGGGAGGGTGAGAGGATCCCCTCACAAATGACCCAGTGAGCCTGGGACCCCTGGGCAAGAGGGACACTCTCTTCTGGGTGGGGCAACCCTCCGCACTCAGAGTCCTGGGGCTATTCTCTGGGGCAGGATGAGAGCTGAGCTTGACCAGGAAGTGGGCTCCCAGGAGGTGTGACTGGTGCCCACGTCCCAGAAGCCAGGCTCATCGTCCATGGCAGCCTCCAGAATCCATGCCATCCACTTTCCAGAGCCTTTACTCCCCTGCCCCGGCCTTCAGTCATCCTGGCCTGACATTTTCTTTCAGTTCAGAGAACAAAACTTTGTGTTTCTTGATCCTGAAAGTAACATCCGTGTATCAAGGAAACTACCCTGTGTGGAGGGTGATTTTATCCTACGATAAAGGCAGATTTTCGCCCCGTTTTCCTCTCTGGCCGTTTTACGGTGAGCATTTTCCCTGGTGCCCTTGCCCCACCCTCCCCCCCTCATCCCTGTACTTTTTGCCACCTCATCTTAAGTCTTACCTGCAGGTGCCTCTGGCTGGCATCTGTGTACTCAGATTAAGCAAGCCACGTTGTCACTGCTAAATGCTCAAGTCCTAGTCTTTTCATGGGAATTGCTTAAACAATCGGAAAAAGTTTGCATAACAGAAGCCAAAGAAACCCTCCCCTGGCAGTGCCAGTCATCAGCCAGCGCTGACTCCTAGAAGGAGTCAATACAGAACTCTACCCCATATTCTCTTCTCATTTGTTCTGTAGGTTTGAAACTAGAAAACCAAGCCTGTTAGAATTGGCCATAAAATAAGAGCAAATAGGCCCTTGCGTGACTTGGGCCTCAGGGAGTGAGTAGGAAAGCATGTGCTGAGTGAGTTCAACATGGTGGTTCAACATGTTCTTATTTTCCTTTCAGATTCTTGGCTGTGTCCCAGAGAGAGGAGGTAGGCAAATAAATGAGGTTTTGCTGTACCTCTAACATTCTTTATGTTACACGAGCTTTGTTTCTCGGAAACGTTAAATTATTTCTGTCTCAAGGCTGTAACATTGGTATGGTGCAGTCATCTCAGCGCAGGAAGGGGAATGCTCCTACCTTCCAGGTTTTGCTCCTTTACCCAGACGGAGAACCACTGGTTTAGTGCAAACAGGGCTATACTAGAAAAACCAGATTTTTAGATCCTTCTTTACCTTGAACTGTGGGACTAAGACGGCTGGAAATAGAAGCATATTCAGACCATCAGAGCTGCGAGGCTCCTCAGGGGTCCTACAGACCCATACCCTGACTTCACCCCTAACGAAACAGGGTGTGTCCAAGGTTACAAAAGAAGCTATTGGCTAACCCACAAATACCTCATCCACGCGAGGCTTTATGAAGTGATTAACAACGACATCCTGTGTAGTAATGTGTACATTTACAACCCATCTTGTTTCGAAGGATTTGAGCCAGCTTACAAGAATGCCTCCAATGCAAGGTAAACACACATTAAAAGTAAGAAAGAAAAATGAGGCACAGGGCAAGTAAGAGCAAAGATGGAAGCCAGGCTTGAGATGAACCCTGGAGAGATCTGTGTGCTCGATTCAGCAGAGCCCTAGAAGTGGAACCAAGATGCCCAACAGTCAAGAGTAGGGGGCGATAGGCCAGCCCTGCAGGGCTCCGCATTCTTATTCTCTGGGGCTTGCTACTTCCCTCTCCAGGCATCAGTTTGCCCATCTGTCAGATGGACAAATCCTGCCTTATAGGATCTTCATGAAAATCAACTTAAATCTTGTACGTAAAAGAAAGCACTTAAAAAGTACAGTGTACAAAAGAGCTGATCATTTTATCTTCTTGCTATCTCCTTGTGATGAATGAACTGCTATTCATTTCCATTGGCCGATGTTGACCCCAGGTGTAAACGGCTACAGTTGGTACAGTTAATTCTATATACATTCTTAAGAACGTCAAGCACTGTCCAAACACGAGATGAGAAGCCTTGTAACATTTCCTGAACTCTAATTAAGCCTATTTCCACCATCATACCTTTTTTCCTTTCCTTGGTTGGGAAAAATTAAGATATTAGAAGCAACAGGGACTGTAAAATTCTAATGTGAAGTTTGAGTACCCCCCTAGAAAATTCCTGTTTCCTGGTGCAGACCGTTGTTGCATAGTGGAGAGGAGAGAACGAGGTTGGGGAAGGGGAGTGTGGGCCCTTCAGGGGCGTCCTCAGCCGCAGTTTTGCAGGCACCATTTCGACCTGTCACTCGGAGGGTTTTCCAGCCTTATGTGTTGGGGTGGATGGAATATGGCATTTTCTCAACACCAGCCAGAGCTTTACCTAAAAGTTAACTAGCGGTCGGGAGTGGGCATGCTGGGGTTCCAAGAGGTGGGAGGGGGCAAAGGAGCCACGGAGTTTGAGCAAGCAGAGCTCTGTCCCTTATGTAGCTCTTGTCTGAGATAATAACTGGGGGTACTCACTGAGAAGAGTTTTTCAATAAACAGGGGCATCCATAGCAAGAACTATGTAAATACTATAATAATAGAAATATTAAAAAAAATATAGACAGTATGTCTGGTTTGGGACTGAACACGGGAAGGTCACTACGAGCAAAGATATCCAGCATTCTCCTTGGAAAATCATTGGTCTCACAAGGTCATTGCTTCCAGAGTCCACTGACCTGTGGAGGACAAGTAAACAGTGGGATGAATCGGCCTCAGCTGACACATGGCTACAGAAGAACCTGCATTCTGGTCTGTGTAGCCCTTCACATTTCTCATTATTTGAAGCATTAATGTAGGATTAATATCATCATCCCCATTTTATAGATGAGGAAGCGGAGAGCCGATTGGTTGAAATTATATACTTGTTGGAATGGCAAGAATCTAGTTGTCCCAGGCAGAAAGGCAGCCTGGAATCCTCACTGAAAACAGGAACTCTGGAGAAGACTCTGCATCCTGGTTCCAGCATGGCTTGCTCTTTGACCTTAGGCGAGGTCTGGACTGCAAGGAGATCCAACCAGTCCATCCTAAAGGAGATCAGTCCTGAGTGTTCATCAGAAGGACTGATGTTGAAGCTGAAACTCCAGTACTTTGGCCACCTGACATGAAGAGCTGACTCGTTTGAAAAGACCCTGATGCTGGGAAAGATTGAAGGCAGGAGGGAAAGGGGATGACAGAGGATAAGATGGTTGGATGGCATCACCAACTCAATGGACATGAGTTTGGGTATACTCTGGGAGTTGGTGATGGACAGGGAGGCCTGGCGTGCTGCGGTTCATGGGGTCACAAAGAGTCGGACATGACTGAGCAACCGAACTGAACTGAACTGAGCCCTCGCTGCCTCAGTTTCCTCATCTGTAAAGCTGTTGGCTGGATTACCTAGGTCAACATGTGTAAAGTGCTCAGAACAGCCCCTGACACATGAACTGCCACACGAACATGTCAAACACATCAACTGCCAGCTCAGAGCCCACCTCTGCAGCCCCCAAACCAAAGCAGAGCCACGGCAGGACCCCAAAAGCATGTGCTCCATCCTGCAGGAGAAATTCTGATGCCCCTCAAGGTCAGCAAAGAGGCGTCATGGGGCGGAAAGAGGGCCCAAAGTGGACGGGAGTGGGGAGCAGACACTTGGCAAGCCTCTCCAGTGCCCGGGGAACAGTCCTGCTTCTTCTCCCTTCGAGGACTTTGCCAAGGAGGAACTCACAGGCTCGATAAACCCGTGCCAAGCAGGAACGAGATGCTATCTGGGCCTGACAGGCTGACGAGTTCTGTGTGCACAGCTTCCCACCAGGGGCAAACACCAGCCCGACCGTGCACCGGCCCCACTCCCCTTCTTTGCTTTGGTGGATTTGTTTTGGTTGCTGCCAAGGGCACCCGTCAGAAATGACGGGGAGGTTTGCCTTTGGGGAGGGCTGGGAGAGTGTTAGGCAAACAAGTCCTGGCGAGCCGTCTCATAACTCTGGCCCTAACAGGCCACGGGTTGACCATGGGACTGCATGGTGCGTCCCAAAAGCCATGGGTCCATGCACCAAGGGCCAGGTCTGGACTGGGAGGCAGGCATCCCGCTTCCGGCCCGGGCTCTGCTGCTACGAGGCTCTGTGTCCTTGGCCAAGTACTTCCTCCTTCCAGGTCCTCACTGTTCTCATTTGTAAAATGAGGGTCTTGGGAGGTGGAGGGGGTGATGAGTGCAAAGGCCCTTTTTGGCCCTTCCATCTGTGAGTCTGCAGGAAGCGCCATAGCATTCCAAAGGGCTGCAGGTAGCTCTGCCTTCTCGTGGCTCCTGGGTCCTTTTCTGGAAGACCCTCGGTTGTTACTATTGACATGGCAGCATGGAGGGGTGTCTGTGCATTCAACAGACATGGAGCGTGAGGGTCCCCACGTCCCTCACCCTGTCCTGGTGGGAAGAGAAGAGGATCGACGCCACTGGCAGAGGATGGCACGGAGAGCCAAGGGAAGACTGCCAGGCACAGCCTCCGCCAGCTCACCTGGCCCTCCGTGTGCTGTGTGTGGGGAGCACCAGCCTGGGAAGCCCGCGGCCTTGGCCACATCCCTTCCCCCTCACAGGAGGTCCCTTCATCTGAAAATACCCAGAGCAGAACTAGCTGACCTTGCTCATCCTCTGTTCCTGCACTGTATTGGTTATTGCATGTCCGTTACACACAAGCACTGGAGTGGGGTTGGGAGAAGGGCGAGATTCAAGGTCCCCTTTGCCCTCAAGGAGCTGACCCCATGTCCTCACCATCACTTAATGAATTGATTCATTTATTGAGTACCTACTATGTGCCGGAAGCATCTGGAAAGGGTAGGGGTCATGATCTATTCTTTTTTTTTCCTATCCAGTTCCCCTTGTCCTAATATATGAAATATCTGCACATGTGGTGGTTAAGGGTACAAACCCTAGAGCCAGTCTGCCCAGGGGTGACTCCTGATGATGTTCCAATGACCAGGTTCAGTTTCTCTGACTGTAAGATGGGAAGAATGATAATTCCTACCTCCCAGGGTTCTTATGAGAATTCAAAAATTTAACACTTTCAGAACATTTAGCATAGGGCCTGGCATGTTGACGGTCCCCAGTAACTGTCTATAAATAAAATATTTACCAAGATGAATAGAGCCAGCCTGCTATAAATTCATCATCAAGAGAAAGTCACACACATGCACTTTCCTTCCTATTCTAAATGATGTGGGCACTGTTAACTTAGCCATCAGGCTCTGTGTTCACAGACAGTGCAAAGGCAAACTTCACCGCAGCTAAGCTTAACTATCCTAAGTTCCAAATCGGTAAGGTTCAAGTTCATGAGCTTCTACTATAACCAAAACTAGTCATCATTCATTTCATCCTATTTCCTCTCCAAATACTTAGTTGAAACTGAGACTAGTATTCTAGCTGACTTGAATTTCTCCAACTTTTGGTCTTCCCGGCCCCTCGTGCCAAGGCAGGACTCACAGGCCACGCTCAGCAGGCAGGACCCCAGAGGTGGGGAGAAGCACAGATCCCACTGAGCTCAGGGCAGCCTAGAGCTGAGAACAGGGGCCTCCAGTCCCAAGGCTCAGGATCTGTGGGCTGTGGTCTCCTAACATAATGCCTGGCAGGGTCCCAGGATGACAAGAGCCCCTGCAGGAACAGACATGCTTTGGTCTTTTGCAACCTGTTCCAATATTGGCTGAGGGCAGTAAATGGAAAAGTCACAGGATAAATCTCACTTGGAGTTGCCAATTTGGTTCATGCTTAGACCCACTTCCAGACCCACAATTGCCTTGGGCACAATGACTGGGCTTGAAGTGACCAAAGCTGATGCCAGACTCCTAATGGTGGTCACCACTGGGACAACTACCCCAGAGAAACACCTCACTAGCACACTCAGGGAGAAGGAGCTGGAGCCCCGAGCCCACAGGCCTTTGGGGTGGTCTTCTCACTTCTTCCCAAAATATGTTTCACCAGCTTCCTCACTGAGGGCTCACTCATTCAGCTCACCAGTACTTACTGCACATCAACTCTCTGCCACACAGGTGCTAAGCTAGGTCCCCAACATGAAGCCACCCTACAGCGAAAGCACACTGGGCTGAAGCTGGGAGATGAGGTCAGAGTTCCAGCTCCATCACTAAGGATACGTGTGACAGGTCACTTCCCTCCCTGGCTCTCAAGGGCCTCAATCCATAAAAACCCAGAACTGGGCTGAGAATGCCCTTGGTCCACTTCTGTTAAAGATCCTTTGTTATTTAATCTGTTAGGCAACATCTCTGCTTGGCAATTTGATCTCTGGTTCTTCTGCCTTTTCTAAATCCAGCTTGAACATCTGGAAGTTCACAGTTCACGTACTGTTGAAGCCTGGCTTGGAGAATTTTGAGCATTACTTTACTAGCGTGTGAGATGAGTGCAATTCTGCTGTAGTTTGAGCATCTTAGGCATTGCCTTTCTTTGGGGTTGGAATGAAAACTGACCTTTTCCAGTCCTGTGGCCACTGATGAGTTTTCCAAATTTGCTGGCATACTGAGTACAGCACTTTCACAGCATCATCTTTTAGGATTTGAAATAGCTCAACTGGAATTCCATCACCTCCACTAGCTTTGTTTATAGTGATGCTTCCTAAGGCCCACTTGACTTCACATTCCAGGATGTCTGACTCTAGATGAGTGATCACACCACCGTGATTATCTGGGTCGTGAAAGTCTTTTTTGTATAGTTCTTCTGTGTATTCTTGCCACCTCTTAATATCTTTTGCTTCTGTTGGGTCCATACCATTTCTGTCCTTTATTGAGCCTATCTTTGCATGAAATGTTCTCTTGGTATCTCTAATTTTCTTAAAGAGATCTCTAGTCTTTCCCATTTTATTGTTTGCCTCTATTTCTTTGCATTGATTACTGAGGAAGGCTTTCTTATCTCTCCTTGCTATTCTTTGAACTCTGAATTCAAATGGATATATCTTTCCTTTTCTCCTTTGCCTTTCACTTCTTTTCTATTCACAAGTATTTGTAAGGCCTCCTCAGACAACCATTTTGCCTTTTTGCATTTCTTTTCCTTGGGGATGGTCTTGATCCCTGTCTCCTGTACAGTGTCATGAACCTCCCTCCATAGTTCTTCAGGCACTCTGTCTATCAGATCTAATTCCTTGAATCTGTTTTGTCACTTCCACTGTATAGTCATAAGGGATGCGAAGAACTGACTCACTTGAAAAGACCCTGTTACTGAGAAAGATTGAAGGCATGAGGAGAGGGGGACAACAGAAGATAAGATGGTTGGTGGCATCACCAACTCAATGGACATGAGTTTGAGTAAACTCTGGGAATTGGCGATGGACAGGGAGGCCTGGCGTGCTGCAGTCCATGGGGTCGCAAAGAATCGGACACAACTGAGGGACTGAACTGAACATCTCTGGTGTACAGACAGTGGCAATCTTGGTCAAAGAGCTCCAAGCTTGTAAAAAAATAAAATAACCACAAGCCTAGCAACCCACGAAGTTCTCCATAGCCACAGGGAGGGTTCCTGGTTTGCTCCCTGTAAACAGAAGAACCAGTAGCCTTGGGGATGAATTTGAAGAACTGGCCACAGGGAAACGGTAGGGCAGAGCAGGGGAGGGACAAGGGGGACTGATGTGGCTCCCTTTCAGATGTGATCCGAGGGATCCCCGAAAGGGGTCCTGTGCCCCAAATAGCCCCCCTCCCCCAATCTGGTGTCCTGCCTTTGGAATTTCTCCATTTGCAAGTCACTATGTGGGAGTGGAGGGGTGGCATTCCATCGCAGGGATCTGTGCAACATGCAGACGCTAGAGAAGGATGAGGTTTTTCACCCTGCTGAGGCTGCCTGGGTCTTCTCTCCCTGCCAGCCGGGGCCTGGGCAGCCTGTGGGCACCGAGGCTCTGAGGCCAGAGAAAGAAGGGACCCTGTAGGGATCCTTAGGGGGTTGGGGGCGGGTGGGGTGCGGGGAAAGAGACAAAGAGGGCACGCAAAGAACCTGAATTCTGCAGGAAGGGTCGGAGTGGGAGGGTTGAGGGCCAGAGCTCGCCGCCTCCCTGCGGGTAACCGATTCCTGGGAGGAGCCCACAGGGAGAGGGGAGGGAGAGGGAGGGCGAGTCAGGAGAGAGGGTGGGGCCGCACGGGGGTGCGGATTCACAGAAAAATGCCCGAGTGTGGTGATGGTAGAGGGCGCAGGGCAGCACCCCGGTTCGCGGAGCCCACGCCCCTCGAGTTACCCGGCCGGTTCAGACTGGTTCGCCCACCTCTCCCTCCCCACCAGCCCCTCCGGTTTCATCCCTGAGAAATCAGAATCGGAGCGTGATGCAACCACAGCCGCCCCGCCCCGGCCGCAAGCCCTCCGGACTCCGCGCCCGCCCCACCGACGCCCCCTCCCAGGTCCTGCCGTGTCCCCGCCCCTCCCCGGCGCCCCGCCCCTCCGTCCCCTCTGCGATCCTGCACCCCCGGCTCCCCCCGTCCCCGGAGTCCTCGCCCTCCTCTGGGGCATCCTGGCTGGCTTGGCCCCTCCCCTCCACCGCATCCCTCCGGGTCTCTGCGCTGTCTTCCTCGTGCCCCTCTCCGCGCCCTCTTTCCCCCGGGCCTCTCCTCCGCATTCTCACCCTGCCCTAGCCCGACCTCATCACCCGCCCTCCTCTCCTGGAGGCCGCGGCGCCTCCCCTGACCGCGGGTAACGCTGGAGAGGCCGGCGCCTGCCCCCGGCGGGAACTGCCCTGACACGAGATGGGGGCGGGGGCGGCTGGGGGTTGAGGAGGGGGCCCGAGGGCCGTGAGGGTATAACGCGGAGCCGGACCCCCGCCCTCGTCGCCGCATCCCACTCCCACCCCAACCCCACTCGCCCGCCCACCCCCTTGCAAGGCTTGGTGCCAGGGCCCAGCGTAGGCCAGGCAGCCAGCCAGCCAGGCTCAGCTATCAGCGGGGTGGAGGGCAGTGCCAGCTGCAGGCTTCTCTGCCACCCCAGCAGCCCTGGGCCTCCCTCCAGCAGCACCTTCCACCTGAAACTGGAGCGGGCCGGAGGTGGGGGGCTGGGGGGAGCGGGGTTGGTTTGTCAAAGACAGAGGACCCCGCTGCACCTGGGCATCTTGCTACAAGGGGGAGGCTGGGGCTGATCCTGAGTCAGGGCTAGACTGAAGTCCAGCTCGTTTATTTTCTGGGTGACCTCAGGCAAGTCACCTCTCTGCCTCAGTTTTTGCATTTGTAAAGTGGAGATAATAATAATACCCACCTCCTGGCTGTTGTGACTTTTGGTGCCTGGCACATAATAGTTGCCTGGAGAATCCCATGGACAGAGGAGCCTCTTGGGCTATAGTCCATGCTGTGGCCAAGAGTCCGACACGACTGAAGCGATTTAGCACACTTGCACACCCGCACACATAAAGTAAAAGTGAAAGTCGCTCAGCCTTGTCTGACTCTTTGCCACCCCATGGACTATACAGTTTGTGGAATTCTCCAGGCCAGAATACTGCAGTGGGTAGCCTTTCCCTTCTCCAGGGGATCTTCTCAACCCAGGGATGGAACCCAGGTCTCTTGCACTGTGGGTAGATTCTTTACCAGCTGAGCTATCGGCGAAGCCCAAGAATACTGGAGTGGGTGGTATATCCCTTTTCCAGTGGCTTTTCCTGACCCAGGAATCGAACTGGGATCTCCTGCATTCATAAATAATAATATCAGTATTAATTTATAATTTGAATATTATTATTATCTCCCTGAGGGGGGTTGCCATTTACCAAAGGGAAATAGAGTAGAATCTGTCATTAAAGATCTATTAGGTGCCTGTTATGGACAATGAAGGCCACTTGGCATAGTGCAAGAGTCTTGGGAGTGAGATGTGGGTTTGAATCCCAGCCCTGTCATTTGGTAGCTGTGTGATCTTGAGAAAGTTACCTCTCCTTTCTGAACCACAGCCCCCCAACAGTAAAACAGTGCCAGTAATGCCCACTTGGCAGAGTCAGTGCAGGAAATGAATGAGGTAATGTCAGGAGAGTGTCTAGGGCAGTTCTCAGAGCAAAACAGGTGCCTCTCAGTGAATGAGAGGCATGGAGAAGGTCAGGGGGATGGAAAGGACAGACTCAGTTTCTGCCATGTGGGACCTCTGGGGAGATAAGACTTACATGTGAAAAAAAAATACCACTAACTCAATGGGATCCAAGCTCAGAATCAATTCCAAGGTCAGGAAGAAGTGTTGTGGGAGAGGGGGCATGCCCTTAGCATCCATGAGAACAAATAAACTGCTAAGGGTGGAATCCCAGGCATGGGTGGGGGTGCTTCTGAACAGCTCCCCCTCCTCCGTCAGCTACTCCCTGCACCGCCCCCCCACCACAGCGTTCTCCCACCAGGATCAAGGCAGCAGTCATGGGGCTTGAGGGGTATGCAGTTGCTCCAGGATGGGTGTCAGCATTCGCTTCACTAGGGGAGGCCCTTATAGGAGAAAGAGGAATTTTAAGGGCAGTTGGAAAAGGAGGCCTGAGCACAATCTCCACCCTTTCAAATGGCTGTCAATGAGGCAGAACACCATTGCCACCCACAGCTATGGCTGTGAGACTGGAACCGGGTTCCCTCATCTGTGAAACAACAGGGTGGGCAGGATGCTTTCTAGGCCTCCTCAGCTGCAACCCTCCACCCTTCTTGAAAGCCATACTTGCTCTGATCTGTAGGAATGTGGGGGAGAACCGCTCCTCCTTGGAGGTGCAGGGCTTAGCCCCATCAACCATTCCATGGGCGGGCTCGGAGCCCTCCTTAGTGGAGCAGGAATGAGGTGGGATTCCACCCTGGGACAGGATCCCTGACGCTGGAAGGTCAGCAATTTAATGGAATATGACTCGTGGAGCTAGAAGGAGCCTTGCAAGCAGGCATCCAGCCCTCTCACTTACAGATCAAGAAACAAAAGCCCAGAGAAGTCAAGGGACTTGTCCAAGCTTCATGTGTTTCTTTTGGGGCAGAGCTGAGGTTCAACCCACTGCAGCATAGTATCTCCAATGAATTTATTAATAGTTCACAGCAACAACAACAAGAGATCCCAGTGAGCTGGTAACCAAGGTCAATCAAAACTTCTCTGAGTTTCTCTCATGAAAGCAAAATGGAAATGCTTTCGCTTCACGACCAGGTAAGAAAGTGTTTCTCAAAGTGAGGAAGTTGTCTAAAGGGCCCACACGGCCCCCATCAACACTGTCCAAGGCTGGAGGTGACCAGTGGGGCAATGGGCAGGGGCTCCTGTCAGGTTGGGGCGGGGATTTGCTTTTGTGATCAGCACTGCAGGCTCCCTGAAGAGAGTCCAAGGACACTGGGCTTGAGGACTAATATGCATTTTTATTCTACAATAATTTTCATACTGAGTTCAAGAGGCACCGGCTCCAAGTACATAAAACCAAATCAAATTACATTAATTGATTTTATTGAAACCTGCTGCAGTTGTATTCAAGCCCACAGTCAGGGGCATGACCCCTGTGGAATACCAAAGGGGCTTTTGAAATAATTAAATTAATTACACCCTGGGTTATGCACAAGGGCTTGCTCCTCGTGCTCAAGGCAGGCAATGCCTGCTCACTGCCATGGGTGACATGACTGACCACAAAGTAAGATGCTGCCTAGGGGAGCCCAAGGCGCACACCTTCCATTCCGGGGTGGGTCGTCTTTGTGCTTTTTAGGCAAACACAGATCCACACAGGCACACACACATATGGTCACCGGCTAGAACGGCCCTCTCTCTTTCTCTCTGCCGACTTATGGTCCAAGTCAAGCACTCGCCCCATCCTCCTTGTCCTCCTCGCTCCTTGCTCTGCCTCCTTTCCTGACCACCCCCCACCCTGGATCCCCCAGCACTTACATCCATACCCTTGGAAGATGCACTTTCAGGTTACCCTTTCTTTCATGAGGGGCTACCTGGTATGACTAAGTAAAAGATGAGAAGCCCCTCGAATGCAGAGAATGGGCTGTGACCCTCTCTGGATCTTTCAGGAAGCTCAGCCAAGCTCTGTATACGGAAGAAACTCAGGACATTTATTAAACACCTACTATGTGCTAGGCACTAGTCCAAAACTTTACATGGAGTGTAAAAAAACTAAGTGGAGCTCTGTTGCTTCTAAGTAAATCTTAAAACAATTCCATAAACCCTGTTGCTAATCAGGTGATGGTATCACCCTTCCGATTTGACGATTTACCTACAAACAAATCCCAGTGTCCCTGGTGGAAGGGCTACTCCTCACCAACTTTCATTTCACAGAGGACGTTTTGCAGATCCACAGGGGGAAGGTTCTGGCGCAAGGTCACAGAGTGGTTCAGAGGATGAGCACCCTGTATCCTGTCGGCTCCCAGCTCTGAACACATCTGTCCAGGGAAAAAAGTCACCCATGATTCCAGTTACTCCTGTACTGGGGGCTAACACGCCAGATTAGCCTGTCCTACAGAGAAGACGCTGGGTGTCCAGGGACGGAGTCGCCCACGTTCTGTGGCCTTGTGTGTATTCCAGGAGCAAAGCAGGGCAGAGTGGGGACCTAGCCCTTCACGGACCGAACCCTTACCCCATAGCCCCATCAAGACCTGCTCTACCCTTGCCTTAACCTGTCAGAATACCGTAGGAGACAAAGCCTGCTGCCCTACCCCTGTTGCACAACAAGCTTTCCAAACCCCCACCCCCACCGCAGCCCTCTCCCCGCTTCCGCACGCCTCTCACGACCCTCAAGACTACACTCAAAATAGAGCCCTGGATACCAGCCAACGTGAATCCCCTCCCCGACTGTGACCCTGAGCTGCTTGGTAATAACGACGAACACAATCCTCGTAACCGCGACAGCCACTCTTCACAGAGCTTTGTACTGCTCCGTGCCAGGCACTCCTACGCCTTGCCTTTCCATCTAATCCCCACAATCACCTCACCTGACAGGTGAGGAAACTTAGGTGAAGGGAGGTGAGAAGCTGGCCCAAGCACACAGAGCTCGTAGCTGGTGGGGCCTGGATTCAAAGTCAGGTCTATGGCACGCCTTGCTGGCACCCCCGCAGACTACATCTTCCTCATATTGGTGGGCTGATGCTCCCTCACTGCATTCTTTAGATGAGGATACTTATTTTTAAAGTTGTGGTAAAATATATATATAAAATAAAAGTTGGCGCTGTAACCGTTCGAGGGCATGATTCAGGGGCACTGATTATATTCATGCTGTTGTGCCACCGTCGCCACTATTTTGAAATTTTTTCCATCAGCCCCAATGAAAGCTCTGTAACTACTAAGCAATAACTTCCCAATCCCACCCCCTCCAACCCTCACCCCATCTCGCGAATCCCTGCTCACCTCCAGTCTCCCTTCTGTCTCCATGAATTTGCCTGCTCTAGATATTCATACAAGTGGAATCATACAACATTTGTCCTTTGCCTGCAAAGCCAGTTCTCTTCAACAGTAAGCCTGACCCGTCAACTTTTTAGGCCCTCAGTCTCTCACCGGCCAAAAGGGCACAAGGCCTTGGCCTGCCTTCGTCACCAGGAGGTTGTGGACGCGTGACAGCTTGCGGGTGGGGATATCACCTCGAGGAGGGCCAGGCCTTGGAGGCTCAGCATCCCCAGCTACTGAAGTTTGAGAAAGGTCTCGTTGGGTCCTGAGGGGTTACTGAGGGGACCAAAGAAGCAATGTTTTCGGCTGGGGTGGTGGTGGGGGGCAGAAAGCGGACTCTCTAGAAGGGAAAGGTGGCAAGAGGGGGACCCTGAGACCTCTGGGGGCCTGGGCAGCACTGCTTTGGCACAAGGGGGCCAAGGCGGGCCTTGTATGGACTCTAAGGAGTACTGCACCCCTGGGGAGAAAAGTGGCAGCCCAGCCAGAGTTCAATAGCCCCCTCCCACCAATTTGGGGCCCACAGACTCTTCACCTCCTCCCCACTATCTGCCCCTCCCTGTGGTACCAGCTGGGCAATCACCTTCCTACCTGGGGCATTACTCGTGCAGCTAGCACCCCAGCTCCCCCCAAAAGCCTTCCCGCTCCCCAGTGGTTCCTCTCCAGCTCCACTAGGTCCTTTTCAATCTACATCACGTGATGTACCACACTGTGGGGGGTGGGCAGTGTCTTTCAGGGTGCACGCACAATGGAAAGCCTTCTGCACTAGAGTCCTGGGGCTGCCACCTTCTAGCCGATCTAGGGCAGGCGGCTCAACCACCCTGAGCCCCAGCGCTTCATCCGTGAAGTGGACGTGATAATGCCCACTGCCTGCGGGCTGTCCTCAGGACCAGAGCGAGGCGTGTCTGTGACTTGTAACCTGGGCGTGTGGCGGAGCTACACAGAGACGCAGCACACGACGTGGCAGATCTTCCTGACACTCAATTCTACTCAACTCTTTGGGGGAAAATGCGTCCTTTTTATATTAAAAAAAATAGAGATGATTATGGAGGAGAATGAAAAACTTGGATTGCTTTTAAAAGACCAAACAGGCAACTTCCAGGGCATTTCTAGCTTTCTGGGAGCCATGTTCGTGGTTCTCTCGGAATCACAGCGTGCACTGCCCCCTTTGTTGGAAGGGTGTTTCTGGGATGCGCTGGTGAGACCAACTGCCTGGCCTGTGGCAGGTGCTCAGGAAAGGGCAGCTGTGATGTTTCCCCCAGTTGTCGCGGGGGGATGAGTTTAATGCAATGGCATTGCAACCCCTCTGATTGGTATTGTCTCTTGGTCCCCTTGGGAGAGGCAAGGCACAGGGTGGGAATCACGTGGGGCTGCAGTACCAGACTTTCTGTCTCTGCTTCACCATCACCGGCTGGATGCATATCCTTGGACATATCACTCAATTTCTCTGCACCTGAGTTTATTCCCCTACAAAGTGAGACAGCGTCTTAACAACTCATTATCAAAAAAAGACAAATCCAATTTAAAAAGGAGCAGAAGACCTGAAGAGACAGTTTTCCAAAGAAGACATCCAGATGGCCAACAGGCTCATGAAAAGATGCTCAACATCACTGATCATCAGGGAACTGCAAATCAAAACCACAGTGAAATAGCATCTCACACTTGTCAGAACGGCTGTCATCAAAAAGACAAGAAATAACATCCTCATGTTGATAAGAACGTAGAGAAAGGGAATGCTCATGCACTATTGGCGGGAATGCAAATAGGTGCTGCCACTGTGGAAAAGTGTATGGAGCTTCATTAAAAAAAGTAAAACCAGAACTACTGTATGATTCCGCAATTACACTTCTGGGTATTTATATGAAGAAAAAGAAACACTAACTCAAGAAGATATATGCACCCAATGTCCACTGCAGCACTGTTCACCAAAGCCGAAGTATGAAAGAAACCTGAGTCCATCAGAAAAGATGAATGGAGAAAGAAGATGTGGTATAGATAGATACAATGGAATGTTGTTCAACCATAAAAGGAGAAAAACATCTTGCCATTTGCAGCAACATCAATGGACCTAGAGGGTATTGGGCAAAAGGGAAATAAGTCAAACAAAGACAAATACCATATAATTTCACTTACATGTGGAATCTAAAAGCAAACAAACCAAACAGAAACAAACTTACAGTTACAGAAGAAAACAGGTGGTTTCTAGAGGGGAGCAGGGTGGAGGAGATGAGTGAAACAGGTGAGGAAAACGTAGAGGCGTAAACTTCCAGTCATAAAATGCGTAAGTCACAGGGATATATCGTAGTACACAGGGAATACTGTCAATGAGACTGTAACAACTTTGTATGGTGACAGACGGTAAGACTTTCGTGATCATTTCATAGTATATAAAAATATCGAATCACTGGGTTGTACACCTGAAATTAATATAATATTATAGGTCAATTATACTTCAATTAAAAAAAAAAAAGAAAGAAGACAAATACCCTAACAGCTCCCTTGCAGAGCTCTGTGCAGATGACATCAGAGCTCGCTGGAGGAAACAGAGTCAAGGATGGAGAAGTGCTCACATGCTTGTTTCACTTCATGCTCCCACTGAAGCTTGGGGAGGCAGGTGAGCAAAGGCAGAGGGCTTTTTGCGAGCACACCCAGAGCCCTGAGTGTGAGATGTTGCTACCACAGCCCTGCAAGGCAGACAGGGCAGGGGTGGTGCTGACCACTCTGGAGATGAGGATCCGGGGCCCTCAGTGGAGCTGGAGCCCGTTTCTGACTCCCAGTGGATGGCTCAGCCTCCTTCTAGCACTCAGGGCTGCTCAGAGGTGAAAGGCAGGACCTCAGTGGGCAAGGTGACAAGGAGCTCCTTGTCACCTCCACGTTCATTCAGAGGCAGCAAGGGTGGGAGAGTGGGATCCAAGCCCTTTGAAAAATCTCCTCGCGGTCCTGAGATTTTGGGATTCTAACTGGCTCCCAGATTGAAAAGATGCTCAGCATCACTAATCATCAGGGAAATGCAAATCAAAACCACAGTGCAAAAAGAAAAAAAAAATACATAAAGAGACTAATAAATCCACCTGGACTGGAAGTTTAAAAAAGAAACAAACCACAGTGCAAAGGCTCTGACTTTATCTTTTCTACATTTGCTTATTGCATTTCACTTGGTCGCTTCTTTTCTGGAGAGTCTTGTCCAGAGCGCAGTGCCTGGTGACTGCTTAAAAAACACTTGGTGACGGTCCTGCTGAAGTGGCCCTGGAACCTACCGTCTACGCTGGAACAAACCCTCTGGGACTCAGGCATTGCGGCCACTGACACTGGGCATCCTCTGAAAACCAAGCAGGGCGGAGGCTCATTGGGGCTGTCCTCACTGAACAGGAGGAAGCTCTTCGCTGTGTCCCTGTTGCCCAGCCCCGTCCCCAGACAGCCCCCTCCTCCATCGGCAGGAGGATCCGGTCTCGGCTCAGCCCTGGCCCCTCCACCCCCTGCTGCCGGCCCTGCTGAACCCCATCCCACCCTTCCACCAGAGCTGTCAGTGTGGTTCCCCACACAATGGCCATCCGGAGGTAGTGCTGTGTCCGGTCCCTCCTTGGCCGGAGGCAAAGTCCAGACCCTTCCTCCACCCTCCCAGGCCTCCCACCCACGCCTGAATCTCTACTTTGAAAACTTCCCATGGACCAGTGATCTCTAGGCCACAGCGGCACACCACCCTCGCGTCCCCTCCCAGTCCAGGCCGCCCCTCCCACGGGCCCCAGCCTACCCATTTCCTCTGCCCTTTTCACCCTTTGGCGCCAGGACCAGCTATTCTGAGCCTCTGGCCCAGCTCCTTCCCCTGCCAGCTGCTCCCTTACCAGGGCCTTCATTTCTTGCCTCTTCTTTTTGGAGTGGACCCTTACTTAGTTCTGCCAACAAACAGCATGTGTTCCTATGATACAGGAACACCAAAGGCAGCAAGATTCAGCGCAGATCTAAATGCTTGGGTTGTGCGTGCATGCTGAGTCACTTCAGTTGTATCCGACTCTTTGAGACTCCATGGACTGTAGCCCCCCAGGCTCCTCTGTCCATGGGAGTCTCCAGGCAAGAATACTGGAGTGTGCTGCCCTGTCCTCCTCCAGGGGATCTTCCCAACCCAGAGACTGAACACACCTCTCTTACGTTTGCATTACCAGGCAGGTTCTTTACCACTAGTGCCACCTGGGAAGCCCCAAATGCTTGGGTTACTTGTTTGGAAATGTTAAATGCAGGCCACTGCATTGCTGGGTATGTGTGTGCATGTGTGTGTGTGTGTTTATGCGCGCGCGCGCGTGTGTGTGTGTGTACACACCAATGGACTCTCAGTCCTTCCAAGAAGCTTTTCAAAGCAATCTTTCTCCCCCCTTGCCAGAAACAATGAATTAATAAGGATGAGCCCCAACAGGATTAATAGTCCCTTTCTGGTTACCCAAGCTTCTTGCTTCTTTCATGACACAGCAATCACTGGATTTCAAGGTTTCTTGGAGAAGATGCTAAAACAATTACTGCAGATCTTATAAAATTACACTGAAAGGTATGTTTGAAAAGATAATTTTCTGTATTCGGCTCTGTGAAAAGTTTCCCACAAAAGCAGCAACAGTCAGATAAAGGTCCCCACCCACATAAAACAGTTTTGGTAGATTTTCAGATCCCTTTCAGAGTGTAAGGAAGAGACAGGAGAGAAGGACAGTGCCACAGAAAGGAAAAACAAGCCCCTATGTCTTGATTTGGCCTTGGTGACTGGGAAAACACACTCCTGGGGTTGTCCCGGTCAATATTTGATTCAATGAGCTTATCAGCCAGACCTCAACCTGTGGGAAACAGACAGAGCCTGGCACAGGAGCTGGGTGCTGGGTCAGGTGTCCAAGATGATGGCTGAGTAGGTCCAGGGCCTCCTGGTCAAAGGCCTCCTGCAAAGAGGCCCTCGGAAAATGTTTACTTTCTGGATTTCTGCACCAAAGCTTTCTGATCCTGAAAACTGAAAGTGAAAGTCACTCAGCTGTGTCTGACTCTTTGTGACCCCATGAACTACACAGTCCATGGAATTCTCTAGGCAAGAATACTGGAGTGGGTAGTCGTTCCCTTCTCCAGGGGATCTTTGCAACCCAGGGATCAAACCCAGGTCTCCCGTGTTGCAGGCAGATTCTTTACCAGCTGAACCACAAGGGAGGCCCTCTGATCCTGAAGCTCCAGCCAATTTGTTTTTGACAAATACATGGTTGGTGTGCAGATTTTCCTAAACATGACACAAACCATAATGGGGAAAAACATGATAGATGTGATTAAAGCTCAAACTTTTCTATGATAAAGATACCACGCACAAGTTAAAAGTCAATAATCTAAGCGAAAAGTATTAGCATTATGTATAACAGACACGGCGTGAACCGAAAATATACAAAGAATTCCTCTGAACCAATAAGGAAAACCATGAAATATAAATGTTCACTAAAATTATTTAAACTGTCTGATCTCACTGATGATTTTTAAAATATAAAAACCAGCTCGTAGGTGCTTATGAAGAAAGAGGGATAGGTATTTTAGAGGAAGGGCACTGGATTGAGAGAGAAGACCTGAGGTTCAGTCATCTGTCCTGTGAGACCTTGGACAAATCATTTCTCCATCTAGGAAAGTTTTCTAGTTGATATTTTAGTAGAAGTTGCATGAGGAATGGGGTCTTGTGTCTTTGGCATCAGGCATAAAAATAGCTTCTTAGATCTTCCTCTTTCTCCAAGCTGTTCCATTATGTTTATCATAATATTTATCGCACCCTTCTTCACCACCCCCTTCACTGTAGAAGATTTGAAACAGAGGTGTCAGTGGGTCTGCTTCCCTGCTGTGGAATTTGAGAGGACGGAAGGGAAGTGGCTGAGCTCAGACCCCCTTAGCAGCGCTTGGTATGTGTGACAGCTGCCCTGGGGCTCTTGGCCTGTCTCCATGCGGGCCCGCCTGTGCCATAGAGTCTGCTGGCCAGACAGCAGCATGAGGGCTGGGAGCAGGAGGCAGGCAAGGGGCAGATGATAGAAAGGGGAAGCTCAAAGGAAGAGTGAGGACTTGACGGCCAGGCGGCTTTGGGTTTGAATCTCAACTCCTCCCCCTCCTGCCTGTGGACTGCCTAGCGCATCAATCTGTTTCTTGGAGTCTCAGGTTTCTCTTTCACAAAATGGGTGCAACGTTCTCGCCTCCCAGGCTCATTTCCTGGCCATTACCTGTACCACTCACCAGTGAGGCCGAAGAGACAGCGTCGCCCTGCTGACACTGAACTCCTTCGGCTCCCCCAAACCAGACTGGACAACACCGTGGGCTGGAGTGATGTCTGTGGAGGGGGCAGGGGCCCCAGAGTTCTGAGAAAGCTGGACTAGTGCCGGGGCCCTGTTGTGGTCCCTTTTGAAGTTCCAGCACCTGGCATTTTGCCTTGTGTGTGGAGGGCACAAGATAACATGTGCAAAATGAATGAATAAAATTTATGGATGAGGAAGCCAAGGGCCAAAAAGGTGAAGCGATATCCTCAGGGCTACACAACCCATTAATTACTCAGAGAGGGTCAGGGAGCCTTTCTTTCTTTCTTATCATGGGGAAAACGGAGGAGAGAGCATATAGCCAATTATAGTGGCCCCTGAAGTCTCATGTTCCCCAGGAAAGTCTCATTTTATACCTGCTTCCTTTAACAATTATAATAATGCCCACTTTCACTTTCAAATTGTCTGTTCTCCCAGTTATGAGGGAGACTGGAGAGAAGGACTCTGTGTTTCCCTGGCTCCGTCTACTCCCCCATCCCTCATTTCTCTTAACTTGTCAGATATGCAATTAAAATGTCATTCCATTCTCGATTCAGTGAAAGCCCCATTTAAACTCTGCTCATCCCAAAGGCAACCTTCCCCCAGAAAAACCCATGAAAGCTGAGGTCAGCCATCAAGGTGCTGTCTCTGCCTGCACATGGAGTGATGGGCTTCCTCAGCGCCTAGCTGCCTCCCCTGTACCCGCAGCGAGGAGGGGAAGAAGGCACAGCCTTACCAGGCGGATGCCAGAACAGTCCCCTTCCACCCTGACTGACTAGGATGTAGTCCTCCTATTGCACAGGAGCACCTGGGCCCATCAATGGAGAGAGGGCCTTATTGTGCATAGGTGGGCCTGGCAGCCTCTCCAGAGAAGGACAGGCAGCCTGGGATGAGGGCTGGGGCCTTGTGGTCTATCTACATGAGAAATGTGGGGCTGAGGGGAGGCAGAGAGTCCCAGTAGGAAAGAGAAACAAGAGCACACCAAACCAGCGGGCAGCCTCAGAGATTAGCATTTTCAGATGCGCTCAGGTTCCTGTGGTTTGGCTATTGGATTGAGGAAGGGGGGCGTTCTTCCTGCTGATCCTCAGATATTCGGAGATGGCCACCTCAGTGCAGTAAGTAAGGGCACACGTCTACGGGATCCTTGCAGGCCTGACTCCATGAGTGCCTCTCCCAGAGCCTTTCCTGGGCTCACCCCAGCCCTCTGTGCCCAGCCTCTCTGCACAGAAGGGTGACTGGAGACTTGCATGCACGTAGGCACAGAGGCCTAATGTGGTTGATCCCAAAGCATCTCTTTTGGGAGATGGGTGTGGTGCTTTCCCACTGGAAGATCGCCCGCCTCCTATCATGGTGGGTACTCTTCACTTCCTAATCCCACAGGGAATGCGCACTGGGCTCTGCACACTGCCCGTGCTCAACTGGGAGTGGAGTCTTAGTACCTGGGGTTGGCGGCCCAACCTTCCTGGGCTTAGGTCCTGAAGCTCCCGTGGCCACAGTTGAAGACAGGCTGGGGTCTCACTTGCTCTCCCCAGCCCTGCCTGTACCTGCAGACCCCCTGCCTACAGAGCTCCCAGGCCTGGTTCCTAGAGCAGGACAAAGCCAGTCTCCAGGCTCCTACCCCAGGCTGGCTGACTCCTAGTTTCCCCAAAGGAGGAACCCAGGCCTGCTTTGGCCATCTCTCCCTCTCCTGGAGAGCGCTGGGTGGGACATGGCACCAGCTCTGTGAGGTCAGGAACTCAGATCTCTTGTTTCTTTTTGAATTCCCTTCTCCCTCTCAGCCCTCACTTCCTGGGCTTCCCTGGTGGCTCAGCTGGTAAAGAATCTGCTTGCAATGCAGGAGACCTGGGTTCGATCCCTGGGTTGGGAAGATCCCCTGGAGAAGGGAAAGGCTTCCCACTCCAGTGTTCTGGCCTGGAGAATTCCATGGACTCACAAAGAGTTGGACACGACTGAGTGATGTTGGTTCACGTTCTTCCTCTCAGCCCTCACTTCCTCGCCTAGGCCAGGCCCTCTTCTCTGTCATAAATACCCTAGAAATCATCCATCTGATAGCTGATCTCAGCAGCTGTTTGGTTGGAAAGGCCTAGAAAAAAACCACTGTCCCCACAGTGGGAGTGCTTACTGGCCCACCAGCCCCAGCACAGGCTGGCCAGAGTGGACTCTCAACTTCACTTCACACAAGTGCACTCAAGTCTTCGCTGTCACCCTCTGGCTGCCCTGCAGCGTGGCACACAGAAAACGCACGGTAAGCATCTGTGAGTGAGGGGATGTGCGCCTACTGGGACCAGGTTCTGTGCTGGGCACGCTGCCCATGCCATCAGTGGGCACATGTGATTGTCCCATTGAACGGATGGGCAAGTAGAAGCTCAGACAGTTAAGTGGTTTTCCCAAGGCCATTCAGCAAATGTCCAGCCATATTTCAAGGTTAATTCCTCCTGTCTTTAAAGACTGTGGTCTTTTTACTCGCATTTCTGTGGTTCAGTCAACGCTGACGCTCTGTGCTTAGCACTAGGAGGGATTCAAAGCTGATTGAGAAATAGCCCCAGCTCTTAGGCAGTTCATACTGAAAGGGCCAGACCGTCCCTTCATGACCACCTCCAATAAAAGACAGACATGCCAAATCCTGCCCAAGACGCTGAAACCTCCATGTGCAGACTGTGGGCAGAGGGGTGATGTGCGTTCTGACCGGAGTGGAGAAAGGCGCCTGGGATGAGGTGGCACTGGGTTGGGCCATTAAGGACAGATAGGTCTTGGGCCAGGGATAGAGGCTGAAGAATTCAAGATGGACTTGAGGCAGGCCCCTGGTGGGAAGACAGGCTGAGGTGGGTGCTTCGCTTAAGCACCACGAGGCAGGTCAGGGTGGACAAATTCCACGAGCCTGGTGGAGCAGGAGGAAGGGCTGGCGGGCCTCCGCTCCGGGAGGGTTTAGATCTCTTGGGAGAGCTTGAGCACTGAAGGGCTGGAGGGGAGAGCCCTGCTGCTGCAGAATTGGGAGTGGGGCTGGTATCCGCCGGCCCTCCCTCCTCAAATGTGGTCTGGGAGATTCAGCCAACCTCCTGGCCTCAATCAGCGGGAGCCCCAGGGAGAGCAGATAAGCGAGCTCTGAAGGACGAGCTCCAGCCATGGGGCTGCAGACTTATTATTTTTCCCACACACTTGATTGACAGGACACACGGGCCGCGGGGAGCAGGCTTCTCTGGGCCTCTGCTGACGCTGGGAAGAGGAGGGGAGTAGTGACAGGCCTGAGGCCCTTCGGCCAGCCCTGCCCCCCGGGCTGGGGCCTGGAGGTGGAGAGGCCAGCGGGGCCGCCTGCTGTCCCCCAGCCCTGTCTTCTGTCTCCTAGCTTTTCCTCCCTTCCGGTCAGCACGGTTCAGGGAGGAAACATTTGGCGAGGCTCTTGGGAGAGCCTCTGGCACACAAGCTCCTGCGTTTTCCAGGGCTGGGGGAGGGTGGGCCGAGGGCAGAGGGGGAGTGAGCGTCGGTGTCTGTCTTGAGGGGATGTGTGGGAATACATTCGCCCACTGTGGGCCATTAATACACTGTGAGATCCTTGCTGGGCCTCAGTTTCCATGTCTGTAAAACAGATCTCTTGAAGCTGCCTAGAATAATCCCATCTCCCTCTTCCTGAGGTAGGTGAACAGTTAATTTCCTTCAAGGTTTCTTTGTTATAATTTTCTACCTCCACATTGAAATTTGAACAGTCCCATGGTGTCAAGGGCATTAGACTCGAAACCTGATTAAGAAAATCAGTAGATGCCCTCCAAACACAGGAAACTCGTGTTTATTGAGCTTCCACTCCATGCCAGGCCCTGTGCCAACCGCAAGTGTTTAGTTTGATTGTCTTACATAATCTTCACATCGGCTCTGGGATGAGACGATTTTTAGCCCCATTTCCCCCAATGTGGCAGAATTTCTTGAATTTCTTAAAGTCCTGCAGTGGCTTTCCAACACCAGAATGAAATCCAGACTTCTCCCACACCACCTTCCCAGCACCATGCCACTTTCTGATTTAGCCAGAAAACTTTCCTGGTAGCTCAGCTGATAAAGAATCTGCCGGCAATGCAGGAGATTCCCAGTTCGATTCCTGAGTCAGGAAGATCCCCTGGAGAAGGGCTAGGCAATTCACTCCAGTGTTCTCAGGCTTCCCTGGTGGCTCAAATGGTGAAGAATCCACGTGCAATGTGGGAAATCTGGGTTCGATCCCTGGGTTGGAAAGATCCCCTGGAGGAGGGCATGGCAACCCACTCTACTATTCTTGCCTGTAGAATCCCCATGGACAGAGGTGCCTGGCGGGCTGCAGTCCATGGGGTCACAATGAGTCAGACACGACTGAGCGACTAAGCACAGCACAGCATAGCTGATGGACAGAAGGCTGAGCACCGAAGAACTGATGCTTTAGAACTGTGGTGCTGGAGGACTCTAGAGAATCCTTTGGACAGCAAAGAGATCAAATCAGTCAATCCTAAAGGAAATCAACCCTGAATATTCATTGGAAAGACTGATGCTAAAGCTGAAGCTCTAATAACTTTGGCCACCCGATGTGAAGAGTCAACTCATTGGAAAAGACCCTGATGCTGGGAAAGACTGAGGACAGGAGGAGAAAGGGGCAACAGAGGATGAGATGGTTGGATGGCATCATCGACTCAATGGAATGAGTCTGAACAAACTCTGGGAGAAAGTGAAAGACAGGGAAGCCTGACGTGCTGCAGTTCATGGGTCCCAAAGAGCTGAATGCAACCGGACAACAACTGACAGAGCATGGTTCTCCTACTGGCTCAGCCAAGGCTGACAGTGCTTCCCTGGCCCCACTCATTTATTTCTGCTTTTACTCAGGCCCAATTCATGTCTTGCTCCTCCCTTGAAGAAGGGCAAGGACCAGGGGAGGCAGGTGAGATGCTCAGGGAACTAAATTTAAGGAGATCCTCACTTCCAGGGGCCAGCCCTGCACTTGCACAACTCTGAGAATGAGGCCTCCTTAAATTTGCCAAATGCATTTGCCTCACCCTGTTCCCAGCCTTGTCCCAGTGTCTCTGTGTCCAGCCCAAAGGATACTTGTCAGTCCTCTGAAATTCCCATAGCCCTCTTTTGTGTGTCTTGACACTGGAGCGTGTCATGGGGGCCAGACATGATTCCTTGCATGAGTGCAAGGCAGGGATCACTTTTCCTCTGTCCTCATCCTGAAACCAATAGGATGCAAGGCTTTCAAACCTCCAACCTTCAAGCTACTTCCCCCTCTGCATTCTTCTGCCCTCTTCCCCATCCGCTTAGGAACTCCAATTCATCTTAGAATTTATATTAAAATGATGGTTATCTTTGTGTGTAAATATTACATAGCCATCAAAAATGATATTTCCACATGGATGTAGGAAAATGCTTTCCAACTATGACTGAAAATCCACAGGCTGTAAGAGGTTAATGAATTTTACTATATAAAAAATTTTAAATTATATGGCAAACACCATAAGTAAAATCAAAGATAAACAATAAACGGGGAGAAAATATTTGCTACATATATCGTAGATAAGATTTAATATCACTATTAGGTTTTTTAAAAAGCTGTTATGAATTGAAGCACAAAGGACCAAAATCCCAATAGAAAAGTGGGCGATAGAAAAATGGGCAAAAGAACACACCACTTACAAGAGGAACAGAAATATCCTTAACTATGTAAATATCCAACTTCACACATAAAAAGATACATGCAGATTAAAACTACACTGAGATACCATTTCATACTCATGACATTGGCAAAAGTTCCAAAGCTTGATAGAACCTTCTTCAGCAAGGTTATGAGGAAACAGGTAGGAATGCAAATTGGCACAACCCCATGAAAGGGTACCTGAAATATCTTACAAAACTCCATACACATTTACTCTTCAATTCAGTAATCTTATTCTAAGAAATTTACCCTGAAGAGACACTTCCAACACACACACACAAGCTTTGTGGCATTATTTATAATTATTTTATGGTCATGCATAGGACAGTGGTTGGATAAACTATGGCATGCACACACGGAGTACTATGCAGCTATAAAAAAGAA
Source organism: Bubalus kerabau (assembly GCF_029407905.1). Taxonomy (NCBI): domain Eukaryota; kingdom Metazoa; phylum Chordata; class Mammalia; order Artiodactyla; family Bovidae; genus Bubalus; species Bubalus kerabau. The sequence continues at coordinate 50,962,473 of NC_073644.1, forward strand.
TGAGGAAGACCTCTATGAATGATATGTAGTGTTTTCCAGGAGACTGAATACATAAAGCAAAGTGTTTAAAAAGCATATATGACATACTATTTTTGTGTAAAAAAGAAGGGAAAATGTCAAAACACATAAAAAGTGCTTACTTTTATAGAAAGCAATAGAAGTGTAAATATCAAACAATTAAGTTGACTTCCTACCAGGGGGAGATGGGGTAGAAGGAACACAGGAGAGAGTGTTTTCCTACTATACCTTTTTGTGTAGTTCTGACTTTTGAAAGTATGTTAGTATTCAACCTATTTTAAAAAAAATTACATCAATAAGAATGGGAAGGGAAAATCCCTAAAATTGAATGAAAACTGAAAAAAATAAATAAAATCTAGCAGCAGAGAAGGGTTGGAGTAAGGGAACAAGATTTGTTGACTGAAGCAGTGTAGGTGAAACAATTCTGATGCTATTTTAGATTTAACACAGAATTAAGTGAGTGAGTGAATGTGTTGATGGTTTGGGGAATCTGAGTTTTCACTATGGAAGAAAAACATATAAATATGGAATAGATGATGTAGATGAAGATGAAGTCGCTCAGTCGTGTCCGACTCTTTGTGACCCCCATGGACTGTAGCCTACCAGGCTCCTCCGTCCATGGGATTTTCCAAGCAAGAATACTGGAGTGGGTTGCCATTTCCTTCTCCAGGAGATCTTCCCGACCCAGGGATCGGGCCTGGGTCTCCCACATTGTAGGCAGACGCTTTACCGTCTGCACCACAAAGGAAGATGGAATGGGGTAAGACAAAAAGCATCCCTGTGGAAGTGGATTGGGTTTGGAAGTACTGGTGTGGACTCAGAATGTCTCACACGTGAATATGTAAATGTATATGCATGTCTATGTGCATGTGTGTATACATATATGATGAAAGTTATGTTTATGTGTTTATGCATACTTATATTTTCTAGTTCTATCCCTTAAAAGGGCCAAGAAGCAAAGACATCAGTAGCCGTGAGCACACTCAGAGCCCAGATCTTGGTCTCTAATACCATTCTCCACTAAAAGGAAGCAAGGCTTCTTAAAGAAATGACTGATTCCAGGGCTAGCACCAGGCAGCTACAAGATGAGCCTGGAACCTCTTGTTATGCCAGAGAGCAAGAAAGTTCTCCATAACAGGACTGGTGACATATCAAAATATCATGGGAGTCAACTTACAGGGGCTCCTCTACCGGTCAACTCTGGGGCAGCAGCTTAATCCCCAAAATAATTGAGTACAGTGGAAAATAATAAACTCTTGGAAAAACAGAAATTCACCAGACAGACAAATAAATACATTTTATTGCTTACAATAGTAAATGTATACTGTTTGCACCACAAATAAATTCTACTGTTACAGTAGAAAGCCAAGGGCCAATTGGTAAACATGGAGGTAATGCTGAAGCTGGAAAAGCATCGATTTGCAGCAACCGTCATGTTAAACATGGGATCAGGCATGAGTCATCAATGGATACTACATCCATGAAGAGTAGGGACTTGCATAATTGCAGTCTTCCTATAGACTGCACGCTAGTTTAAGGGAGAAAAAACAATGATCCCCATATTGTGGAGAAACTGGCAATACCTTGACTGGCAGTTCAAAATTAACATCGCCAGTGGGGACCAGTGAGTGATTCCTGGTGTGATTGCCTGAGAAGAGCCCAAAGTAGTGCAGGCAGGTGTCTGCCAAGAATGTATAACCTGAGTCTAATGACAAGGAAACATCAAACAAACCCACAATGAGGAATATTTTATGGAAAGTAAGGAAGCATTGGTATTCTAAACGGCACCCCACTCCAGTACTCTTGCCTGGAAAATCCCATGGACGGAGGAGCCTGGTAGGCTGCAGTCTATGGGGTCGCAAAGAGTCGGACACGACTGAGTGACTTCACCTCACCTCACCTCACACATCTCAAAGTCCTAAAAGACAAAGAAAGGCTGCAAAAATGTTCCAGGTTAAAGGAGGCCAAAGAGACATAACAAAGCAACATCCAACCCTAGACAGGATCCTCAGTGGACAAGGATGTGCCGTAAAGAGCATTATGAGCTTAACTGATGAAATCAAAACACAACATAGACTGGTAATTAGACAAAAGTATACATCCATGTTACATGCATTGATCAGCCATACTATGATTATGCTAGACAATACGCCTATACTTAGAAAACACAAACTGAAGTATTTAGGGGTAACACCCTCAAGTGGTTCAGACCAAATGTGTGTGTGTGTGTGTGTGAGAGAGAGAGAGAGAGAGAGATACAAGTGATACAGTTGATACTGTGAGAGAGCAAAGATTATAAAGGGAATGGGGTAAGTTTCTAACAACAGGTGGGTCTAGAATACAAAGATGTAAGGGTCTTCTTTTTATTTTTTGCAGTTTCTCTTTAATTTGAAATTATTTCATAATAAAACAATTTTAATTGGAAGTTCCAACACTTGAATGATGTTCCCTTCTCTGCAGGTGCAGACCCTCCTCTGCCAGAAGACCCCGGGCAGGCAGCCAGACCAGGGGGCAGCTCAGAAATCAAGCATCTGGGTTCAGTGTGGCCTTGAGCGAGAGCCTCACATCTCCGTCTGTGCTCCCACCTCATGGGCTGTTGGACAAGTGAAACACTGCTGGCCAGGCTTTGCTTTCAGATGATGCTGGCCGGCCGTGGGAAGGGCAAATCACCCTGAGCTCTGTGGGGAGCAGAGCTGAGAGCTGCCTGTGTCTCCGACAGCCATGGTGCGGGGAGCAGAGGCTCTCGCAGGATCGTGACCCCAGACAGGCACTGTCCCAGGCTAGGCTTTGGTGGGCTGAGCCTCTGTGCCCTTTGCTCTGGCCCTGACCCCCACACGTCGTCTTCAGGGCCCACTCCTGGTGGCTCTCTTGCCAGAGCTCCTTCCAGTAAGGCATCAGACGGGGCATTTCCGTGTGGATTCAGCATGGCCCCAGCGCCCCTCTCCAGGGGAACCGTGGTGACAATATGTTTGGTGAAAAGAATGGCGGTCCCTGGAGAAGAAGCTGGGGACTTCCCTGGAGGCCCTGAAATCGACCCCAAGACTCTAGACCCTGACAAGGATACTGGGCAGCCCGCCCTACCCCTGGGGTGTCGTGAGGGCAGAGGCACTGTGCTGCTGTCCCCAGTTGCCCCTCTGGGCTCACTCTGCCCCTGGCACTTGGCTCTGCCCAGAGGCTGTGCCCCAACAGCCTGCAGCCAATGGAGACCCCAGAGGAGCCTGCAGAGAGGGAGAGAGGGAGGTTGGGTGTTTAATGCCTTGTCTCTCTGTCTTCAGGGACCCCTCAGGTCACGGCCCGGCGAGGTGGTCCCCTCCACAGCACCCTGACTGCCTCTACTCTCAGCACCCTTGCGTCCCCGGCCCCTTCAATCGCAGTGTCAATAGCCCCGGGGCACTGTACTGGGGCCTGAGGGGTCCCCTACATCCTGCACAGGCCTTCGGACTCAACTCCCTTCAAATTGCTCACTTTGAGTCTGCCTCCTGCTTTCCGCCAGCCCCTGCCTCCAGCAGACACCTGTGGAGGCAGGCCAGGCAGCCCCCCTGCCGCCGCCCCACCCGGAGACTGTGGTACATGTCTGCCCTCCAGGCCCGTGCACCCGGCTCAGTGAGGGGACCCACCGCGAAGCCATTCATGCCGCAGAACAAAAAGCGAGGGCTGCCGCCCAAGCCCTCTTCTGAGGCTCAGGGCCTCCTGTTCCAACTCTATTTCATCTTTTCATAAGTTACTGTTAACTGAGGCGCATGACAAGAAGGGAATTAAAAGAGAGAAAAGTTGGTGGAGGAATGCCTTTTCTTTTTGGTTAAACCTTTTGTTATCCATTCTTTCGGAGCCTGATTCAACCAGAGGAACGTGTGGCAGAACCCGTTCTTCAAAATTAGTTCCAAGAGACAGGCGGGCTCTTTATTATTCATTCTATTAAAATCAAAATATTAGCTAATGCCTCTCACGCCATCAGAGCGGGCCTGGCGACTCCTCTGATGCATTGTCCTGCTTGAAAGTGAGGAAGGCCTTTCATGCCAAGGCCTCTGTCAAGTCCCTCTGGTCCCCAGCTCACACCAATGACAAACCCTGACGTGCTGGGTCTGAGACACTTGTGGGCCCAGGACGAAGGTCCAGGGCCAGACAGGCAAGGCTGCCTCTTCCTCGGCCCCACCCAGCACTAGAGGGGTCTCCCCGCCCCTGATCCCCGCCTCTATGCCTCCTTGGAGCCCAGGGTGGCCTCAGCAGAGGGGGAACGCCCCTCCTGGTTGCAGGGGTGTGGTTTCCCAGATCCAGAACGGGGAACTGATTTTTGTTATGGAGGGAGGAAAGTGATGATTCAGGGACCCCGAGGCTCAGAGCTCAGAACTGCTTTGCAAGCTTCCTTGGATTCCCCACTGCAACCTTCATCTCTGGAAGAAGGACCACAATGCCAAGGAATTCCTTTAATCTCACAGGAACACACAAGTCTGGATTTCAGCACTCCGAGCTCTAGAGTCACTGAGGTTGATACCTCTGGTGGTGGTGGTGGTGGTGGTATTTTTAATCGGGCCCTGAGGAAGACAGTGAGGTTCTTAGTTCAGTGGAGGCTCATTATCCTTGAGAACCATGTGTGGAACTAGAGCCCTCAGCTGATAAGAGTTAGCTCAGCAGGGTCTGTGCCTATTGACCTGGGTTGTAACATGGATGAGTATAGTTTCCTTGGGGGTCCTCCTAGCTGACTGGGGAGTGAGGGAGACTACACAGACCCAGTAAGGGGCTGCCAAGGGACAGAGAAAGCAGAAATTCCTGAAGGCTGAGTGAACCAAAGAAGGCTTCCTGGAGGAGCTGGGCTTTGACAGATGGTTAAGGACTGGAAAGGAGAGAGGAGAGGAAAGCACAAGGAGAACTGTGAGTGAAAAGCTCATAGGTGGGGGTGGGAGTGAGAGGAGGTGGGAAATGATCAGAGATAAGGCTGGAAGGATCTTGACTGCAAACAAAAGTATGAATTCTTTCTTTCTTCCTTTTGTTTCCTTGAGCCATCCTAAATTCACTGTTAATCTCCCAAGACCTATCTTGTTGATAAATGTTGATTTCCCTTGCACACCTGTTCATATTTCTGATGGAAATGTATTATAAAATCACTCCATTCAGCTGGTGATTACCATGGTAATCAGGAACGCTCACCGGCAGGCCAGCACTCCTCTTGAAAATAAGATTCTGAAGATACAGGCTTTCATTTCACTTACGATGTGCCTGGGGAGAGAGGAAGTGAAGCAGGAGTAGGGTGGGGTGTAGGGGGATGGTCCCCTCCTCTGGGGACATCTTGGCAGACAGCACGGCCCCCAGGGCCTGGGAGGGCTCTGCAGGAAAATGGGGGGAATGGACCAGACTGGGAACAAGCCAATGGGGAAAGTCCCGCATAGCTGGTGTTCTACTGTGTGCTTGCTGCTGGGGACAGCTTGGCTGGATCCCAAGCCAGAAGAGGATGTGAGCTACCGGGTGCCCAAGATCAGGAACCGTGGCTAGAATTCCACTGTGTCCCACTTCTGCCACGAGAACCACCTCTATGCCTCCTGGGATATCATGAAGATGCCATCATCAGCACTGTTATTATTTCTCCCTATCGCAAGATTCTAGTTGTTTAAGGTTTGGTAAAAGCCCCAATACAGGTTTGAACTGTATTATTTAATCCGATTTTAAGTTTTCAAGAGCTCCAACCAGACCGCTTGGCTTTAAATCCCTGTTTCGTCACTGACTGACTGTATGGCCCTGGGCAAGTTATTGAACCTCTCTGCTTCTCCTCACCTGTAAAAGGCTGTCTCTAATGTATAAGAGTATTGGGAGGGTTAAGTGAGTTAATACATGAAAAATGTTAGAATACATCTGTCACAGAATAAGCCCTCAAAAATGCTGGGGAGATAGCAGAGCTGCACCTCTCAGTGGAAGGGGACCAGGGACACTGAGAACAGGTAGTGCCCTGGACTTTGCACACACATTGCCTTGCCTTCTTCTCCTGACACCTACATGTAACCCTGTTGGAATGGTAGGCATCCCAGATCCCTGAAGCCCCTGCTGCATGGTGACAAGTGGTGGGTCTGGGCTGGAACCCAGACTCCCTGCCTCCTTTTCCACAGCTCTTCCATTTTTCTTCCTAAAGATGTTGGTTTGCTGACCTCTGCTTGTTCACCCCAAACTAAGATCCAGTCACCCCCTTACTCTGACTGCAGTCCTGGGACTCTCAGGTCAGCGAACATAGGATTCTAGAACAGTCATATCCCCAAAGTCTACATCCTAAATCATCTACAGCTTTCTGTCACTCCTACCATTGCCCATATGCATTAGTGAAAGTGAAAGTGTTAGTCGCTCAGTCATGTCTGACTCTTTGCGACCCCCGTGGACTGTAGCCTGCCAAGCCCGCCAGGTTTCTCCATCCATGGGATTTTCCAGGCAAGAATACTGGGGTGGGTTGCCATTTCCTTCTCCAGGGGGTCTTCCCAACCCAGGGATGGAGCCCGAGTCTCCTGCATTGCAGGCAGACTCTTTATCATCTGAGCTACCAGGGAAGCTATATGCGTTAGATGTTACCTAATGAAACACCACCACCATAATCATAGCAGCAGTTGCATTTATTGTTTTCCCAGTTCTAGGCACCACAGTACCTTCTCTGTTACTATAATAATAATTGTCATTAATGGAATTACTTTACACCAGACATCGCGTAACCCACATCAGTCCAGGAGCTGTGGCCCCTGCCTCACAGAACACCACCCCCCACCCCCAGCAGTTGCTGACAGGCCATTATTCTGGGTCCTGCTAACTCTGTGCAGTGATAAGGAAACTCCACCAATTTGATGCTTTATCTGGTTGCAGGTTGAGGAAAGATATTATTTCAATCAAGATAATGGTTCTATTTCTTGGACGGAAATGAGATTTTTTTTTTTTTCATTGCCTTGTGGGGGTGTCACCAAAACCTGTCTTGGGACTTGAACAGGTCAGATACAAGTTAGTGGATTTTCTTGTGATCCAAGAGAGAGTGTAAACACGACAGAGAGCAGGAAAGAGGAAAACATACATGCCAGGCCTATGAGATCACAAAGTAAGTTCCATGTGGACATTTATAGGCATAAAACCTGTGGAACAAAAATTCAGAAGGTAAGTGTGTAGTGTGAGCCCGAAAGCCTGCATTTCACACAAGGTAAATGGCCTCTAAGGAAATAAGGATAATGAAGCCACAGACACCAGACTCAGCTATGAGAGCAACTTAAAAGTCTTCTAAACCTGCCTGTCACAGAGGATAGACTTCCTTCGTGACTTTGCTGACAGATGACCCAGCTGCTCTTTCAACACCTCCTCCAACAGGGAGCTCACCAACAATGGAGCCTATGCCATCACTGACCCGCTCCTATGTTGAGGAAAGTATCTCCAGATTACATATTAATCGTAAAGTCAATTCATAAAAGGAAACCACAGTGAGAACTCACAAGGTGCTGACACTGCAGTAGACCTAAACAGACTGTGGAAACAATACACATTTCAGTAAGCCATCAAATGATACGCAAGTAACATTAGGTGATAAATGCAGCGATTTGAATGAGTGAACTTCGTGAACGTTTATATTATTTAAAATATTTGGGAATTTCAAGGGCTGTAACACAGCATCTCAAGCTCTTTAGAGGTGATTTGCTTTAATGAGGAAATAACAATTTTCAATTCTTATATCAATTGTTTATATAGTAACTCTAGGGAGTTTGGAAATATTTATAAAGGCTTTACGTCTTCTGAACATCTCACTGAGAACTGACTTGATGAAATGCTCTCTCTCCAAATAAAAGGTACACCTTGGCTCAGCTGATTCTGGAACAGACCCAGTTCTGCTGATTCTTAAGGACCAAGTGGGTGGTGTCTTACTATAACTGCAATCGGACTGAACAACACTTTGAAATCTAAACTGCCCCACTGTTGGTGTGTATAGACTGTCATCGGAAAGTAACCCCAAATCTGGATAATATTGGTTATCAGCAGAGGAGGAGCCAGGCTGCTTGGGACAGAGGTGGGAAGGATATTTTTCACAGCATACTTTTTGATACTTTTGCATTTAGGGCCATGGAACTGTATTACCTATTAAGAATAAAATTATAGTTTAAAAAAGCACATAGTTATTTCAGTGAAGACAGACTTTGACACCATTGATTTCTATTTTAATATCAATACTCTTAAAATGCAATGAAAATTACTGCCAGGTCAGGTGAAAATTACATTTGGCTATCTTCACAGCACTGACGCTCATGCCAGGGTAGTAAATATGACCAATGCCCCACTCAAACCCATTTTTTCCTGCTGGGCACCCAATCAAAAAGAGACTTGCTCTGATATACCTTTGCTTAGCTCCTCCTTCCTGACTCGGCTTTCCTCCCTCCCTTACAAGCTTTCCCTAACGCTGTCTTTTGCTACATCACATGTGCCTGAATCCTTGTCTCAGGCTCTGCTTCTAGAGAACCCAACCTAAGTCAGTCAGATGCTGCCTTCCTGTATCTTTCCAGAGGCTGGCCCCTGGTGGTAGACGCACACATGAGCCTTCCTCTTTGAGGGCAGAACCGTAACCAATTTCCTGCCCAGTCAAAATCACCAGTCTGATACCATACATTCCATGAAAGGCAGCACAGCAAAACAGTGACCATTCGGAACAGAGTTCCCACAGCTAGACCTGGTGAGACTGCACAGCTCTCTTCTTCCCTAGGATGAATGGGCAGGAGGTAGGAGCAGACCCAGAAGGCCTGCTCCATAATCAGACGTGCAGCAGTGATCAGTGGAAAGTCAGCATGAACATCAGCTCTACCTGCTGAGCAATCTCGAATGAAATACTGAAGCTCTTGGAGCCTCGATTTCCTCATCTGCAAAACGGCACACCTGACAGCCTTTGTGAGGCTCAGATGAGGCAGGACCGTCCAGTGTGCTGCGAACGGGCAACGCCACATAAATCCTGGTTGTTCTTGACATTCAGAACAAGCAAGGATCCTCTGCTTGCTTGGAACAAATCATTAAATTAACCTTTGTTACATAAATATACCCCAGCTGCTCCTCACCCTGGGCATAGTACCTGGAGCTCCCTGCATGAGAAGCAACTCCAGGGAAAAGCACGTGGACACGGGGAACACTGTCCTGGCGACAGTCCACCCGAAGCTTAGGGTGGGTCCCCATCACGGTCTCATGACCCCCAGCTGCAGTTGTCTGGAGAAGGTGGAATCTCTCTCTCACTGAGATGCAAGGAGTATCCCCCATGTGAATTTCCTGTGATCTACCCAGTGTCTGTGTTGATCTCGAATACAACTTCCAACTTGTTGAAAAACCCATATATTCTTTTCCACGTAATGAGTCATAAACTGGCAGAAACCTCATTTTACTTACATAGATCAGGGATACTTGCTATCCTGATTCTTTGCGGGCCAGTCATGAAGGCATGTCAAGCCCTGTACCATGTGGTCCTGCCCAGTGTCATAGCATTTCCTCCCCTCCCCATTAGACCCATGTCTATGACATCCTCTGCGTAGGCCATTGGGGTTCCCATCCTGGGGCCTCATCCTTGTTCCTTTCTCCCCAGAACAGCCTCCCTGCTCCATCAGCCCAGCTCAGCTCTCCCTTGACCCAGGACACCTTCCCTAACCACTCCCATCACCAGCATTTCTGCCTGTGCCATACGGGCCAGAGCAGGATGCGTGCCCTTTCATAAAGTTCTTTCATGGTTTCATGGGCAGATGTCTTCTCTTCCCACATCGGACTGACCATTCCTCCAAAACAGAGCCTGAACCTGCAGCCTCTCTTGTATTTCTCAGGGCCACCAGATAGTACCAGGCATCTGGCGAATTAACAATACTCCCAGATGGAGTAATGGACTGGGTCATATGATTGCTCTCAGTTTAACACGCTGCTAAAGGGCCTGTATGAGAATTTACTGTTCTAAATAAGATCACCCTAGCAGCAAACTTGGAATTGTGCAAACTGTTTGTGGCCCCAGGGCAAAAAATTAAAAAAAAACAACAACACATCATCCTCATACCAAAGGAGTCCGGCTTTCCTCACACACCAATCGACCCCAAGGGAGCTGCTCTCTATCATGAGCCAGTGGGCACCCTCCACTCAGAGGGCAGAGCCGAGGCTCAGACCATGAGCCTTCACAGCCTTCCATCCCTGGGTCCAGTCCCACCCAGCCAGAGGCACCTTCCAGAAGAACCAAAAGCCCGACTTCATCCAGGTCACATTCCCTTCCCCAAACGGGGAAACCCACCCACTTCCCAGGAACATTGTCAAACCACAGACCGAAGAAAGCAAAATTCAGACTCACAAGCGACCACGTCTTCTTAAATTTCAGGCCAGCAGTTTCTGTGCAAACCTGCTCATTTCCTGCAAAGAGAAGAAAGGGATGGAGAAGCATATTAGCATCTGCTCTGGGTATCCTTCAGCAGTTTCCTGGCCAACCTCTGGCTTCTGCACCTTCTCTGCTTTCTCACTCCCAGCAGCATTCTCCCCTCCCAGGAACACCGCATGCTAGTTGGGTGGGCGCCCCTGGCAAGATCCCCCCTCCTCCGGCCGTGGGTTCGGCCCACGTCGCCTCCCTCCCCCTCCCCGGCGCCATGCCAGTCTCAGATTGACCACTGCCTCCAATTCCCTGAAGGCGCTGGGCTTCTTCCCACTCGGAGTGAGGCCTCCTCTTCTGTAGTATGGGGTTGCCTAGCAACCCTGTGCGCCAGCTCAGAAGGCCCTCCTAAATTGGACCTCACAGCACAGGGCATCTCCTTGTACAGCTGCCTGAATCTTAACAATCTGGTTCTGAATAATAACACAATGGTAATTGCATGCATGGGCCCCAAACTACATTTAAATAATGTTCAAGAGCTGACACAAACCAACAAAGGCCAGAAAATGCATTTCGGAGGTTGACTGTAGGGCCAGGCAGGACGTTCGGTGCGGGAGAGAGTTGACACCAAAGACTTGAGTTAATGACAATGCCAACCTGAACTGTGCATTCTCCTGCCTCTCTGCCTGAGCATGTCACCACTTTAATGTGCTTTAGGTGAGTTTGGGATCTGTAGAGGCAATTAATGGCCAGCGGTTGTGATGCCTCAAGACAGGATGTCTTATTGTTCTTCGGCAATGATCGGAGAGATTTTTGGAGGAGGTGGGGAGGACATAGGACCAGAAGGGAGCATTGTGCCTGTGTGATTTCCCGTGGCTTTTACGATTGTGGCTAAATACATTTTAGAAGGTAGGAGAAAGAACTTACCAAGCAAGAGTGCAGAGCATCTGCTACCTCAGTGAGGGACAAATTCAACATGACTGATGCGTTTCAGGATAAGAAGTGAAGGCAAAGAGGCCTTGACGCTGGCTAGCACGCAGACGGCAGCCACTTAGTGTGGCGTGGGGAAAGGCCGTGTGCACGCAGAGTCCAGCCTGCAATCTGTGTCCCTGGCAGAGGGTAATGAAGAGCTCTGCTCAAGGCAGAAGAGTCTTCACGCGTGGGAAACTGCAAGCTGACAATCTGTTCCTCATGGAATGATAGCAGTGAGGGTCAGCTGCTCCCTCCTGATGATTTGAAAACCCAAAGCACTTGTTTTTAAAAGCTCAAAATCATCCTGCAAGGGATTTAAACAGATAGCCGCACACCCATGTTCATAGCAGCATCACTCACAATAGGCAGGAGATGGGAGAAACCCAAGAGTCCATTGGACGAATGGGTGAACAAAATGTGGTTCACATGTATGACGGAATGTTACTCGGAACAAAAAAGGAAGGGAATTCTGATATATCCTTCAACATGGATGAACTAGAAGACATTATGGTAAATGAAAATAAGACAAAACGACAAATGTTGTATGATTTTACTTATATGGGTATCCGGGCTTCCCTGGTGGCTCAGACGGTAAAGAATCTGCCTGCAATGTGGGAGACCTGGGTTCGACCCCTGAGTTGGGAAGATCCCCTAAAGAAGGGAAAAGCTACCCACTCTAGTATCCTTGCCTGGAGAATTCCATGGACAGAGGAGCCTGGCAGGCTACAGTCCACGGGGTTGCGAAGAGTCAGACACGACTGAGCTGACTTTCACGCTTCAATCACAGGGCAGTCAAATTCATAGAGACAGAAAGTAGAATACAGAGGTTACCAGGAGTTGGGGAGAGAGGAGAATGGTGAGTTAGTGTTTAATTTGGGGAAGATGAAGATGAAACTATATGTTCTAGAGATGTATGGTAGCAATAGTTGCACAACAATGTGAATAAACAACGCCACTAACCTATACACTTAAAGACGGTTAATACGGTAAATGTTATGTATGCGCTGCTGCTAAGTCGCTTCAGTCGTGTCCGACTCTGTGCAACCCCATAGACAGCAGCCCACCAGGCTCCACCGTCCCTGGGATTCTCCAGGCAAGAACACTGGAGTGGGTTGCCATTTCCTTCTCCAATGTATGACAGTGAAAAGTGAAAGTGAAGTTGCTCAGTCATGTCTGACTCTTCGCGACCCCATGGACTGCAGCCCACCAGGCTCCTCCGTCCATGGGATTTTCCAGGCAAGAGTGCTGGAGTAGGTTGCCATTGCCTTCCCCGAACGTTATGCATATTTTACCACAATTAAAAAAAAAAAAAATCCTCCTGTGGTAACACAGCTTTTCTCACTCAAGGACAAACTGGGCTGTGTCACTCTGGGCTTGCAAACATGGTGTTCATGCAGCAGCATCACGGATGCAGGTGTCTGAGCATAACAAACAGGATCTCCTTGTGCCCACTTCATGGAGTCCGAACCCCATCACCGCCCAGAGCGGGGACCCCTTCCACCCAGCCGGGCCCATCCCCCACACTCGGGACCGGCTTCCTCCCCCAGGCACATGGGCTCCTTCTTGCCCATGCTGCCTGCCCAGAAAGCCATTTCCTGTGGCCTCCACCAAACCAAATCCGACCCTTTCTAGTGGATCTACGTTCTGCGAACGTCACAAAGCCACCCTTGAGCATTTGTTTGGGAACGATTCTATATTCGTGTCTGAAGGGTTTGTCTCTCCCCTAAATTCTCTGGAAGGACCTTTGGACCGGGATTGTCCCTAACATTTTTTTGTCTGCCACAGGCCCTGAGCACACCCTGTGCTGTTCCCTCAAAGCTCTGGGAGGGAAAATGGGCTGTGCCTCCTTTCACAGGGAATCCGGGCACAGCTCCCTGCCTGGGGTGCAGAGCATACCTGCTGGCTGCAGAACCCTCAAGCTAGAAACTCCAGGCAGGCGAGCGCGTCCCTCCAGCCATTTTGAGGTATAACTCAATGTGTGCAATAAACAATTGAACATTTACAGATTTTATTAATTTGGAAAGGTCATTAGAGCTAACAGCTTCTGTGAGTGAGAGTGAATAAATAGCATGGATACTTTTTTTTTTTCTGCATCCAGATTTTTTTTTCTTGGAACATGCTTTAAGCCTCAAAAAATAATGTTACGAGGGAAAAAAAAGGGGGAAAACATCCAGGCTTAGGACTTCCCTGGGAGTCCATTGGTTAAGATTTTGCCTTCCAATGCAGGGGTGCGAGTTCAACAGTGGCCAGAAAACCAAACAGAAAACAGAAACAATACTGTAACAAATTCAATTCAATAAAGACCTAAAAAAAAAATCCAGGCTTGTGAGATAAGAAGAGTCTGACGAGAGTTCCTGACAAGCCTTGTTCCCTCTCTGAGCCTTGGTCTTCTCCTTTGCTAGTTAAGGAAGTGATCACGAACGTCCCTTCCCACAATTATGGTCTGCGGTGAGAATGTGAAGCTATCAACTTTCCAAGCTAATAGTTACCCATCCCTCACCCCATCCATCCTCCCAAATGTTGGGCACGCTTTCACCTCTGGAGAAATAAGGTTCAAGTTCATGGCCCCTCAGCCAGCAAAAGGTCCTTAAAGATTTCAAGTGCCTTCCTGGACCCTGACCTGGGGGATCTCAAACCCAACAATCTGGCTGCCTTGCTCTCATTAAGGAACACTCCAGACTAATGACTTGTTTCCTCGAATCTCCAGGAAGGGCTGGAAATGGGCCAAAGGACATCATCACCCAGGCTCCGTCTCCTCAGCCCTTGGCTCCATGACCAGTCGGCGCTGTCTGTCAAGGGCCAGACCTCTGCAGGGAGCGCACGCCTGGCTCTCCCCGAGGAGACTCGGAACCAGAGGTCAAGGTGCCGAGGGGTCTGGCTCCAGCCTGCTGTCGCGTGTAGAAACGCTTGGCCCTTGACCAGGCTGTGCAGTCCAACCTCCCTCCCTTTCTTCACTCTCAGCCCCTCTTCTCTCCTCCCCAAGCATACAGACACTGAAGGTGGGAGGCCCATACATGTCTGCAAATCTGTGGCCACAAACTTCTAGGTCCTCTTCTCTGATTGCTCCTGGCTTTCAGTAGCAATAGGAAGACTAAATGTGACTCAGAACTATGAGACTAACAGCCTAACGCTTGTACCAACATTAGAGACCAGGGTTCGATCCCTGGCTCAGGAACATTCCTTGAAGAAGGGAATGGCAATTCACTCCAATTCTTTCCTGGGAATTCTCATAGAGAGGAGCCTGGTGGGCTACCATCCACAGGGTCGTAAAGAGTTGGACACGACTGAGTGACTAACTCCAATATTAATTAATATTAGCTAACACTTTTGTGATGCTTTATAATTTAAAAAAGTGTTTTCCCACGTACCTGTCTGGCAGGTGGGATAGAGTTAACCGTTTACTGAGCAATGGCAGTATTCCAGGGTCTTTGCTACCTGTGGGGATGCACACAAGAGAAGGTGTGGTCCCTGCTTGCAAACTCCCTCCAGGACACTGTACAGTCAGGAAGATGGAAGCACAGAGAAGCTGAGTGACCTTCTCAGAAGAATCCAGCTCACAAGCATCCTTGCTCAAACCAAGCCCTAGAACTCAGAGCCTTTTCCAGGTGTTCCCTCAAGGCCTGCGAGTTTTAGTATGAAATCTCACCTGCATGATGTCAACCAGAGGGACCAGACAGAGCACTGCATGGTTTGGGGACTGTGAAAGTCTAGGCCCAGAATGAACAGTGCCTGTGGGTCAGGCCATATTTGGCCCTGGACACCTGAGAGGAGGAGGCCCCAGACTGGAGACAGGTCAGAGCCTGCTGTCGGCATGACGTTGGCCCCTTGTGACCTTTCTGCTCATGGATAAACACCATTGTTCTCGATAGCACCTTTGTAGAGATGCTGCCTTGAGAGCTGACGCAAATTCATGAAATCTTTTTCCTTCTTTCTTTTTTTAAATCAGCACTAACCTTTCTCTTCCAAGATGCCACAGCACTTACGATCAACATGTGACAGAAAATTGGTGTTGTTCTTCTCAGGGTCTCTAATGGCTTTTTGAAAAGCATCAAATGTCCATGCTGGAGCAATCCTGTAAATCTCTCACTTTACAACCAGCATACCTGAGTCCAGAGAGGGCAAATGTCTCACCCCAGGTCACACCAAGGACAAGACCAGAAGCAGAACATGGGTCCCAGACTCCCAGCCTGGGGCCTGCACACACCTAGTGGGTGGTGGGAGGGTTCCCGTGCGTCCTGTGTACCCTGCGCCCCATAGCAGCCTCAGCAAGCACGCAGGGCTGGGAGGGGCCTGTCTGACGCTGGATGCCAGCAGGTAGACTACAGCCTCCTCCCACCACGCACACTATCCCCGCCGCCGCAACCCCCTCCAGGAATGACTTTCAAGCGACTGACTCTACCTCACGGGGAGGGGTACAGGCTGTGAGAGGTGCCTTCAGGGGACAGGGAGGTCATTAGTCTCTGCTGCAGGGCCTTGCAGCTCCCAGGAGGCCATAATGCTCTGGGGTTTAGAGCCAGACTGACCCTGCCATGGACCAGCTATGTGACCTTGGACAAGTGACTTAACCTCTCTCTGCTTTAGATTTTCACCAGCAAAATGGGCAGAATAATGGCACTGACCTCCTACCTCCCGGGGCTGAAACAGAGATGAAACGAGCCAGTGGGACACACTTGGCACCAGGTGCGGCACCTGTGTTCTCTGGTGAGGATGGTGAGACCAGCTTTTCCCTGGGAGATCAGCCCCATCGGGGAATGCAGACTGTGTGCTCGCTGCTAAGTGCTAGCTCCTAGCTCGAGCCCAGCACATGGATGAGCGCTGACTGCGCTCCCATGGGAAGTGCTACTGGGCTGGTGGCAGCCCAGCACCTGGTGAGAAGACGCCTGGGGTGATGAGCTGTCGCTAGCGTGGGTCAGCTGAGGTCTATGGTGACAGAGAGGCAGGGGCTTCTCTTCCCAGGATCCTTCTGAGGCTGTGTTATGTTGGTTACAGTTTGCTTTTTCTGCTAATATTAAAATTAACCACGCTGAGGTCATAAAATGGCACAGACAGTCCATCTCGTGTTTGTCTAGTCCTTACAGAACCAGACATGCTCTGTCCATAGGATCCAGCAAGCATATACTTAAGTATTCACCCGAGGGAGCTGAAAACTTAGGTCCACACAAAAACCTGCACACAGAAGTTTATGGCAGCTTTATTCATAATTGCCAAAAGTGGAGGCCATCAAGATGTCCTTCAGTGGGCGAATGGAGAAATAAACTGTGGTACATCCATGCAATGGAACATTACTCAGTGCTAAGAAGAAATGCGTTATTAAGTCATGAAGACATCAAGGAGCCTTACATGTGTATTACTAAGTGAAAGAAGCCAATCTGAACGGGCTACATACTATATGATTCCAACTATACGACCTTCTGGAAAAGGAAAAACTATGGAGATAAGGAAAAGATCAGTGGTTGCCAGAGGGCAGACAGTCCAGATAAACAGGTGAATCACAGCGGGTTTTACAGGGAAGCGAAACCATTCTGTGTGACCTTGTAATGGTAGACACATGGTTTTATACATTTGTCAAAACCCGTAAAACTGTACAACACGAAGAGTGAACTCTAGTGTAAACTACGGACTTTAGTAAATAATGATATACCAATAGATTGACAGCTGCACACTATCATATATAAAACAGACAAACAACAAGGAATTACTATATAGCACAGGGAACTATATTCAGTATCTTTTAATAAACTATAATGGAAAAGAAGAAAAATATATACATACATATATACATACACGTATGTATAACTGAATCACTTTGCTGCATACCTGAAGCAAATACAATATACTTCAATAAAATAATAAAATAATGTATCAGTATTGGTTCACCAATTATCACAAATGTACCACATTAATGCAAGATATTAATAGTAGGGGAAACTTGGAGGGAGGGGAAGAAAGAGGGTATGTGGGAACTTTGTACTTTCTGCTCAATTTTTCTATAAACTTAAAACTGTTCTAAAAAAATAGTCTATTAGTTAAAAAAACAACCAACCCAAAAACACAATACTCAGGGCCAATTAGTACCCACCTCCATCACTGGGCCCCACTGGGTGCCACGCTGGGGTCTTGGAGGAAGGTCCAGAGACCAACACGGTCCTTTCAACCAGAAGTACAACCACGCCTGTCCGAAGTGCTAGAGACTGTTTGGGAAAGCCAAGAGGGCAGGCCAGCAGGACCCCCTGCCCCGCCCAGCTGGTGAGGCAAACAGAGGCACGGACCCCAGCAACCGGGACACTTCTGCTTGCCAGGCAGTGACTGAGCATTAACTCACTCTTCCTGAGCACATGCCCTGTGCCAGGCTCACCGCCACTGCCTTCCAGAAGGGAGTCAAACAGAGACCCAGCCCATGCCCACAGCCAGACTCCACCCAACCTTTACTGTTCCTCCACCCCCAACAGCCGATAGAGTAGGTGCCCGATAAACATTCCTTGAATTCAACAGTGATTACTTGCATGCCTCTTTATTTCCCCACGAAAGGAAAGAATCTGATGGTAAGCTTCCCTTTCCTCCAGCAAACTCCTGAGTATTTGCTGAACAGAATAAACAGCAGCACCCCCCACACCTTAGGGGAGACCTTGCGTTTGGTCCAGAGGCCACTTTCCCAACCCTGGGAGCACATTCAGAGGGGCTTCCCCCAGACGCACTTGCAAATGCGATGTTGCTTGGCGTTGAGAGCCCACTCAACAAAGGGACATTTCCCTGCTTTTCCCTGGAAGTGCTGCAAAGTGTGTGTGTGTGTGTGTGGTCATTGCCAAGCAGCCTGCAGGGCAGTAGCATGGCCCTTGGCCCCGGGGCTCAACATGCGGGCATCTCGGGGAAACCCATGAGCTGAGGTCCAGCCCGCAGGGCACCAGTCCAGGTTGGTCTGCTCTGATTGAGAGAGGAGAGAGAGGTGGGGGGATGGGGACAGGAAAGTATGCGTGTGTCACTGGAGAACAGTGTCTTCCAAGGCAACCAAATCCTCTCAGTCATTGCTTTGGCGGGTGATGGCTCCCTTGGAAGTCTGAACTTCTGCGACCTTGGCCTAGAACCTTAAAACAGCCTGAGGAGGAGAAAGGGCTGAACCCAGAGAGCCGAAGCCAAAGCTGGGGCCTGGGGCCTGGGATAGGGGAGGCAAGAGAGCCTGTCCAAGGAACAGAGGCCCAATCTCTCTGGTCAGGCTGCCAGCCCCAGTCCGGCTGCTCAATCACACACGTTTTCTTTTTTGTCTGGCCTCAGGGAAGTATTCCTGGGCTTGGGCAAATCTGAGGCAGGGCTAACAGCAGATCCTTGCCTGAGGAACAGGGAAAGGTTATCCAGGTCCCCACCCCCCAGGGGCCCCTGCCCACACTGCCAGGGTAAGAAGGAGGAGGGCGCCCACTGAGGGGGTCCTTCCCAATGCTCCTCTGGCTGGTGAGGCAGGATGGTGAAAGCTCAGTGGAACCTGAGTGGATGCAGGGGAATGATAGAGAATAGTCGACGCTGTAATATTCAACAATGGTTTAAATCTGGGGAAAAATGTTTTCTTTCCATAACATAAGGAAGAAAGCATGACAAAGCCTTCACGTCTGCAGGGCTCCTGAAGAAGGCATCTCAGCACAGCAGAATTCCCACAGGGGCTGAGGGGCAGAAGGGAGTCTCGTGGGTTTAATAACAAGGTTCTATGTGCCTGCCTTCATTGGCTGATGGGGTCTGGGGCTGCGTGGGCTGCCCACTCTGCCTGTCCGCCTGGTTCTGCTGCCTAGTGGGGCTGGGACTTCGAGGCTGGTGTGGGCACGCGTGTGGGGAGGGGAACCGGAGGGCCCTGGGAGCAAGGCTGCCTCGTCAGCCCCCGTGGGGACGGACATCAGGCTGGCAAAGGCGGCATTCGGAGGTCCACGCGGCAGAACCAGGAGGCGGGCCTGCTCTGTCTTCGTGACCACAGGCTTCCCGTTGGTGGCTTTTCCCGCCTGTGTGGGTCTTGCCCTTGTCCTGGTGCCCTGCACCCTATCACTCATACTCCTCCCTCTATCTAAACCTACTTTCCAGGAAGTTCTATCTCACCTGGTGTCCACTGTGATAGGAATAACTAATACCAGGCTTTCTCTGGTGGTTTGGACGGTAAAGAATCCACCTGCAATGCAGGAGGCCCGAGTTGGATCCCTGGGTCGGGAAGAACCCCTGGAGAAGGGAATGGCAACCCACTGCAGTATTCTTGCCTGGAGAATTCCACAGACAGAGGAGCCTGGTGGGCTACAGCCCATGGGGTCGCAAAGAATCAGACACAACTGAGCAACTAGCACACTTTCTCTTAGAGAAAAAGATGCTTTCAGCCCCCTTTCAGATGGAAGAAAAAAACTGATTCCCCCGGGAAAGGATTTACTTGACTTTTTATTTTCAAACTCCACTGTTTACTCTGCACCCCAATGATGCGAAAGACAGACCTGCAGGTGACACTGTACCTGCAGGCACGGTGGCCAGCAGGGTCCAGGCAGTGCGGGTAGTGCAGCAGGTGTCTGGACAGGGGGCGGGCGACGCCCACAGCCCAAGGAGCACCTGGAGAAGGCCGCCTCCGGAGCTGTCCCCTGCGGCCCCTGCTCCCCCGGGACCGCATCACTCCCCCGGCATGGACACGCCGTTTTATTATCCAAACAAGGGCACTTTGAGAATGAAAGGGGACGCTGTTAATAGTCACCAGGGGACAGTAGGCATAAAGCGGCTGTCCCAGGCCAACCATGACGTGTCCCTCCAGCATGTCAACCAGCCTCTGCGGCCTGGGAAAGTTGAGTCAGAACTCTTCCCTGGAACTCCCACCGCCCAACTTAGAAAAAGATGTCTCCTCAACCACCCAGCTTCCCCTCCCACGAGGCGTCAGAAGCAATCCCGACAGAGGCCCCCAGGCGCACCAGGGCCTCCGGAAGCACTACTTGCATCTGTGTGGAGTATGAGAACTGTCCTGGCCACCCGCCCACCTGGAAGGCCCACCCTCCGATTTCCCCGCAGGTCCCCCCAGCTCTCACCCCCTGTAAGAAGTCTGCCCGGACAGCCCACGTCCCTCGGCATTTTGTGCATCACCGTCCCAGCTCCTCAGGCACGTGGGCATCTTCCCCACCTACTCAAGCGCTCTGAGGGGAGGCGCCATCATGTGTCATTCATCTCCGGCCCCGCCCATCCTGACTCCCCCCCTGACCCCACCCCAGTGCCTTGCTTACAGGAAGTCTCTGATTTAAAGGTTTTTGAAGGAACTGAGTCGAACGGAACTACAACTTTCCCTTGAGAACTGGGGACCCAGGGAGGGAACCCAGTGTCCTACAGCCGGTCGGAAGTCCGTGGTTCTCCCACATCAACTTTTCAGGACAAATATTCCTGAATCTCTATGTCCATTGTGGGGGCTTTAGTGCTGAAATTTGTGCAGTCCTGCAGGGTGGTGACTGTGAGATGGGAGTGTCTGAAATAAAATCCAGAAAGGGTCTCAAGAAGAACTCCAATTTTATAGCTCAGGAGAGGTGTTGGGTTGAACCTGGGTGAGAACCTCTCCTCGGCACCTAAAATCGCCCCGCATCTTGGAAAGATGAGAAAGCAGTCAAGACTAAGTGCAGGAGGGCGGTACATGCAGTAAGCTCAGCGGGTAATCAGGGAGGGCTTCCTGGAGGCAGCAGACAGTAAGCAGAAGCTGAAGGAAGGGGAAGATATGAAGAGTCCGGGCAAAGGGCAGTCTAGAAGAGAGACTCTTAGCAAACAGGCATAGGTGGGAGTGGTCAAGCATAACCAAGGCAGTGAGTGAGCAGATGTGGCTGGAGAAGGAGGTGTGTGTGGAAAGGCCCGAGTTGCAGCCATGAGGGCAGATAAAGAACCCAAACGGCAGCTGCCTCTGAGCTTGAGTCTCACGTATGGAGTCACCCTGCTCCCTGTTCTCTCAGGGTGGGGTGCGGGGTGCGTAGTTTGGGGAGAGTGCAATGTAGGCTGGACCTACTGCTCAGGCTGCTGGGTGACAGCTGGGAGGCAGCAGAGGGGCTGATCCAGGTTGAAGCCATCCTCAGTTTTTTTGTTTTTTTTTTTCCTGCTTCTCTTTGGCTTCTCCCAGTTCTGCCAGTTTTGGGAAACCCAGCCAACGAAGCATCTGTGGCTGATAAGTGTGATCTCGCCCTGCATACCAGCCTCTGAGTCAGAAGAGTGGGAGTGAGTGTCCAGGAGATGAAGCCCACCACAAATAAGCTATGCAGGAAGCCCTCTTAGCTGAGATGATTAGTCAGTGAGCTGAAACATTTTAGCATCTTACATGTTTGTATATTCACTCACTGAACTTTGGATATAAAGCCAAGATGTTTCTCTACCTTCACATCTCCTGGATGTAATTGTTCTGATTGTCTTTCTGGCATAAACCACACTTATTTCTAAGTATGGTTTTCTTAAATGGAATGAGAAGCTAAACACACTTGCAAAATAATCTGAATGCAAAAGTCTCCCTCAATTTCGTGAATATTTCCCCAACCTTTCCTAGTTGTTTCATCCACATCTAACTCAACAGCATTTTTTTATTAAATAAAATGAACTGTTTTTTTTTTTTTGAGCCTTTCCAAATTTTCAACCAATTGTTTCATTGAAACAATTTCTTTTTTTTTTTTTTGCAATGAGATTTAATTGGTTTGTATAATACTTAATTAAATTGCATAATTACAATAGCAAGTTCCACTGGCGTAAACAGGTTTGGGAAGTAAGCCAGCTGCCTCTAGGAAAGCATTCAGCTCAGCTGGTGGGAGCAGACATGGTGGACATTTTGGACAGCCGCCTTCCTGCCCCAAGTGTTCCTCCAGCTGTGGACATCAGTCAGAGGGATGGAGCGAGCTGATGAGTTTGGCAAGCTGGCTAACCGAGTCGTAGAGAGTGTCTAGTGCTCCCCTTATCAGGACTCAGGTTAAGGTTAGCGCTCTGGGGACTAAGGACCTGGTGCTGTCCCCCAGCCCCCACGACATCTTAGTCCTCACCTGGTTCTCTTTCTCCCACCTCCACACCTGTGCTGAGTGGGCCCCCCGCCTCCAGATACTTCTCCCCTCCTCCCCTCCCACACCCCAAATCTCCTCCCGCTGCAGCTGTCCAGGAAGGATTTGGCAAACTAAGGCCTTCTGCTTTAGCGACAGGCAATAGCCAAATGTACCCCCTCCCAACGGTCATGGGAACTCCTTACACAGATGAGTTTCTGATGACGCAATTTCCGGCATCTGTGGTAGGCTGGCTGGGAAGAGAGGTGAAGTCAGGGAACTGTTCAGGAGTTGTCCTTCAATCACTCCAGGCTGAAATTTTTGATCGTGTCCAACTGAGTCACAGTAGTACACACTTCCCTGAAGAATGCGGCTTTGGACTCACCTCTGCCTTTCATTTTTTCATGCTGCCACATCACTTATATGGTGTGGGATGCCCCCTTTAACCTCTCTTATCAAGTCATTTTCTCTATGTCCAGCCTTCCCTGTTTCATGAGTCACACAGAGCAAAAGTTAACTTTTAACTTAAGTTAAATGCCATCAAATCAACCAACCAACCAATCAAAAGAATTAGGAGGGACCTACATCTCATAAAGAGATATTCTCCAGAGGAACACATTTGTACTGGACACTTCTTACTCTGAGCCACCCATCATCCTTTCATCCTTCCTCTTGGCAGAAGAACACCAATTTCCTCCCAGATTACCACTTGCACCTCATAGCCAATGTATTTCTGAGGTGGGTTATGGTTGGCTTAAACCAAGCAGCTCAGTTCAGCTCCCTGGCCATAGTGACCGGAACAAATTCTATCACATAAGATGCAGGACATGTTTCCTGGGGAGCTCTTGGGAAGAAGCTCCATTATCAGAGATATTGAAGGTACGTGTAAGGGCTGGAGCTACTGCAACTGTTTTGCTACTATAAAAGAGTTCAGAGGACAGCACTGAGCTACAGAAAAATGGAGCTGGAGATCTCATCAAGCTATTCCTAAAGATCACTCTGTTTTTTAACTTTATATTTACCTAAGCCAATAAATTCCATTTTTGTTGTTGTTGTTTTACTTTAAAATTTTAACACATATACAAGACTTGAAAAAGTAAAAAGTAATAAAACCCAACAATGAAAAACAGCACTCCTGGCTACACACTGATTTCCAGTTCCCAGAGATCAGATCAGATCAGATTAGTCGCTCAGTCGTGTCTGACTCTTTGCGACCCCATGAATCACAGCACACCAGGCCACCCTGTCCATCACCAACTCCCGGAGTTCACTCAGACTCACGTCCATCGAGTCAGTGATGCCATCCAGCCATCTCATCCTCTGTCGTCCCCTTTTCCTCCTGCCCCCAATCCCTCCCAGCATCAGAGTCTTTCCCAATGAGTCAACTCTTCGCATCAGGTGGCCAAAGTACTGGAGTTTCAGCTTTAGCATCATTCCTTCCAAAGAAATCCCAGGGCTGATCTCCTTCAGAATGGACTGGTTGAATCTCCTTGCAGTCCAAGGGACTCTCACGAGTCTTCTCCAATACCACAGTTCAAAAGCATCAATTCTTCGGCGCTCAGCCTTCTTCACAGTCCAACTCTCACATCCATACATGAACACAGGAAAAACCCTAGCCTTGACTAGACAGACCTTTGTTGGCAAAGTAATGTCTCTGCTTTTGAATATGCTATCTAGGTTGGTCATAACTTTCCTTCCAAGGAGTAAGCGTATCCCAGAGATAACCACTCTCAATTATTTAGCTATTTCTTATTGTCTTTTCTGGAGTAGGAACTGTCAACCCACTCCAGTATCCTTGCCTCAAAAATTCCACGGACAGAGGAGCCTGGAGGACAACAGTCCATTGGGTCGCAGAGTCAGACACGACTGAGCGCACATAACTGATCACTGATCTATGGTCTTCAGTGACATATTTCTAAATAACATGCTGCATTAGTCAGCTACGACTTTCAAAACATGCCACAGAACACCATAGACCTGGGTGGTTTAAACAATACAGATGTATTTCCCATAGTCCTGGAGGCTAGGAAGTCCA
Organism: Bubalus kerabau; assembly: GCF_029407905.1. Taxonomy (NCBI): domain Eukaryota; kingdom Metazoa; phylum Chordata; class Mammalia; order Artiodactyla; family Bovidae; genus Bubalus; species Bubalus kerabau. The sequence goes on from NC_073644.1 coordinate 50,986,798, forward strand.
GGGTCTAAGTGCCAACCAGTCTGGTTTCTGGGAGAGCCTGCTTCCTGGCTTGCATACAACCACCTCTCACCGTGTCTTCACACAGTCAAGAGTGAGTACCCTGGGGTCTCTTCTTATCAGGATGCTAATCAGGGCTCCATCCTATGACCTCACTTAACCTTAGTTACTTCCTTACTCCAAATATAGCCACACTGGGTTAGGGATATAATATTTGAATTCTGGAGGGCCACAGTTCAGTTCAGAGCACACACTACATATAACCACTTACAGAACTTCCATTTTTAGATATTATATATTAGTGCCCCAGAGAGGAAGATGAGGTTTCCTATGCCCCCAACCCCACTTCCTCTAAACCCACATTTCTATCCTCTCCATTCTCCCAACAGAGTGATGCCACCATCTTGGTTAAAGCAATTGTCGGTGTTCACACTATGGTGACTGGGTAGCCGCTGCTCACGGATAAGCCACGTGATGTTCCTTTCTTCCGTAACATTTTCTCTAGTATTAAAAATGGCTTTGTATGCACCTAACATTTATTTACAGGCTTCCCAGGTGGCTCAGTGGTAAATAATCTGTTTGCCAATGCAGAAGTGCAGGAGATGGTGGGTTTGATCCCTGGGTCGAGAAGATCCCCCTGGAAAAGGAAATGGCAACCCACTCCAGTATTCAGAGAACTCCATGGACCAAGGAACCTGGCGGGCTACAGTCCATGGGGTCTCAAAGAGTCAGACACGACTGAGCATACAATCCTTATTTGCACACACATAGAACTGTTCAAATCCGTCTCCAAACAGTTCAGTGCAGTCTGTCCGTTCCTTTTTGTTTTTTTCCAGGCGCGATCCCATCCAGAGTTCTCCATGCTCCAAGTCCAGCCTGGACCTGAGGCTTCTGCACAGCTGTCACCTGGGATTTCTTACTCCTTGCTTCCTGAATCCTTGCTTCCTGAATCCCACACTGTATTCGTGTCCATTGCTGCTGTAACACATTACTGAAAACGAAGTGGCTTCAAACAACACAGATGTATTGCCTTACAGTTCTGCAGGTCAAAAGTCTGAAATGGGTCTCGCTGGACTAAATCAAGATGTTGGCAGCCTTCCTTTTGAAGGCTCTGGGGGAGAAGAGCTTCGAGAGCCTGTCTGTGTTTCCAGCTTCCAGAGGAACCCACAGTCCTTGGCTAAGAGCTCCTTCCTCCATCGCCTAGCCAAGCGACCTTGGGAGAGTCCTCCCCGGACATCGTGACTCTCATCCACTCCTCTGCCTCCTTCGCTTGCTTATAAGGACCCTGGTGATTATATTGGACCCAGAGGGATAACCCAGGATCATCACCCCATCTCAGGGTTAGCTGTTAGCAATCTTCATTCCCTCTGCAAACTTAACTCCCCTTTTGCTCTGGAATCTCACATTTTCACAGGTTCTGGGCATTGGATGCAGTCATCTTTGGGGACCCATTACGTTGTCTGCTGTCACCATTCTCATTTTGATGTACTCGCCTGCTTCATTTTTACAGGTGTGTAGAAGGTACACCCTCTGAGACCATGCCTATTCGAGCCAACTTTATTCCCTCTCCCTCTTAATAGTCTGTTTGGCTGTGAACAGAAAGGTGGAAACCACCTGCCCTTGGAAGACTGGAGGCATTGTTCCCATGTCTTCCAGTTTCCAGAGACACTGTTGGAAAGCTGCGTTCTGTCCTGTTTGTATGCAGTCTACTTTCTTCCTCTCTGAAAGCTGTATGAAGCCTCACTTTGTCCTTAACACTCTGGGGCTCCACCAGGACAGGTCATCTGGTGGTTCTCTGCACCCACTGTGACCCTCCATGTAGCCTGGAAGCCCGTGTCCTTCAGTCCTGCGGACTTTCTCACACAGCTTCTCCAATAACCTCCATCCCCTCGAGTGTCTGTGCTCTCTATTTCTGGAACCCTTACTGCTGATCCTTCTGGACCAAGCTTCTAAATCTCCTAATTATTTTTTTCCAACTTCCTACATTGTTGTCTTCTTTTCCTACTTTCTAAGAAAGTCCCTCAACTCACCTTTCAAACCTTCCACTGATTTTTAAATTTCTGCTGTTTTATGTTTAACTTCTTAGAGTCCGCCCTTATTCTTTGAATGTTCCTTTTTTACAACCCCCATTCTCATTTTATGGATGCGTTATCTCCTCTTATCTCTCTGAGGACATTAAGTATAGTTTTATTGAAGTTTTCTTCTGCTCCTAGACTTGGCTTTCATCCCTTCAGCTCCTTTTTCTTTCCCTGTCCAGTTTGTTTATTTCCCTCTCTCTTGATCTCACATGTTATAGACTTTTCTTTTCACAAATGCCAGGTAATCCTTGACCAACATTAATAGTTAAGAGCAAGACACTAAAAAGTCAGTGATTTCTCTATGGGTGATTAGGTAGAAATCTGTTTATTTCTTTGGGGGAATATACACATACATAAACACAGAAACATGCAGATACATACACACATATATTTGTATGTGTAGGCATGTATATACACACAAACATACATATACATACCTACACACATATATACACACATATGCATGTGTGTATATGCACTCAAGTACACATATGTATCTACACAAACACACACACACATATACGTAAACACACATACATATGCACATATACATACCTATTCACACATACCGTATGTGTACAATTTTTTCCTTTTGGGCCAATCAGTTTACTTGCAAAGGAACCTCCCAATCACTCTGCTTGGGGGACAGACACTGGGCTACCAGTATTCTTGGGGCAGAGAGTAGAGAGGAGCTGGAAGTCTCACCACTTGCAATGTAATCTTTAAACAAATGCTCTCATTTTGAGTCTAGTGTGCAAACTTGCTCTCAGCTGCACACAGTGTCTCAGGGTCCAAAACTTGACTGAATCATATTTTTTTGAAAAGAAACGTCTAGTCTTTGGCCAAAGCAGAGAGGGGAAGTTTACAGGAGGGGCTCTGGGTGTAAGGATTCTTCATGCAAATTTTCAACCAGTTCCCAAGTTTTCAAAGCCATTCCTCATCTTACCTTCAGAAGTATGTGACTCCCATTTCTGCTCTGCTTGAGGGTTGGCAGGGGGTGGAATGACTGCTTCTCGAGATTTCTTCTCACTACCCACCCTTGCGTTTCATCTCTCTGCTCAGTGAGCAACCGTCCATCCATAGACTTTCTGCTTCCACATCTTTGCTGACATCTTTCACCTGCTCTCTGCTCCTCTCCTGCTCTCACTGTCCTCGGGGCATCAGGCTCTGTCATTTTCTTTATGGCCATGGGTGGAGGGGTGATTAGAAAGGGGGTTGAGATAAATAGATGTGACCAAGGCATCATGTTTAACCAGAGGTCTCCTTCCGGGCTGCTCTAGGTGGCATTTCCGTTCCCAGAACCAGACAGCATCCTGCCTCACACACTGCAGCCTGCGCTCCCCTCCAGAGCCCTAGGCACACAAGGCTGCCCTGCCCACCCCACCAGCGCACTGCCCAATTCAGGGTCCATAGACCCCTGTCCTCTGCTCACACTTCCTCTGAGTGCAGTGCCAGGAGCTTCTAGTGAGTTCTACCCACTCTTGTTAACAGTCCTCAGCTCCCACTCCCATTTAAGTTACTTCCTCACCTGCTCAACTTGAGTACGGAACCTGGATGAATGCAGCAAGCAACACCCCCGCACTGAAGACACAGTGATGTCCTCAGACACTCTGCAGAGTGGCTTGGTCATGAAGAAGCAGCCAAGAACCCGTCACAGACACAGGCTACCCCAAATCATCCACATCTTCCACCTGGTCTCTTTTGCAAACCTCCTTGAGTCCACAGGTCAGAAAATCCCACCCAGACACATTCTAGGATCCACTCTAATACGCAGTCCTGGCAGATGGCCCAAAGTGGCCGATCCCAAGCAAGACAAGGATGGCCAATCTAACCCCTGCCACAGAGACAGATTCTTTATCAACACCAGGCTCACAGATACTCCACCACACCAACCACAAGCAGGCAGGCATGAAGCATCTAATACCACAGGCACCAGGTGTAAATCTAGAGCAGAGGACACTGGCTAGTGCGTTATTACAGTTTTCTTGTCAATATGATTAAAATTCACTGAGTCATTAGGATCAAGTCTTCCAGAAGTACTGTGCCCCTCACGAAGTGTGGCCCAGAGCTGCCATCAGCCATCTGCCCTCCTCCAGGCTCGGACTGTACGCAACAGCAGTCTAATAAAGGCACTGGGTCCACGCAGCCTTGTGGGTGGGCAAGAAGTAGGTGGACTCTCTCTCTTGGGCAGCCTTGAAAAGCCACAGATGTGGTCTCATTCCCTGGGGGAGAGGCCAGTGGTGAATGGCTCTTCTTAGCCCATGCAGGGCAGGGCCACTGCCCTGGGCACTGCCCTCTGGGCCCCACACAGATGGAGACACACCCACAGCAATGTGGGCCATGGCACTTGGGCAGGCAGGCTCTGCTTTCCATACAAGATTGGGTCTAAGCAGCCGAACACCTCAAATCTCATTTAAGCCCACGAAAGGCATTGTCATTTAAGCCATTTCTGTAAAGTGAATCATTCCCCCTCCGCAATCCCCTCTCCTCCTACAAAGTGCATCATTTATCCTTTCTTCAGAGATTCAGAGTCTGAAACCCAGGCGTGCTATAAAGAAGACTCAGCTACTTTAAAATGATTGTTTGAAAATAACAACAACAACACCGGAAACTCCCACCCTCCCCTGACAGCTGTGCCTGAGTGCCTGGAAGCAGTTACAAGCCTCAGCTGAAAATCCAGGAGGCTGGCGGCCCACTGAAGGGATGTTTCTGTAGATCCTGGTCAACCTGATCAGATCTCATCTGCGATCCATTCCCATGACGACACCACCCTGGCTCCACCCGGTCCACCCTCTGGCAAGGTCTAGACGGAGCCCCAGTGATTCATGACTTGGATTTTCCAAGCGTCTCTTCCTCCTTCCCTGTTGTGGAGCCCTTCTCCATCTGCACTCACAGGTGTCCTGCCTTTCCCCAAGCCTCTTCCCTGTGTCTTTTCCAGAGCCACCTCCATTGTCTTGGCCTCAGGCACCTCTTTCTTTAAAAATCCATGATGAAATATTCCAGACATACAAAGAGGCATATAAAATAACATCACAAACACCTGTGTCCCCACCACCCAGCCACATAAATAAAAGGCAGCTCTCTCTAGTCCTGGGCCCACATCCCTCCCGGATGCCACACCTCCCGACTCCATGCCTCCCGGCAGCCTTTGTTCCGTTCTTCCTCGGGAAAAGCCCAGGTTGTGGCATACTTCCCAGGTGTCACCTGGACTCTCTGCATTAATTCTCCCTCTGCCCTTCTTGGTGGGCACCCCCAGCCCCCAGCTTCCCATCTTCATTTGTGATTTGACTACTTCCTTATCCCAGAGGACTGCCCTAGTGGCTCAGATGGTAAAGAGTCTGCCTGCAATGCGGGAGACCTGGGATCAATTCCTGGTTCAGGAAGATCCCCAAGAGAAGGGAATGGCAACCCACTTCAGTATTATTGCCTACAGAATTCCATGGACAGAAGAGCCTGGCGGGCTACAGTCCATGGGGTTGCAGAGAGTGACTGACACACTTTCTTATCCTAGAGGGGACCGGCTCGCCAAGGTCCCAGTCTCCCTGGAAGTTACACAGGTGGGCCAGTGGACCTAGGACTTGCAGTGGGTGATACCACGGGCAGGACTACGTCCTTCCTTCCCTCACCAGTGCGCTTGTGGACACGCATGACTTCTTTGTCCATCAGGTGCTGGGCTGGGAAGGAGGCTGGATAGGGGAACACTCTGCCTTCCATGCCTTGCAGTCCCTGGGGGGCAACAGACATATGCACAGAGGCAGCCCCCAAATCAACTGGGCAGCCTGGGATCTGGGGATCCGCCTGTGGAGCAAGCATGGGAACTGCTGAGGCCTGGGGAGGCTGAGAAGGACTGAGGCTAAGCTCCTGGGGTGGCTGAGATGGAGACAGAGAGGGGCAGGGTGGGACCTTCCAGATGAGAGCAGGTAAGTCAGTAGGGAGAGTGGGCAGAGAAGGGACCCACCCTGGCAGCGGAGGATGGAGGAGAGGTGGACAAACAGAGCCCAGCTGGGTGGGGTGCAGGGTAGCACTGGGCTGAGGAGGTGGGTGTTGATTCTGGGAAAGTGGGGGTGCCCGCTTCTGCCAGGCCCACCGGGTTCTCAGATCGCGCTCAGAGGAGGGGTGCCCTTTGTCACGGCCTCCCCAGCCTGATCACTGACTGTGCTGTTGACATTGGCACGGCCCGGGCAGGGGTGGAGGGTGAATGCCGAACGCCCTCTCACCTGCAGCCCGCCCAGCAAACAAAGGCGCCCACAGAGCCGGGAGGCTCCACAGTGCCTGGCGCCCAGCACATGGGGCAGGGGCGGAGTTCAGGCATGGGGGGGTGTTCCGTGCCGCCTCCTGCCCGCGCCCCAGCCTTGTTCTCCCCTGGGCCCCGGGCCGCCTGCCCCCGCCCCTTGCTCACACTCACTGACGCCCCAGCCCCGATCCAGGCCCTTTGTGGAGCAGGTGTGTTAGGGCACAGGTGCCTGGCTTTGGTGCCATCTGTCAGCATTCACCCCTTTTCCTGTCCAAGGCCCTCAGTGCCACCTCCCTCCGGTCCCACCTTGCTAGCAAAGTCCATATGCCCAAGTGGCTGAAAACAACCCAAAGCGTGCCGTCGAGGGTGGCTGTAATTCAGCAGAGCCGAAGTCCTAGCTCAAGGTTCAGGCAAGAAGCAGGGAAGGCGTCTGCACTGAAACCCCCCTGCCAAGGACCGCGCGCCTCCCCGAGCTCCTCTGGGAGGGCCGCACTACACCCACCCTACCTGGGGAAACCTGGAAGCTGCTGAGAAGAAGGCTAACAGTATGAGTCCATTTTAAGGATGCTCTGAGATGTGGATGAACAGACTCTGTCATCTCCTGATTCTAGAAACGCGCTCTGATGGTGCCAGCAGAAGGGGCAGCAGCTCTATGGAGCTGCCTTCAGTCGCTTTTCTTTTTTTAATTAATTTTTATTGACATATAGTTGATTTACAATGTTGTGTTAGTTTTGATGTACAGCAAAGTGATTCAGATATACAAATTTCTTTTTCTTTTTCTTTTTTTTTTTTTTTTGAGGTGGGGTGTGCTCTAATGGTAAAGAATGGCACTAGTGGTACAGGGGACATAATGAGACATGGGTTTGATCCCTGGGCTGGGAAGATCCCCTGGAGAAGGACACAGCAACCCACTCCAGTATTCTTGCCTGGGAAATCCCATGGACAGAGGAGCCTGATGGCTACAGTCCGTGAGGTTGCAAGAGTCAGACACACCTTAGCGACTAAACCACCACCCGGGCCTGAACCAGGCAGCCCAGCCTGTCAGCCACAGTGTGAGGCCTTCCTTGCATGTCTGTAGTCGGGGACCCTCACTGATGGGCCTCACCCATTCTCTTCAAGATGCCCACCACCTTTTGCATCCTTTCTATCCCTGATTTATATATACCTAGTTGACTACTCCATGAGGTCATACTCTCTGGTGGAGAGAGAATACCCAGAATAGGGTCCCTCCAAAATAGACACACTTCAGGGGGGTAGCCCCCTCCTCTCCACCTCCCCAGTCATCCCATACCCAGTCTCACACTCAAGACCCTGTAAACCTTTCCTATAAACCTTCCCAACCCCGACCCACACTGTTCTTCCCAGCTAAATGCACACTGCTCTCACTAGCTCTGTGCTTGCTGGATCATTGATTGGGAGTGTTCCCTTCTGGACTGTTTCTAAGGTAAAGCCTCAGAGTGGAAAGCCACTGTAGAGAATGACTAATTCCCCTTAAAACTTTGATGGGAGGCAAGGCCCACACAGAGCAGGAAGGCATGAATTAGAAGGCTTAGAGCTTGCTGGTGATGAACAAGAACTTGACCCCAGGTCTCCCACTCCAGTTTAAGGACCCCTCCTCCTTTTCAGGTAGTGTGGGCATTGCTGCCTTGTCTGCAGCGCAATCCTGGAAGATAAGGCCCAGCCAAAGTGAGGACCAAGGAGAGGGTTGCACGGATTAGGACCCTGTGAATGTTTGGTGAATGGTTGTGCTGGGTGTTCCAAGGCCCAGATGACCTCCATGCACCCACTCTTTCAGGGTCAGTGCACGCTTTTGCCAACAGAGCCCAGCTCAGGCCAGAGCCTCCTACAGAAAGCCAGGCATGATCTCTGGAGGGAAAGAGAGGCTGTGTAAATTCCATCTCCTTTGGTCCCACCGGTGATTTCCGCGTGGCCTCTGCATGATCTCTCCTAGCCACTAAGCAAAGAGGTAATGGTGGCAAGGGATAGTAAACAAGAAATAGCTGCTCAGCTGAGGCTGGGGTGGGGAGCAAGCTTGAGTGGGTTTATACCTACCTAGGGACCAATGACCAGTGGTCCCCAGGGCCCAGAGAACATCCCTCTTTCTCTTCCTGCTGCAGGAAGATTTTTCAGGACACTCAGTGAGCATTTATTGAGGTGCAGCATTCTGCAGAAGGCATTGGGGGATGTCCTTTCCCAGTTTGTTTATAGTTTGGTTAAGACAAGACCTGAATTAGTAAATGAATTTTTAGCAAGGTTGCCAAATACGAAGTCCATAATCAAAAATCAATTGTATTTTCTATAGACTAATGATAAACAAATGCAAGATTAAAAAAGGAAATTAAATACCACTTACAATAGCATTCAAAAAATTAAATGCCTAAGAAGTAAATCCAATGAAATATGGGCATAGCATCTATACTGAGAGATATAAAACAATGTGAGAAAAATCAAAGTAAAAATGAAAGTATCAGCCGGCTCTTTGTGACCACATGGACTGTAGCCCGCCAGGCTCCTCTGTCCATGGGGATTCTCCAGGCAAGAATACTGGAGTGGGTTGCCATCCTTTCTCCTGGGGATCTTCTCAACCCAGGGATCGAACCTGGGTCTCCTGAATTGCAGGTAGATTCTTTACCATCTGAGCCACCAGGGAAGCCCAAGAGAAATCAAAGATTAAACAAATGGAGGTGAAAGGATCAATAGTTTTCAGGTGTCTATTTTCTCCAGTTTGATCTACAGATTCAATGCAAGTTCAACAAAAATCCCAGCAGATTGGCCCACATGTGTTTGTGTATATGTGTGTGAAAACTGACAAGTGATTTTAAAATTATATGGAAATTCAAAGAATCTAGAATAGCCAAGGCAATATTGAAGAACAAAGTTGGAGAAGTTCCACTGTGTGATATCAAGACTACAATATAAAGTTCCGGTTCTTGGACAGGTACTTAGACTGATAAATTAGATTTTATTAAAATGAAGAACATGGTTAAAAAATCATTCCGAGAGTAAAATGGCAAACCACAAAGAAAAGATACACGACAGAGAACTGATATGTAGAATATAGCACTGCAAATGAGAAATAGACAGACATGCCAGTTAAAAAAAAAAGGGAAATTATTTGAATTGGCACTTCACAAAAAAGGATACCAAAGTAGCCACTAAACAAACAAAATCATGCAAATGCAAAAATAACAACACAGTGACATACCACTACATCAACCAGAATGGCTAAAATAAAACACCAAAGTGCTGGTGAGGATATGGCGCAACTTAACTGTTAAATTTCTGATAGAAATGTAAATCTATAAACTAGTATTTCAAATAAGTGTTTGGCAATACCTACAAAAGCTAAATAGATACACACTAGAGAAGAGTTCAGCAATTGAACTCTTAGGTATATACCCAACAGAAACAATATTTATGTACACTAAAAGATATCAGTACGAATGTTCATAGAAGCTTTTTTCCAAAGTATTCTTAAACCAGAAGTGACCCAAATGTCCATCAGCAGTAGAGCGGGTAGGTAAATTGTGGTATAGTCACACCATGAATACCACATAGCAACAAATGGGAATGAACCTCTGGCATATTCTTAAAAATGGATGAATCTCATGGATATAATGCCAAGTGAAATATAAAAGGAGTGAATACTGCAGGATTCCATTTATATGAGTTCAAAACAGCAAACTATTGCATGATGATAGAAACCATGGTGGTGTTTATTCTTGAGAGGGTCCCAACTGAAAAGAGCAAGAGGGAGCCTTCCAGAGGGCTGGAATGTCCTCTAACATGACCATGCTTTGATTCTGAGAGTGTTGACTCTCGTAAAAATTCTTCAAGCTTTACATTTCAGATTTGAGCACTTTACCAAGAAGGTGGAGGGGGCAGGGGCAGGACTTCAGTGGGGAGACAGGAAGAGAGTAAAGCAGGACCAGTCAGGGTATAAGTGAGGGCTAAAGCTGGCCTTGGGTGGCTGTCCCTGTGCCCAGGGGCCTAGCCGACGGAGCAGAATTCCAGTAAAGAGGTTAATGCATCGGAAGTCAGCCCCAAAGGTAAGAAGACACCTGCACCAGCACCTAGTCCTCTTTGAAAAGACAAGTAAACAAGAGTGACCTTTGGAAAGGGGTCATCAAGTGCCACTGCCACTGCGGGGACCGTCCTCTGATGTGGCCACTGGGGACCAAGAGGCCGGTATCTCAGGCCTTGGTTTGTTTCAAAGGCTGGCTGCTCTGGAGGAAATTAATAAATGAGTTTTCTTCTCTTCTTCTTCTTCTTCTTCTTTTTTTTTTTAAAATCCAATCTGCAAACACACTTCTCTCCTACTTATTTCCTGGGAGAGGAAGAGGGGGAAAACAATTGGCTCGGAGCCTGCAGCCTTACCCAGATAAGAGAGATGTGGCTTTACTTTGTATAATTCCTGCAGGCTCTTTAACTGTTTCCACCTACCCAATGTGGAATCTGTTGCCTGCCCCAGGAGGGCTCTGTTAGCACTTCTTGCCTGGCCTGATCTGGAAGCTCTGGGTATCCAGCCTCATCCACCCGCTTCCCACCGTCCCAGACTCTCTGTTGGCAGAAGGATGGCTCAAGGGGCCATTTCCTTATCTGCTCCTCCTTTCCCCCACGTAGTTTGTGATTTATTGATATTTGTTTGCTTTGAGCCATCCGGCAATCTGGTTTTATCCCCCCACCCCACGCCCGGCACTTGTATTAGCGTGGCTCTGGAAGTCTGTTATTTGGATTTGCTCTCCATCTGTCCCGCGCTCCGTGTTGCTGTTCTCCATGCTATACTGTTTAAAAATAAAGTCGAAAAAGTAACAACTAAATAGATGACAGCCTGGCAAAAACAGCAGCTGTTGCCCATAAGGCAAAATAGAAAATATTCTCCTGGATGTGTTTATACAGAGATGGATATTGCAGAGTAAGATAGACAAGAAAGAGGTCTCAGCCAGTGCAAGATCATTTAACCCTCTGATGCTGAGAAGGGGATGGATGAACCACGCTGGCACCTGTCACTCAGTCCTTGGCTTCAAAATGTGCTGCACAGAGTCTAAAGAGTCTGGACAGGCATTTGGTTGGTGGCTGGAAACCTCTATGAGATGAGTATCTCCATTCTGACTCCAGGTACAAGCCAGATCTAAGTCAAATCATCAAGCCCAGGCACTGGGACTGATACAACAATGAATTTCCCATGAATTCTGCCCCTGACAAACTTAAATCTTAGTTGAGTTAGCGTGACACAAATTTACCAAAAGTTTACAAGAAAATTCATTTAAAACTTCTGTCATATGACATGCTCCAATACTTTGGCCACCTGAGGTGAAGAGCCAACTCATTGGAAAAGACCCTGATGCTGGGAAAGATTTAGGGCCGGAGGAGAAGGAGGTGACAGAGTATGGTTGGTTGGTTGATATCATCGACTCAATGGACACGAGCTTGAGCAAACTCCAGGAGATGATAGTGAAGGACAGGGAAGACTGGCGTGCTGCGGTTGCCAAGAGCCGGACATGACTGAGCAGATGAACAACAATGACCTCAAAAGCACAAGTGACACAAGAAAAAATAAATCAGACTTATTCAAGTTTAAAACTGTTTTCCTTCAATGAATATAATCAAGAAAGTAAAAAGACAACCTACAGAATGTAAAAAAAAAAAAAAAGTGCAAAGCACATACCTATAAAGGACTTCTGTGTATAATGTATAAAGACATCTTAGAATTCAAAAATAAAAAGACAACCCAATTTTTAAAATATGGCCAAAGGGTCTGAATTAACATTTCTCCAAAGAAGATATACCAATGGCCAATAAGCATCTTTGCTCACCATCAAGGAAACGGAAATCAAAAACACAAAGAGACACTACTTCACACCTGTTCAGATAACTAGAATCAAGAAGTCAGCTAAAAACGAGTATCGGCGAGGATGTGGAGAAATTGGAAGCCTCATGCACTGCTGATAGGAGTGTAAAATTGTGCAGCCACTTTGGAAAACATTCTGGCAGTTCTTCAAATGCTTAAATACAGAGTTACCATATGATCCAGCAATTCTACTTTTAGGTATATACCCAAAAGAAATGAAAATATATGTCCACACATAAGCTTATACAGGAATATTCATATCAACATCACTCAAAATACTAAAATATGGAAACAAATGCTCATCTGTTGAATGGATAAATAAAATGTGGTATATCCAAATAGTGGAATGTTTTCCAGCATAGAAAAGAATGAAGTTCTGATATATGCTACAGTGTGGATGAACCTTGGAAACATTATGCAAAGTGAAAGAAGCCAGTCACAAAAGACCAATGTGACATGATTACATTTACATGAAATATCCAGAAGAGGCAAATCCATAGTGACAGAAAATAGATTAAGTGGCTGCCAGGGGTTGGAGGAGGAGAGAATGAGGAGTGACTGCTAATGGGTATAGGGTACCTCTTTGGGGTGATGAAAATGTTCAGGAGTTAGACGGTGGTGATGGTTGCAAACTGTGTGAATATATTAAAAACTCTTGAATTATATATTTTAAATGGGTGACTTGAATAATAAATGAATTACATCTCAGTTAAGTTGTTTTTAAAAATCCGTAAAGTTTATACCGAGAGGCAAAAGAATAGCCAACTCAATATGGAAGAAAAAGAATAAAGTTGGAGGACTGACACTATCTGACATCACGATGCATTATAAAGATATAAGAATCAAGACAACGTGGTATCAATGAAATAACAAACAATTAGATCAATGGAACAGAATAGAGAACCCGGAAATAGACCCACATAAATACAGTCAACTGATATTTGACAAAGGAGCAAAGACAGTACTCGTGGCTCAGACGGTAAAGAATCTGTCTGCAATGCAGGGAGACCCAGGTTCAATCCCTGAGTCAGGAAGATCCCCTGGAGAAGGGAATGTCTACCCACTCCAGTATTCTTGCCTGGAGAATTCCATGGACAGAGGCTACAGTCCATGGGGATCGCAAAGGCGTGGACACGACTGAGCGACTAACACAAAGACAACACAAGGAAAAAGTCTTTTCAATGGAGTTGGAGCAACTGTATATCCACAAGCAAAAAAAAAATGAACCTAGACACAGATCTCACACCCTTCACAAAAATTAACTCAGAGTGGATCATCAACCTAAATGTGAAATGCTAAACTATAAGACTCCTAGAAGATAACGTAGGAAAAAGCCTAGATGACTTTGAGCATGGTGATAACGTTTTAAATAAGAACACCAAAGATACAATCCATGATAGAAATAATTGATAAGCTGGATTTGTTAAAATTAAAAATTTCTTCTCTGTGAAAGACATTGTCAAAAGAATATGAGAGAAAATACTTCCAAAAGTCACATAGGATGAAGGATTATTACACAAAATACACAACCCTTGAAACTCAACAATAAGAAGATGAACAAACTGATTAAAACTAGACAACAGACCTGAGCAGGCAGCTCACCAGAGAAGGCGAGTAAGCATATGAGCCTTAGCGACCGATCAACAACAACAAAGCATATGAAAATATGTCCAACATGCTATGTTGCTAGAGAATTGCAAATTAAGCCAAAAAGGAGATATCACAAGATTCAAAACACTGGCAACACCAAATGCTGGGGAGGATATGGGAAGTCAGGAGCTCTCACTGCTAGTGGGAATGCAAAATGGTGCAGTCAGTTTGGGAGACAGTTTGGCAGTTTCTTACAAAATTAAACACACTGTTCAACTTCCCTGGTGGTTCAGTGGTTAGGAATCTGCCTGCCAATGTTGAGGACATGGATGCGATCCCTGGTCCAGGAAGATTCCACATGACAAGCGGCAACTAAATCCATTGATTACAACTACCGAGGCCCCATGCCCCAGCTGCTGAAGGCCATGTGCCTAGAGCCTGTGCCCTGCAAGAGAAGCCACAGCAATAAGAGGCCTGTGCACAGCAACCAGAGAATAGCCCACACTCCCTGCAACTAGAGAAAGACTGTGAGCAGCATCCAAGACCCAGGCAGCCAAAAATAAATAAATGAAAAAAACACTTTTTAAAGAAAGTGAAATGACATCCTAGAGAATGCTGCTGCTGCTGCTAAGTCGCTTCAGTCATGTCCGACTCTGTATGACCCCATAGACGGCAGCCCACCAGGCTCCCCCGTCCCTGGGATTCTCCAGGCAAGAACACTGGAGTGGGTTGCCATTTCCTTCTCCAATGCATGAAAGTGAAAAGTGAAAGTGAAGTCGCTCAGTCGTGTCTGACTCCAAGCGACCCCATGGACTGCAGCCCACCAGGCTCCTCCATCCATGGGATTTTCCAAGCAAGAGTACTGGAGTGGGGTGCCATTGCCTTCTCCGAATAGGAGACAATATTTTCAAAAGCAAAACCTAACAAACTCTTATCAAACAATTCAGCAATCATGCTTCTTGGAATCTACCCAAATGAATTGAAAACTTATATTCATACAAAATTCTGCACACAGATGTTTATTGCAGTTTTATTCATAATTACCAAGACTTGAAAGCAACCAAGAGGTCCTTCAGTAGGTAAATGGATAAAAACTTTGGTGCATTCAGACAATGGAAAACTATTCAACACTAAAAAGAAATGAGCTACCAAGTCATGAAGATACATGAAGGTACTTTAAATGTAAACTACAAGTGAAAGAAGCTAGTCTATAAAGGTTACATGCTGTATGATCCCAACTATACTACATTCTGAAAAAGGCAAAACTTTGGAGACTAAAGTAATCTATAGTCACCAAGGGAGGGATGGCTGAGCAAGAAGAACACAGAGGGTTCTTGGGGCAGTGAAACTGTTCTGTAAGATACAATGGTGGATACATGTCATTATACAGTGTTCTGTAAGATACAATGGTGGATACATGTCATTATACAGTGCCATAACCCATAGGATGTACAATACCAAGAGTGAACCCAAATGCTGATTGTGGACTTTGAGTGATTATGTTGTGTTTATCAAATGTACCACATGAACCACTCAAGTGGGGGACCTTGATAATTCATGTGTGGAGACAGGGTGTATGTGAGAAGTCTCTGCACTCTCTGCTCAGTTATGCTGTGAACTTAAAACTGCTCTTAAAAATCAAGTTTATTAATTACAAAAAAAAAAAAAAATCCAAGCCAAGAGAAGAGAAGGGCCAAGTTAGTTTATGATTCATTGCTGAATGGCTCATGCGGTGGGTAACGCTGGACCAGACCCGGTGGCTTTGTGACCTGGTTGTGAGCCTAAATCCTAGTATCCCTTCGCCTTCCCCATCTCCATGACCTTGTTTTCAACCACACGGTGCCTTACTTTGGTTTCCCTTTTCCCAAACCACCACTGTCAGGAAGTCAACCCAGCCAGGAGAGCGTGCTGTGGAACTCTCAGCGAGGGCCCTAATCACAACTGGACCAGCGTATTCTGTGCTCGTGTTGAGTGGACCCACTCTCACCCCGGGAGTCACCGTCTTCACTGGCCTCTCCCACACGCACTAGAAGACACAATGGCCCTGACTGCAAAGCCTGCTGAGGGCATTCCCATGAGAACACTCTACATTCACCAGCACCTCATTACTCTTCCTTTAAAACATTTATTTATTTATTTGGTTGCATTGAGTCTTAGTTGTAGCATGTGGGATCTAGTTCCCTGACCAAGGATCAAACCCAGACAGCCTGCATTGGGAGCATGGAGTCTTAGCCACCGGACCACCAGGGAAGTCCCAGCACCTCACTACTCTTGACATAAGTGAATTCTTGACATAAGTGAAGCAAACAGCTTAACTCCATCAGATCTGAAAAGAAAACTACTAAATTTTACACAATAGTAAAGAGAACAGGGCAGAGAAAGTATGTGCTTGACTCAAATTTATTAACCTCTCCTTTGGGCACTGGTTCTGACTGTTCTGAGCTAAAAGCAGTGCATCCCGTGTGCTTAAAGAACTTGCCCCAGAACTTGGGCCAGGATGAGAACTGGTGCTTAAACAATAAGGGCGCTGGCTAATGGACCATGTCGTGGGTAGGAACAGACTGAGCTTTCAAGGGTGGGCGGCTCCACGGAGCTGTCAAAATGCAGGGCTGGAATGAAGAATGGCCTCCGCAATGCACAGCTGTGACGACGTGTGGGGCAAATGCAGGACGAGGTGAGTCAGAGCTACCTGGACATGCACCAGCCTGTCCCTCCATGAGAGCGGGCATCGTGTGCGGGCAGGGAATGGGTGGCAGTGCCCGAGGGGCTGTGTGCTGCCTGCTACACGACGCCCACCTGGAAGGGCTGGTGGCTTCTTCTTCTCTAAGTCATTTTTTTAAATTGTAGTTAACATACAGATAACATAAAATATAGAAAACATGAAATTTACCATTGTAACCATTTCAAGTGTACAGTTTGGTAGCATCATGCCCATCCACACGACTGTGCAACCATTACCACCCTCCACCTCCAGAACTTTTTCATCTTCCCAAAAAAATTCTACCCCCATTAAATACCAACTCCCCAGTCCCTCCTACCCCTGCCTCTGACCACCACCATGTACTTCCTGTCCCTATGAATCTGATATATCGGACAGGCTGGTGCATGTCCAGGTAGCTACAGTTACCCTAGATAACTATATTAGTGGAGTCATACAGTATTTGTACTTCCGTGATTGTCAAGTTTCACTTAGCATGATGTGTTCAAGGTTCATCTGAGTTGTAGCATGTGTCAGAATTTCCTTCCTTTTTACAGTTGAATAGCATTTCATTGTATGCACAGTCTATACAGACCACATTTGGCTTACCCATTCATCCATCGACAAACATTTGAGTTGCTTCCACTTTTTGCCTGCAGTGAATAATGCTGCTGCGAGCATGAATGCACAAGTATCCGTTCAAGTCTCTGCTTTCTTCTGGATGTTCTCCTGGAGACAGAATTGCTAGATCACATGGTCTCCACTTTAATGTTAGTTACCGTATCATACTTACGTGCTTTGAAAGCTCAGAAGGTCACCAATCTTTTTGTTTTGCTTTTGAAGTGAGCACAGCATAAAATATAAGTTGATTAATAAGTAAATCTCCCCTGAGATCTAGGTTAAAAAAAAACAACAACAACAACAGCCCACCATCATTTTTCCATCTTGATATTAACAGATCATGAGGGGACATCCAAGCCAACTCTCTACTCAATGTGAGATTCTGCCAGAGGACCCCCATAGCGCATGGTCATCTATCCTGAGTGGGAGCACTCCCAGTGACCAGGCACTCACTACCTTAGCAGGCAACTGATTTCACTGCAGGCAGTTTTATCTTCAAGTTCTTTCTGGTGCTGAACAGAAACGTGTGTTCTCCAGTCAGCCACTAAAAAGGAAGAGTTCTTCTGTGGATTTTCTTGGCACAAGAGAAGCCTGGAGAGGGTAGAAAATGCTGTCTTGGTCTCCAAGACTCATGGTCTTACAGTGGAGAGAGTGTTGGCTGATGTAACTGAAGTTACATAACCAACTGAATCATTTAGGGCTAGGAGGCAAAAGGAGTAGCAACAGTTACACCGCCAATAGGAACTGAGGGAGGAAGAAATATCAGTGGCTGGTCATTGGCACTCGCTCCCTCAGGGACAAAGGTGTGAGTTAGAAACCCCCAAACCTAGGTCTCTAGGCCAGACTCCTCTCTCAAGCCTTGGGCTCATGTTCCAGAGTGAGTGAGGATGAAGACGGGGTCCTTGTAAAACATCCTCTCCTTCAGTCAGTCCCACGCCTGTCCATCCTGAGTCTGCCAAGTCCAGGTACTGGTTGCCTGTGGAATCCAACCCTCCTCTCCATCCCCTGGCTCTCTCTGCCAGGAGACCCTCCCCATCCATTATGGGTAGAAGCGTGTCCCTTCAAATTCACAAAATTCATGTCGAACTCCTTACCCTTCGTATCTGTGAATGTGACCTCATTTGGAAATAAGAGTCGTTGCAGATATAACTGTTTATGGCGAGGTCATACTGGAGTAGGGTGGGCCCCAATCCAATAAAAAAGGGGGACATGTGGAGACAGACGTGCACACGGGGACACGTGAAGATGAAGGCAGACGTTGGGGTGATGCTTCTACAAGCCAAGAAACACCAAAGACAGAAGGAACACCAAAGACTGACAGCAAGATACGTGGAGCCAGGGGAAGCAGGGGGCAGTTTCCCTGACGGCTTCCGGAGGAGCCGACCCTGCCGTAGCGTGACCTCAGACTTCCGGTCTCCAAAACGGTGAGAGAAGAACTGGTGTTGTTTGAGGCCCCCAGGCTGTGGGGCTTTGTCATGGCAGCCAGCGCAAACCCGTACACCATTCCTCCCCAGACTCCTTTTGCTCTTCAGTCGCCCAGTCATCTCTGACTCTTTGCGATCCCATGGACTGCAGCACTCCAGGCTTCCCTGTCCTTCACCATCTCCCAGAGCTTGCTCAAACTCATGTCCTTTGAGTCAGTGATGCATCCAACCATCTCATCCTCTGTTGTCCCCTTCTCCTCCTGCCTTCAGTCATTTCCAGCATCAGGGTCTTTTCCAGTGAGTCACCTCTTCGCATCAGGTGGGCAAAGGATTGGAGCTTCTTAGGTAGACTCTAAACTCTGTCTTCAAACTCTCCTGTCCTCCCTTCTGCCACCCTTTAGCCTCCACACAATCATCAGAAACATCCCTGAGACACAGAACTGATACTGCCTCTTGTAGAATGAAAGCCGTTCCAGGGCAGAGCCCAGGGGGGCTGAGATGGCTGCAACCCAGCAATACGTGCAGCACAGGCTTGTCCAGGAGCAAATGGGTGAACGGTGAGTGAGAGCTGGGGGTCACAGGCCTGGGTGTCTCTCACACAGGACAACCAGGAGACACAGTGCAGTCTGATTTCACCAAGGCATCTGCTAGTAGCATTGTTGTTACTGTTGTTGTTTAAATTAAAAGCACACTTGCCCTTTATTCCCTTAAAGTATTTTGTTAAGTCTCCTCACCCTGGATCTGCTCCCCTCTGTCTGAGAACTGCCCTTTCCACTCAGGCCTCTGCTCCCCACCTGACAGTCCCCTGCCCTGGGCCCATCGCCCATGTGCCCTACACCCTTGCCCTTGGTCCTCTAGCCATCAGGAACCCGGCCTGTACTCTGAAGGCTGCTGTCTGGGTGCTGAGAGTGGAGGCCTCTGCTCCAGGCAGCTGGGGCTCTCTCAACTGCCGCTTCGGGCCTCCAACACGCCCCAGGCAGGGCCCTTCCCATCCTTGGGGTCCACTATAGCTTGCCAGCTCACCCCATCCTCCTTCGACAATAACAGCACTTCTGCCCCAAGGCCCTTTCAGTCCACTACCTCACTGGACCCTCCAACCTGGGCCCTGACTGGGGGGCTGGGTTAAGACACCTGGGGTCCCCAGCTTATCGCCGCTGCAGCGAGTTCCCCGTGAACCGTCTGTGGTAGAGCTGCCCTGAGCCCCACTCCCTCCTGCTGCACCGCACACTGCCGGCTCCTGCCCTCCCCAGACCAGGCCGCGATGTCAGCCTCCTGGTGGAATCTGGCCTCGGTCAGCGGAGGAAACAATAGTGATGAGGACCACACAAAACATCTAGCGAGAGACCGACTTGCACGCAGGTCCCCGGCCCCCAAACACAGCAATTCACAGACTCCTCACCACCTCCTTGAAAGGCGGACACTACTCTTATCTCTGTGTTCCAGGTGAGGACCTGCGGGTCACACAGCCTGAATGTGGCCTGGTGTGGATCCCCGGCCGGGCAGTGACGGCGAGCTCCGTGTGCCCCTCCACACTAAGGATTGCATGGCCCACGTGGACCTACTCAGAAGCTGCATTTTAACACGTGGTGATGCCTTCATCTGCAGAAGGAGCGCCTGAAATGGTGAAAAGGTGGGCCCAGTGGGAGGATGAGGGAAGAAAGACCTCTGAGCAGGGGTCTAGCCCACTGCACCTGCCCCCCTCCCCCTTCCTCAGCCATAGTGGGAGGGATGATGGAGCAGCTGAGTGCCTCGATCAGGTCCTCGTTTGGGTTAACTGGGGTCAGTAGAGAGGGCGGGATGAATGAGGGAGATGGGAGGAGATGGAGCCTACTAAAGTGAGGCAGAGGGGGTAAAGAGGAAGCCCTCCAAATGCCCATCGATGCCTGGAAGATGGCCTGGCAGCTGGGGGTGCTGGACAACATCTGTCCCACGAGATTCTGAGGCTCACAGACCTGGTGCAGAGCCTTCAGGCCCTCTCACCAGGCCCACGGTCTGCTGCTGAGGGGCCTGGTGGACCCAACAACATCTGCTCTTGGACCAGAATGCTGAGGCTCTGCTTCTCCTAGTTCATGTATGGGAGATCCAGTTGAGAAGCTGCCAAACCAGCGCCTGCACTCAGCCACCAGACCAGCTCCCTCTGAAATCAGCACAGTTAGGTTCACTCACAGACTGGTTTGGTCTAGAGCGAGCGCTGTTTGGATCTTATCCAAATCAGACACAGGCCAGGGCAGAGAGGAGCTGAATTAATGCACATCAGCCAAGAGCTAGTAAGCCAAGGCTGCAATCCCAGCACCCACATCTGGGGTGCGAGTCTGGAACTTGCTCAGTGATGCTGGGCTCTGGCTCAGACAGTGGCAATGCCTTCTTTCCTCCCTACACATGGGGGCAGAGCAAGGAGAACTCTAAGCAACAAATATTTATTGAGCATCTGAGTGCTGGACACTATGCTGAATGAGGGGGACATAGCTCACAACCCAGACTGCTAAGGGTCAACCCACAGAGCTCAGATTTTCACCTGCACGCCATCCTTACGTCCCAGGTACCCAGGGTCCCAACTTTCAGATTCTTACCCACAATCCAGCCTTAAATCCAGGTTCAGAGGGCCTCTGCCCCACTCTGTGGGAAAATAAACCCACCAAGAGCCAGCAATAGTGGTAGTGAGAAGTTATAAGTGTCATGTACTTTTCTAAGTGCTAAGTTTTCTAAGTGCTAACTTTTCTAAGTTCATTTAAATCTAAAGGAAGTCAGTCCTGAACATTCATTGGAAGGACTGATGTTGAAGCTGAAACTCCAATACTTTGGCCACCTGATGCGAAGAGCTGACTCATTTGAAAAGACCCTGTTGCTGGGAAAGACTGAAGGTGGGAGGAGAAGGGGATGACAGAGGATGAGATGGTTGGATGGTGCCACTGACTCAGTGGACATGAGTTTGAGTAAACTCCTGGAGTTGGTGATGGACAGGGAGTCCTGGCGTGTTGCAGTCTGTGAGGTTGGAAAGAGTCGGACACAACTGAGCAACTGAACTGACTGAACTGAATCCTTGGAATAACCCAGTGAAACAAATATTACCACTGATTCCGTTTTCCAATGGAGAACATGGAGGGACAGAAGGGTACAGTAACTCCCCTTGCACGTCAGTAACTGGCAAGGGGACCACTTACTGGCTGTGTGCCTCTTACCTCCCCGACCACCTCTCACTCTCCCCATGATCCCACCCCTCCCTCATGTCCCTACCGTATGTTTCCTTTATTCTTCCCTCTGCCCTGCCACGAGCAAGCATGCAGTGAGCCCAGGATGCAGTCAAGGCTGCATCCTTGACTTGAGAAACAGGCTGGGCTCTAGGGTCAGCTCCCTGCCCTCCCTGCCAACTCCCCACCTGGATGACCTTGTGAGATGTGTGAGATGCTTGCCCAGCAGGGGACTGCAGTCAAAGAGAGGACGATGAAAGAGTGTGCTGAGAGCAGGACCCTCTTTGCACACGATTTAGGACCATCTTTGTACAGATTGCATGTCTGTTTCTTCTTAGTCATCCCGGGATGTTACTAAGGCAGGTGGTCATGATATCATCCCCATCTCTCAGGTGAGAAAATCCAGGGTTGGGGAAGCAGGGGCTTTACCCAAAGTGGTCCTGGATGCCCCTCCATCCCCACCTCTTACTCCAGCCAGAGCAATTCTCCAAACCCCAGGTTTCCAAGGGAAGGTGAGGGCCTTCCCACACAGACACAGGGCACAAGGGACTATTCCTGTTCCAATATGTATAAATGTGACTGACACGGAACCATTACTAGACTTTACAAGCAGCCCCCTTTACTTGAGAAGGGCATGAGAAAGAGTCTCCTTCAGCTTTCTCATCCCTCCATGGGAACTAGCAAGCAACCAGCTCTGCAAACCCTACACCCTGGGCTCAGCACTATAAAGAACTCCAGGGGAAGCAGCTAGAAATCTGAAAAGGGGAGGGGAGGAGGCAGATGTAGAGCTAGAACATCTTGGTCCAGAGGGCCCTGCCCCTGAGACTGCCAGCCTTGAGCTGCATTCTGAGATAGCCAACCCCAAGTTCAGGCTCTGTGCCAGCGCATTAAAAAAAAAAAAAAAAAAAAGAGTTCTGAAGACTAAATTGACAGGAAGATCCCAGCCCAGTAACTGCATGTGATTACAGCTGGGCTCCTGGACAAAAGAACTTCTCTGTTTCCCAAGGGAAGAGCCGGAGGATAGTTTTACACTGGGGCTGTGGAAGGGTCGCAGGGTCAGAGCAGCCTGGAGACCAAGCAGTGTCTCAAGGGTCAGCCCTGAGACCCAGTAGTGATGCTTTTGGCCCAGCAGAGACCCCAACAGAGGCAGCAGGATCAGGATAGGAAGTAAGGCACTTCCCCACCACATCCCTTCTAATCACCATCATTAACCTATTCTAGAAACCCAAGGGCTTCAACCCCAGGCTCCCTGGCTCTCCCAGACCACCAGTCAGCAAGCTAGCAGGCAGCACGTGTCTAAGAGATATCCAGTTAACCAGCTTTTGCAGGAGAGAGGGCAGGGGAAGAGGACCCTGGTTCTAGAACAGTTTTTCCGCTTGAACACACTGCAATGAGTTATTTTACCAACAGACCCTTGTCACACATATGCACACATGTGGATGTGTGTGTGTGTAGGAGTTTTGGAAATGGCATCCCGGCTTAGTTCTTCATTGAGCTAGCCAGAGAAGTGACCAGAAGTCCCGGGTCTTAGTCCCCATTCTGCTACTATGACGTTGTCACTTAAACTTCTTTAGTCTCAACTTTTGCATCTATAAAATGGGAGAATTGCTTACTCTCTTCTTCAGTCCCTGAAAACAGGGGGTTTTCAGGGAGAGGGTCTGATTTAGAGGCTGCTGTTTTCTGACCTAATAATCTTTCTTCCCTTATGACTTAGAAACCTGGGTGACTCACCTACCTGAAAAAATTACATCGCCAAGTCAACCTTACAGATGGAGGTGGCTAACAGGATATATGTAGCAGTTTTCTGGGGGGTTCACATAGTGTTAGTTGCTCAGTCGTGTCCGACTCTTTGAGACCCCAAGGACTGTAGCCCGCCAGGCTCCTCTGTGCATGGAATTCTCTGGGCAAGAATGCTGGAGTGGGTAGCCATTTCCTTCTCCGGGGGATCTTCTCAACCCAAGGATTGAACCCAGGTCTCTCATATTGCAGGCAGATTCTTTACCATCTGAACCACCAGGGAAGCCCAGGGGTTCACATAAAAGCTCATAAAGAGTCACATTAGGTGGAGCTGCAGGAGCCATCTTGGACCATGAAGATGGTATGGTAAGGATGGTGGAATGGTGTGATAAAAATCCCATATAACTGTGACTATTTCATGCTGGCCCCAAACTGCCTATTTTTTGGCTTTCTTTACTGGAAAAAAATATTTTTTTGAAATTTCTTAAGACAGCACTCCCCAACCTGTTTGGCACCAGAGACCAGTTTCATGCAAGACAGTTTTTCCACAGACCAGGGGTAGGGGGCATGATTTTGGGATGATTCAAGCACATTAAATTTATTGTGCACTTTATTTCTATGATTATTACATCAGCTCCATCTCAGCTCATTGGGCATTAGATCCTGGAGGTTGGGGACCCCTGATTTAAGCGACTGTTGTTTATGATCTCTATTGCTAACTTCGTTTTCTAAGTGATAGAGGACCCAGATGCATTTACACTAATAACCTATTCATCCAGCATCCTACATCAACTCCATGAAAGTCCACGAGAGTCACAAACCTAGAATCAATGGAGAAACCTCAAAACACTAGATCTGATGAAATAAAATTGAGGAGAATCAAATGATGGGAGAAAGGAGCTGCCATCAGCACAAGAAGAGCGTAGACAGAAGCAGCAAGTAGACGCTGGGGCCACAGGGAGGGCCTCACAGAGAGGGCAGAAAGCAAAGGGGGACAGAGGACACCCTGCCGGCCTCCGCCCTGGAGCAAACGGCCCAACAGTGTCAGGTTCCCAGGGCGCCTCTGTACTTCACCGGAGGCAGCCATGGTAAGAACAGTTTTCCAGAACATTTGAGTTATGAGGGGCTCTGTCGAGTAAGCCAATTTTTAAATCACAGCAAGTCTTAGTACCAGTAAGAGCTGGTGTCAAGGTCAGCAGTGCTGCTGACTGGCTGAGGGCAAGTCAACTGACCTTGTCAGGTCTTTCTCCTTATTTATAAACGGGATAATCACAGACACTATTCAGAGTTGTTGTGGATTACAGATAATGTTTATTAAACTACACACTTTGCACAACGCTTGCCACATAGTAAATGCTCAGTAAACAGCTCAACAAACTAATGGGCTTCCCAGATGGCTCTACTGGTAAAGAACCCACCTGCCAATGCGGGAGATGGAAGAGACGGAAGTTCAATCCCTGGGTCGGGAGGATCCCTGGAGGAGGGCGCGGCAAGCCACTCAGTATCCCTGCCTGGAGAATCCCATGGACAGGGGAGCCTGGTGAGCTACAGTCCAGATGGTCACAGAGTCAGACATGACTGAAGTGACTGAGTACACAGACTAATACATACTCTACACAGTGAACGGCAATTATAATGAAATCATTAAAGGATCCCATGTACTTTATTAACTCAGGCAACTACTTTCATTTTATATATATATGAAACACTTTCAGCAGAATATAGGTTGGGCTTGTGATTGGGACTGCTGCTGCTGCTGCTGCTGCTAAGTTGCTTCAGTCGTGTCCGACTCTGTGCGACCCCATAGATGGCAGCCCACCAGGCCCCGCCGTCCCTGGGATTCTCCAGGCAAGAACACTGGAGTGGGGTGCCATTTCCTCCTCCAATGCATGAAAGTGAAAAGTGAAAGGGAAGTCGCTCAGTCGTGTCCGACTCTTAGCGACCCCATGGACTGCAGCCCACCAGGCTCCTCCATCCATGGGATTTTCCAGGCAAGAGTACTGGAGTGGGGTGCCATTGCCTTCTCAACAATCCCAAATGGCTACCCTCTTCTCCCATCTTTGTTCCTACTTGCTCCCAATCTCTTGGTCCTTAAACGAACACACCAACTGACATGTTCTGTTAAGGGGACGTACATCTCAGTCAAAGGCTTTTGAACAGCAGGGCAGGAAGCGGTGGACTATGGAAGTGCCTCAGGCCAACCCCTTCCCTAACACCGAGGGCCAAGGATTTTAAATTGTATGTGCGTGACCCCTTCCCCACCGTCACTGGAAGTACCTGTGGGCAAAGCATGTATGTCGTATACCCTCCCAATCCTCCAGGTGCCATATGGGGCTTCGTCCAGAGTAGTGGCCAGTCTGTGTTCCCTGAGAGAGTGACTGTCCTCGTCCAGATCGTTAGCACTCCACTCTGTACCCAAAAGCACAGAGACAGCACCCCCTCTCTGTCTCCAGATCTGAGGAGAGCCACCCTCAGAAGAGCCCAAGCACAGCTGACTAGGCCAGGACGTTGGACAGGCATTTGGGAATTAAAAGGCCAGTATTCCATGTACAATCGGAGAAGAGAGAGATGCTAGCTCCACCATTTGGGGCAGGTGCCTTTACATTTCTGAGAGTTTGGGTGGGTGAACCAGCTCAACCCATCCCCCTTTTGACCAGTTCTCCAGTCACTAACTATGGTCTGAAAGAATTAGCCAAGAATTAGGTTTCAGGCCGGAGAAGGCAATGGCACCCCACTCCAGTACTCTTGCCTGGAGAGTCCCATGGATGGAGGAGCCTGGTGGGCTGCAGGCCATGGGGTCACTAGGAGTCGGACACGACTGAGCGACTTCGCTTTCACTTTTCACTTTCATGCATTGGAGAAGGAAATGGCAACCCACTCCAGTGTTCTTGCCTGGAGAATCCTAGGGACAGGGGAGCCTGGTGGGCTGCCGTCTATGGGGTCACACAGAGTCGGACACGACTGAAGTGACTTAGCATAGCATAGCATAGGTTTCGGGCAATAATAATAATAATAATAAACAATGTAAGTACTGACACTGTTAGGATGACTTGAAGTACCTGTGGCAAGGGGGAAGCTAGGAACAAGCAGACTGATGCAATCTGAAGATAATTATAAGATAATATATAAGATAATAATATATAAGATATAAGATAATATAAGATAATATATTAATATTGTAATATATTATATTATAATATAATTATATAACAACAATATTATAATATAATGTTATATTAATATGAGATAATATAATATTATTGTAATTATTATATATTGATATATATTACATATAATATAATATAATAATATATAATATAATTATAATATATAATATAATAATAATATAAGGTAATAAGATAATATATAAGATAATAATAAGATAATGATCTGAAGATAATTCATAAATCTCCAGTTCTCCAGGGCTTCCCTGGTGGCTCAGATGGTAAAGCATCTGCCTGCAATGCAGGAGTCCCAGGTTTGATCCCTGGGTCGGGAAGGTCCCCTGGAGAAGGAAATGGAAACCCACTCCAGTACTCTTGCCTGGAAAATTCCATGGACAGAGGAGCCTGGTAGGCTACAGTCCTTGGGTTTGCAAAGAGTAGGACACGACTGACTGAGCAACTTCACTTTTCGTTTTCCAGTCACTAAGGAGGAAAGGCACATATCACGGTCTTACTTGTAACGGCCTCTTCCAAACACCATGAATTATCTTCAGATTGCCTCAGTCTGCTTGCTACTAGCTTCCCCCTTGCCACAGATACTTCAAGTTATCCTAACAGTGTCAATACTTACATTGTTTATTATTTTTATTATTATTGCCTGAAACCTAATCCTTGGCTAATTCTTTCAGACCATAAACAGGCGCTCCATTTTATTAAACTCTGCTTGGCTATCAGATTTTCATTAGACTAGTCTTTGCTTTCTAGTGACTAAAGGGAGAAATAGGAAAATCAGGAAAAGAAAAAAGTATAAAAAACAGAGGTAACTTTATGGGTGGTCCAGTGGCAAAGACTCCACGTTCCCAAAGCAGGGGCCTGGGTTCAAGCCCTGGTCAGATCCCACATGCCACACTAAGAGTTCATGTGCCACAACTAAAGATCCCACGTGCTGAAAGTAAGACCCAGTGCAGCCAAATACATTAAATAAATAAATACATATTTTAGAAAGCCACAAAGAAAAATGCTACCTGGGAGGTATTATAAAACTTGCAGACATGGCGAGTAAACGAGTGCCCCTTCCCTCTCCTCTCCCTCACAAAATGAGAGAGCAGGAGTTGAAACATTGTGACGAGCGGGACATTTATGGGCACAGCTTCTTCTTCCACAGATGAAGCCCAGTTTGAACAGTTGGCTTGAGGAGGGAGGGCGAACCAGGCAAGGCACTGTGCTGTAGCAATGGGAGGAGAGGAACATACACCAAGGAGGCAGGTGAGAGGGCTGAGAAGGTGCTGGAGGGCCCCTCAGGGAACCAGAAGATGCTTCCAGCCTCTCCACGAGTGAAGAGCTTGCCAGGAAGCAAGGGTGGATGGGTGGGCAGTGTTCTCCAAGCCTGTGGCTCCTCAGCCCAGGGAGAAGAACCAGCCAGGAAAGTAGGGCCTCGGGCAATAAGTAGCAGCAACAATCATATTAGCCAAGGTGTTAATTGTGTCCCACCTGCGTGGGCCTTGGTTTCTTCATCTGTACCATGGGAGGAGGGGCTAGAAGATTTCCAAGGCTACTTGCTGGTTTGACCATGGGCGAGTTCATTCTGAGCCTGAGAAGAAATCCTCCCAGCCCTGCTTCCTGAGGAGAGGGCTCTGTGGGCCCCTTTGCCTTGGCACGGGCGACCCCGGGCCCTTGTGTGCCCTCTGCCTGGCACGGGCGACCCCGGGCCCTTGCCAGTTGAGGATGTGGAGCTGCTGGCCTTCTGGTATCGGGGGAGGGGGTGTAGGGGGCTGGGATGGGGAGGCAGGGCCTCCTTTGTCCTTTGCTCATCTCTGCCTCCTCCTCCCGGGTCAGCCCCCTCCTCACTGCCCCACCCCACCCTCTGGCTTGAGGGGGGAGGCTGAGGCAGGAAGGGCAGGAGCAGCCCTGGTGAGTAGTGGTGCTGCCCACTGCCCACCCACAACCTCCTCAGAGGCCAGAAGTCAGGAGACTCTGAGCAGGAGTAAAACCAAAGACAGAGGTTCCAGCTCAGACGGCATTGGACACACACACACAGACGTGCACACCCACAGGTGCACACATGCACTCGCACAGCTATGCCTCCACTAATACCTGCTCATACGCCCACACACTCACATCTATACACACACACACATCCACACACACTCACACACACACTCACATCCATACACACACATCCACACACACACACTCGCATACACACACACATCCATACACACACACATACTCACATCCACACTCACTTCCACACACTCACACACACTCACATCCACACACACTCACTTCCACACACACACACACACTCACACATGCACACACACATCCATACACACACATACATCCCACACACACTCACATCCACACACTCACACACACTCACAAACACACATCCATACACACACACACATACTCACATCCACACACACTCACATCCACACACACTCACACACATACTCACATCCCACACACACTCACTTCCACACACTCACACACACTCACACACACACATCCATACACACACACACACACTCACACACACACATCCACACATACTCACACATACATTCTCACACACATATCCATACACACTCACGCACATATTCACACCCACACACACATACTCACTTACATACACACACATCCATACACACTCACACACATACTCACATCCACACACACTCACTTCCACACATTCACACACACACACATACATCCACACACACACACATCCATACACACACACACACACTCACATCCACACATACTCACACACATACATCCTCACACACATATCCATACACACTCACGCACATATTCACACCCACACACACACACTCACTTACATACACACACACATCCATACACACACACATACTCACATCCACACACACACACACTCATGCACACACACATCCATACACACTCACACACATACATTCTCACACACACACACTCACTTCCACACACTCACACACACACACTCTAGGCTTAACAACAAGGATACTTCTTCCCCCTTCCTTTACCCCCTCCCCCTCCCAGAAAGAATCCTTCTGGCTCTGCAGGGGCAGCCACAGACCTTCAGACCATCTGGAAACAGCAGCCCGGAAGAGCCGGCCAGATTGGAGGTAAAGACAGCCAGGGTCAGGGGAAGGGACGGGGGAGAACAAGGCAGCTGCCAGATTATAGTCAAAATGCCCTGTTCATCCCCCTCCAATCTGCCACCCCTCAAATGCCCCCCAAGCCCCCTTGCCTGCCTGGGCAGCTCACCCCAACTCCAACTTCCTTCCTGCACGCCCACCCACTCCTGCCCCGTTGACACCAGCGCCAACTCTGGTGACATCCAGAAACAGCCACACAGAGTCTAATTTTAGCTCCAATCTTCCCTGGCCATGCTTGTGTGGTTTCTAATTATTTTATTCCCAAGATTTACTTTGATGGATAGTTATACATTTTCCAATTTACTGTACAGTGTCGTGTAAAGTGCCCTTTAAAAAAAAAGAAGTGTGGATTAGTCCGTGCTGTTAATTTCCCCAGTTCTAAGGAGAAATCTGCAGATAATCACCCGCCCTCGAAGCTCTGATTCAATCCCCATTTCCTTTAATACTAATAAAACAGACAGTTCATTTATAAGAAGTTCCCTAAAAGAGGGTATTGAAAAACATTATATTTCTTTTAAAGTTGTTAAAGGGCATAAATCCATTACTCAGATAGAGATCGCTTAATAATTTAATGCCTTTGGCTTGGCATTGTTCCCGGAATATTTTCACTTTATCTGTCTTTATTTTCAGGTTGGAACAAATTGAGGAATAATCAGCTCTGTTGGCGGGAAGTGTCCAAGAGTCCATAGCAGGGAGTGGGGGGAAATGGGAGGCTGGGAGAAAAGGGGAGGGCCGGGGGGCGGGGAGGGGGGAGGGTGTTTGGGGGGAGGGCGTTCAGCTCCTCCAAGACTGTCCGTCTCCTGCACAGGCCTTCAGTCTGGGGAGCTGCCCTGCCCCGCTGCGGCCCAAGGGCCAGCCCTGCTGCTCCAGCCTTCCCTTCGGGCCTCCACGTGGTGGGGCATGTGTCCTGCACCGTAGCCTGCCCAGCTCTGCCTCCCGGAAGCAGGGAGCAGCCTGGGAGGCTCTCACCCCCACAGCCTCTCTCCACCCAGCCAGGCAAGCAGATGGGAGGGTCCATAGACAGAGTCTTTCTGCAAAGGGGATTAGTTTGCATTTTCTAAATAAAATCATTTACATGATGTATTAACCCAACCCCGTAATTAAAATCATTAACGTTTCTTTGTGCAGATTAGCAATAAAGAGAAACTCAGGGCGGGAATCAACATTCCTTCTCACAGGCTCATCAAACAACTCCCCCCTGAAGAAGGCTTGGAAGCCTCCTTCCCCGCCTCCTCACCACGGAGCCTTGCCGGTCCCCTAGTCAAGGACCCTCGGCTGACTCACGGTACAAGTGCTCCGGGAATGTCTGCCCCGACCCCGCCAGAAGCCGCACGGAGCGGGAACCAAAACATTGGGAAAGCAACCCTGGACTGGATAGAAAGTTAGCTGAGCTTAAACCATGACTCTCCGACTCTCTGGTTAAATCTCTGTGTATTCCTTCTCCCCTCTGGTCCTCAGTTTCCCCCTTAAAATTAAACCAAATTGACTAAAGTGATGCTTCAGGACTCTTCCTAGTTCCCAGCACTGTGGCGGGTGTGCTGTCTCTGTGGGTGGGACAGACTTTGGCCATGGCTGGTACTCATAACATGTTTGCTGAAGGGAATTGAAGTGAACCCGCCAGACCAGTGAGGGGATGGGCGTGAGGGAAGATGGGGACATCAACACATCCAGTGCAGGGACGTCAGCTGCCAGTGGGTCCCTGCCAGAGGCCAGCCTGAGACCAGCACCATGGAGCCATCACCCCCGGCCACACTAGGGTGTGCCACCTCCACAGGCCCCGCCCACAGAGTGACCTCATCTGGACTCAGGGCAAAGAGGGAGAGTTAAGGAAGGCTGCCAGGGGTCACAGAGCCAGGGGACCTGACATGCAGGAGCCCCACCTGGAGGAGGCTCATTACACACAGCGAGGGATGCCAACAGTCATATCAAAGAATCCTAAGAGCTGCTGGAAGAGGGGAAGGGGCGAATGTCATAGTGTTGCAGGAAAAAGTGGGGCATGAGAGGATGGTTACATCCCAGGTCTCAGGTGAGTCCCTGGGACAGGCCACCAAGTGTGGGTTCTTGGTTTCACACAGGAAAGAATCCAAGAGTGAGCCACAGTAAAGACGATGAAGATTTATTTAGAGATAGAGATATACATCCCATAGACATACATTCCATAAGGACATTCCAAAGGTCTGTGTAGTCAAAGCTATGGTTTTTCCAGTAGTCATGTATGTATATGAGAGTTGGACCATAAAGAAGGCTGAGCATCGAAGAATTGATGCTTTTAAACTGTGGTGTTGGAGAAGACTCTTGAGAGTCCCTTGGACGGCAAGGAGATCCAACCAGTCCATCCTAAAGGAAATCAGTCCTGAATATTCATTGGAAGGACTGATGCTGAAGCTGAAACTCCAATACTTTGGCCACCTGATGCGAAGAACTGACTCATTGGAAAAGGCCCTAACACTGGGAAAGGTTGCGGGCAGGAGGAGAAAGGAGAGACAGAGGATGAGATGGTTGTATGGCATCACTGACTCAATGGACATGAGTTTGAGCAAACTCCGGGAGATGGTGAAGGACAGGGAAGCCTGGCGTGCTGCAGTCCATGGGGTCACAAAGAGTCAGACGCGACTGAGTGACTGAACAACAACAACATTCCATAGATGGAATGTGATCTGTCTCAGAAACAGAGAATGGCCCTGGAAGGAACACACTCCACAGAGGGAGTATATAGCATCTCAAAAGGGAAGAGGCCCCCAAATATTGGGTGGTTAGTTTTTATGGGCTAGGTAATTTAATGGGCTAAAGACTGGGATTATTATTCCAATTGTCTTGAAGAAGGGGTGGGGATTTCCAGGAACTGGGCCACCACCCACTTTCTGGCCTTTCATGGTTAGACTTAGAACTGTCATGGCACTGTGAAGCATGTCATTTAGCCTGCTGATCTGTAATAAGGTAGTTTAAAGTCTAGTTGAAGTTGACTTATCTGCCATCTAAGACCTGGATGGTTCTAAACAGTTTATGGTGCGTCCTCAACAGCTATGCCACTTTTTTAAAGGTTGTGCCTCTTCCTATCTCAGTAGCAGTCAAGCCGTGCCCCTGTGGGTGGGGGAACTGGACCGGGGAAAATACACAGCTGCTGTGGTTACAATGCCTGCCGTGCAGGCGATCCGGGTGTGATCCCTGGGTCGGGAGGATCCCCTGGAGGAGGGTATAGCAACCCACTCCAGTATTCTTGCTTAGAGAATCCCATGGCCAGAGGAGCCTGGCGGGCTATAGTCCATAGAGTTGCACAGAGTTGGACACGACTGAAGTGACTAAGCACAGCAGCAGTGGTCACAGTCCCTGATGTAATGCCCACGATGGCATGAGCACAAGAGCCTCATATTCATGCCATCCCAATGCTTCTGGTACCAGCAGGAGCTAGCTCTCTTCTCTTTCCAGGGTGATGTTCTGGAAGGAGGATGCTTTAGAATGAGATAGCCATGAGTTCAAATCTCAGCTCCATGGTTCACTAGCTGTGTGACTTTGAACAAGTTACAGAGAATCTCTCGATTGGTCTCCCTACATGAAGAGTGAGCAAAACCTAACTCAGAATGATCAGGAGACTTAAGTGAGGTAAAAAGTGTGAAAATATCTACCATGGTACATGGGACAGCAGCCTCCATAAAGATCACACGGTGTGGCAGGTTAAAATGGATACAAATTCTTTGATATTTCTTTTGTCAAGAGGGGATCTAATCCCCTTGAAAATGAACTGGGCTTATTGATTGCCAATGCAATGTGGTCAAATGACATTCTGTGACCACCAAGGATGGATCATAAGAAGCTTTGAGGCTTCCATGTGGGTCTCTTGGGGCAGTCTCCTGAGCCCAGAACCAGCCCTAGGAAGCACAGCTACCCTGAGATGCCCCACCAGGGTGGTCACATGGAGCCCAACCTTCTAGCCCACCCTGATATTGAATAGTGTGCCTCCAATTTCATGTTTAGCTGAAACCTGTGAATGTGACTTTATTTGGAAATAGAGTCATTACAGACTTAATCAAGTTAAGCTGAGGTCATATTGGATCAGGGTGGGCCCTAAACCCAGTATGACTGGCATCCTTATAAGAAGAAGGTACCCAGGGGAGAGGCCCATGTGAACATGGAGGCAGAGACTCAAGTGATGCATCTATAGCCAAGAAATGCCAAGGACTGCTGGCAACCACCAGAGGCCAGAAGCAAACAAGGATCCCTCCCAGGACTTCCCTGGTGGTCTAGTGGTTAAGACTCCATGTTCCCAATGCAGGAGGCAGAGTTTCAGTCCCTGGTTGGAGAACTAAGATCCCACATACCACACGGTGCAACCTCAAAGAATAAATAATTTTAAAAATTAAAAAAGAAGAATCCTTCCTTAGGGCTTTCAGAGGGAGAATATATCTACTGATACCTTGATTTCAAACTTCTAGATGCCATACATATACGTGAAACCATCTCAGACACCATATAGACCAGCCCATCTTGCAGCCAAGTACCACAGTATGACCTCAGTCGATGTCACATGGAGCAGAGAAATCAATCAGCTGAGTTCCATCCAAATTCCTGACCCACAAAATCATGAGATAAAATAAAATGGACGGTTGTTTTAAGTTAAGTTTTGGGGGTAAATAATTTGGTGAGAGGTTGGAAATTAATTTTGCAGCCATGATTGGAAACACACTAAGTCAGTGGCTGAACTGAAACTAACTTTCCATTCTACCATCTTTCTCCCAGGGAGAGTGAGAGTAAAAGTTGCTCAGCTGTGTCCAACTCTTTGCGACCCCATGGACTATACAGTCCATGGAATTCTCCAGGCCAGAATACTGGAGTGGGTAGCCTTTCCCTTCTCCAGGGGATCTTCCCAATCCAAGGATCGAACACAGGTCTCCCACATTGCAGGTGGATTCTTTACCAGCTGAGCCATAAGGGAAGCCCAAGAATACTGGAGTGGGTAGCCTAGGCTTCTCCAGCAGACCTTCCCTACCCAGGAATTGAACTGGGGTCTCCTGCATTGCAGGCGGATACTTTACCAACTGAGCTATCAAGGAAGTCCATGCTTTCTCCCAATCATGAACCAATTACAATTTCAGTTTCACATGCGTGTATCTCTCGAGTCTTATCCCAGTACCCCAGTAAAGATGTAAAATAAATCGAGAACAGGTAAATGCTGTTATCATTTGTATAGCTCCACCACTCCCCACTCTAGCTGACTGGTTGGGTGTAGGGGGTATAAACAATGGCACGATAATAAACACAACCAAGGCATGTGGGCAAAGAGGTGAGACAGGAGGTAGGGGCAGTGGGGAATGCTAAATGGGAAAGGAAAACAGATTGTGAAGGACTTTGAATGCCAGGATGGAAGCTCTAATACAGAGAAGCTCTAACAAAGACAAGACCCCCTTCCTTGCCTTCCTCGATCCCCATGGATATTCTAATGGGGAGATAACTGCGCTGGGAGGAGCCAGTGCCATTTCACCACCTACATTAGCAGTCTTGTCCTAGCTGGCTGGACGCCACCTGCCTTCCCCAGTACTTTCTAGTGTTAAGGATACTTGTGAAACGCTTATCTGTACTCAGAAGCCCAGGCACAACCAAATGGATAGCTTTGAAAATCAAGGTCTAGGTATCGTCTTCAAAAGAGTCTTCATGGTTTCTGGGAGAGGCTGATGTTCACCTGTGCTTCTTCCATAAAGGGAAATGTTAATTACCTCAACAACTGCAGAGAGAAGGAAGGATGCTTGTGGGCTCAGAAGAAACAGAAGTCCATTTATTGGACTTGCCACCTTGGAGCTCCCACGTGGGGTTAGCTTTTCCTTTGAGGATCGTTGCATCAGCTTCATTCACCTTGGTCATTGTCTCCATTCTACTGCTTCTAATAAGCAATCTGTGCCAGTGAGGGTCCCTTCCATGTGTCAGTTTCCAGGGTCATTGATCACAATACATGAGTCTCAGTGGAATTGCTTCCAGAGGTTTAGAATGTCCTACCTCTCTCTCCAAATTCGAATGTTACCCAGATCTCAAGATCCAGTAAAAATCTCTTCTTCCTGGAGTTTCCTGCAACTCCACTAAGCCACGGCAAACTGGCCTTTCCTTAAGCTTACAGCAGTTTACTATATATGGCAGCAAATCGTTTTGTAAAAACTGTATTTTCTTAAAAATTTCTCTCACAACTACCTAAATATATTTTTAATTTATGATTCTAATAAAAATGAAGACACACTAAAGTTAGAAAAAATTAAAAAATAAACATATACATGATGAAAATTAGGTCTCTGTCCAATCCTAACCCGTCTTGTTCCTCAGAAAAAAAACAGTCTGTGAAGTTTTTTTGTTAGGTCTTCCAGAAATACTTTATGCCTGCTAATATATATCAGTTTAGTTCAGTCACTCAGTCATGTCCAACTCATTGCAACCCCATGGACTGCAGCACACCAGGCTTCCCTTTCCATCACCAACTCCCGGAGCTTTCTCAAACTCATGTGCATGGAGTCAGTGATGTCATCCAACCATCTCATCCTCTGTCGTCCCCTTCTCCTCCCACCTTCAATCTTTCCCAGCATCACGGTCTTTTCAAATGAGTCAGCTCTTCGCATCAGGTGGATATAGACGTACACATATGTTTATTTACACACTAAAATAATAGCAGTACCTCATACACTTTTTCCACATCTTGCTTTTTCATGATGGACTGAGCCTTGTTTTGTGACCCCATACAAGTTTGGCTTGGTGACTTAATCATGTGTGCTTGAGAAACATATGCATTCTCAAGTGTTGAGCACAGGGTTCTGCATATGGCCACTACATCAGGCATGTTGATTAAATTCTAAGCACGTTGATTAATTTTTTCAAGTCTTCCATGAGGTTATTAACGTTTTGGTCCATTTTATCAACTATTGAGAGAAGTGTGCTTAAATCTTCCACTTATAAGGGTGAACTTATTCATTTGTCCTTATACTTCTGTCTTTTTTAATGCAATTTTAAAAGAGGTTTTTTTTTTTTACTTTCCCTTTCTGATATTTCATTGTTAGTATAAAGAAATGCAACAGATGTTAACCTTGTATTCTGCCACCTTGCTGAATTCATCCATCAGTTCTAGTAGTTTCTGTGTGGAATCTTTAGGGTTTTCTCTATGCAGTATCACGTCATCTGCATATAATGACAATTTTACCTCTTCTCTTCCAATCTGGATACCTTTTATTTCTTTTTCTTGTCTGATTGCTCTGACTAGGCCCTCCAATACTATGTTGAATAGACATGGTGAGAGTGGGATCCCTGTTCTTGTTCCAGATTTCAGTGGGAAAGCTTTCAGCTTTTTATCATTGCGTATTATGTTGGCTGTGGTTTTGTCATAAATAGCTTTTATTATGCTGAGATAAGTTCCCTCTGTACCCATTTTGATAAGAGCTTTTATAATGAATGGATACTGAATTTTATCAAATGCTTTTTCTGCATCTATTGAGGTGATCATATGGTTTTTGTTCTTTCTTTTGTTGATATGGTGTATCACATTGATTGATTGGAGTATGTTGAACCATCCCTGTGACCCTGGGATGAATCCAACTTGATTGCAGCTTATGATCTTTTTCACAAGTTTTTGGATTTGGTTTGCTAATACTTTGTTGAGAATTTTTGCATCTATATTCATATAATGATTCCATTTTTATTTGGTTCAAAACCAGGCAAATTTAAATGATTAGGATGAAAACATAGTTGGCAAAAGAAAACCAAGGAAATTATTACCACTAAATAAGGCTAGTAGTTACGTCTCAGGAGTTCCTAGGGTTTCTTGACATGGATGGTGGTGTCTTGGGTGTTTGCATTGTCATTATGTGTTAAACTGCATGTACAAATTTTAAGAAATTTTTATGTGATTAATTATGTTTAAGAGTAAAAAAATTTAAATAAAAAAGAATGGAATAAAAGAGGAAGGAAGTACCTCAAGCACCTTTTCTCATGAAGCTGCTAAAGGATGCATTCCATCCAAACAAGGGAGTATACCAAGAAGAAAGAAGATATTAGATTCAGGAAATACGAATTCAAACAGAAGAGGGTAAGAGACTCCTTGGAGAAGGCAATGGCACCCCACTCCAGTACTCTTGCCTGGAAAATCCCATGGACAGAGGAGCCTGGTAGGCTGCAGTCCATGGGGTCGCTAAGAGTCGGACATGACTGAGCGACTCACTTTCACTTTTCACTTTCATGCATTGGAGAAGGACATGGCAACCCACTCCAGTGTTCTTGCCTGGAGAATCCTAGGGACAGGGGAGCCCGGTGGGCTGCCGTCTATGGGGTCGCACAGAGTCGAACACAACTGAAGCGACTTAGCAGCAGCAGCAAGGGACTCCTTAAAGAGATGGTGCATGAGGATCCCAGAATTATAGCTGTGTATCGGAGAGCAACCAGACAAGAATGGAACAGGTCAGTGTTTGCCAAGAAATTTCTATAAGGAGATGAAATTGACAGTGAAAGTCACTCAGTTGTGTCTGACTCTTTGTGACCCCATGGACTATACAGTCCATGGAGTTCTCCAGGCCATAGTACTGGAGTAGGTAGCCTTTCCCTTCTCCAGAGGATCTTCCCAACCCAGGGATTGAACCCAGGTATCCCAATTGCAGGCAGATTCTTTACCAATTGAGCCACAAGGGAAATTGATAGATTACTATTTTATTTGTTTATTTTGAAGGACTGGAAAGGTATTTATTCAACTAAGGGAACATTCTGGGCTGAATTAATGATAAATACACAGAAAACTAAGCAAACAAACATATAAACAAAACCAAAGACAATTATTAACTCCAGAGAAAACTAAAAAGTTGTGCCAAAAGGGAATCATATATTACATAGCTCAGGTGCAACCAGCACACATCACCACAATAATATAAACAGTGTATATTGATCTAACCACAGTTATGAACTAAGCATGCGGGTAGGGGAAATATGTGTTCCACTGTTGATCTAGGGTAGAGAGAGCTACATCATCCTCTTCTATAATGAAAGTCAATAAATAATGATGTTTAAAATTAAAAAATGAAAAAGTAGTGATATATGCATATTACTTATTATTGTTTTTTAATTGCTAAGTCATGCCCAACTCTTTGCAACCCCATGAACTGTAGCACCCCAGGCTCCTCTGTCCTAACCTCTTCATGGATCACAACTTTGTCGTGGGGAAGGGGGTGGCAT
This sequence comes from Bubalus kerabau, assembly GCF_029407905.1. Lineage (NCBI taxonomy): Eukaryota > Metazoa > Chordata > Mammalia > Artiodactyla > Bovidae > Bubalus > Bubalus kerabau. The sequence continues at coordinate 51,025,724 of NC_073644.1, forward strand.
AACTCAGTGAAGCTAGGAGCCATTCTGTGCAGGGCCACTCAAGACCTATGGGTCATAGTGAAGAGTTCTGACAAAATGTGGTCCACTGGAGATGGAAATGGCAAACCCCATGGACAGTATGAAAAGGCAGAAAGACATGATGCCAGAAGATGAGCTCCAGGTCAGAAGGCATCCAATATGCTACTGGGGAAGAGCAGAGGGCAATTACTAATAGCTCCAGTAAGAATGAAATGCCTGGGCCAAAGCAGGAACTTCTTTCTTGACACTCAGCTGTGGATGTGTCTGGTAGTGAAAGTAAAGTCCAATATGGTAAAGAACAATATTGCATAGGAACTTGCAATGTTAAGTCCATGAATCAAGGTAAATTGGAGATGGTCAAGTAGGAAATGGCAAGACTGATGGCAAGACATCTTAGAAATCAGTGAACTGAAATGGACAGGAATGGGAGAATTTAATTTAGATGACTATTATAACCACTATTGTGGGCAAGAATCCCTTAGGAGAAATGGAGTAGCCATCATAGTCAACAAAAGAGTTCAAAATGAAGTACTTGGGTGCAGTCTCAAAAATGACAGACAGATCTCAGCTCATTTCTAAGGCAGACCATTCAGCATCACAGTAACCTGTCTATGCCTCAACCACTGATACCTAAGAAGCTGAAATTGAACGGTTCTATGAAGACCTACAAGACCTTCTAGAACTAACACCAAAGGAAAAAAAAAAAAAAAGCATATTACTTAGAGACAGATAAATTAAAATTTAAAAAGAAATACAGCAGAAAAAGGAAAGACGGGGTTGTCTCTGGGAAATGAGGTAGCATGGGGAAAGGACTGTTGTTTTTTTTTAAGAAGTCATTGAACTAGTAGATTCTTTTAAACTCTGAATATAAACAGTTTGATAAAATTAAAATGAAAGATGGAACACCATGTCTCACTTGAGGATGTGCATTAAAAGCATCATTATCAGGTACCTCCACTCCCCCAGACTCTGTCTGGCCATCTCTGCCTCAGGACTCCCATCAACCATGGTCAGGGCCAGGACTGAGTCAGAGATGCAGGGTGCCAGGCTGAGCTGACTCTGAGCACAGATAGGATGGTCTTAAAAGAACAGCTGCTGCTGCTGCTAAGTCGCTTCAGTCGAGACTGACTCTGTGCGAGTCAGTCGGCATAGACGGCAACCCACCAGGCTCCCCTGTCCCTGGGATTCTCCAGGCAAGAACACTGGAGTGGGTTACCATTTCCTTCTCCAATGCATGAAAGTGAAAAGTAAAAGTGAAAGTGAATTCGCTCAGTCGTGTCTGACTCTTAGCGACCCCATGGACTGCAGCCTACCAGGCTCCTCTGTCCATGGGATTTTCCAGGCAAGAGTACTGGAGTGGGGTACCATTGCCTTCTCCGAAAAGAACAGCAATAGACTCAATATACCAAAATTACACCGTGAGGAGTAGGGTTATCCTAAGGCTGCAGGCCAAAATTGCCTCACAGGAGGGGCTCTATCAATGTTACATCATATCAAGATGTTAAATAGGAAACACATCCTGTAATTTTCATACATAGCTAAAAGATATTTTATAGAATTCAACCCTCATTTCTAATAAAACTTTCAGAATAACAGACAGCATCAATATTTAAACCAAATTATAATTAATTTCTCCAAATTTCAAACATATAAAGATGCCTACTATATCATGTTATCAAAATCATTAATAAAAATATAATTAACATTGTCTTGAAAGTTCTTGTCAAAAAAAAGAGATAAAGACAGCATAAGGGAAATAACTACTGAAATGGAAGAGACAAAAATATTGCTTGTATATGATGTGACTATATACCTAGAAAATTAAATCAGCCAAAATGATTCAAATACAAAAATACCTAGTGATCCTGTTAAGTTGTAAGTCAGGTTATATCTCTACCATGCTCTCTCAACTTGAGTGGCTTCCCATCTCATTCAGATTTAATCTAGTGTCCTTATAAGAGCCCCATGTCATCTGGTGATAACCTCGTTTCCCCCCATTCTCTCCCATATTTCTCCACTCCAATCACAGGGCTTCCCTGTTTCCTCAATAAGCTATGTATGTCCCCCACCTCAGGGCCTTTTCATTTGCTGTCCCCCCGTCACTTATTCAGGTCTCTGCTCAAATGATACCTATTTATAGGGGTCAAATGTCACTGCGAGTGGCCTTTCCTGAGTACTAAATCTTTCCCTTATCATTCTTCACTTACTTTTTAAGATTTATTGCTACCTGACATACCAGTTATGTATTTGCTTACTGTCTCTCTCCTCACCAGAATATAATAGCCAATAAGATGGGAATTTCATACACTTGGAGCCTAAAAAAATATCTGGCCCATGAAAGGCACTAGATAATTCTGTGCTGAATAAATGATTAAATGAAATACATATAAAATACTCAAAAGATCCAAAGAGGAATTATTTTCCCTTCTTTGGAAAAATAAAAAGTACTCACAGATGAAGAGATTGACAATTGCCATACATCAAAGCTTCTCTATAATGAAAACTGAAGTTAAAAAGAAGACAACAACTGGTGGTAAATTTTGAATTGACGAGGCAAAAATAATTAATAGTGATAGTCTACAAAAAGCCAATTTAAATTTATAAGAAAACACCAAAACCATAACAGATAAATGAACACATAATCCACAGATATTCAATACAGCCTTAATAAACGCATGGAGAAGTATTAATCTTCATTAGTAAACAAAGGATGTAAATTAAAGCAAATTGGAATAACATTTTATCAGTCAAATTAGCCAAAAAAATGCTTTTGCTAACACTGGTGTAGCTGAGATGAAACCAGTAGGTGCATTCCAGAGTGATGACACTGTTTTAAATAGTATTTTTGGAAAGCAATTCAGCAACATAGAGAAAGAGCCGTATAGATGTCCGTGTCCTCTACCAGTAATTCCTCTATTAGGAATTATTCCTATGGAAATTCAACAGCTGCAAAAAGCTATTTGCAAGAAGATGCTCACTGCAGTGCTATCTATAAAAACCCCAAACTGAAAATATAAATGGCCAACATTAAGGGGAATGGTTTAATAAATTACAGTACCTCAGCACAATGGAATATTATGTGACCATTAAAATGATAATTATGCAGAAACATGAAAAATGTTTATGATCCCCTGGTCACTGAAAACAAGCAGAATACAAAACAGTAGGTATGTACCATGGACAAAACGCCCAGCGTGTATGTACATTTAGAAGATAATATGCAAAAATAATACAGTAGTTGGATTGAGGTTACTGGAATTTTATAGTGAGTTATAAGTAATACTATTTTTTTTAATGATCTCTTTAAATTTCCACTCAGAAGCTTCTGTAATTTCTAACAAGTTAGATTCTGAAAGGCTCTTCCTGTGCCTGGGACAATCCTGCAGGAACTAGCGATTTATATTCGTGTAAAACTTTATTATCTTTACTTGTATTTACACAATAGTAGGATCCCTATCATTACAACTTTCAACTCTCCCTCTGCACGGTGGCTCAGCAGAAAAGAATCTGCCAGCCATTGCAGGCAACACAAGAGACGTGAGTTCCATCCCTGGGTCAGGAAGATCTGCTGGAGTAGGAAATGACAACCCACTGTAGTACTCTTGCCTGGAAAATTCCATGGACAGAGCAGCTGGGCGGGTTACTGTCCATGGGGTCATCGCACACGACTGAGCTTGCACTTTTACCTTTCTGAAATGGCATTTAATGGCAAAGATGCAGAAATATGTCAAACAAAAAAGAATACTCAGGCTAGAGCAAAAATGACCCTCATCAGCACTCATGTCACCTATGGTTGACCACATGAGCTAAATTAAAGTGTTTTTGCCTTGGCCAGCAGTTTTGCTTATAAGAGCTTCTAGGTGGAGGGAGGTCTCCACTCTGCCCAAATCACAACATATGGTCTGAAAACATAGCTGGGACTCGAGTCAGCCACCTTCTAACCACAAGGCACGAATCCAAGTGGATATCCTGGTTATCAGGCATGGGGGGCAAGCAGACCCGTGAGCTCAGACCCTCTGCACCTCTGACAACAAGCATGGCTTGATGGCACAGAATAGGGTGGAGGTCAGCTCTGCTTGGAATGCTTTTCTCCTCATCAACCCACCTGGAGAACAGATTCCCCAAACTTCTTTATGACACCTTCTTGAGTTTTTTAAAAAAAAAATCACATCCTAGTTGTGAGAACTTGAGCAAGCTACTTAAACTCTGTGCCTCACTTTCCTTCTCTGTAATTTGGGAATAATAAGAATTAAATGAGTTAATATCTGCCAAGCAAAGGGAATGTTGCTGTTGCTAAGTCACTTCAGTCGTGTCCGACTCTGTGCGACCCCAGAGACAGCAGCCCACCAGGCTCCCCCATCTCTGGGATTCTCCAGGCAAGAACACTGGAGTGGGTTGCTATTTCCTTCTCTAATGCATGAAAGTGAAAAGTGAAAGTGAAGTCGCTCAGTCATGTCCAACCCTCAGCGACCCCATGGACTGCAGCCTTCCAGGCTCCTCTGTCCATGGGATTTTCCAGGCAAGAGTACTGGAGTGGGGTGCCATTGGTGCCTGGCATATAATAACCACTCACACAAGGTTAGTGATCATTGTGGTGTTGGAATTCACCCAACCCTCATCTCCTTCACTCTATTCTGTACACATTCCTAATAAAGAAACAAAGTCTCAAACCTGCTATGGGACAGAACCTTTTTGCATGATGTAATTCCCAGCCTCCTTCTGGGAAGAAATTAGCTTTGATAAAATGCTTAAGCAATTTTCTGATAAACTTTAATGAGATTAAGACCTCTTCTGGGAAGCCAGTTACCCACCCACTCAGCTGACTGTCAGTCAGAACTTAATGATCTGGAAACAATCCTTTTTTCTTGTATCCAGTCTAAGGGTGATAACCTAATCATTTCGTTTTCCTATAAAATTTTTCTGTGGGACAATCTAGAATTGGCCTGCTTAAGCCTCTTTCCTTGAGACCTGCTTGAACTAAAACTGTGATACATGTTCAAAACTAAAATGTCTGGGAAAAAAGTAACAAACCTATTAAATAAAATAGTTTATACCATTTATTTGTATTCTTTTCTAATTTCCCAACTATAGTTAAGAAGCTGGGAAGCAGGGACAACCATGCTTGTTTTTACCTATATTTTTATACAGAACTTAACATTGTAAGTGATATGTAAAATATAGCCAATAAGTGTTTGTTGAGATAATAAATTAATGCAAGAACAAATAAACCTTTAAAAATAAGTGAAAAGAACACTTATTATTCAGAAGAATGCAGGCCACTGTATTATAAACCACTACCAACTCTGGATTCAGTTGTAGATATCTAAAACTTATTTTAACCTGTGGAGCTTGGGCAAAATTTCTTCACTTTCCTGAGCTACTATTTCTTCATCAGACTATGTACTAACAATGCACCGCAGAGGAGTCATGAATTGGAACAATCTGTACAGAAAGTATAATAGAATGCTAGAAACATTCAGACTTCCCTCTCTTGCCACTGACTCTCTACATAATGCTCAGAAAGCCACTTTTTCTCTCCAGTCCTCAGTTTCCTTATCCCTAAAGTGAGAAGGTAGTGGCACCCCACTCCAGTACTCTTGCCTGGAAAATTCCATGGATGGAGGAGCCTGGTAGGCTGCAGTCCATGGGGTCACTAAGAGTCAGACACGACTGAGTGACTTCACTTTCACTTACTTTCACTTTTCACTTTCATGCATTGGAGAAGGAAATGGCAACCCACTCCAGTGTTCTTGCCTGGAGAATCCCAGGGATGGGGGAGCCTGGTGGGCTGCCATCTCTGGGGTCGCACAGAGTCGGACATGACTGAAGCAATTTAGCAGCAGCAGTAGCAAAGTGAGAATAAAAAATACCTCACATGACAAGGGTACAGTCAGGATAAAATAAGAAAAATGCAAAAATGTTTCCAAAAGTAATCAAAGCCCAGGGAAGACTTCTACTTCCAGCCAATATGGAGAAGCAGGGACCAGACTGGCCCGCCTGCCTGAAATAATCAAAATACATAAAACAATAGCTTTAAGACATTGGGCATCAAGCAATGAAGGACAGTGACACCTAAGAGATGAGGAAAAAGTGACATGAATCATCCAGTTGCCCCAGTTACAACCTTGAGAGAGTATCCAGGCCACAGAGCAAGAAGGCAGACTGAGACAGAGCTTGGTGTTCTCCCTGCGCAGAGGAGACACAGCTGGAATCCAAGGAGACCAAGGCAGTTAAAGTTCATAGGCTTGAGTATCGAAAGTAGAGCTGCACACAGAGAGAAAAAACCCCAGAGATCTGTAGAGAGTTCCCATCAAGTAGTCATGAGTGCTGATCAGTACATGTGAGGAAAACATTCAAAGCCAGGGGAAGAACCACCCAAAAGAATTAGAGGTAACAGTATTTGACACTCACTGGAGCAAGAATAGTGTTATTCCCTTTGGCCAGATTGGAATCATGGCACCTGGTCCCAACACTTCATGGCAAATAGATGAGGAAACAATGGAAACACTGACAGACTTTGTTTTCTTGGGCTCCAAAATCACTGCAGATGGTGACTGCAGCCATGAAATTAAAAGACGCTTGCTCCTTGGAAGAAAAGCTATGACAAGCCTGGACAGTGTATTAAAAAGCAGATACATTACTATGCCAGCAAAGGTCCATATAGTCAAAGCTACGGTTTTTCCAGTAGTCATGTATGGAAGTGAGAGCTGGACCACAGAAAAGGCTGAGCGCCTAAGAATTGATGCTTTTGAACTGTGGTGTTGGAGAAGACTCTTGAGAGTCCCTTGGACTGCAAGGAGATCCAGCCAGTCCATTCTAAAGGAGATCAGGCCTGGGTGTTCTTTGGAAGGACTAATGCTGTAGCTGAAACTCCAATACTGTGGCCACCTGATACGAAGAGCTAACTCATTGGAAAAGACCCTGATGCAGGGCAAGATTGAAGGCAGGAGGAGAAGGGGATGACAGAGGATGAGATGATTGGATGGCATCACAGACAACGGACATGAGTTTGAGCAAACTTTGGGAGATGGTGAAGGACAGGGAAGCCTGGCGTGCTGCAGTCCATGGTGTCGCAAAGAGTCGGACACGACTTAGTGACTGAATAGCAACAACACGGTTCACAGGGCACTGGTTAGAGTACTCGGAAAGGTCACTGAATTTATAACTGCATTTTTTAAAAATAATTGAGTATTTATACAAAAAGTAGCAATGTTACAGAAAACTATATGAACTGTTGGCCCAAATGAACTGTTGGGCCAACCCAACAATATGTTATAAAATGTATATAAAAATAAAATGTACGACAGTAGCATAAAGGCCAGGAGAAGTGGAAATGTACTGTTGTAAGGTTTGTATACTATATATGAAGTGGTATAATAATATTTGAAGGTAGGCTATGACGTTAAAGATTTTTTAAACTTGAGAGGAACCATTAAAGTAACAAAGCAAAGAGTTATAGATAAGAAGTTAACAACGGAGATAAAAAGGAACCATAAAAAGTAATCCAAAGGAAAGCAGGAAAAATGAAATGAAGAGATGGAAAGAGTGAAAGCCAAAGTTGCTCAGTTGTGTCCGACTCTTTGTGACCCATGGACTATACAGTCCATGGAATTCTCCAGGCAAGAATACCGGAGTGGGTAGCCTTTCCCTTCTCCTAGCTGGGAAGAGTAGAAAACAAACATAATGATGGATTTAAACCTAATTGTCAATAATCACATTAAACATAATTGGTCTAAACACTATAGGCAGAGATTAATAGAGGGGCTAAAAAAACACTATAGGCAGAGATTATTTAAGGGGCCAAAAAAAGATTAAACTATATTCTGCCTAAACAAATCCACTTTAAAAATAAATAAACAAAAGTAAAAAGATGAAAGAAGATATACCATGCTGCTGCTGCTAAGTCGCATCAGTCGTGTCCGACTCTGTGCGACCCCATAGACGGCAGCCCACCAGGCTCCCCCGTCCCTGGGATTCTCCAGGCAAGAACACTGGAGTGGGTTGCCATTTCCTTCTCCAATGCATGAAAGTGAAAAGTGAAAGTGAAGTCGCTCAGTCGTGTCCGACTCCTAGCGACCCCATGGACTGCAGCGCACCAGGCTCCTCCGTCCATGGGATTTTCCAGGCAAGAGTACTGGAGTGGGGCTAATACTAATTAAAAGAAAGGCTGGAGTAGCTATAGTAATATTAGACAAAGTACATTTTAAAACCAACTATTACTAAACAAAGTTATTTCATCATGATAAAAAAGTCAGTTTATCGGGGGACACAGCAATCCTGGATGGTTGCACACTTAATAATAGAGCCTCAACAGTGGTTCTCAACCAGGGGTAATTGTGTCCCACCAAGAGACATCGGTCAGTGTCAAGGGCAAAGAAGCTCTGCACCTCTCTACACATTCCTTCCCTAAGCATCTCTTCCCATATGACTGGTCCTGAGTTGTATCTTTTATAATAAACCAGTAGTAATAAGTGAAAAAATAATAATCATAGAGCCTCAAAAAACTTGAAGCTGCTCTACACTTGAAATTAACACAACATTGTAAATCAACTATACCTCAAGTTAAAAAAAAGAAAAGAAAACATGAGGCAGAATCTAAAGAAGAAAGAGATATCCTTAATAGCCAACGTATCTATTCAATTTAGTTCTGTCGCTCAGTCGTGTCCGACTCTTTGCCACCCCATGGACTGCAGCCACGCCAGGCCTCCCTGTCCATCACCAATTCCTGGAGTTTACCAAAACTCATGTCTATTGAGTCAGTGATGCCATCCAAGCATTTCATCCTCTGTCGTCCCCTTCTCCTCCTGCCCTCAATCTTTCCCAGCATCAGGGTCTTTTCAAATGAGTCAGCTCTTTGCATCAGGTGGCCAAAATATTGGAGTTTCAGCTTCAACATCAGTCTTTCCAATGAACACCCAGGACTGATCTCCTCTAGGATGGACTAGTTGGATCTCCTTGCAGTCCAAGGGACTCTCAAGAGTCTTCTCCAACACCATAGTTCAAAAGTATCAATTCTTTGGTGCTCAGCTTTCTTTATAGTCCAACTCTCACATCCATACCTGACTACTGGAAAAACCATAGCCTTTACTAGATGGATCTTTGTTGGCAAAGTAATGTCTCTGCTTTTTAATATGCTGTCTAGGTTGGTCATAACTTTCCTCTCAAGGAGTAAGTGTCTTTTAATTTCCTGGCTGCAGTCACCATCTACAGTGATTTTGGAGCCCAAATCTATTAAGATAATTAAATTTAAAGTTAAAAACCTCTCCATAAAGAAGGTTCTAGCCCCAGATGGCTTCACTGGTGAATTTTACGCAATATTTAAAGAAGAAATTACATCAATTCTACACAAACTCTGCCAGAAAACTGAAGAGAAGGGAATACTTCCCAACTCGTTGTACGAGGCAGCATTATCCTTATACCGAAACCAGACAGAGACACTAAAAGAAAAGTACAGACCGATGTCCCACATCAACAAGATACAGAGACTGTTAACAAAATTTCAGCAAATGGAATTCAACAGCATATTAAAAAGATAATGTGCCATGACCAAGTGGTATTTCTCTTAGATTGTGCCTGTGCTTAGTCATGCTCAATTATTTGCAACTTTATGGACTGTAGCCCACCAGGCTCCTCTGTCCATGGGATTCTCCAGGCAAGAATACTGGAGTGGGTTGTCATGCCCTCCTCCAGGGGATATTCCTTATCCAGGGATTGAACCCCCATCTCCTATGTCTGCATTTGGCAGGTGGCTTCTTTACCACTAGCACCACCTGGGAAGCTTTTATCTCAGATGACAAGGTTGATTTAACATTCAAAAATCAGTGTAAGTCATCATATTAACAAACTAAAAAAGAAAAACCACTTGATCATCTGAATAGACACAGAGCATTAGACAAACCCCTACCACTTGTCCTTGATGAAAAAAAAATTAAAACTATCAGTAAACTTGGACTGGACCTACTAAGGGCATCTACAAAACAAACAGACCTACAGCTAACTTCTACTTAGTGGTGATGAACTGAATGCTGTCCCCCTACGATCAGAACCAATCAAGGGTGTCCACTTTCACCACTTCTATTCAAGGTTTCTGAAGGCTATAGCCAGTGAAAAAAGAAATTAAAAACATCTCAACTGAAATGGAAGAATGAAAACTACTTTTCTTCATAGACAACATCACTATCTATGTAGAAAATCCAATAGGATCTACAAAACAGCTACTTGAACTAATTAAAAAGCTAAACAAGTTTATAAAATGTAAGGTTGACATATAAATATCTACTGTATTTCTATATACTAATATAATTGTATTTCTACATTCTCCCTCTATATCAATTATATTTCAAATAATTGGAAGTGAAATTAAACACGATTACTACTTATACAACATATAAAAACATATGACACACTTCAGAATAAATATGATAACAGATGTGTAAAATCCATACACTGAGAACTACAAAACATTGCTTACAGAAATTAAAAATTTAAATAAATGGAGAAATATACCATAGGTAGGAAGACTATTAATATGTCAATTCTCACAAAATTGACATATAGATTCAATGCAATCCTACACGGTGATTAACACAGCAGGTGATTAACATGCAAATTCTAAAGTTTATGTGAAAATGCAAAAGACCTAGAATAGTCAAAATAATTTTGAAAAAGAACAAAGTTAGAGAACTGACACTATCTGATTTAAAGACTTGGAAAGATACAATAATTAAGACAATTTCTTATTGGCACAAAGATAGATAAATTGATCATTGGAACATAGTAGAGAGTCTAAACGGAGAAGGCAATGGTACCCCACTCCAGTACTCTTGCCTGGAAACTCCATGGACGGAGAAGCCTGGTGGGCTGCAGTCCATGGGGTCGCTAAGAGTTGGACATGACTGAGCGACTTCACTTTCACTCTTCACTTTCATGCATTGGAGAAGGAAATGGCAACCCACTCCAGTGTTCTTGCCTGGAGAATCCCAGGGACGGGGGAGCCTGGTGGGCTGCCGTCTGTGGGGTCACACAGAGTCGAACACGAATGACGTGACTTAGCAACAGTAGCAGCAGAGTCTAAAAATAGACCTATACATATATGAACAACTGATTTTTTACCAAAGTACAAAGATAATTCAGTAGGGAAAGGACAGTCTTGTCAACAAATTATGCTGGAACAGTTAGATACTCATATGTAAAAAAGAAGCACTTTGATATACACCTTACACCATGTACAAAATTTAACTCAAAAATTAACTCAGAATGTTTCACGGTCCTAAATGTAAGACTACAAAATTTCTAGACAAAACCAGAGGAGAAAATCTTTGTAACCTTTAGTTAGGCTAAAATGCTTTAGACATGACACCAAAGGCACTATCTAGAACAGAAACAATTGAAACCTTGGACTTGACCAAAATTTAAAATTTCTGATATTTGTAAGACATTGTTAAGAGAATGAAAAGACAAGCTGCAGACTAGGAGAAATGTTTTCAACTTGTTTTTCTAATAAAGATCTTGTTACCTGGAATAAAAATGCTCCCCAAACTCAGTAATAAGGACAAAAACTAGCTCCTCCAGAATAGGAAAAATTTTAAACAGACACTGAATCAGAGAAAATATACGAATGTCAAATAAGCACATGGAAAGATGACCACCATCATCACTTAAAGGGGAAATACAAATTAAAACCACAATAAGATGTCACACTACAATCATTAAAATGACTAAAATTAAAAAAAGAAAAAAAAGAAAGAAACTGAGAATGCCAAGTGCTTTGGAGGATGTGGGATGACTAGACCACTCAGACACTCCTGGAGGGAGTGGAAATGGTATAACCACTTTGGAAAACAGCTTGGATAGTTTCTTTAAAAGTTAAAGATATACTTACCTCTGTAATCCAGTCATTTCATTCTTTCTCTCCATGAGAAAGTAAAGCATATGCCTACACAAATACTCACACTTGAATGTTCATAGAACTGTATTTATAATAGCCAAGAACTGGAAACAATCCAAATGTGCATCAGATAAATAAACTACTGTAATATGTCCATATAATGTGATACTGCTGCTGCTAAGTCGCTTCAGTCGTGTCCGACTCTGTGCGACCCCACAGACGACAGCCCACCAGGCTCCCCCGTCCCTGGGATTCTCCAGGCAAGAACACTGGAGTGGGTTGCCATTTCCTTCTCCAATGCATGAAAGTGAAGAGTGAAAGTGAAGTCACTCAGTCGTGTCTGACTCTTCGAGACCCCATGGACTGCAGCCTACCAGGCTCCTCCGTCCATGGGATTTTCCAGGCAAGAGTACTGGAGTGGGGTGCCATTGCCTTCTCACTAGTGTGATACTAGTGAGCAATAAAAAGGAATAAATTATAGATACATGCCACAACATGGATTAATCTCAAAATAATTGCACTGGGTGAAAGAAACCAGAAGAAAAGAGTACATACTCTGATTCTATTTACATAAAATTCTAGAAAATGCAAATACTGTGTAGTGAGAAAAAGCAAATCTATCACAGAGCATGCCCTCTTCCCTGGGTATAGGAAAGGGTGGGAGGGTATGATTACAAAGGAGCCTCAGAAAACTTTTGGGGTGAAGGACAAGTTCATTATTTTCATTACAGTGCTGATGTCACAGGTGTATACATAAGCCAAAACGTATAAAACTGTACACTTAAACAGAGAAGGCAATGACACCCCACTCCAGTACTTTTGCCTGGAAGATCCCATGGACGGAGAAACCTGGTAGGCTGCAGTCCATGGGGTCGCTAAGAGTCGGACACGACTGAGCGACTTCACTTTCACTTTTCACTTTCATGCATTGGAGAAGGAAATGGCAACCCACTCCAGTGTTCTTGCCTGGAGAATCCCAGGGACAGGGGAGCCTGGTGGGCTGCCGTCTATGGGGTCGCACAGAGTCGGACATGACTGAAGCGACTTAGCAGCAGCAGCAAACATGTGCAGTTTATTTTGTTTCTGTTACATCTCAATAAAGCTGCTAAGGGACCTCCCTGGTGGTCCAGAGGCTAAGAGTCTGTGCTCCCAGTGCAGGGGTCCTAGGTTCAATCCCTGATGGGGAACGAGATCCCATATGCCACAGCCGAGAGTTTGTATACTGCAAGTAAAAAGATCTTGCATGCAACCACTAAAGATCTCACATGCCACAGCTAAGACTCGGGGCAGCCAAATTAATTAATTAATCTTAAAAAAAACCTGATATGAACAATGCACATTGCAACAAGGAATGGCCATCACCAGCTATCACTGGGATCCAGCAGAAGAGGGTCAAGCCAGACCCTGACAGCCACCATGCAGGAGCCAGTCTGAGCTTCCTTCTGGTCTGGGAGATGCTCCACACCCCCCACTTACTATTTCTGTGACTCATCTCTGAGTGGAAGGAGGTCAGTAAAGTTTTGCATCTAGGAAAACCAAAGCGAGAAATATCAGTGAAGGCCACATTAACGCCAGACTGTTATCTGGAAGGCAGTTTTGACTCACTCACCCCACTCCCTGATTGCCACTTCCTCCCAGCAGATAGCAGAGAAGTCTGTTCTAGGTCCAGAGGTCTGACCTCTCAGTCCAGTTTGAGAATCTTGCCTTCTTCCCAGCTGAAACTGCTCTCCCGAAAAAACAAAATCATGATAAAAAGCAGCAGTGTGGCCTCACACCAGGCTTTAATGGGCAAATTCGTATGAGCAAGGGCAAAATGAAGGACAGCAAGTAAAACACTGAATTAAAAGCCACTTAAATTAAGAATTCAATAGCATCCACTTAACTAATAAATAGTATTCCTCTCTGCCATTGATCGACTCAGGATCGTAATGAAGAGTTCCAGGGGCAACAGCAGAATGTCTTAATTCATGGTATAAACGTCACCAACTCTTGGGTTCCAAAGATTGACTGTGTCGGAGAAGAGCGGAATGGAGAGCCCACAGGAATTAATTCTTGGAACATCCCTGCGGGGTCAGCATTATTATATCCTGCTTCTAGGTGGATTTAATATCTCAAGTGCTGGGCAGGGCGCTGTTTGCCCAGGGGAGGCTCCATAATCATTATTAAGTGATGATGGGGTAGAGAGACTGGAGTTGGAGCTCACACTAGATCAGCTGGCTTATTTATTTCCAAGTTAAGAGACTGAACCAATGTAGTGTTGTTATTATCATGGTGATGATTATTGCCATGGTGTATAATAATGGCCCGGGCTTCCCTGTTGGCTCAGTGATAAAGAATCCTCCTGCCAATGTAGGAGACACATGTTCGATTCCTGGGTGGGAGGATTCCCTGGAGAAGGACATAGCAACCCACTCCAGTATTCTTGCCTGGGAAATCCATGGGCAGAGGATCCTGGTAGGCTACAGTCCATAGGGTCACAAAGATTAGGACACAACTTTAGCGACTCAACTATGATAACAATAATAATGGCCCAGAGCGGCCAAAACTACGTAGGAAAGAGCACCAAGTCCCAGGCTTCAGAGATCTGTTTTCTCATAGGACAGTGTCTTGCAAAATAAGAGTTCATCTGAAGGATGTCTCCTATTCCCACCCTAGAGTCCCAACCAATCTGCCTGCAGTGCAGGAGACTTGGGCTCGATCCCTGGGTTGGGAAGATACCCTGGAGAAGGGAATGGCAACCCACTCCAGTATTCTTGCTTGAGAATCCCATGGACAGAAGAGCGTGGCAGGCTACAGTCCATGAGGTCGCAAAGGGTTGGACATGACTGGGTAACTAATCCTTTCAGAGTCCCACCCAAGAGGTCTGCCAGGAGTCCTCTCCTAGATCCATTCCCAGCATCACAGAGCAGTGTCACGTCATGGACACAAAGCTTTCACGTGGACCCCGAGTTCTCATTGCCACTTCTCCTTGGGAAGTGATGCCGGGTGGCTTTAGCTTGGGCTCCATGGGCCCCCCCAAGCACTCCCTTAACAGGATGTGCAGGTCAGGAAAAGGCACGTGGGGCATAAATCCGCTCTGCCTCTGCCGAATCACCCTTGAGGTCTGTTTCCTTGGGAGTGGGTGGTCTGAACAGGATGCCCTGGACCAATGCCATCTTGGGTTCTGTGAGTGGGGTCGGGGGGACCAAAGCAAGAGGGACAGAAGGGAAATGCAGAGGGAACAAACACCATTTTCTCTGTCCTTGGGCACCGTCTGGGGTTCTGGGCATGGGGCTGGGATTCCTATCCCGGGAAAGTCACACGAGCATATGGAAGAGCGTGAGCACGGAAAGGACCCTGAGGCAGCCTTCCTCCCATCTGACAGCGACTCTCAGTTTCAAGTCGAGGGAGTCGAAGCTCAGGAGGACACAGCGGCCAGCTCCAGGCCGCAGAGCTAGAGGAGGGCAGAGCTGGGTGTGGCCCTGGTGCCCTCCCTCGGTCCAGACTGTCAATCACGCTTCTAGTCCCTCAGAAGAGTGAAGATGAAGGATGAGAGGCCCTGAGAGGTGGCCTGTAATCAAGGAATAGGTGGATTTTGCACATCTGCTAAGTCTCTACCCTCCAGGCAGGCCCTGTGGGCACTCTGAGGAAAAGACTATGAGGGACCTGCCCTTACTCGCTCCCTGAGGAGGTGACGCTCACCCACATGAAACCCTCCAACAGAAACGTCAGGCAGTACCTGGATCATGTGGACCACGTGAAAATGTGAGAAAATGGCATCATCAGAGTTTTAGGGTGAGCCCTACAGAACCACGTCATACATGGGGACCCCAAATTACCAGCACACACAAAAACACTCCCCAGCCTTCCTTTTCCCTTGGACATACCCAACAGACAGGGACCTGTAAACATGTAACCATGAACGCAGTACAAGCACGCACAGCAGGACTCAGGTCCCTCTCACTAGACATGGCTAGCTTTTATTTCCCAGGATATGGGACTGGATTGGGTGGTTCCTAGGCTCTTTCAAGTCCAAGACCACAGAGCACATTCTGGACCACTCACAAAGCCTGACAACACTCGGCAGCCAGTATCTGCTGATGTAGAAACTACAAGCCCAGAGCCTTTGCCGGTCCCCTGGAGAGCCAATCACCGTAACGGCACCTTCCTAATTCTCCTACAACACATGGACCACAAAGCCTTCAGCACCCCACTCATGGAACACCTCCGTGTGGCCAGCCTCGTTCCTGTTCCCCAGCCTGGAGTTGTCCCAGCTCCCATGGGAAGCCCGTCCTTGGGCCTGACTTGATTCCTTACCAACCCACAAACACCTGTGCTTGGAGAAGCTTTCCTCCGCCTAGCAAGTCCTTTTCGTGGTCTCTCCAGCTGGCCAAATCCTACCTGTTATTCAGGGCTACCCTCCATGGCCAGAGGGCAGCAGTTCACACGGCCCTCCCTGCCCCCCTGGGTCCCCAGCATGGGTTCCAGCAGCACCACGCACACAGTTCCAACACAGGCAGCTGGTGGGGGCAGGTCACGCCCGTGCATCCTCCCATCATCACCAGCACCCCTAGGCAGCCTCAAACCGCATTCTCCTCTGCATCCGCCCACTGAACAGAGCAAAGGATGAGGGGACTCAAACAGACTCGGAGGAAACCTAGTCGCCCCTGCATTTTTTCAGAGGAAGGAATAAAGGACCATCAGAAGTGGATTTAATGGATGCATGCAGCTGAGTTCGATGACACTCTTAAAATGCCCTCCCATCCTCACTGGGTGCCCCTCTGCCTTCTGCTGCAGAGCCCTGGGGGGTGAGCAGCATGGCAGATTGACAGGGCTATCCATGCTCTGGATGCTGGGGAACTGAGTCTATTCAGTCCACGAGGCTCCGGGGTGACAATAAAAACTCTACCAAACAGAGCAAAGGACATAAACAGATGATACACTGGCAGAAATACAAATAATAAACATATAGAATAAATTAGCAATCAAAGCTATGCAAATTAAACCACTCAAGCCCCCTCAATTGCCAAGTAAGGTAATAGTGTATCACTTTATTCCTATAAATTAGCACCAAAAAAATGGAATTAATAAATCAAGTGCTGGTAGGACCGTGGATAAATGGGAACATTCATAAATGGCTAGCAGCATTAAGATCTGATACAATATTTGAGGGGGAACTATTTAGGCAAACATATTCAAACCCCTAGAGATATCTGTGCCTGTAGCTTTAGAATCCCACTGCTGGGTTTCGGCCTCAAGAACTAAAGAGAAACTGCAGCTCTGCCATTGCTGAATCAGCACTTCTGTAGGTTGATGACTGCTAATACCTCCGGTGTGTGGGTGACATCTCTACAGTCAATTAATGAGCCACTCTTTGTAAGATATAACATTAGCCAGCCTGGCTAACATCAATTACCGTCAAAGGCTGAGCTGTAATCGTAGGGCGAATAAGGCTGAGCCGCTCATTGTTGAAAATGACCAAGAACCAAATCACCTTTCAGAACAAAACTGGGATAAATCAGAGAGAAAACAAAGGAAGGAGCACTCGCCGCATGTCACTTCACACAGCTGGCTCCATGTCACTGCACAGCCTCACGGAGCCAGCGAGGGTCCCCCAGCCCAGCGAGACCCAGGACCTTCCGAGTGGCTGGGTTCCAGCTGTCAGACACAAGCCTGGCTTCACAGAGGTGGAGCAACAGCTTTTCCATGTGCTGGAAAGCCAGGCTTCTTCGCAAAGCTTGGCTACAGGGGTTGGGATTAGGGAAGCTGGCTGGGGAGGGCTATCACCAAATCACCATGGCAACAGTCTCCCTGGCATCGCCCTCCCCTAACCCGGCCAGCCCCCACCAACTGGTCTGCTCACACGGGGACTGTGACTAACTGCTTCGTGTGGCAGGCGCTTCCCGCAGGCTTGTGCCTGTGAGAGAGCAGAAAGGGTGACGACTTTGACTTCGTAAAGCATTTATCCACCGGTTATCTCAATTCAATTCACCCTGACAACCACGAAGCGGGTAGAAGGGACAGCAGGGTGCAGGTGAGAAGGCGACAGACAGAAAGCGTAAACCTCTCGGAAAGCTCAGAGAGGGCGCGCACCTCCTCTCTGGGGAGGGGACTGTGGGCGGAGACATCTGCCTTCTAGACACGGCTGTGTGACCTGGGCATCTCACTTAACCTCTCTGGTGGAGCGGGGAACGGGAAGACTGGACTAGGGCCGGAGACTGTACACTTTCAGATTAAATTGATGAGCATAAAAAATAAAAGTAGGAGTGCTGACATAGGGGTGCCAGATTTGCCCTAGTTACAACATCAAAACCCACCTAGCACCTACTCTGTCCTCTGTAAACCATCCAATAACACTATAGTTTCCTAAAAGAAAAGACACTTTAACTCCCCTAAAGTAGGAAGGACAGAATCTCCAAATAAAAAAATAATCCTTTAATTGGACATTTGAAGCATGGTCTTTCTCTCACTTCATTCCAACTGGAATGATAACTCACAGGGACCTGAGGGTGGAGTCTGAGGACCCCTGAGGGTCCGGAACTCCAGGAAAGCAGGACACTGGCTGTCACCATCCTAGAAATGCATGAATTCAGTGGGAGCTGTCTGGCGATACCAGGACCTCCAACTCCTGGGACTACGGAACTCCCGTCTGATCCAGCTATGCAAAATGGTATCACTTTTTTGTTCTCTTTTGGTTTGTTGTTCCAAAGCAGGAGCAATGTTTTCTCTACATAAACAGAAAATCTCAGTTTCACCTTTTCCTCAGCAGTTTCTCCAGATGAACCTCTTTTCTAAGTGGAGGAATTCCTGCCAGTCTGTCTTAGGGTGCTAAAAGGTTCTTGGTCCAAAATGCAGCCTCCACCCCAATTGCACCTCACATGGACACAAGGTCCTGCCAGACTGTGTGTTCTTCCAGGACAAAATGGTAGGGATCTCCAGAAACGGTAAAGTGGAAACAGTTCCTCCAAGGCAGTGACTGGGAGAATGGAAGCCCATCTCTGGGCTCCTGTTTAAGGCACATGGTCTCTGTCCCCTTCTCTCTAATGTGCCAGGGCTCGAAATTGAACCAGCATTGGAATAACCCGCAGTGCCAATTAAAACAAAAACACAGACTCCTGGGCCCCACCCCAGAATTTCTGATTCACTGGGACTGGGGTGGAACCTAAGAATCTGTATTTCCAACAAGCTCCCAGTTGGTGCTGACGCTGCTAGTCTGGTACCATATTCTGAGACTCACAGCTACTTGCTCATCCTTCCTGGGGGCTCCCCAACCTGTGACAAAGCATCTGGGATCCCGAGATGGAGCAAGGACAGGGTAAGGCCATAGGCTGGAACCTAGAGAAGGTGGTGCAGTGAGGGGAAGGATGTCAATGCAAATGTGGACGTCTGCAGGAAGCCTGACAAATTCTGAGGCTACAGAATTTCTCTGCAGGGTGCTGGTAATCCCCATTCACAGAGGAGAGGTCTAATTGACTACAGGGTCCCAGAAGCACTAAGTGGAATCCTAGTGTGAGCCCCACCTCCTGAATCCTCGCAAGGCTGCCTAGAGGCACTTTGGGAGGAGGAAGGGATGGCCTCTCTGCCCAGCTCTTCAGCACATCCAAAACCACGCTGAGCTGAGCGTGCCTGCCCCAGGCTCCTGAGGCTGGGAGCCCACATTTTCATTCTCAACTCATCCTTGTCTTTTGCTCACCTGATCTGCTGTGCTCTGCTGTGCTCAGAAACTGGCTAAAACCTGCCCAGTTTATTCTTGCCCAGCTTCATTGCCAAATCAATTGAGGGATGGTCCCTGCCCTGAGAATTGAGGAGGTTTGGGCCCAGTTCAAGCCCTGACGTTGACACACTAAAGCTTATAGCTTCTTTGAGCCTGAGTCTATCTGATAAAAGGACATATTGATCACTACCTGACTTGAGCAAGTAAGGAAATGAATGTGTAGGTAAATCAAAAATATAAACATACAACACAGTGTAAGTTATTCAATAAGGCCAGTGTATAGTGACATAGAGTCTTCTTGCCAGACTTCAGTCAGGCTCCTCTGAGCGCTCTTCTTCATCAGGCCTCGACCTTGGCCCTGCCCTTGATAAGCCTGCATGAGCAAGAATCCTATGAAGTCCGTTTAGCAAAAATCCCCCTACCCTTGATGTTCTCTTTCAGTCATTTTCCATCCACTTACCTTCACCTTACTCCTTGGCGAGGCACTCTCACTTGTCCTTGTTGAATTTGCAGCTGAGCTCCATTCTACAGGAAAGTCTCTTTTCCCTACTCTAATAGCCTCTGAATAAAATCTCTCTTAACACTTGAACTAGCTTCTGGCTCTGGTTCTGGTTCTCTCTGACATTAGTCAATATATTCCTGGAAATTGAAGACTAGAACACTTGAATTTAAGTCTTGGTTCATCTCTGATTATCACTGATCAAGTTACTGATCCTCTTGGGGCCACTGTTTGCTTGTCTCTAGAGCACTGAGTGTAGTGGGACATGCCCCGTCGGAGAAATAAATGACATCCTGCAGATAGGACACTTAGCTGGGTACTGCCCAATGGTGAGGCTGCAGTAAATGAATAGTGTTTGCTAAGATCTCACTTAAAGTTGGTGATGGAAAGAGGTGGCATCGCTTTTGCAGTGGTCCTGTCAGAGATGTACCTCTTGAATCTAAGCATGCCGACATCAGACAAAGTCTCCATGTGGGGCATTTCCAGAATAACTGGCCTGTACTCACCCAAAGCATCCAAACCATGGAGTAAGGGAATGACCGAGAAACAGTTCCACACTGCTAGAGATGCCAAGTGTGATTACAAACTGGATCTTTTCCTAAGAGTCATTATGGAGACAATGAGCAAAGCGTGATGGGGGTCTGAAGATAATAGCCACATATCAGAGGTAATTTCCTGATTTTGTGGCTAGCTTATGGTTCTGTAGGAGAAGGTCCTTGTTTGCAGGAAATATACACTAATATATTCTGGGGTGGGTGGGGCCTCAGGTGGCAGCTTACTCATGGTCTGGCATGGAGGAAGTTTTGTTCTGTATTTGTAACTCTTTATAGTTTGAGATTCCTTCAAAGTAAAGAAATGATTTTAAAATAATTTTTTTTAAAAATGAAGCAATGCTCAGAGGGGTTTAAGCGGTCTGGCAGGACTAGGACTCACTAACACCCAGGCCTTCTGATCCCAGGGCTAGTGTTCTTCCCAAGACTAAGTCATGGCAGTGCGGAAGGCACTCAGGAGGCACTTAATAAGTAAGTACGATTTTAAAGGGCTTGGTTCTAGTCCCCACTCTGCTTTTAACCACAGGCAAGTCCCTCCCCCTCTCTGCACACTGGTCTCTTCATTTGCAGAATGAGCAGGTGTCAGGCACCCAGGGTCTCTAACAAGGGGACTGCCACACTCTAGATGTTTGGAAATATGGGCACAATGCACCCACAGTCCTACACAGCCAAGTCTTGCCCTCATCCTAGCACTGTAGAGAAACTACTTTGTTTTTTTCATAATTTTAGCAGGCGTTATTCACCATTTTGAAAGAAATCTCGTCCAAATAGCAGTGCTGCTCTGGGTAGCTGAGCTGCTCACCCTTGCATCAGGACTCTCTAGGGCTCTACACATGGGGCAAACTCCTGACCACTTCACTCTGTCTCCTAGTCTAGTCCTGCCTGAGCATCGACGGTGAAATACACACAATTTTATGAGAAGTTACTTTCCTTTCATTTCTCTTTTATGTTACAGTTAGGTTTATAGAATGGATTTTTTTTTTAATCCTCTATGTAGGCATATGTATTTAAATGTATCCATGAATTTCATTCAGACTCCAAGACATTTGGTATAAAAAAGGGCATTGGGTAACCATGCTTGCAATCTACTGTTCTGTCTAACAAGCTCCTCCTCACTCTTGTGAAGGACTGCATAGCAGTCTACTGTTTAACCATTCATTTTCTGAGAGACATTTAGATTATTTGAGGTTATTTTCCATTTTTCAATGCTTCAAATAAGGCTACAGTGAATATCCTGGTATCTGCCTCTATGGTACATGATTAATTTCTAAAGAAGTCAAATTTGATCAAAGTACAAGGCCATATCCTTCTGGCAAAACCCATCAGATACCCTCTCAGCACCATGGATGCCACAGGATGGAAACACTTTTCCCTTTCTTGTCCCTGCCTCTTCACTGTCAACAACTGGCTGACCCCTGACAACATTTCATCCCGTGTTAGGTAAACCACACATGCGCCACTTGACAACAGGCCCCCTCAACAGATCTATTCAACTAAAACTGATCAGCAGGAAGAAAGCGTGGCTTGGCACAACACCCTCAGCTGGAGTTTACACAATTCGAAACGCATTTTGTTCTGACAGCAAAGTCTTTTTGCAACTAGGTCTTCTTTTTTTATCAGTATGGTAACCAAGCCCAGAGGAACGAAGGAAGACCAAATTCTCCTTCACACTCCCACACACGCTGGCTTCTCTCCAAAAGCTCCTCTGAGCCCATCATGGTGTGGTTTGCTGGTGGGAAGGTCTTTTAGATTTCTAGCTTCTAAATGTCTCTATCTCACGTATGTAAATGCAAGCTCTCTCCATAGGCCTGCATTCAAAACATATCAGCCATTTCAGCAACTGTGTACAGCATTTGTAAGAGACAATGTCCATAGGTGGACAAGGGCAAGTTTGAGGTGAAGTATTTGGAGAATAACAAGCCACATACTTCTTTTAGGCACTGAATTTCAAGGTCCAATAGGATATTTCTCACAACTACAAGGATTGCTCCAAGTTCACCTCATTCACTTAGCAATTTATTCACAATATGGGTATAGAAGACTAAAAGAAAAAATCTGTACCTTGACACATTAAAAATGGCAAGACAGATTTTAGTTGAGCTACTCTACTGGAGGGGAGAGACTTCAATATAGAGCTGAACTCAACTCTGAACTGAGCAAAGAGATCCAGGGATTCATAGCCAAGAAGTAGAGTGAAGGGGTCAGTGGATGGAAATTACTAAGAGAAACTTGATTTGATATCAAGCATAGGGGAACTCTCTACCTTTGATATTAAAAGTGGGAGATGAGGAACTTGATCAACTATTCAGTTCAGTTCAGTTCAGTTCAGTCGCTCAGTCCTGTCCAACTCTTTGCGGCCCCATGAATCACAGCACACCAGGCCTCCCTGTCCATCACCAACTCCCAGAGTTCACTCAGACTCACGTCCATTGAGTCGGTGATGCCATCCAGCCATCTCATCCTCTGTCGTCCCCTTTTCCTCCTGCCCCCAATCCCTCCCAGCATCAGGGTCTTTTCCAATGAGTCAACTCTTCACATCAACTATTAAGGATAATCAAATATCAAGTGGGTGGAGGAACATCCCTCGTGGTCTTCCCTAGTTGAGAGTCTGCCTGCCCACTCAGGGGACACAGGTTTGATCTCTGGTTCAGGAAGATTCCATATGCCTTGGGGCCATCAAGCCCATGTGTCACAACTACTGAGCCTACATGACACAACCACCGCAGCCCGTGTGCCCTAGAGCACATGCTCTGCAGGAAGAGAAGCCACCAGTGAGAAGCCTGTGCCCCACAACGAGAGAGTGGCCCTGGGTCACTGCAACTAGAGAAAGCTCGCACACAGCAACGAAGACCCAGTGCAGCCAAAAATAAATAAGCAAATTAAAATTAAAAAAAAAGAATGGGTGCATATACTGGCTTAAAAGTATGCTGCATATACTTGCTAAAACTGGTCTGGGCAGGCCAAAGTCAAGGCCTAGTTGAGAAGAGGGCTAGAGGAGACTGACTAAGTTAAGTTAAGAAAGGAGAGCTTATCAACACAGATATAGATATAGATATAGATGATATAGGTATAGGTGTAGGTATAGATGGGCTTTCCAGATAGTGCTAGTGGTAAAGAACCTGCACGCCAATGCAGGAGACATAAGAGATGTGGGTTTGATCGCTGAGTCTGGACGATCCCCTGGAGGAGGGCATGGCAACCCACTCCAGTTTCTTGCCTGGAGAATCTTAGGCTTATGAACAAACTGGACATTTGAACATACACTCGGAAGGAAATTTGTTTGTTTGGAGGGGACTTACTGTATAGATCTAGACGTAGGTGTGAGTATAAAAAGAGAGATGAATATAGAACTACACATGAATATTGATATATAAAATTATATATATAAATATAATCAGGTATCATGCTGGAAGCTGAGAATGAAGAGGTAGATAAGAAAAAGTCCCTGTTTAGAAAGAGCTCAGCATGGACCTTCCACACCTTGTGCACTGAGATAGTGAGAGCAGACCAAAAGCACCATGATCAAAGTATGGAATCCACAGTAAGCATGTTCAACTCTCAGATTACAGGGACAGCTGAGATCATGGGCACACATGAGCCGGGACCACATCCAAAGACATTTAGGAGACTCCTGGGAGCTGAGGGAGGGAAGCCCACAACTCTAAGGCAGAAGTCACTTCAAAGGGTAGATGGTTCCGGCAATATTTTATTCCTAGGGTGATTTCCTTCTGAGCCTCTGTCCTGGAGGCCTCTGGTTTGCACTGAAGATTCATTAGGTTGGTCTAAAGCTGATGAGGAAAGAGCAACTATTGTCCTTAAATCTTATAATGGTCTCCAAAGTCAGCTTCAGGGGTCCAGAGCTTCCACTCCCCGCCACTAGTTAGGCAGCTCCGGGGAGATTCTTAAAGAGAACGCTGTGATTTTGGAGCATTTGTGATGGCCAGAGGATTACCTTGGTTCTCATGGGCAAGGGGCCAAATTGCACACAATTCCTAGGTTTCATCTTACATATGAACACATTACAAAGAAGCCTACCTAGAAGCTTTAAAAGTTATCTGTAAAGATAAACTTTTTATACAAGCAGAGAACAATGAAAAGTATTTACAAAGAGTATACAATGACCAATGGTACCCCACTCCAGTACTCTTGCCTGGAAAATCCCATGGACGGAGGAGCCTGGTGGGCTGCAGTCCATGGGGTCGCTAGAGTCTGACACGACTGAGCGACTTCACTCTCACGTTTCACTTTCATGCATTGGAGAAGGAAATGGCAACCCACTCCAGTGTTCTTGCCTGGAGGATCCCAGGGATGGGGGAGCCTGGTGGGCTGCTGTCTCTGGGGTCGCACAGAGTCGGACACGACTGAAGCGACTTAGCAGCAGCAGCATACAATGACCTAAGGTTATGCCCATAATATAGTATAAGTAAAAACAACCAAACCAAACCGGGATATACAACATTATCTACAGTATTACCTTTTATGTATAGAAAAGACATTGGAAAATGTCTGGCGATGATTCCACTCAAGAGGGTGTTGTAAGTTCATGCTTTGTGTAAAGTCACCCTGATAACACTCCCCAAAATATTTTATAGCAAAAATTAAGAGCCATATTCAAAAGCAGGATTTAGAAGTGAAACAGGAAAGGACGTAGTGAGAAGGGCTGATGCTGTGGCCTGTTTGGCATGGGGCCTGGCAGCAAGGAGAAGCTACCAGAAATTCAGCCTCTATGGTATAAACTCCTTATACAGGTCAAGGGGCAAAAGTCATTGCTCAAAACCAGGGGCAGGTGCTCATCTCATGCTCACAGAAGCAGCTCTCCAGAGACGGTTCTGATCACTCAGGTTCTGCATTTCATACGAAGCTAAGTACTGTAGGAAATTCTAGGACTCAAACACAGCCTTACTCCAGGATCTGAGGCAGGCTCAGTGAATGATCTGCAACGGATGGCAGTATAGGGCCGAAGACAGCACTGAAGGCTCTGTAACTTAGTGGGGCAAAGACAAAGTTACTCACAGAGAAGCGTGAACACTGGAAAAGGAAGAAAAACAGCTTGTCAATGACAACGAAGAGAGAAAAGAAAATGCTGAGAGAGACAACTGACAAAATCCACAACTGAGAGATAAACTGACTCAAGATGAAATAAAAATAATAGAAAGATCTGAAAAAAAATTAAACAGCATGCTTTAGTAGCCTCAAATAGAGAATAACAATCATAAAAGGAAAAAGAATTACCAAAAATAGCAGATAAAAATAAACTAAAACTAGCTCTATATGGAAAAGATTCAATAATTGCTGATAATTAAAACTAGGGGCATAGAAATAAAGTATAATGAATTATGAAATCTACATTGGACATAATTACAATGAAAATTAGTAAATTAGAAGAGACCATTAGGGAATTCATATATATATATTGTGTGTGTAAATATATATACTTTAAACTTTTTATTTTATGTTGGAATATAACCAATAAACAATGTTGTGATTGCTGCGGGTGAGCAGTGAAGGGGCTCAACCATACATATACACGTATCCATTCTCCCCCAGACTCCCCTCCCATCCGGCTGCCATGTAACACTGAGCAGAGTTCCATGTGCTGTACAGTAGGTCCTGTTGGTAATCCATTGTAAATACAGCTGTGTGTACATGTCCATCCCAAACTCCCTAACTATCCCTCCCCCTCATCCTTCCCCCGGCAACCCTAAGTTCATTCTCTAAGTCTGTGAATCTGTTTCTGTTCTGTTAGTAAGTTCATTTGTAACATTACTTTTTAGAAGAGACAATTAGAGAATTTACCCAGAAGGAAATATAGAGAGTAATTAAAATTTTTTTAAATATAAAGACAAATCAGTCAAATATATAGGCATTCTGAAGAGGCAAATAGAATGAACAGTTGAAAAGCAATATTCACAAATATGATGGCTAAGAGTTTCCTAAATCTAAAGCAACCAGAGCTACCAGATGAAAAAAGCAGTTTTTAATATCATAGTTGTCAGATTAAAAAACACTTTTAATAAGTTATTTAAAAGTCATGAGCAGGGTATGTACATATAAATTCTCATTTAGATGTGAAGTGGCAAGAACGAGGCATAAGATAAAGAGAAAAACCTTAAAAGCTATCATATAGTTAACTTGTGAAGGAAACATAATTATGAAGGAAAGCAGACCTACTCAGGTCTGCTTTCTAATAATCAGATCAGATCAGATCAGTCGCACAGTCGTGTCTGACTCTTTGCGACCCCATGAATTGCAGCACGCCAGGCCTCCCTGTCCATCACCAACTCCCGGAGTTCACTCAGACTCACGTCCATTGAGTCAGTGATGCCATCCAGCCATCTCATCCTCTGTCATCCCCTTCTCCTCTTGCCTCCAATCCCTCCCAGCATCAGAGTCTTTTCCAATGAGTCAACTCTTCGCATGAGGTGGCCAAAGTATTGGAGTTTCAGCTTTAGCATCATTCCTTCCAAAGAAATCCCAGGGCTGATCTTCAGAATGGACTGGTTGGATCTCCTTGCAGTCCAAGGGACTCTCAAGAGTCTTCTCCAACACCACAGCTCAAAAGCATCAATTCTTTGGTGCTCAGCCTTCTTCACAGTCCAACTCTCACATCCATACATGACCACTGGAAAAACCATAGCCTTGACTAGACGAAACTTTGTTGGCAAGGTAATGTCTCTGCTTTTGAATATGCTATCTAGGTTGGTCATAACTTTCCTTCCAAGGAGTAAGCGTCTTTTGATTTCATGGCTGCAGTCACCATCTGCAGTGATTTTGGAGCCCAGAAAAATAAAGTCTGCCACTGTTTCCACTGTTTCCCCATCTATTTCCCATGAAGTGATGGGACCAGATGCCATGATTTTAGTTTTCTGAATGTTCAGCTTTAAGCCAACTTTTTCACTCTCCACTTTCACTTTCATCAAGAGGCTTTTGAGTTCCTCTTCACTTTCTGTCATAAGGGTGGTGTCATCTGCATATCTGAAGTTATTGATATTTCTCCCGGCAATCTTGATTCCAGCTTGTGCTTCTTCCAGCCCAGCATTTCTCATGATGTACTCTGCATATAAGTTAAATAAACAGGGTGACAATATACAGCCTTGATGAACTCCTTTTCCTATTTAGAACCAGTCTGTTGTTCCATGTCCAGTTCTAACTGCTGCTTCCTGACCTGCATACAAATTTCTCAAGAGGCAGATCATGTGGTCTGGTATTCCCATCTCTTTCAGAATTTCCCACAGTTTATTGTGATCCACACAGTCAAAAGCTTTGGCATAGTCAATAAAGCAGAAATAGATGCTTTTCTGGAACTCTCTTGCCTTTTCCATGATCCAGCGGATGTTGGCAATTTGATCTCTGGTTCCTCTGCCTTTTCTAAAACCAGCTTGAACATCAGGAAGTTCACAGTTCACATATTGCTGAAGCCTGGCTTGGAGAATTTTGAGCATTACTTTACTAGCGTGTGAGATGAGTGCAATTGTGCGGTAGTTTGAGCATTCTTTGGCATTGCCTTTCTTTGGGATTGGAATGAAAACTGACCTTTTCCAGTCCTGTGGCCACTGCTGAGTTTTCCAAATTTGCTGGCATATTGAGTGCAGCACTTTCACAGCATCATCTTTCAGGATTTGGAATAGCTCCACTGGAATTCCATCACCTCCACTAGCTTTGTTCATAGTGATGCTTTCTAAGGCCCACTTGACTTCACATTCCAGGATGTCTGGCTCTAGGTCAGTGATCACACTATTGTGATTATCTGGGTCATGAAGATCTTTCTAATAATAGATGTCTAATAATCTAATAATAGATGTCAAGAGTCAATAAGTAATATTGTCAATAAATGAGAAAAAGAGAAATTTTATTCTAACATTCTATATCCAGTTAAATAAAAATTCAACAGAAAGAAATAAAGCAGAAAAAAAAGAAAGAAGTAGATTTTTTTTTCATATATACAAAGACTAAGAGAGTTAGTTAATCACCCACAGACCCTCACTGAAAAAACCACTTGAGGACATATTTCAGCAGAAAGAAAGTGAGCAGAGTACAAAACAAATAAAATGGTAACCACAGCAATTGAAAAAAGGTGGTTTGCTTTATTTATTATTTGTTGTTTTAAATTACTGATTTTGTGTGTGGTTGAAAGAAAAGGGTGTTAAATTTCTAGACAACAGTAGCAAAGTGCAGAAAGGAGAGAACGTTCTAAGTGTAGATAAACTCAATTAAGGGCCTTTTCTTGTTCAAGCGAAATAGAAAGAGACTGAATAATTTTAGGTTTTGTTAGAAAATACTATATACTTAAGATTGCATGATGTATAGGTAAAGGGTTATCTCTTAAAAATAAAAAACCTCAAATCCACTTTTTAACTAGTAGTGGAGGAAAACTAAATAGCAAAAATGTGATGAGTCTAACAAGAGAAGAGAAAGAGAAAAAGAGAAAAGCAAAAAATATATATATCCATTAAAACACACATACATACATATGGGGAAAAAGGTAATAAAAATAAGTCCATATCAGTAAATGAAATATAAAACTGGATTAATATCACCAATTAAAAGAAATTCTCATATTGGGTAGAAAGAGAAAAAAGGCCTGCCAAATATTGTTATGTGTGCTGTGCTAAGATGCTTCAGTCATGTCCAACTCTTTGCGACCCAGTGGATTGTAGCCCGCCAAGTTCCTCTCTCCATGGGATTCTCCAGACAAGAATACTGGAGTGGGTTGCCATGCCCTCTTCCAGGGGATCTTCCCGACCCAGGGATTCACGTTTCTTATGTCTCTTGCATTGGCAGGCGGGTTCTTTACCACTATTGCCATCTGAGAAACCCAATAAAGACCACTTGAAACAAAGCAAAATAAATAAATTGACAATAAAGTGATTAAAAAAAGACATTCTAGTCAAATAATAACTGATATGACACTGTTAATTTAGACAAACAGGTGATAGAGAAGGAATAAATGTAACTGAGTTAAAGGTTCACTTCAAAAAGTTAGTAAAGGAAGTTCAAATTAAACACAAAGAAACAGTGGAAATAATAAATATAAGAATGCATAGTAATGAATAGAAAACAAATACTAAAACCTAAAGCTAGTTCCTTGGAAGAAAAATCTTTGGCAAGAATGAACAAAAGGAAAAGACACAAAAAAAAATCATAATACTATTTAAATGAGGATTTCTTGTTAAAAACAGTAGATATTTCATAAATCAAAAGAGAAAAGATCAACTAAATTAGAAAAACACATTCTTTTAAAAAAATGATAAATAACTATAACTGATTTAAGAAGAAGGAAACCTGTAAACGTACATGACCACAGAAGAACTGAACTGAATCAGAAAACTGTGACTCTCCCCTCAAAGTCACAGGTCAAAGAAGGCATCGTAGGCAAGTTTTGCCAAATCTTCATGAAATAGCTAATCTCCATCCAAAGCAAATGGCTTCAAAGAATGAAATAAGAGAGATAAACTATTAAAATTATTTTATAATGCTGGTATAACCTTAATAAACTGCAGGGTAAAACATTAAAAGAAAATTACAGGTCTGTATCACTTATGAACATAGATACAAAAATCCTAATTAACATATTCTCAAATCTAATTTAGCAGTGTATAAAAATTATATCAGGGTCAACTACAGATTCTTATAAATATAAGTATGTTCATTATCTATTTATTAATATAATATGCCACATTATCAGATTAAGAGGGAAAAAAGTAAGATCAGCTTAGTAAATGCTCAAACAAAATCTTTTGATAAAATTCCATATCTATTCACGGTAACTAAGCAAAAAGGAAGAGAAAAGAACCTCTTTAATCTGATGAAAGTATTTCTTTAAAAATAATGGGTAAAAAAAAACTAATGGTAAACATCATATGTAATAGTGAAAATGTACATGTATTACAGTCAGGAACCTAACAAGGCTGCCACTCTCACTTACATTATTCTTTACTAAATCTGAAGCCCTAGCTAGTAAAATAAGACAATAAAAAGAAAGCATACTAACGGGGGGGAAAAAAAGACAAAACTCTCATTCTTTAAGAAGCTATCATTGTTCCTGAGGCACCAAAAGCCAAAATTTAGCAAGATGATAGGAAAGGCATGAAGGAAGATCTGATCAGTTGGAGAAATACATGCCAGGCTCCGTGATGAGAAGAGTCAACGTTGTGGTGCTAATTCTTCGCAAATCAATCTGGAAACCAATGCAGTTTCAGACAAAATGCCATGAAGGTTACCACTTCACACCAAATAGAATGGACAATGGTGCAATCACTTCGGGAAGCAGTCTGGCAGCTTCTCAAAAGGTTAAACATAGAATCACCATATGACCCAGCCCTTTCACCACTAGGTATATAGCCAAGAGAAAAGAAAACATACGTTGACACAAAAACTTGCACACAAATGTTCATAGTAGCATTATTCACAACAAGTCAAAAGTGAAAACAAGCTAAATGTCTACCAACTGATGAACGGATAAACAAAATATGGTGGGTATATCCATACAATGAGATGTTATCTGGCCATAAAAAGGAAATGAAGTATGACTCCTGCTACAACGTGGATGAACCTTAAAAACATTATGCAAAGTGAAATAAGTGAGACACAAAAGAAAATGCTGTATGATTCTATTTATATGAAGTGTGGAGAACAGGCAAACCCACAGAGACAAAGGAGATTTCCTGACAGAGACAAAAGTGGTTTCCTGGAAGCAAGTGGCGGGGAATGGGAAGTGATTGCTAATAGGTGTGGGATTTCTTTTGGGGTGATAAAAATGTTGTAGAATTAGATAGTAGAGATGATTTTGCAACTTTGTGAATATACTTAAAAACCACTGAATTATACACTTTTAAAAGAGTGAAATTTAATTGTTCATAAATTGTATTTCAATTTTTCAAAATTACCATCAAGGTTTTTTGTGCTATGTGACAGAGGTCACAAAACTCATACAGAAATATACAGGGCCAAGAACTGCTAAGAGAATTTTGAAAAAAAAATTGCAAAGACTTGCTCTATTATTATCTCAAGACTTGTTAGAAAACAAAGTAATAGACTTACATGTTACTTCTTCTTTAAACTTTTTATTTTACACTGGGATATAGCAAGGTGATGGCACCCCACTCCAGTACTCTTGCCTGGAAAATCCCATGGATGGAGGAGCCTGGTAGCCTGCAGTCCACGGGGTCGCTAAGAGTCGGACACGACTGAGCGACTTCACTTTGACTTTTTACTTTCATGCATTGGAGAAGGAAATGGCAACCCACTCCAGTGTTCTTGCCTGGAGAATCCTAGGGACAGAGGAGCCTGGTGGGCTGCCATCTATGGGGTCACACAGAGTCGGACACGACTGAGCGACTTCACTTCACTATCGCCAGGTAACAATGCTGAGTTTCAGGTGGACAGCAAATGGATTCAGCCATTCTCCCACAAACTCTCCTCCATCCAGGCTGCCACATAACACTGAGCAGAGTTTCCTATTCTATACAGTAGGACCTTGTTGGCTATCTGTTTCAAATATAGCAGTCTATAGATGTTGATCCCAAACTCCATAAATATCCTTTCCTCCCACCCTTCCCCTGGTAATCATAAGTTTGTCCTCTAATAGACTTATATATTATTATTACAGGAATGGACAATTAAGCCCAAAAGAAATAGCAATCCAAGAAAGAAACTCATAGATAGAGGCAAACTTGGCATACGGCAAACTTGGCATTAGGAATCAGTAGGGAAAGGATCAGAGAAGGCAATGGCACCCCACTCCAATGTTCTTGCCTGGAGAATCCCAGGGATGGGGGAGCCTGGTGGGCTGCCGTCTCTGGGGTCGCACAGAGTCGGACGTGACTGAAGCGACTTAGCAGCAGCAGCAGCTGGGAAAGGATAAAGACCCTTCAAACAGTTTACTTGTAAGTGAAAAAAAGTGAGATTGCTATCAGTGAAGTTTGAAACAACAATGAAATTCCATTTCACATTCAGATTAGTTAAAAGTATACAATAGCTGTTATATTTTAGGGAAAAAGGAAAAGAATTGAAAGGTGAAAATGAGGTGTCAATGGTTATCTACAACACATTATTTCTAAAAAGGGAAAGGATTCAAATCAAATATGGCAGAAATATTAAGATTCATTAATTATGGTTCATGGTATATGGATAACAGTTATATAATTTCTCTGTACATTTCTACATGCTTGAAATAATGTCTAATTTTTAAAACCTCCATAAAAATATTACTGATAGGAAATATGCCAAAATATTGAATGGTTTTCTCAGAGCTGTGAAAACACAGGTAATTTTCTTCTTTCTATTTTCATGTATTTTCCATTTTTAGAATGATAAGCAGGTGTTACTGTTAAGGTAGGAGAACATTGAAACTATCAAAAAAGGAAATAATCCACTTTGTCACTGCTGTCCCCTGAAGAAACACACATTATATCCTGCATAAAACGATCATTTCTGTAAATTCCATGGCATGTTGTCCTTTTCATAACACCTCCACCCATCTGTCTCATGATCGGTGTGTGAAGCAGATGGGCAAAGCATCACGTGAAGTGTTCTTAGTTACACGGGGTGTTAGTACATGTGGATTAGGGCCAGATCAAGAACCAGTGTTTTAGGACTCAATCTGACACTTTTCTACTACACCAAACTACCTCTTAACAATCCCAGATGGCCCCTGGGTAAAAAGGTATACAGTTACTCCCTAGCTTCCAGACAGTTATTCTCTAAGGTATATTTGTTAAATTGGGTATTTTGAACTCAAATTTTATTTTATCACAAAAACAGCATTATGATAGAAAGTTAGGTTCAAAAGTTCATGGACAACACCATCTCCACCTGATCTCTTTTGTAAGAGTTGCAACCAGTTGCTGGTTTCACCAACTCCAGCTGTGTGATACACCTGGCATTCCAAACTCCGCAGAGCACCGAAGAATTGATGCTTTTGAACTGTGGTGTTGGAGAAGACTCTTGAGAGTCCTTGGACTCACAAGGAGATCCAACCAGTCCATCCTAAAGAAAATCAGTCCTGAATGTTCATTGGAAGGACTGATGCTGAAGCTGAAACTCCAATACTTTGGCCACCTGATGTGAACAGCCGGCTCGTTTGAAAAGACCCTGATGCTGGGAAAGATTGAAGGCGGGAGGAGAAGGGGATGACAGAGGATGAGATGGTTGGGTTGCATCACCGACTGAATGGCCTTGAGTTTGAGCAAGCTCTGGGAGATGGTAAAGGACAGGGAAGCCTGGTATGCTGCAGTCCATGGGGTAGCAAACGGTGGGACAAGACTGAGCGACTGAACAACGACAACAAAGATGCTAATACTTCACCCAGGCCTTCCCAGTCTTTTTATAAATATCATCATGGTCCACACAGTAGCTCAAGCCAAAACTCTGGGGTGTTATCCCTGAGTTTCCCCTCTTCCTCCCCAGCCCCTGTGTTCACCCGCCTTCACCACTGTTGACACCCAACCCATCACTGAAGTCTGTGAGTGTGCCTCTAAAGTAAATCTCAGTTCCTTCCATTTGTCTCCCTTCTCCTATCACTGATGTGGTCCCGGCCACCATCTCCTCTCCCCCCCAGTCTAAGTCACAGTCATTGGACCCTTGGCAAGAAGGCAAAGAGTGGGAGCCAGCAAGTAAGGACCCTGACTCTCGTCTTTGGGCGTTTAAGTCCATAGGCATCTGCTCTTGTCCTGGCCGAGAAACTATTTACAAAAGTGTCCTCACCATCCCCCACCTCACTACCACCCACCACGCCATGCACCCCTAGCTCTCATTACACGCTGTCTATTCACTAATCCTTCCTTTCACAGAGACTTGCTCTGGGGCCCTTGTCATCTCCAACTTGAAACCCAAGTTATCCTTCCTAATTATAAGGAGTACTTATTGCTGGAAAAGAGTCACAAGTTAGCAAAACAGTAACTTAATTAAAAGAAAAGTCTGATCTCTAGCAATGGAAAATTAACCAATTAATTAATTGATAGCAAACCAGCCCTAGCTGAACTGATAGAGTGCTTTCATAAACAAATCTTGCAAAAACATAGATGAATGCTAATAACCAATACCGTGATATTCTGCCTACACGGACGCTTTGCTAGAAGAAAGCAGACCCCTTTCTCCGTGTGGTTTTCCCACTGTACAACCAGGGTTATTTGTATCACTAAGTGTAGCATCAGGGCATACATTTATTTGGGAAATGCTGAGTGTCTCAGAGCTTCAGAGGTCATTATGCTGAGTTCCTGCAGGCGGGACATAGCCTCGCTCAGTCTCTAAGCTTGATGCCCAGAACAATGCCTGACCCAGAGTTTGTTAAAATGAATCAACTCCAGATCACTGACTTAAAGCTCAGGAGTTGAAGCCCAGAGAGGTCAAGGGACTTGCCCAAGATTACAGGGTTCCTTTTTAATGGAGCCGGGGTCACCACACTCGGGTCTCCTGACCCTCAAGCCACACTATATTATATATCCAAAGAGGGGGTGGGGGGAGTGTACTTAATACTTTCTTTCCCCTACATTTGACGTGCTCTCCTAGCTTTAAATGACCTGAAAGAATGCTTGGCACCATCTTCCAAGAAGCAGGTAAACTGCAGAGTGGCAGCACCCCTTGTGAGCCTTGGATTTCTGCCCTTGGTTCTTAAGGATACCATGTTTAAAATTAATAAAAACAGAAGTCTTTCAAATTGCAGCCATCTGTAAGCATCATTATGCTGAGAACATTAAGCAACAGGGACAAACAGATCTGTTTTCTCTCCACAAAAGCCAGTTCAATTTTGGAAATTTGCTTCTGGAAACATCTCAGGTATGAGATCCTGGAACTGGACTCAGGATACAGAGAAGGAGGTGTGAAGGACAGATGGGATTGGAGGAGCTGGACAAGGACAGGGCGGATGATAAAAGGTACAGGATCACCAGAACAACAACAACAAAAAAACCTCGGATTTTTATAACCCGAGGTGACTTCCAGAATTCTCATGTTGGAAAAACTCTTCCTGTGCCTCGTGAAAAACAGCCCTTCTTATTCCTAGTCTCTCTTTCTTTTTCTCCAGCTTTGTAAATGACCCTAACAGGGCTCAGGTATGTTCCCAAGCTTAAGATTTTCTGCCCCAAATCAAAGTGCAAAATAAACAGCGATTCTACTTACATCTTGAGAATTAGAAGCTTACAGCTCTTCTGAGAAAGGCTAGAACTCCTAATAAGCTGTTTAACAAATATGCGAGGTGCGAGTTTTATGGCTGCGAAACTAAGAACAGTGGCTGAGGCAGGGACACGCCTGACCGTGGGAAAGGGGTGCTTGGCCTCCACCCTGCTCCCCGGTAAATCTGGAGGTTGCTCCCACAATTTATAATCACAAAAATAGCATACGAGCCTTTTTTTCTTTTTTTAAATCAACCTCCTTTCTTCCAGGTGACAGCTTCTTCTCCTTCAGGACACTGGGGGTCAGGCAAAGCAGGAGCTGGGCAGAGAAAAGAATAAGGGCTCACGTGCGCCGATGGCTACAGGAAGCCAACTTTAGGTGTCTCCCCATGATGGGTAATTTCCAAAGATGGCCACGACGATCTTCCTGTCGAGAGGTGGGCGATGTTTCCCTACCCCTTAATCTGGACTGGCCATGTGCTGTGTCTTGGCACACGGATAAAACGTGGTGGAAGTGACCTTCTGGGCCTGAAGTGGCCGCAGCTTCCACATTCACAGAGGTGGGTCCCCGTCATTGTGTACAGTAGACAGGCTGTTCTGCTACAGAGAGAGATCCTGGAGAACGGAGACCATGAGAAGAGAAACAGGCCACATGGAGAAGACACAAGGCTACAGCCAAGAGCCAGCATCAGGGCACCAGACCAGAGAGGGGCGCCGTCTTGGATCCTCAGCTCCAACTGAGTGGCCCAAACAGAAGAAAGAAAAGCTTTGGA
Source organism: Bubalus kerabau (assembly GCF_029407905.1). Taxonomy (NCBI): domain Eukaryota; kingdom Metazoa; phylum Chordata; class Mammalia; order Artiodactyla; family Bovidae; genus Bubalus; species Bubalus kerabau. The sequence goes on from NC_073644.1 coordinate 51,062,255, forward strand.
CATAGAGTCCTGCCCAAATTCCCGACTCACAGGGCTGTGAGCAATGCTTGCTTTAAGACACTTTATCTGGGGTTGCTTTGCCATGTAGCAGTAGGTACCAATCAACTGTTCTCTGCTGTCAACTGGTTCTTCATAGGCGGTCCCTGAGGAACTGTATGGGTTGTGGTTTTGAATTTGTTTATGCTTTTGGTTTTTTTAAAAAATATATCAACTGGAGAATCTTGCTGTGGACAGCAGAAGTGATTTGAGACTGACAGAGCCCTTAAACCTGCCTGGAAAGGGGACTGGTGGCCCACACATCATCACGTGTGCTTCACATGTGCTCAGAGGGAAGAAGTCCATGGTGTGACCCATCCCAGGGCCAGAGGGCAGCCCTTCAGAGCCAGCGCCTCACCCACCCCCTCTCCTCACAACACAGACCGATGACTGCTTTCTGAGCAAGCAGCTCCCACTCCACCGTTTAAAAAAGAATGCCCTAGAAGGAAATCCAGAACATCCAGTCCTCACAGGTCTTGGTCCCTCTCCAGTCTGAAGTGACGGCTGGCACATCGGCCTGCCTCTATGCTTCAGGCTCCCTGCCTCCCCGAAGTCATTTCATGGTCAACATGGCAAAAAAAGGAAAGAAAAAAGAGGCCACGCTGATCCACACAAAGCTTGTGACAGGGCCAGCATCCCTCACATCTGGCTGCAGGTGGCTCCAGCAAGACGTGGCGGCGTTTATCGCCAGTGAATCACGTCCAAGCTCCACTGGAGAAAAAAGCACCTAAACAAAGGGAAGACAAAGGACCACCTGGAGCCTGGTGTGTTCTACCTTCTGATAACAGCACTGCCTGGATTTTGTAGGGGGGTGGCGGGAAGACAAGGGGTCACTCCCCCCACATAGCCAGCGCTTGGCAGCTGCTAGAATGAAGGCAACCTCAGTCCTGAGCCTCAGGTAGCCTCCCTACTATAGCTTCATGGGTGAGGGGGCAGCACAAAGCACAGAGATTGCGGGTGCTGGGCTGCTGACCCAGGCTCATGTTCACGGAAATAGGAAGGAAGGGAGAAATAAACTCTTGGAAGGGTTCTGCACTGATTTTACCTTGACACCCTCACTTTGCGCAGAATTCAAGAGCCCTGAAGAAGACAACAAGAAACTCTTAAGGCAGTGGCTAGGAGAAAATCTGGGACTGAGAGACAAGCAGATGTAAGTCATTGGAAAGGGCCTGGAAGAGAGGGGAACGCACCTGAGGAATGTACCTATTACCCAGAGGAACACTGCTCGTTCCACAAAAGTTTATTGAACATCTATTATGTGCCAGGTACTGTACTAGGTGCTAGGAGTAGAAGGGCAATCAGGGCACACATGGTCTTTGCCCCGAGAAGCTCCCATCCTGCAGGAGGACACAGTCAGAGCACTTACTAGAGGGTGTTTGGGCAAGTCAGAAAAGGAGGTTTAGGCAGAAAAGGAAGTTTAGGCATAGCAGAAGCCAGAGAAGGGTGCAGCCCACTTCAGTGTGGCCTTGGGAGGTTCCCGGGCTCCTGTGGCTTCACTCAGAGGTAAGGACACTCTTTGCTCCCCTCCCTGAAGTCCCACAGTTCCCCTCGCAGTGCCATTGCATAGGGCATTAACTGGATTCGGGCTATCTTCCCACGTGTTTCCAAAACGTTGCTTCTGTGAAGGCACTCACCTGCCCAAAAGCCTTCTATGACAACCCACTGCCTATTGAATAAACTCCTCAACATTTTGGCTTGGCTTACATAGTCTGCTCCAATCCATCCGAATATACCTGGAACAGAAAGTTCCCAAAAGGAACACCCCAATCTCTGTTAACATTCACCTGCACAGCTATGTGATGAGTTCCACCCCCAACTCTGACCACATTTACAAACATCTCCATTTCTATATATGAGCCCTCAACCCAAGAGTCTATTTATTTAGAGTTATGCATACTTGGGCCAGCAGAGCCAATAAGGCATGATAGGAAAAATCTAGGAAAAGACCCCAGGCCCAAATCACACTCAGCACCCAGAAGGTCTGAAATTCTCCACTAGCTATTAGTTGCTGATTTAAGCTTTATCTTTACTTGGCAGTTTCTAAAATTAAAAGGACTTAGCGTTGTGACCCAGGTGGCGCTAGTGGTAAACAATCCGCCTGCCAATGCAGGAGACGTAACAGGTATGGGCTCCATCCCTGGGTTGGGAAGATCCCCTGGAGGAGGGCACGGCAACCCACTCCAGCATTCCTGCCTGGAGAATCCCAGGGACAGAAGAGCCTGGCGGGCTACAGTCTATAGGGTCGCAAAGAGTCGGACACGACTGAAGCGACTTAGCACACACACAGTGTTGTGACCCAGTAAATTCTAGTCCTAGGAATATAGTTAACAGAAATGCTTATGATCATTCGCCAGAAGACACGTTTAAGACTCATCGTGGACGTGCTGACGGTAATAGTCTCAACCTAGAAGCTATCCAAATGCCCATCTACAGTAAGATGGATTCATGGTGATACATTCACATAATAAAATACAATACAGAAACGAGAAAGAACAAACTGCACTACACACAGGAGTATGGATGAATTCCCAGACACAATGTTGAGTAAAATCAGACAGACACAAAAGAGTAATACTACACAGTTCCACTTGCATAAATACAAAGTTCAAGACTAAGCGGTCCTGTTAAAAGGAGAGTGGTTCCCCTTGGTAGCATGAAAATGACTGGAAGGTGGCTTCTGGGATCCTGATAACACGCTCTGTCATGATCTAGATGCTGGTTTGAGCCATAAACTATGGTGCATGCATATTTTTCTATGTATGTAAAACGTCAGCAAAAAGTTTACTTTAAAAGGAGGAAAAAGGAAAAATAATATTGATGCGGGTGCACAGAAATGGATACTTTCTTACGTTGGAGAATGCGAATTAGTTTCAGGAAGGGAACCTGGAAATATTCATCAAAAACCTTTAAAAGCTTCATGTCTTTTGACTCAGTGATTTCAATTCTAGGAATTTATCTTCAGGAAATAATGAAAATGTGCGGTAGTACCTGTCACAGAATTATTTATAATAGAGAAAATTTAGGAAAAGCCTAAATGTGGACCATGTATAGACTTATTGTGCAGCCACTAAAATGTTTTATAAAATATTTAATGAAAGGATTATGGGAGATTTTAATTTCTTCTTTCTCCCTTTTCCCCCAAATTCCCAACAAATGACATTTATTACATGAGTTATTTGGAAATAAAGAAATGCAAATACCTGTGTAGAAATTAATAATTTAATTCTGCATTCATTCAACAAGCAGGTACTGCAATCTTCCATCGCCAGGCACGGGTAGAGTACTGAATAGGTTTAGGGCCTGCTCTCAAGAACCTTAGTTTGGTGAGATTTTAAGTTGAATGTGAATCAACCACAGCTCATGCTGTGGTTGGCGAGAGCAACCTATCTGAAGTCAGGATACACGAATTCAGCCTCAGCTCCACAATTTGCTTTTTAAAAAAATTTTCAGTGTCTTGGTAGGTGAGCTTCTCTCTCTATTTATCCGTTCCTTCATGTGTAAAATGAGTATAATAAGAACTCTCCTGGCTACCTCACCCTGAGACAGTCAGCTGCGAAGGAGACCACTGAGCATGCCCTGAAGATGCAGGCTATAAATATGATCAGGTAATCCTTCGTGTCACAAACAAAAGGGGCACACGCATGCTATCCAGTTCTATTAAGAAATATCATGCCCTCCAGCCTTCATCCTGCCTGTAGGTTACCCTGCCCTCCTCTGAGTCTTGCTCAAGGCGCCAGCATCCATGACAGGTGGAGGGAAGTGCTTTTTATCATTGAATTCCGGTTGCATTGTAGGATGGTAGAGAATGTGGTCTGTGTGATGTTGACTTCTTTAGTGGCCTTGTCCACGCTCAGTTTCTATAAATGTGTGACTGAAAAGAAAGCATAGTTTCCACTTGTAAGACGCAGGGTTTTATATATAGATCCACTGGTTGAGGCCTGTTATTTGCCGTTTGAACCTTTCATAACCTTACAAGTTTATATCTTCCATTTCTACAAGATGTGCTAAAAATCTCCTACGGTAATTATGAATGTCTTTTTCTCCTTCCCATTCTTTCCATTTGTGCTTCCCTTTAGGGGGGGCTATGTTGTCTGGCACATAAGAATTCATGATCGTCCTAGTGGACTGTCCCTTTTATCATTACACAATGATCTTCTTTATCTACGCTATTTCTCCTTACTTTTTACACTGTTGCTCCTGCTGCTACTGCTAAGTCACTTCAGTCATGTCCGACTCTGTGCGACCCCATAGACGGCAGCCCACCAGGCTCCCCCATTCCTGGGATTCTCTAGGCAAGAACACTGGAGTGGGTTGTCATTTTCTTCTCCAATGCATGGAAGTGAAAAGTGGAAGTGAAGTCGCTTAGTTGCGTCCGACTCTTCGCGACCCCATGGACTGCAGCCCACCAGGCTCCTCCATCCATGGGATTTTCCAGGCAAGAGTACTGGAGTGGAATGCCATTGCCTTCTCCTTTACATTGTTATGCAATTGCAATACCAGCTTTATTTTGTTATCTATACTGTTTATTCTCTTCCAACTCTTGGCTCTTAATTTTTGTGTGTCAACAAATTGTATGTGTGTCTTATAACTTGCAGATACCTGGATTTTGTCCTTTTCTAGAAAAGAAAATTCTTTTTTCAATGCAAGTGTTTCTCTTTAATGAGAGAATTTTAATTGTTTTGAGTATGATTTCAGCTAGGGATTCCACTTCCACATGGGTGAATTTTTTGTTTTTTCACTCCCGGCACTTGGAAGATGTACGTGTCTTTAAGGATTCCCTGAGCTGATAAATAAGTACTCATAGCTCTCATTTTACGAAAGGGACCACCCTTTGCGACTCCTGGTTTGAAGCCCAGGCTCAAAAATACTGTTCTGTTGGGTTGTGGTGGTTGTTATCCTGACCATCAAGGTGTAGGACATTAAGATCAAGTGCGTGTTTATGCGTGTGTCAGGAGGCGGAGGTGGGGCGGGGTGGGGGACCGTGGGGAAGCGGGGAGGACTGCGCACTCCTTCTTTGTCAGCTGGGTCCGCCATGGTTGTTGCTCAGCCACCAAGTCGTGTGTGACTCTCTGCAGTGGGATGGACTGCAGCACGCAGCCCTGGTGGCTCAGACAGTAAAGAATCCACCAAGGTACCCAGATAAAAAACAATGGAATAAAAATAATGGAAATCATCCTCAAAGTGCTGAAATGACTAGACCATAGAATTGTGCATCCAGAAAAAGTATCTTTTAAGAATGGAGGTGAAATGAAGACATTATCAAAAAAAACTGAAAATGAGAGCTATGACCACCAACAAATAAGTCAATGAAGGTATTTCTAAATAAAACTTTCAACTCTCAGGAAAATATAATAATAATTCTAAATTCATATTTAATAAAATATCCTCAAAATATGTGTAGAAAACAATTTTTAATGTACAGAAAGAAATGAGGTAAACACAACATTAAAGTGGGAAATTTTAAAACTCTTCTCACAGTAATTGACAGATCAGATACAATAAGCAAAAATAGAGAAGTTCTGAACTTTTAACTTTGATTAATTAACAAGTGTTTTAAATTCAAAGTCTTCAAATTAGAGAACACCTTGGGCTTACATAGAAAAATTTTAGAAACTGATGAGATATAAAGCAATTTCAAATGATTCTAAAGAACAGTCCATGTTCTTTGATCTTCATGTCATTAAATTAGAAATCAGTTATAAAAGTAAACTAAAAAACAAATATTAAAAATTATATTAAAAATACAAAATTATAATAAAAGTTTTTAAATACATAGAACTGAATGATAATAAAAATACTTTCTATCAGATTTATGAGATGCAGATAAAGCAGTATATAGAGAGAAGTATGGGGCTTTCCAGGTGGTGCTAAGTGGTAAAGAATCCAGCTGCCAATGCAGAAGACAGAAGAGATGCGGTTCAATCTCTGGGTCGGGAAGATCCCCTGGAGGAGGGCATGGCAACCCACTCCAGTATTTTTGTCTGGATAATCCCATGGACAGAGGAGCCTGGTGGACTATGGTCCATAGAGTTCTAAAGAGTCAGACACAACTGAAGCAACTTAGCTCTCAGCACTAGAGAGAAGTATAGAGTCTTAAATTCTTATATTATAAAAAGAAGTTAATTAATAAAGAATATATAGAGAGGAATAGAAAAGTAGGAAATCAACAAAACAGAAAACAAAGATACAAAAGAGAAAATTAACAAAGCAAATAAATGTTGCTTTAAAAGACCAACCTTTGTGAAACTGAATAGAAAAGTGGGAAGAGAAGAATAAAATCAATTAACATCAAGAAAGAAAGTATGGGGCAGCTAACTTCAGATACTCAAAGGATTTTGAAAGATCAAAAGAAAAAAATGAAGAACTTTAAGTCAATAGATTTGAAAATTTAAGTAAAATAGACAAATTCCTAGAAGACTATAACTACAAAAATGAATTTTAGAACAAATAGAAAATCTGACATGTCTTATAATCAGTAAATATTGAATAAGTAACTTTAAATCTTCCCACAAAGAAAACAAGAGGTCCAGATGGTTTTACAGGCAGGTCCTATCTGACATGCAATGACTAAACCATTTCACCATCTATATAATCTTCTTAAGTGTAAGAAAAAAAGCCTATTTTTAACCCATTTTGTGAGGCTAATGAAAACTTGAGGCTGGGAAAATCTGAAAAAGGAAAATTACAGGCCAACCTCATTCATGAATAAAGATGCAAAAAAGGTTAAAAATAATAATAAAGTCAAATATAGAAATATATCTTAAAATATATATATATATATATATACACAGTTAAATTTTTGCAAGGAATTGGGAAAAGATGAGAGAAACTGCTAGTGTAATTTGCCAGAGTAATGGATTAAAAGAGACTAATGATATAATCATCTCAGAAGAGGGGAGAAATCATGTGATAAAATGCTAACAGTTATTTCTGAATAAAATCTTAGCAAGCCAAGAACTTAATGAGCTTCCCTAACCTGATAAAGGCCATCTAATACTGCAAACATGGTACTTAATGGTGACATCCTGGGAGCATTCCCTTTAATATCAGGAACAACACAAGGTTGTCTATCACCTCTGCCTCTGCTCAACTCTGTACTGGACATCCCTAGCTAAATACAGTACAGCAAGAAAAAAAAATAAAGAGTGTACAAGTTGGAAAGTAAGAAACAAAACTACCACTATTTGAATGACACAATCCTCTACGGAGATCGAAAAGAACTGACAGCAATGTTAGAATTTAAAAGATAGGGAGGTTGCTAGTTAAAAGATCAATATATACATCAATTGTTTTACTATGTACCTGAAAAAAGAAATGTTTAGAAGATACATATCACTGGGTATTATAGTCAAAGCTATGGTCTTTCCAGTAGTCACGTACAGATGTGAGAGCTGGACCATAAAGAAGGCAGAGCGCTGAAGAATTGACCCTTTCGAACTGTGGTGTGGACTCTTGCGAGTCCCTTGGACTGCAAGGAGATCAAACCAGTCAGTCCTAAAGGAAATCAACGCTGAATATCCATTGGAAGGACTGACATTTAAGCTCCAATTCTTTGGCCACCTATGCGAAAAGCCGACTCATTGGAAAAGACCTTCATGCTGGGAAAGATTGAGGGCAGAAGGGGAAGAGGGCAACAGAGGATGAGATGGTTGGATGACATTACTGATTCAATGGACATGAACTTGGGCAAACTCAGGGAGATGGTGAAGGACAGGAAAGCCTGGTGTGCCACAGTCCACAGAGCTGCAGAGTTAGAAACAACTTTGGTCGCTGAACAACAAAAATAAAAAAGTGGAAACTGTCGATTGAACTTCACTGGCCAGTCAAGGCACTGTGATGCCACTTCCCACCCATTGCAGCAGTTCAGTTCAGTTCAGTTGTTCAGTCATGTCTGACTCTGCGATCCCATGGACTGCAGCACCCCAGGCCTCCCTGTCCATCACCAACTCCCAGAGTCTACTCAAACTCATGTCCATTGAGTCGGTGATGCCATCCAAAGAGCTCATCCTCTGTCGCCCCCTTCTCCTCCCACCTTCAATCTTTCCCAGCATCAGGGTCTTTTCAAATGAGTCAGTTCTTCACATCAGGTGGCCAAGTATTGGAGTTTCAGCTTCAGCATCAGTCCTTCCAATGAATACTCAGGACTGATTTCCTTTAGGATGGACTGGTTGGATCTCCTTGCAGTCCAAGGGACTCTCAAGAGTCTTCTCCAACACCACAGTTCAAAAGCATCAATTCTTTGGCACTCAGCTTTCTTTATGGTCCAACTCTCATATCCATACATGACCACAGGAAAAACCATAGCCTTGACTAGACGGACCTTTGTTGGCAAAGTAATGTCTCTGCTTTTTAAAATGCTGTCTAGGTTGGTCATAATTTTTCTTCCAAGGAGCAAGTGTCTTTTAATTTCATGGCTGCAGTCACCATCTGCAGTGATTTTGGAGCCCAAAAAATAGGGTCTCACTGTTTCCACTGTTTCCCCACCTATTTCCCATGAAGTGGTGGGACCAGATGCCATGATCTTAGTTTTCTGAATGTTGAGTTTTAAGCCAACTTTTTCACTCTCCTCTTTCACTTTCATCAAGAGGCTCTTTAGTTCTTCTTCGGTTTCTACCATAAGGGTGGGTCATCTGCATTTCTGAGGTTATTGATATTTCTCCCAGCAATCTTGATTCCAGCCTGTGCTTCATCCAGCCCAGCATTTCTCATGATGTACTCTGCATATAAGTTAAATAAGCAGGGTGACAACATACAGCCTTGGTGTACTCCTTTCCCGATTTGGAAACAGTCTGTTGTTCCATGTCCAGTTCTAACTGTTGCTTCCTGACTTTCATACAGATTTCTCAAGAGGCAGGTCAGGCGGTCTGGTATTCCCATCTCTTTCAGAATTTCCCACAGCTGGTTGTGATCCACACAGTCAAATGCTTTGGCATAGTCAATAAAGCAGAAGTAGATGTTTTTCTAGCACTCTCTTGCTTTTTTGATGATCCAACAGATGTTGGCAATTTGATCTCTGGTTCCTCTGCCTTTTCTAAAACCAGCTTGAACATCTGGAAGTTCACGGTTCACGTACTGTTGAAGCCTGGCTTGGAGAATTTTGAGCATTACTTTACTTGCATGTGAGATGAGTGCAATTGTGCGGTAGTTTGAGCATTCTTTGGCATTGCCTTTCTTAGGGATTGGAATGAAAACTGACCTTTTCCAGTCCCGTGGCCACTGCTGAGTTTTCCCAATTTGCTGGCATATTGAGTGCAGCACCTTGACAGCATCATCTTTTAGGATTTGAAATACCTCAAATGGAATTCCATCTCCTCCACTAGCTTTTTTCGTAGCGATTCTTCCTAAGGCCCACTTGACTTTGCATTCCAGGATGCCTGGCTCTAGGTGAGTGATCACACCATCGTGATTATGTGGCTTGTGAAGATCTTTTTTGTATAGTTCTTCTGTGTATTCTTGCCACCTCTCCTTATTATCTTCTGCTTCTGTTAGGTCCATACCATTTCTGTCCTTTATTGAGCCCATCTTTGCATGAAATATTCCCTTGGTATCTCTAATTATCTTGAAGAGATTTCTGGTCTTTCCCATTCTATTGCTTTCCTCTATTTCTTTGTATTGATTGCTAAGGAAGGCTTTCTTATCTCTACTTGCTATTCTTTGGAACTCTGCATTCAAGTGGGTATATCTTTCCTTTTCTCCTATGCCTTTTGCTTCTCTTTTTTTGACAGCTATTTGTAAGGCCTCCTCAGACAACCATTTTGCCTTTTTGCACTTCTTTTTCTTGGGGATGGTCTTGACCACTGCCTCCTGTACAATGTCACGAACCTCTGTCCATAGATCTTCAGGCACTCTGTGTCTATCAGATCTAGTCCCTTGAATTTATTTCTCATTTCCACTGTACAATCATAAGGGATTTGATTTAGGTCATACCTAAATGGTCTAGTGGTTTTCCCTACTTTTTTCAATTTAAGTCTGAATTTTGCAATAAGAAGTTCATGATTGGAGCCATGTCCAACACTATGATGCCACTTCCCACCCATTGCACAGTACCAGCCATTGATGAAGGTAAGTAGGGATGTTCACATATTGTTACTAGGAATGTAATTAGGTTTTGTTTTTTAAAAAGCATTGGAACTGGCTGCTGGATATTTTCTCAAGGATGAGTCCAAGACTTCTGTTGAAACACAAGACAGTTTCTTTGCCTAAGCCTCATAACAATTTAGGAAATTATCTATTCTAGCAGAGTGTGTGGCCCAGTTCTTGCCTCCTGTGTTAAAGGTTTCTATTAACTATTGTCATATGTAATGCGACTACTTTTCTATTTCACACAGAATTATAAGAAAATACTTTTCCCCAAGGTTAGTAGTTTATCCAGGGATCCACTCATTCTTTTCTGTTTCTTGTTTTAGTTCATTTCACCAGGGTTTTTTGTTTTGTTTTTGTCTATTTCTTCCTTCAGCTTTGTAAAAGCCTGGACACGTGATTTTTACAAAGTGTTTCAAGAAATAAATTTTACCTCGTATCTATAAAAAAAAAAGCACTGAAGGGCAAATGAGTGATATACAAATAAGTAAATGAAGACATGTGTGTCCTAACACCCAGAAAATTCACTTTCAGGTATGTTCTGCATTTCTAGTCTCTCACTGTGTGTCAGGAGAGTTCAAGGATATTAATCACAGCATTGGAACAGCAAAAGAAATAGACGCAGCTAAATGTCCTTCAACAAGAGAATGGTCTGCTGACCTATGAAGTGTTATGCAGCAATGGAAAAGAATGAAGCAGGCCTATGTGTACTGTCATGGAAAGTTACTCAGTTAAGCAAAGAAAACCAAGCAGAAACCTACAGAAGATGGAGTATGATTTTTTAAACAGCACAAAACATAATTATGTATTTACATATGCAAATCATTCATGTGCCTGGCAGGTTTTAAGTGCTAAGGATACAATGAAACTGATAGTCATTCAGCCATGTCCAACTCTTTGCAAACCCATGAACTATATAGCCTTCTAGGCGCCTCTGTCCCTGGGATTTTCCAGGCAAGAATACTGGAGTGGGTTGCCATTTCCTTCTCCAGGGGATCTTCCTGACCCAAGAAGCGAACCTGGGTCTCCTGCATTGCAGACAATAACAATCAAAAAAAGCAAAAAATTCCTACCTACGTGGAATTTACATTCTAGCACATATACATATACACATAGCTATGGATCCAGCCTTACGTGGACCTATGTGTATGTTTGGGCATAGAAAAGGTCCTAGAGTGTGAACACTAACCATAACAGTAGTTACCATCCAAGTCAGATGCAATGTGGATACCAAACAATGAAGTATACGGCAGTTAAAATGAATGAACCTGATGTCTATACTGTTTCCACTGTTTCCCCATCTATTTCCCATGTAGTGAGAGGATCAGATGCCATGATTAGTTTTCTGAATGTTGAGCTTTAAGCCAACTTTTTCACTCTCCTCTTTCACTTTCATCAAGAGGCTTTTTAGTTCCTCTTCACTTTCTGCCATAAGGGTGGTGTTATCTGCATATCTGAGGTTATTGATATTTCTCCCGGCAATCTTGATTCCAGCTTGTGCTTCTTCCAGCCCAGCGTTTCTCATGATGTACACTGTATAGAAGTTAAATAAGCAGGGTGACCACATACAGCCTTGGTGTACTCCTTTCCTGATTCGGAACCAGTCTGTTGTTCCATGTCCAGTTCTAACTGTTGCTTCCTGACCTGCATACAGGTTTCTCAAGAGGCAGGTCAGGCGGTCTGGTATTCCCATCTCTTTCAGAATTTTCCACAGTTTATTGTGATCCACACAGATGGTGATTTCAACCATGAAATTAAAAGACACTTACTCCTTGGAAGGAAAGTTATGACCAAACTAGATAGCATATTAAAAAGCAGAGACATTACTTTGCCAACAAAGGTCCGTCTAGTCAAGGCTATGGTTTTTCCAGTGGTCAAATATGGATGTGAGAGTTGGACTGTGAAGAAAGCTGAGCACTGAAGAGTTGATGCTTTTGAACTGTGGTGTTGGAGTTTTGAACTGTGGTCTTCTCCAGCATAGTTGGAGAAGTCCCTTGGACTCTTGAGAGTCCCTTGGACTGCAAGGAGATCCAAACCGTCCATCCTAAAGGAGATCAGTCCTGGGTGTTCTTTGGAAGGACTGATGCTGAAGCTGAAACTCCAATACTTTGGCCACCTCATGCGAAGAGTTGACTCATTGGAAAAGACCCTGATGCTGGGAGGGATTGGGGGCAGGAGGAGAAGGGGACGACAGAGGATGAGATGGCTGGATGGCATCACCGACTTGATGGACATGAGTTTGGGTAGACTCTGGGAGTTGGTGATGGACAGGGAGGCCTGGTGTGCTGCGATTCACGGGGTCGCAAAGAGTTGGATACGACTGAGAGACTGGACTGCACTGAACTGATGTCTATACAGCAGTATGGAGAGGTGATTCATGTGCTTTGGTCACCTGATCTCACTAAGGCTCAGTTTCTACACTTGTGAAAATAGGGTTATAATAGTTATGCTAGTACCTCCTTCTGGGGCTGTTGTGTGCTTTCAAAGAGATCATTCGTTTAGAGAATTTAACATGTAGTGGATGCTCAATGAATGATAACTATCAGTATTTTCACAAGGTGGAGGAAAGAGACCTAAACCATCCATAGGACTGTGAATGGCTTCTGGCTGGGGCTGTGTGCTCCAAGGTTCAAAGGCCAGTGCCAGGACCCTGGGGAAATCTGTCCAACCTTGCTCCCTTTGGGCTGACCAAGCCCCTGAGAGTAACAAGCCTCTGTGTGCAGGAGAAGGCAGGCAATGAGTCCCCCGGGTAGACAGGGTTTGCAACCTCCAGGCCAGGTGGTGGCATGCTCGTGGAGAGTGTGTCCTGCTTCTGATTCACTTGCTGCAGGGCAGACCCTAATTACCGTGGATTGCTGAGTACAACTGCTCCCCTGAGGTGTTTGTGAAGGTCATTAGGAATACACAGGGGGACACTGGGGACAGTCTATGCTTCCTTCCCTGGGCAAGTGGCAGGTCTATTGTTAAAAGAAAATGAACATGTCCTGAGCTGAATTGTAGGTCAGCATCTCCCAGGCCTGTGAGCTCTTCCCATTGAGGGAAAGCAAGGCCCCATCTTCTCTTTGCAGGGAGTTCTTGCAATGAGACACCCCTTCCCCATGCTCCAGGGGGCTGAAGCCAGGAAGGCAAAGGCAAGAGCATACAGGGGCGCCCCTGGGCTCTCATGCCCCTCCCCTGCCACCTTCCTTCCTGGGGCTGCCCTCCTCGGCCTCTGTGTAGGTGTCTGGAAAGTGTGGCCGAAAAGATCAAAATCCCTGGCCCAAGCCAACATATCAAGTGAAAAGAACATTCTCCAGACCCTCAAAAACGAGCGGCTCCTCAAGTAATATTTATTTGTTTGGAGGGTCACAAGCCTTGGCTACCCAATATCATCTCCTGAGCCTGAACTCTACGGCAGTCACTACAGAACTTCCTGCTTTCAGGAAAAAATAGACTGGAGCCCTCAGATCGATGGTCCAGCCAGCCTTAGTAAGAGCACACCACCACCAAGTTTAGGGGCTTTGCTTCAAGAGTATCTTGGTCCTCAAACAGGGCATTTTTAGCAGCCTTAGGCCAGAAAGTAGCCAAACTTGTATAGAAATGGCCATCTCCTACACCAGCTGCTGTCAACTCACTTCTAGGTGGCCCCACAAACTCAGGGAGGGAGGTAACAGGGAGAGCTGGGGAGTCAACTTCCAGGAATGGAAAAGCGAAGATCATTAAATCTCTCTCTGTCTGGTTGGACTGGATTTAGTGAACAACAACCTCTACTCCCATGAAGAGGCTTCTTCTCCCAGGGGATTAAAATCCGATAGATACTCAGAAGTTACCGCAACAGCCCCAAAGAAAACGCCCAAGGAGAAAGCTGGATGCAGCCCATTCTCCTGAGACCCATGGCCTCCTCACTCACTGGGATGGTGGCTTCTGGACCTGGTTGTTGCAGAAACCATCCTAATGTCTAGATGGCACTCTGGATGTGGAAAGGGCTCTACAATCACTTATGTTCATAGACCTAGGACTAATCAAAATATGGCCCCATTCCATCACCACAGCCATTTTGATCACTGTGGTCAAAGTTATTTTCCAGTGCTCTTGATGAACGAGTGGTCTCCCTGTGTGGGTGAGGAGGGGGCTGCAAAGGGAATACAGCAGCAAGGGGGCACTGGTCAAGGCTGCTGGAGTCTGGGGGCAGGGCTAACTCAGACCTGAGGATGCTAGACCTCTGCTATGGAAAACTCTAGAAAGGGGATTCAGCCTCTGAAAACTGGCTACCATCTGCTATGTACACACTCACAATATCTCCATCATTGTACATCCATCACCAAGCACATCCATAATCCTTCTGGGAAGCAGGCATACCATTCCATTCTAAGACTGGAGAGTTTAAGTCACTTACCCAAGGTCATACCTCTAGTGAGGACAGAATGACATTTGGGACTAGGCCTGTCTGACTCCAAAGCTTTTCACCATGAGCATCTCCAAGCTGCTCATACCCCTCAAATCAGGTAGAAGAGAAACAGCCTATATTCAGACACCACTTCCCAGAGGGGCCCAGTTTTATATCAGAATCAGCTACAGAGGATGCTGATTTATCCTTCCAAACTTCCTTCCTCCTGTGCCAATCTTGGGGAGACAAGAAACGGCAGCTGGCATGAAGGAAGAGAAGGGGGAAGCAGAGAAAAAAGATACCATCCGTTGCAGACACCAAACCTGGGCGGGGACCTAAGGGGAGGCAGGGGTGGACAAGGAGGCTGCAACTGAACATGGAATGAGAGATGGAGCTTAGGGTTTTTAAATGGGGTGGACTTTCAATATTTGAAAATGAAGCTCTTTTACCTGGCTGTGACCAGAAATGGGAGGGGACCTGCCCAAGATTTGATACAGGGACTGGAGAAAAGAGCCCAAGAAGCTGTATGAAAAACAGTGAAGTGGGAAAAAAAGAAACCTCTCTCATGACTTCAACCACTGTGCCTAGCTCATTGCATGAAGCACTGAAATCAACTGCTACTACCAAGCCTGCTGCTCATTACTGACCCTTCACGCAGAGGCTGGCACTGTGCTGACATGGCACCATGCTGACACATCAGCCAGCCGTAACTGACTTTCCTTGTGTCTAACCTCACTGGATGGCCAGTTCCCTGCAGGTAGGAAGTGTGTCTGGCTCAGTACCGCAGCTTCCATGTTAGGACAATACCTGCTGTTGTTCGGTCACTAAGTCGTGTTCACTCTTTGTGACCCCATGGACTGTAGCATTCTAGGCTTCCCTGTCCTTCACTGTCTCTGGGAGTTTTGCAAACTCATGTCCATTGAGTCGGTGATGCCACCCAACCATCTCTGTCGCCCCCTTCTCCTTCTCCCCTCAATCTTTCCCAGCATCAGGGTATTCCCAAATGCTTAATGTGTTCCAAATGTGTGTGTGTGCAAAGTCGCTTCAGTCGTGTTTGACTCTCTGTGACCCCATGGACTGTAGCCTACCAGGCTCCTCTGTCCATGGGGTTCTCCTGGCAAGAATACTGGAGGGGGTTGCCATGCCCTCCTCCAGGGGGTCTTCCTGACCCAGGGATCAAACCCACGTCTCTTATGTCTCCTACATTGGCAGGTGGGTTCTTTACTACTACCACCACCTGGGAAGCCCCAAATGCCTGTAGACCCTCAATAAAGATTTGGTAAATGAACAAAGGAAGTTCTAAGCCATAAATTGTCATTTGGTATTTATTAGTAGTCACATCACCTCCTATCTCATCTCCTTCTCTTTTTGACGCTCCTTTTCAATCTGGTGGAGATGTTAATAAACTTCAGAATGGCCCCAAATAAGGAGGACGGTAATCAGGAGAAAAAATAGTTGGAAGATTAAAGAGACCAAGTATGAATCATTAAAGGGGAAGAGTGTAGAATTGGAAGAAAAATTGTAGCAAAAGACCCTCTCACCTACCTGCTAAGAGAGGCAGGCATAACAGAGTAGCAGTATCAGTCATTCGTCCAGAATGCTACGACCCTTTATCCACATTTTTAGCTCCCCTGAGAACAATGACACGAAAGAAGATAGAGAGTCAGGCCCACGGCAGCTGTGCTTTCTCGGCAAGGAGCTACGGCCACCGCAGGAGTCATTAGGAGGGACAAAGCGTCCATCTCCCTGGAGGAAGGTGGGCGCTGCTCCAGTGTTTCAGCATGTACCAGCCCCTGGGACCCAGAAGAAAACCTTAGCAGAGGCGTGGGCTGGGGCTAAGCAATTCACACACACATGCGGTCTGCACATCCCGGCCTGGAATTCTGAATTAATCACCGGCAGGACTCACGATGGGCAGATGGGAGGGAGTGGCAGGAAGGAGTCAAACCAGCAGCCTAGGCAGCTGCTAAATTTAGCCTGGTCCCCAAAGCAGGACTTAATTAAATTAATCCTGCACACTTCCCTCCACCCCCCAGGCCCTGTTCCCAGGTGGGTTTTTGCTGTTCCTAGGTTGGTTCACATTATAACATGGGCCTCCACATGCCGATCCCCTTGACAGGAGCCCCAGGCCAGCTCCTCCGGCTCGGGTGCTGGGAAGGGAGCACAATTCCCAGTCGTCCCTGCTCCTCCAAGGAGCTGGGTGCAGCCCGGAGCAAGGCCACTTGCAGCAAGGTTGTGCCAGGCAGATGGCTCTCCGCCTGCTGAGATGGACTCAGCTCCCTGCCACCCTCCACCGAGGAGGCCCTCCCATCAGGGCAAGCGTTCCGCTGACCTGCCTGGGTTCTGGCTTCCGCAAGGCTGGGCCTTCCCTGGTCACTGTCTGTCCCCACGCAGAGCCTTCAACCCCCACCTTTGGCGCCCACAAGGCAGTTATTTCAGCTGATCTCAGAGCAGCTCCGTGAGTGTGGCAGGAAGGGTTATCTTTGCTCCATGGGTCCATTGAGTGAGCTATTGGTTTCCAGATTTTCAACTCAGACCCTTCCCTTCAGAGTCTGTAATGTCCCCTGCACTCAACACCCTGGCATTAACCATCACGGTTTTCACTGATACCACTTAAGCCAGCTTTGAATAGGAATGCAGACTGGAGACCTGGTCTCCACCCACCGCAAGCTTGTTGCAGGACAACAGTGGGAGACGTGATTCAGGCGTCTGCTCCTCATGGTGAAACCGGCAGATGAAAGGGTGTTCTAGGGTTGAATGTAAAGGTCAGCCGCACTCAGGCAACTCTTTAAACCCGACTTGGCCCTGCCCTCCTCCCCCATCAGGGAGAAGCCCGGGTCTCAGACTCCACTGGCCTTCAGGATGACCTGAAGGCTTGGCAAACAGCGCACCGGGCCCCACCCATGTTGCTTCGGGTCCAGGGTGGGTCCTGAGAATGTGCATCCCAATAAGCTCTCAGGAGACCCTGACGCGACAGGTCCAGGGGCCACACTTTTAAAGCAGTTGTCCTGCCTGATGGCTATCACCATTCCCCCCACCCCACCATGGGGGACAAATTTCAGTGTCCTGTTTGACTAAAGGTAGGACCAAACTCCTGTTTCCCGGGCTCCCTCCAGTCCACTGCTCCTTCCAGGACGCTTCCTCTGTGTAAGTGAGGAGGTGCAGGGGGTGGGGATTCAGTGATGGCTGCGAGTGGAAGTTTCTCCCTTCCCCAGCTCGCCTTCTGGGACCCAAGCCCAGGAAGATTCAGGCTACAATGTTTTTAGCTCGAGGGAGTCAGCTGCTCTCAGTGGTCAAATTCAATTCAACAAATCTTCCTGGAGTTCCTTCCAGGCACTTGGCCCAGTTTGGGGTTGGAATGGTTCAAGAGGCCTAAAGCAGTCTCAAATCTACAAGGAAGTTAAATTCTAGGTGGCAGGCTTGGGACCACTCCCAAAGAAATGCCCCACCCCATCTGACCACTCCTCTGAGCCAGAACTCTGCCAGCAGGTGCAGAAAGTCAAAGGCTGAAGGGGTGGGTGGGGCGAGGTGCGTGGGAAAGGGGTCCACTTCTGAATATCTGAAAATCCCAGGGAGGGGTGCTGCACTGGGCCAGTTGGGGTCACAGCCTAGGGATTAGGTGTCAGTCACATCTGCTGGGCTGCCTCGATCCCTTCCCTCCGCTGGCACCCAGCAGGCAGTGCCCAGAAAGGAAGCCGTGTCCAGGTCAGTGAGTTCCCTCCAACCAAGGACCCTGCTGGGGCTGGGACTCCTTCCCAGGAGAACCTGTCGCCTGGACCTTACCAACCCCCTCCCTCCCTCCCCTAGTCCGTTCTACCTCCGTGCTAGACCACCAGCCCAGCAGTAGCCTGTTGGATTCCTGGGGGGCCCAGGGCTGTTGCAGGACAGGAGCGGGAAGAGGGCTTCCCATGTGCCCTGTGCAGCCTGGCAGACAGTCTCTTGCCCCAAGCTGCCTTCCTGTGCCCGCAAGAAGCTGCATCCCAGGGGCTCCTCACCAGGGAGCCTCTAAGGGTCTCAGGTAAACCTCCCTGCTGAGCGCACAGGCTGAGTTACAGCATCCCATGAATCACTTTCTTCTTTCTTTTTTTTCCTTTAAAATTTCTTCTATTTTTCCCCTCTCCCCTGCATATGAGTCTTTTCTTAACTTGGGGATATAATCATATTATTTTTTAAAATTAGGTATTACAGGGCATAATACAACATCCAGGGGCTTCCCAGCTGGCTCAGTGGTTAAGAATCTGCCTGCCAAGCAGGAGACTTGGGTTCGATCCCTGGGTTGGGAAGTTTCCCCTGGAGAAGGGAATGGCAACCCACTCCAGTATTCTTGCCTGGAGAATCCCATGGACAGAGAAGCCTGGAATGGACTAAGCAACTGAGCATGCACAATAACCAGAAAGCATGAAAGGACACAGTGAAAAAAAAAGCTTCTGTCTTGTAATGTGTGCAGAAGGGACCTCTGTTGCCCACGTCCTCCGAGGGACACCCTGCGGTCGGCCAGCATAGTCCCAAGGGAAATCTTTTCTTCACAGATGGTGGCTTACTACACAAACTACTCTGTACCTTGCTGTTTTCTTCTACATTTCTATTTAATCATAAAAATATTCCATATAAACTGACGAGTACTGCGTCATAAAACAAACATCCTTGAACCCACGACTAGCATCATCACAGAACCCCAGGTGGCTCAGGGGTAAAGAACCTGCCTGCCAATGCAGAAGACTCAGGTTTGATCTCTGAGTCGGGAAGATCCCCCGGAGAAGGGAATGGCTACCCACCCCAGTGTTCTTGTCTGGGAAATCCCATGAACAGAAGAGCCTGGCGGGGTACAGTCCATGGGATTGCAAAGGAATTGGACATGACTTAGCGACTAAACAACAGCATCATCACAACTTATTATCATGCTGTGTTTGCCTTTGGGTTTTGTTTTTAGAAATAAGATGTTGTACCTGTGGTTGGAGCCCTGCAGCCACGACCCTGGTCCTATTCCCCACACCTCCATCCCTCACCCCGACCCCACGCAGAGGGAAGTTCTATCAGGCACTTGCTGTCTACAGTCTCCTACTTCCCTGCTTGTCCCTCTGCCTGGGCTCCCCCTCCCACTTAAGGAAATCCCTTCTGGGCTAGGGATGTGCTCCGCGGTTTGAGAGCCAGCCTGCAGTCTGTCTGGACACGGCAGGCATTCACAGTCACTTCCCTGTTACTCTAACAAATGAGGGGCTATTAGAGCAGCACTTGGCATTGCTGTGTGACCAGGCAATTGTGGATGTTTTAAACCTCGCGGACTCCCAAATAGCATTGTCCCCTTCAGTCAGAAGCCATTGCAAGTGGCATAGATCACAGCCGAAAATCAATGCCTGCTAATGTCCCTGCAGGAAGGCAGAAACATTAACTTCATGAATCCTCCTTCTGTTTACATGCTCATTATGAGGATAAAATGTTACTTGGGTTGGGTCAGGCTTTTCGCTGCTTCAGAGGTGGTCCTGAATGAAAATATGTGCCTTAATTTTGGTATGGCTGATGTTGCACATTATATACGAAATGCAAACTCCATCTCTTTTCTTTATCGTCACTAAGCGTTCCACTATCAAGGGAGGAGCTGGGGGATGAGGCTGCCTGTCTGTCTTGCTATAACCTGGAGCTGGGGACAGACCTGCCATTGTTCATCCCTCTGAGGGCACTGGCCTTTCTTCCCTGGGGGAGATGACCAGGGCTCGGAGGGCCATCCAGCATCCTACACCTGGTTGTTTAAGGCCCTCCTACCCTCACAGCCACCTCCAGACTGGGAACTGCACCTGCAGGGAGTTTCCACGGTCTGCACTCGGCTGATGGCCCAGACCAGTGCTGCACCATCATCACGCAGAGCTGGGGCACCTGAAGACCATCCTGGCCCCACATTCATCATTTGCAAACAAGGCAACTGAGACCAGAGATGGGGTGTCATGGGCCAAGGTGCCCAACAGGCTGGTTCCAACACAGCCCTCAGGGGGACCTGCATCCCTGAGCAGGGCCAGGCCACAGCGAGTGTGGGCCACGGTGGGAGTGAGGAACTCCCAGTCGCTGGTCCTGTCTGGGTCCCTTTCCCCTGCTTGCGCCTAGGTCCCCGGGTCCTGCCTGAGCTCTGGAGATCTGTCCTCCAGCGCTTGGGCTCTTATCAGAAGCTGCCCTCTGGAAAGAAGAGCAGAACAAAAGCAGTCATTCTGTCCACACATACATTTCTGCTCTGCAGCTCGGGCCGAGTAGTTCAGAACTGCCGTGTGGTTTCTGAGGACACAGAGGCCTTTCCGGCTCCCCTGCTCAAGCTCCCCTTTACCCTCCTCTAAAGGCACAGACAGGGGCGCTCGGTCCCCCAGAGGCCCTGCCCCAAGGATGGGCAGGCAGGGCAAGGAGCAGAAAATGGGGCCCTGAGAGGGTGACCACTGGCGATGGGAACGAGGGCAGAGGGAACTCAGAAGAGGGAGAGGGTTCTCCCGGGCCTTTGCAGTGCGACCTCTGTTAAGCACTTGGTGCCCAGCGCTCCTGGGGACAGAAATGCGTCTCCACTGTCACGGAGCAAAGGATTTGTGCTTTCCTCACTCATCACATTCTCACCGCTCCCTGGAGCATCCATTCCCTGCCATCAGCACTGATGAGAATGATTATGATTTATATAAACTGTAGATCCTTCATACTTCAGAAAGCATCTTAGCACCCATTACCCTATTTGATCCCCACGAGGTGGACACTCGCAAAAGCATGAGGAAAACAAAGAAAGTGACAAAAGAGGTGAAGACATAAAGCGGATCCTGAAGTTAGATCTCCTCACCACCAGGCTTCATTCCCCACCACCACCACCACCAACCGGACCACCCAGGGGGTTGTCATTGTTGGGCTCAACAAACGAGAGAGACAGGAAGAGAGATGGATGGGATGGGAGATCAGGGTGGACAAGGATGTGGATCCCACAGAAAGGTCCCAGTAGGTCCAGCTATGGGCGAGGAGGAGTCAGCTGGGCAAGAAGGAGGATGACAGAGTCTAGAAGGAGGATGGGAAACACCAGACCGAACACAGCACGTGCAAAGACCCTGGGGGAAGGGGAAGAGAGCTCAGCTCCTTTGAAAAGTGAAAATAGAGCATAGATATTGTATCTGTAGATATAACACATCAATAGTAACTGACACTGGATACAAATTTTTTATGCCACAACTACACCCACACCCAGAATGGATCTATGGCTGCTTTTATTGGGTTGGCCAAAAAGTTCTTTCAGGTTTCCATACACTGTTACGGAAAACCCTGAATGAACTTTTTGGCCAATCCAATAAAAAAAAAGTAACGTATATATTATAGGCAAAGTGAAAGTCATTCAGTCGTGTCCGACTCTTTGGGACCCCATGGACTATACAGTCCATGGAATTCTCCAGGCCAGAATACTGGAGTGGGTAGCCTTTCCCTTCTCCAGGGCCTCTTCTCAACGCAGGGGTTGAACCCAGGTCTCCCACATTGCAGGCAGATTCTTTACCAGCTGAGCCACAAGGGAAGCCCATATTATAGGCAAAGGGAATCCTCAAAGACCACGTATGCGGTGAAAGCCGTGCTCCTCAAATGTTGAACAGCATAGGAGTCTCCTGGAGCCTTGCTATTATGCATGTCCTGGTTGGGAGTCTAGAGTGGGGCCTGAGACGCTGCATGTCTAACAAGCCCCTGCACTACTGGGTCCACAACCACACTTCCAGCAGCAGACCCGGCGGCAGGCACTAGAACGGGGGCTCTCACTCTGCTAGACTTTAGGGTCCCCTGAGGGGCTCTGCATACATGAAGATGAGCCTACCCAGTCCAAGGGAATCGGACACTCTGGGGGTGGGGCCTGAGCGGACGTTTTAGAAGCTCCCGCTGTGATACTAACTGTGCAGGCCAGTTGCAAGTTCCCGGCTAGATATTTCACAAGTTTCAGGTTTACATTTGTCCTCTTGGCCTGGCAGATGAGTTGTGAACTCCCGTCTACTTCATGACATGGGATTTTACCGGCAGGGAGTGTACAGGCTCCAGCAGAGGAAACCAGATGTTTCTGCCCCAAGTAGAAACCGTACGCTGTCAGAGCTGGACATCTAACTCAATCTCATTTTCCAGCTGATGCTACTGAAGTCCTAGCCCACAGAGCTGGTAAGCCGAAGGGCCAGGACGAGAACACTGGTCTCCCAGCCCCAGGGCAGGGCTCTTTCTACGTTCCAGGCAGATATTAAGCAGGAAGGCCTCCTGAGACAGACCAGGGATTGAATCCGTGGAGCCAGTGGTAAAGAACCCTCCTGCCAATGCAGAAACAGAAGAGGCCCGGGGTTCCATCCCTGGGTGGGGAAGATCTCCTAGAGAAAGAAACGGCAACTGACTCCAGGATTCTTGCCTGGAGAATCCCATGGACAGAGGAGCCTGGCAGGCTACAGTCCTTGGTGTCATAAAGAGTTGGACACAACTGAAGCAACTTAGCACTCAGACGCCCTGAAAGATGCAGGGCTGGAGATGGGTGGGGCGGGATCAGGAACAATTCCAAGGGATGAGTGACATCCAGAAAAGAAATAGGGGGGCAAAAATGTTGGGGGGCAGGGGCAGAGGTAGAGGAAGCCACCCCAGTTCCTTTCAAGCCATAAGATTTAAGCAATGCCTGCTCTGTCCACCCTCTAGCCCTGGAAGGCTGTTGTGAATTAGCAGATGGGCAGAGGGAGCCAGGAGCAGCACAGCAAGGTGGGGAGAGGGGTACCGCCAGGCCAAGACAGGAGCCCAGGAGACAGCTGTGTGTTACAAACAGTGATGTTCCTGAGCTGAAGACACACCTCAGACAGGGCGCAGGCTGGGCACAATCTATCTTTTAGGAAGTTTTCAGAAAATTAAAAGAAAAAAAAATCACATTCTTGACCATCCACGGCAAATGCCCTCCGAGGACCTGATAATGTTACTTACTTGTCCTGAGCAAGGAATGCTATTATCAGTCTGTTGTTGGGCACCCAGACACCCAGGACAGATGAGGAAGGGGGAGGGACAGGAAAGACTGAGCCAGAAAAGGATTCTAAGGACAGGATAGCCGGTCGCAGCCACAGGGAGCGATGTCTATGCAGAAGGCGGGTCTGAGTGCCCAGCCGTGATGAGCGGCTGGGGAGGTTCGTGGGGAGGTGGGGGGCAGGAAGTAGGTACAGAATGTGCCTGGATCTCACAAAGAACCCTCTGACAGCAAGCTGTCTGAGAGCGGGACGTTCTGCCCTCCAGCCCACCCTCCAGCCCGGTGAGCCCTGGTCCTGGGAACATCTGAGTACAGATTGGATGGCCAGCTCTCCTGGAGACTGTGGGAAAAGAGACTGACCAGGATGATGCTGGGTGAGAAGTCTTGGCTGTTTTCTACCAGATCTCAGCTTACACTGGCTTTGCGTGGTGAGGCTCTGTTTTGATTTCTCTGTCTTTGCTGGCTTAGGAGAACAGGGGTTGGGGGGCAGCGATGGAAAGTGCTCGCCATGGCTCCCAGCTGAGAGGAAGGCACCAGCGACCCTCCTGGAGACCAGCCAGCACCCTGACGGACAGGCCTTAAGGGAATAAAGACCCGATGCTTCAGAAAACATCTGAAAAGCAGCTTTCAGCCCATCTCGCAAAGATGGGCTCCCCCTGCCATCTCTTGACCTGCCCCCCTTGATTCCTCGTTATCCCCACACAGATCTATAACAGAATAGATCTATAACAGAATTCCTCCCCCTCCTCTGCCAACTGAGGATGCTCTGTCCTGTCGTCCCCACGCAGGAGGCCCAGCCCCTCTTGGCAGACACACCGGTCATTGAGGAGTAGACACCAATGGAGACAAAGCTGAGAGGAGATGGGGAGGGCCATGGGCTCCCCTGGTGGCTCAGAAGGTAAAGAATCTGCCTGCAATGCAGGAGACCCAGGTTTGATCTCTGGGTCAGGAAGCTCTCCTGGAGAAGGGCATGGCTACCCACTCCAGTATTCTTGCCTGGTGATCCCGTGGACAGAGGAGCCTGGCGGGCTACAGCCCAGGGGGTCGAAAAGAGTCTGACGCGACTGAGGGACTAACACGTCACTGTCACCAGGAATGTTAAACTAAAGAGCAGACGCCTCTCGTTTTCTGACACTCCCTCGGCCACTTCCCTGAACTCAGTCCCAGCCTCCAGCCAGGACCCTCCCTCTCTCCCTCCTTTCCCACCATTTCTGCCTGTATTTATAGAGGACTTCTCTATTTTTTCTCTTTCTGCTCATGGCCTCAAGGCCTCATCTCTCACCCAAATGACCTATCAAGGTAGTTCTTAAGTGAAAGCAGTTTCTGCCCTAGGAGAGCACTAATGTCAGCAGGTAAAATAATAATTTTTCTTTTCGCTGCATGTTCGATAACAGAGAGCTGGTGAAATCCAGCCAGATCGATGTCTGCCTTATCGCTGGTAAACTAGCAGTGGCTAGGCCAGACGGGGCTGCTTGAATTTGAACTTGAACCTCTCGACATCCCTCCACAAAGCCCCTTTCCAAAAACCACACTGCAAAACTGACCTCCAGTTTGCTGAGAGCAACACCAAGTCCCAGTAAAGCTCTGGCCCCAGCTGGTGTCTGAGAACCACTATTGTTCGCTGTCTGCAGATTCAACCTGTGAATGTACCCTCCAGTCTGGGTGCATCAGGATCCACTTCCCTGGGTAACGCCAGAGCCCATAAGCCAAGCACAGAGTCTTGCTTTTAGAGCTTAGTGTCCCCTTCATGTTCACTGGTGCTGGGAATGATGCAAGAAATAGGAGAACAGAAGCAGTGTTGTGCTAGCTGGACAGCATGCCTAACCCCTCACAAAAGCTTCCACGCCTCACCTTCACCTTCCTATCACCAGGAGGCCCTCAGCCTGCACCCGGGCAATAGGGCCAATCTGCAACCACTGTGGGAACCTGTCTTTGAATTTCATGACTTCCAGGTACCCAGTGATGCTCTTTGCATCTAGCTCATGACCGGCTCTCTCATTAGACTGGAGGAGGGGGAGAAGATAAGTTAGCCCTAACAGCCTACTCTTAGGTTTCCAAAACAAAAGGTAATGACCATAGACTCCCAGCCTGCCTTGGACAAGATCTCAGATGTTCTGATGATCCTTTTAATCCCAAGGATCTACAAGGCAGGGTCGGTGGGAAGTACAGATTGAAAAGATAATGCCACATTGTGTAACAGCAGTGTGCATTCTCAGTCACTCAGTACGTCCGACTCTTTGCAACGCTATGGGCTGCAGCCCACCAGGCTCCTCTGTCCATGGGATTCTCCAGGCAACAATACTGGAGTGGGGTGCATTTCGTACTCCAAGAGATCTTCCCAACCCAGGGATCGAACTCACATCTCCAGCACTGGCAGGCAGATTCTTTACCTCTGAGCCACTTCAGAAGCCCTGTGACAGCAGGGCCCTCCCCAAATACCTGGCGGACCCAAGAGAAGTTCCTGAAATTCCGCAAGTCCATTCCTCCTGCATAAGAAGTTAAAATACAAAATACAGCACAGGGCTGATGTTTCGAGTTTATATTGGCCATGAGACTAGAGATTGGGGTGAAAGATCTCAGCAAGGCTCCTTAGAAGGTTGGAGACCAGACCCCAGAGAGACTGGGAGGAGGGGGTGACCGGGCCTCGATCCCAGGCTCTCTCCACATCCACTTTGCTTTGTGACCTGGGTTAACTCACCTCTGGGCCTCTATCTTCCCATTGCAAAGTAGAACCAAAAATAAACTTATCTTGCTCCTTGCAAAGTAAAGAATAGCTTTACCGGTTGCTGGTTAGGGAAATGGTTCTGTGATAAGAATAACAAGACCTTAGTCTGGGCCAGGTATTGTTTTCACACAGAATAATTTGTGTAATCCTTCCACGATTCCAGAGATGGGAGCTATGACTGTTCCCGTTTTGCAGATGAAGATCCTGGGGCAACTAGCTTTGGGTTCCCCAGCCAGGGTGGGGGTTGGAGTGCTGAGTGGCAGAGCCAGGAAGGAACCCAGGCCATCGGTCCCTGGAGCCCACACCTTGACTACCACACTCTGCAGCCTCTGTGTGCAGGGCCTGCGGGCACAGAGGATACGCCAGGCTGCCTCTCCTACTGTTCTCCAGTGCACGAGGGGTTAGGTTGACTTGCTCACAAAACAGGGGCAGCCTGGGGTCCTTATTCTACTGAGAGCTGAGGAGCTATCTAGACCCATGTTAAGGCTGCACCTCGGAAGGGGTTCTCCACTCCAGTATGGGGTATGGACCTGTTGTTAAAAAAAGATAGTCTTGCTAGATTTGATTTCTGACACCGGGACTTTATTTGAATCCTGTTTGAGACAAGGCTGGTTTTCCTTCTGGCGCTCTGCAGGCCTGACAGCACGGGGAGGGAGGAAGAGTCCAGAGCCTTTGTTACCTTTAATTAGGTGTGTGCTCATTGATTGATTGATTGATTTTTCTTTCCCGAGTGGCAAGAGAGGACAGTGGCCTACTCCCCAGGTGCTCAGATCCTGCCGCTGGAATGATAACAAGCGCTAAGCAGGACCCACGCACCATCCCGGGGCTGCAAGGCCTCCACCGGCTCCCTGTCAAACCTCAAATTGATTCTGAAATTGCTTAGAGGACGTAAAGTGGTGAACAATTTGAAACCCGTGTAATTATCTGAATGGCTGTTGCTGGGTGACCTGGCCATCACTGCCTGAGACCATCTGAAGAGGCCGGAGCTTACGGTTCCAAAACGAAATCGTAAAAGACCTACTGGGGAATGTTGGATTCAAGCAAGACAGACCCGCCCCGAATGCTCCTGGCTCAGAGGATGGGAGTGCGGTGGCTCTGCGGGCAAATTAAAAAGGTTACCCTCGGAAATACCCCTCAGACCGTGGCTTTACAGACAGACTGCTCAATCAACCGAGTGTCTGCAGGGCACCAGCCATGTGCCTGGCACCATAAGAGACATGACAAGCAGAGGAGGAGGAGGTGCCCTGCTCCTGGTGACGCGCGTGAGAACACTGACATGTGGGAAATGTTAAACCATATCACGTGTTTCATTGGAAGTTAGGAGGAGCTAATACTCAAATGAGTGGTAACACACAAGGTGAGTTACAAGAGGGACTGCAGGCCAGGCCACATCCCCCATCACAAGTGCTCCCAGCCTCCTAAGATAGAGAAACTGAGGCCCAGAAGTCACCGTCCAGGCTCCCAGCACCGTGTCACAGGCATGAATGGCCAATCCACAGGAAGCAACAAGAAAACCATGAGGCTGTGGAGTCCCCACGCCAGCCACGTTTTTGAAAAAGAAACTCTCAGGAACACATTCCAGAAAGAATAAAACTAGAAGCTGAGCTCCGGGGTGTCACCATGGTTGTGGCGCCAAGGTTTTCACCACTTAAAATTTCTGTGAACAAACAGTAGTTCCAACAGAAAAGCCAAGTCTGAGCACTGGCCCTGTGGGGACGACGTCTCAAAAACATGTTTTCACAAGAAATGTATTTAAAGACAGCATCCTCTGTTGCACAGACAGCTCCTTTCGTGAGCATGCCGTTGGGTGATTCCTGCGAGACGCCCCGTCTTCAGCCTGCCCTGGGCACTCCGGCCTCCCAGGGTCTCCCACTGACCCCTTCCATGGGTGGCCATTAACCCCCACTCTTCAGGCTCCAGGTCGTGTCAGGGGGAGTTTGCAAAGGACCAGCACCCTCCAGGAATCAGGAACCTTATCCTATTTTGCTCTCTCCCTCTCTTTTATCCTTATCATTGTAAAATATACATAACGTGAAATTTCCCACTCAAGTATTCAAGTGTGCAGTTGAGTGGCATTAGGTGCAGTCACACCGTTGGGCAGCCTTCACCACCATACATTGCCAGCACCTTTTGTCTCACCAGTTAGCACAGTGCCTGGGAAATAATAGATGCTCAGTAAATACTTATTGACTGAATGGGTGAATTCAGGGGCCTGACATGGAATCCCACAGAGCTGCAAGCATTCAGCTATGCTGATCTCATCAGCCCAGGTCCCCACTCCCCTCTCCAGTCAGTGACTTCCAGCTGTGCCTCAACAACTGTCCCCGGAGCCCAGGAAGGTGCAGGAACCCCCACCCTAGAATGATGCCAACTTTCATGATTTCCTACTCGGTGTTCACTTGAAAAAAAAAAAGAAATAGAAAAGCAGGCTCCTTACAGCCCAGCATTAAAAGCCAACAAGAATTAGCCCCAGAGAAAAAGTAGGTGGGGCACCTCGTGCTGATACGCACGGTGTGCCGGAATCCTCCGAGGAGCACAGTATAAAAACGTAAGCCAGCGGGTTCCACGGAGCAGGCCTGGCAAGAGCTATCTGCCAACTATCTGCCACCTTCTTACCACCTTCCCTCCACCCTCCCGCTCCACCCTCCTAAGGAATCTCAGGCCTGGCACAAGAAACAAACGAGGGGCTTTACTGTCCCTGTAATTGCTCCAAACCCCATTAATTACATGGTAAGCCTCCAACAATAGGCCCGCTGCCTGCCTTAACACAAGCTCCACTCGGGGCGGATTCGGGGCCTCCAGGGCCTCAGTTTCCACCCTATAAAATGAGGGGTTGATGAATGCTAAGCCCCTTTCAGGCTCCGCGCTCTATGACTCCGAGCCTGGAGAGCCAGTGGCCTCCTCGGACGCCCAAAGGCACAAGACAACTAATTACTTCTCACACTGTCACCATAAAATGTCAAACACTATCTACAAAGACAGCAGGCCGGAATCACAAAACTTTCTCTCCTGGCTGAAAAGGACCGGCCCCAGGCTAGGGGGCTGGTGAGGGGCAACGATAAAACAGGCTGCCAAGTCCCAGACTCAGGCCGGATCCCATCGAGCTGCAACTACTTATTAAGGTGGCATTTATTGCCGTTAGAGCCTTCCAAGCAATTTACAAGGCCATCTAAAGTCGTACCCACCTTTAGATTCTGCCACCTTCCACTGCAAGAACAGGTATCCCTTACTTTACACAAACAGCTGTTCTGGACGCCGGAGGAGACTACACTTTTTGGTACAATTTTTTATGTAGCAGAGACTCCTACAGTTAATCTTAAAAAAAAAAAAAAAAATTAGCCTGATCACCCTCCGCCAACCTACCCCTTTTCTACATTGAAGCTTTTGGATGCTGGTTTTGCTTGAAGCAAGAGGTACCTGTGAGGCACCAACCAATGTATCGTTGCCATCCGTGAAAGGCCATGCATACACGCACACACATAGTTACCACGTGCAAACAAAGGCACTCTGGTTGAGCCGGTTCTGACCAGTGCAGCCCCCACTCCGCTCCCTGCCCCCAGGTCCCCCATCCCCAAGAGAGGGCAGGGGGTCTGGAGTGGGGCCAGTTGCTTAGCTCCACCCTCCCCATTGTTTTTCTACAGGGGTTCAACTGGCATTGAGGGCAGGACAAGTCTCCACGGTGCCCGTGCCCAGCCCTCAGCCACTATATGCCAGTTTTCTCCCCCACCCCACCAGTCACCATAACAACCAACACCCTGTCCTTCCCCCAGCCTCCCACCACCCCCAACACGTTGGCAAACACTTCTGGAGCCGGTCCACTGCATGCCCAGCCTGCCCAGAGCCTCAGTTTCTGGATGGGCACTCCAGTTCTCCTGCCAGCCAAGGACGGCCCTAGAGCGCCTGGCCCCTCTTGGCCAGAGTTCCCAAATTGCTATCTGTGGCAAAAGACTTGCTGTTTTTTTGTTTTTTTTTTTTTAATTCCTAAACTATCAGAGACCAATAATTTGGGGAAGTAAAATAAAAATTAATAGAAAAAAAATCATGTGCTTAGATGTTGTACCAATATACATTTCAAGAAAAGTTTCTAAATATTTATTCTTAATTTCTAGACAGATTGGTAACAACCTGTTACCCAGGGACCACATCTCAAGTCACCCTAGGCCAGTGGTGTTTAGGTCTGTGGTCTGGGAACTTAATGGAAATGCCAGTTTTCCAGCCCATCCCAGACCTTGTGAATCTGTAACCCTGGGGTGGAGCCCAGCAATGCATAAACAAGCACTCCACATCATTCTGATGCATGCATAAGTCTGCCAGCCAATGCTTTAAGCAGCCCCTTCCCTCACAGTCAACTGGTCTGGGACCCCAGGAACCCTATAGAAAGTAAGGTCTAGCTGAGGATTCTAGAACTTTCCAGGTCAGGACTCTGGCCATGTTCCCCACAACATGTGCCATTGAATTAGAAGAGCCCTCTGAGGCTCAGCCACAGGCTATGAAGATGAGGGAGGGGAAAAGAAGATGAAAATTAAGATCATTGGAGCCCCACACTGTCAGGAAAATACTTGTTAATTAGGGCCAGACTCCTGGAGATCAGCAAGGGAGGCTTGCCTGAGACCACTAGTCTCCATTAGCATTTTCCCAAGGGGGGCATCCAGGTTATAAAATAGGAGGGCCGTGTGTGATTTGCATACAATTTGCATATGCCTACTTGGACCGCATTCTCTTCTCCAGCGATTTTCAACAGAATTACGATCTTTTCTTAGAAAACCACTGCTGCCCTAAGGGTTGTCACTTATCATTTTTCCTGATTTCTCCTCCTCACTCTCCCTCTCTGACAAATCCACAACCCTAAGCAAAAATCTAAGGAAGGCAGAGAAGCACACAAGTGGGGACAGTGGCCGCTTCTTAGAGAAAATGGTAGCCGGGATTGTTCCTGGCAGAGCATCACCTTCCAAATTGAACGGACTTAGGAGTTTCACAAACCTGGGAAATAAAGATTTTAAGGGGAGAGTACCAAATTTTCATGTAGGCAACATTTACTGCCTCCACAGCTATGAAAGATAGTGCATCAGGAAATTGCTGGTGGTCCAGTACTTAGGATTTCGTGTTCTCCCCGTGGTCTCCCCGAGAGCCCAAGTTCAATCCCTGGTCAGGGAACTAAGATTCCATAAGCCATGTGGCATGGCTAAATGAATACAAGATAGTGCATCTTATTACCAAAAATACTGGAAGGATATAAATCTCAGAATAAGGGACAACCCTTTGAAGAGAGATCAGTTTAATCTTAGAGTGAGAAATTCACTACATTATACTGGTTTTTCTCATTTCTTCCGAGACTAGGATCTGCATCCTGGCTTCACCAAGTGCCAGCTGGGCAACCTCGGACTTCCGTCTTCCAGTTCAGAGCTGGGACAGTGAGACCTGTCTTGAAAGGATCTGCAATGAGCTGCAAAGCAAAGCAACCCGGCACAGCAAGTGCTCAAAATGCCATTGCTACTTTCCACCACCCATTGCCTTTCTTTAATCACAGCTGTTGTCATTATTACTAGGAGGTTTTTTTCAGTTCAGTTCAGTTTAGTCCCTCAGTTGTGTCTGACTCTCTGCGACCCCATGGACTGCAGCACGCCAGCCTTCCCTGTCCATCACCAACTCCCAGAGCTTGCCAAAACTCATGTCCATCAAGTCAGTGATGCCATCCAACCATCTCATCCTCTGTTGTCCCTTTCTCCTCCCATTTCTTGCCACTCCCTCTGAACAAAGGAAAATTATTCCTGCCACTTTCTGTTTTCCAGACTGTTCATGAAGGTCTGGATTTTAAAACCAGAATTACAAGAAATAGATTCAAGTTGAAAAAAGAGCTACATCCAAGACTCCCAAAGAAAGGCTACTGTTGGGACACCCAGCTTTCTTTCTTCTAAGCGAGGGACAGACTTTTTTCTTTTTCTTTTCTTTTTTTCTTCAAAGGATGGCAAGCAGCCTTATTTCAGAAGGCCTAGGAAAGGTGCTGTCCGCCCAAGCCTACAAGCGTGGGCAGGCAAATTACTTTCCCGAGTTTTCTTTCAAAACAGGTTTTTGGGCCTCAAAGCCCCTGAGTTTCTCTTCCTCTGCTTCCCCGCCAGCCCGAGTCTCTGGGGAGACCGAGGTGTGGGCACATCACACTCGGCAACTCAGGCTGGTATCAGCAACTCCTTCTGTGGGGTGACCTGGTAAGCCCACCTGTCTCTACAGCACTGCCGTTTCTAGGAGACACAGCAGCAGGCCTCACATGCCCAGCTACAAGTGTCAACAAGACGTAACTGCCTGCCCCCCGTATGATAAATTAGTGCACATCTTTTCAGCCAATTCGGGCCCTCAGTTATGTCATAAGCAACCTTTAATAACGGTTCCCAGATTCACTCCATCAACAACAGGAAAGGAAAAAGGTCTGGCACCTGCAGGTCAAGCCCAGAGCTATCTCTGACCACCTCCCTGCCCTCTTGCCCCTGTTTTCCAAAGAAAAGCCCAGGATTACGCATGTCATCAGTGTGTTCCCACAGCAGCCACGCCCTCCCCATGGTGGGAGCCGCTGAGGACACGTGAGCTGCCTGGCTCACCACTGAACCTCCCTCCCCGTGTCCACCACAGAGCAGGTGCATGGCAAATGACTATCAAATAAATGAATCCAAAAAGAGTAAATGGAATTTCACCCTTTTCTGCCTAAAATGGAGCCAGGGACTATGACAGCAGTTCCCAGTTGTGGGCAGCTTTGCCTCCAGGGGACATCTGGCAATCGCTGAAGACATTTTTAGTTCTCACCAACTCAGGAGTTGGGATGGTGTTACCGGCATCTAGAAGAGAGAGGTCAGGGATACTACTAAATATCCTTCAATGCTCAGGACAATCCCTGCACAACAGATGAGAAAATCGAGGTTCAGAGAGGTCAAATAAGTTGCCCAAGAACACACAGCTATTCAGTGACTGGGATGGGACTCGAACTAACCTGTGACTGACACCAAATCTGTGGTCTCAGCTGGTCCCTCGCAGGGAAAGCCAGGGAGCAGAAGGGATCCAGAAGGCATGCAAGGCTTATGTATGGAAAAATTATTTGTTAATATTTGCCTTTATTCTGATTTTTCTTCATTGATAAAACAAGTAGAAACAGCAGCCACCTTGGACCCACTTCTTCCCCAGAAGCTTGCTTTGACTCCTGACATTCCCCAATGAGTTAGTCTTCCAGGTCAAGGCAAGAATCTCTGTACTTCTGCCTCAGTTCTCCCATCTTCTAAGGGCATCGGTAACCTCCCATCTGCTTGTCTAGCTTCTGCCCGTCGCTCAAGGATGGCATCAGGACTTCTTCCCCTACAGAGCCAGGTCTGACTTCCTGACCTGACCCTTGTCAGGGGCATCGAAGGAGCTCTCAGGTAGCATCCAATCCACATGCCCAGGCTTTAGCCGCATCCTGGAGCCCCAGGTCCTCCTGGGTCTTGCAACCAGCTGGCCCACTTCCCTGCCCGACCCTCAGGCTCATCCCAGATCTCAGACAGGACCTCCCTGAGGCCAAGCAGGCAGCGGATGTCCACCCCACCCTTCCCAGCACTGGCCCTGCCCCAGAAAGCTTGTCCTCCTGGTCTTGACTGGTCACCGCACACCTCAGTTAATCATGTTACTCACAGGGTCACCACTCAGTCCTGCTCCTCCAGCAAGCAGCCAAGTGATGATTCTTTATATCATGGTTTTACACACCTGTGGCTCTTTATTTATAAAGATCAATGTTTACCAGCCTATTTTCTGGATTCAGACTGCCTGGGTTCAAACCCCAGCTCTGCTGCTTTCTGGCCATGGAACTTTGGGCAGGCTACTTAAATGCTCTGGGCCTCGTATGAACAGCAAAGGTAGTAACAGCACCCACCTCACAGCAATGTTGGGAGAATTAAGAGCTTACCTGAGCGCCTGGCACATAATAAGTGCTCCATAACGGTCAGCTCTGGTCGTGTCACTCTCCCTGTCCCTAGGAGTTCATCTGCCACAGGCTGCTAGGACAGTATCTCAGACATCATTGCTCAGCCGTGTGTTAGACACAAAGCCAGTGCTGGGTGAGATGCTGGGGTAACAGTGAACAGAGAAGCTCTCCTATGATGCCGTGGGGCAGGGTTGCCTCAGTAAGTGTCAGCTGACTCCATGTGAGCCTTCCTGACCACAGATGTTTGAGCTTCTTCCCTCAGTTCCTACTGTCAGCTCATCTGACATTCCCATGGCTATTTATGAATCCCAGAAGCTCTTGCATGCATGGTTCATCCAATCTTCCTTTCGTTATAGTTAATACTCTCCTATCCCTTTACAGGTGTGGACCTGAGGCTCAGAGAGGTTAAATGACTTGCCCAAAGTCACACAGTACTCAATCTGTGAATCCAAAGACAGGGTCTCTCTTTCCCAGACCACCTGTGGCACCATTCACAGGAACAGGATCCCCTAAAGCTGTGGGATGGATTCATCTTATACCTAGGAAAACTCAGAGAGAATCTGCCAAGAATGAGCCCAGGGAAGTGGCTCTCAAGCCTGCCTGGGAATTCGACTCACCTGGGGAGAGGATGTGGAAAAAATGGCAACCCTTCTGCATCATTGGTGTGACTGTAAAATGGGGCAACCACTATGAAAAAGAGGATGGTGATTCCTCAAATTCATTAATTTACAAACATTTAAAATGGAACTACCATACAATTGAGTGATCTCATTTCTGAGTTACGTACCCCAAAGAATTGAAAGCAGGGTCTCAAAGAGAAAGTTGCACATCCGTGTTCCCAGCAGCATTCTTCACAACAGCGAAGAGCCAGAAGCAACCCAAGTGTCCACCAATGGATGAGTGGATAAGTGAACTGTGGTCCATACACACCGTGGAATGTTATTCAGCTTTAAAAAGGACGGAAATCCTCCATCACATGCTACAGCACGCATGCATCCTGAGGACACTATGCTAATTGAAATAAAGCAGTCACAAAAAGACGAAGACTGCATTACTATACATGAGGCATCTAAAAGCGGTCAAATTCATAAAAACAGAAAGTGGCACCCAGGGCCGGATGGAAGGAGGAACGGGGTGTTGTTGTTTAATAGGCACGAGGGTCAGATTTGAGAGATGCAAGAGTTCTAGAGAGCTGCTTCACAATAAAGTGAATATACTTAACACTATAAACTGTACACTTACAAACGGTTACGATGGTAAATTTTGTTACACATTTTATCACACACACACACAAAAGTTAAAGTCCCTTGCTTGGGTCCTGCCCCAGATAAATTAACTCCGCATTGCAGACTAAACTCCAAGCAGCAATGTTTTCAGACCCGCATGTCCCACCCCACCTCCCCTCACTTCCCCATGAGCCTGTGGTTAGCCCGCAATCACTGCCCTGTTTCCTTGCTACTTGAAGTATAGTCCTTGGGCCAGTGGCACTGGACTGGAAGCCTGTTAGAACTGCAGAGCCTCCGCCCTCCTCCAGACTTACTGAATGGTACATGCGTGCTAAGTCGCTTCCGTCGTGTCTGACTCTTTGCGACCCCATGGACTGTAGCCCGCCAGGCTCCTCTGTCCCTGGGATTCTCCAGGCAAGAATACTGGAGTGCGTTGCCATGCCCTCCTCCAGGGGATCTTCCCGACCCAGGGATCAAACCTGTGTCTCTTTGTCTCCTGCACTGGCAGGCAGGTTCTTTACCACTAATGGCACCGGAAGCCTACATCTTACTAAGAATCCTGTCTCCAGGGCCTCGGTAAGTAGAGCCGGTCCCACAGAGGCTGGAAAGCAGAGAACACATTTATCATCTCTCTTGGGCCCAGCCCCCTTGTTAGGAGATGTCTTTGTGGGTGAAGTTGCCAGATTGAGCAAACAAAAACTCAAGATTAAATCTGAATTTGAATTTCACTTCAATTTGAATTTTAGGTAAATGATAAATGAGTTTTAGAACAAGCATGTCCTGTGCAATATTTTTCCCACTGTGTACCTGAAACTCAACTTTAGCTGGGCATCCTGTATTTTATCTGGCAACCCTCTTCACGGAGCCCAGTGCTGGGGGGAGAGGAGAGACGAGCGGATGGGAGGGTCACTGCAAATAAGGGCCGAGTTTGCTGAGAGCTGCTGGAACTAGTTCAGGGGATGATGGGTGGCGGCTGGTAGGGGCAGCACAGGGTCCCCAGTCAGAAAGGTGTCTCCAGCTGAGCCTCCCTGGGGACTAGAGGAAGAAGAGCCCACAGTTGCCCCCTTTTCTCCAGGCCAGCCCACCCTTCCAGAGACTCCTGATGGCTGGAAGTAGGGTTCAGCCTGCAGGTCACACAAAGCGCTGGCCCTCCTTTTTAATGAGCCATTCTCCTGGGACTTCACGCGTAGGCAGATGGGCAGACACTATTTGCAGCCAACGGAAGCGTCCTGACAGGGCTGTTAGTGGTATGGTTCCCTCAGCTCCCCTTCCTCGCCTGGAGTCTACACAGCCGCTTGGGATGACTGAAGTCCTCTCTGGAGGGCATGGTGACCAGAGGCAGGGAACCTTCTCTTGTCCTCGTTTGGGTCTGTCAACACCACAATATCATCTGCCTGGGGAATGCCTCCAAGAGCACCAATTAGAGCTGGGATAAAATGTGTGCGGTTGCAGAAGGCAGCAGAGCGAAGACACTGGAAACCCAGAGACTTCTGCATCAACAGGTACTGGGGAGATGAGAAAAACACCCAGCACTTGTCCACAGCTGGAAATTTGCTGGGGGGATATTTGGACCAGCAATACTGAATGAGGCTCACAGGACTCAGGAACTTCTGAAAATTAAACACCTGACAGGATGCAGGGAAACAACCGAAGGTTCTCTAAAGTCTGGTGAGGACCAGGAACTCAGATTTATAATGGAATGGAGGTTATCCCCACCAGGGCCTATGATGTCCAAGGTCACGCCATTTTCTTCTCCTCCCCAGGCCCTATGCCTGCCCTGCTTGGTGCAAAGATCCCCGTCTTTGTTCAAGAGCCCACTCTGTGCCTTTTACTAAGCCTTGGACCCCTAAGAAGCAACTTCCTGCTTTCAGCAAAGTGGGAAGTAAGGAAGTAAACTGGAACCAGCCCCAAATCCCACACTCCCAGTGGAATGGCAGCTCCTAATGGGCGTGATGGGTCAGCCTCTCGGGGTGGGTGCTGCAGAGTTTGACCCCCACTCTGCTCCATCCAGCTGTCCAGAGAGTCCAGGCTGGGTGAACCTGTGTCCAGCTCTGACCCTTAGGGGGGCTCAATTAGCTTCATGACCCCCCCCTCCAGAGTGTAACACAAAATGGAAAGAAGTCGATGAACAAACCTTTGGGGACAGGTCTTGTGGATGGAGGGGTAGCTTTGAGTACAACCTAAGTGCCTAAAGCCCCCAGCCCAGCCCCACTCAGGGAGGATCAGCTGCCCCTGCTGACCCCACCCCTCTTGCCCCCGTTAGTTCACATCCCTGACTGTCCAGCCCTAAAGACCTAACAACGGGCTCCCCATCCTTCCCACTCACACCTTGGCCACCACCGCCAGCCACCGGGGGCACACAGTGCTGGCACTGGGACTCCAGAAACACTCCTGTACTCAGTTCCCCTCCTCACAGATGAAGTAGAATCAGGATTGTCCAAAGAATGAGCGTTGACTAAAGTCAGGCATGGGTGTCTGCCTAGGCAGGAAGCCACAGGTTATACCAGGAGGTGGCTGTGGTATGGTGAAAAGTCAAGAGACCTGGTACTCCTGCGTGACCTTGAGCAAGTTGCCAGGCCTCTCTGGGCTTCAGTAAAATGAGGATATGTGTATCCATCACACATAGTTGCTGTGAGAATTGTGTAAAGCAATAAATGTGAACACATATTGCACAAAGATAGCACAGTGGTAAAGAATCTGCCTACCAATGTAGGAGATGCAGGAGACTCAGATTTGATCCCTGGGTCAGAAAGATCCCCTGGAGCAGGAAATGGCAACCCACTCCAATATTCTTGCCTGCAAAAGTCCATGGGCAAGGGAGCCTGCTGGGCTAAGTCCACGGGGTCACAAAGAGTCAGATACGACTGAGCTCACACACATACACAGCACATAGAAGATGCTCCACAAACGCTGCCCTGTCCAAAACCTTTGGCTAAAGCCCTGTCCCTAGTTGGACATAATGACCAAGGTTAACGCCTTTAGGGAGCAGGCAACATCATCATTTCTGAACACAGGAACTGATAACAAGACAGTGTCTACTGTTTTGACCGAGGCCTCTAGGCCAGCTCCACCCAGACTTCAGATTCCAGAAACACAACATCTCCCCCAAAGTCCTGTGTCCCCCGGGGACTCCAGATGAAGATGCCCCTGAAGGTCCAGCTCTGAAGATGCCAAGTCCAGAGCCCATGTGCAAAGCACTGCTGCTGTTAGCTGACAGTATAGTCTCCTGCTAGGTGACAGCCATGTGCCAAGCTTAATACACATCCTCACAGCAGCCCTGAGGTCAGCACTCTCTGTTACCATCACCATCGTACAGACGAAGTGAGTCAACATCCCAGCCCCTACAGCTACTGAACAGAAACCTGCGCTCAAGGTGCTAGCAGAGTGTCTGACCCGGTGGTTCTCAATCCTGGATGAAGAGGAAATCATCTGGGGAGGCTTTAAAACAGACTGATCCCTTCTGATTCCACGGATCTGGGTGGGTGAGGGCCTCCATGTTTGAGAAGTTCCAGGGCAATGCCAGTGTGCAGCCTGGGTGGTGAGAGGGCACACTGAGCTGTCAGTCCCTCCCCTCTCTGGAAGGCTGCCTCCCTCCTCGCCACCCACCCCAGGTTGTCTCACCAGGGTGCGCGGCACCAGCACTAGCCCCACCCCCTTCCGCAGTGCCACACACCTGCACTCAACTTCTAGGCTTCTGGGCCTGCAGGTGCTTAGTGGAAACTGAGGCTGGGTGGTGACCTTATTCCCAGAGGAGCCCAGCTATCTGTCTTCTGCTCTCTGCCGCCCCCTGTGGACGCCAGCGAGTAGAACATGTCACAGCATGCACTTTCCTTCCTTCCCGCGTCCCTTCAGGCTGGTCTGGAACCACCTGCTTCACACATCCGCACTGTGTGAGGGTTCCATCTTCCTCAACTTCCCTGGTTCCTGGAGAGGCCCGTCTGCCTTCCCCAGGCTGATCCACAAGGCGCGGCCCAGGCAGCCCCTTCCAGACCAGCTACAGGCCTGCACAAAGGCTGCCATGGTGGACAGGCCATTCTTCACCTGGAAGGGTAAAATCTGTGGGCCCATCCTCCCTGTGGTCAAACCTGGCTCACTTGAGCCCAACACTGGGCAGAAGCCAGCACAATGTTCATTTCTTTGCCTGACCTTGACCCTGCTGTGTGTACCCCAGGGCAGGAGCAGTCATTCTGCGGACAGTCTCTATTGTTTGCTCAATCCTATGCCTGGCCCTCCAGTTTCCCCATTGCTTCCATTTGCTCCTAATGTGAAAAGATCTTGCCCCTGAGTGGGTGCTCCTAGTGCCAAGAAGAGGAGGGGATGGCTGGAGACCCCTGACAGGGTCAGCCAGCCCTTGCCCATTCAGGTCATTGCATGCCGAGCTTTGCTGAGGGAGGCACCTGCAGTCCCTCAGGGTCTTGGTGTGGAAAGAGATAAACTCTGCTCTGACCAAGGGCACAGCCCCAGCCTGTTCCCCTCTCCTGGGATCCAAGCCCAAAGGCTCAGCCTGTTAATAGGTTCTGAGCCCCCCAGGTCCTGTAAGCACAAGGCCCAGGGGTGTTTTCCTTTAATACAGAAGAGATGGATTGAAAGAGACAGAAACAGACAGGCAAATCTTGGTAAGCATCAGAAGTCTGTTTCTCCTCTTAAAAACTGCCCGTCAATTAACAAGCATTTGTGAGCAATTCCAGAACGCGTGCATGTGTGTGTGTCGAATGTCGATTTGCAACTGAGTCATTAAATGGGGTTCCTAAAGGGCTGGCGGAGGTGATAAGTGTGAGCTCACCCCCTTGTTTACTCAGAGATGACCTGGTGCAGGGTCAGTAGAGGCACACGATACAAGTTCAAATCCTGCCTCCAGCCCTTAAGCCGTTTGAGTGTGACTGCAGGCCAGTCACTCACTTCTTGTGTGTCAGTTTCCATCTGCTTAGTGGGGTTAATAAAACACTTAGCAGAGTGCCTTGTGCACACTCCAGAAGTGTTAGCTGGCACTACGTGTGTGTGTTAGTCACTCAGTCGTACTCAACTCTTTGTGACCCCATGAACTGTAGCCCACCAGGCTCCTCTATCCATGGGACTTCCCAGGCACGAGTACTAGAATGGGTTGCCATTCCCTTCTCCAGGGGATCTTCCTGACCCAGGGATAGAACCCAGGTCTCCTGCATTGCAGGCAGATTATTTACCATCTGAACCACCAGGAAAGCCCCATGGGGAGACATAAAGTCAAATATTCATTCCATCAATACTTTTTGTTTGTCAAAAGGAATAAACCACAGCACATGCAACAATGTTAGTGGATCTTAACAAT
The DNA here is from genome assembly GCF_029407905.1 of Bubalus kerabau. Taxonomy (NCBI): domain Eukaryota; kingdom Metazoa; phylum Chordata; class Mammalia; order Artiodactyla; family Bovidae; genus Bubalus; species Bubalus kerabau. The sequence goes on from NC_073644.1 coordinate 51,102,897, forward strand.
ATAATATTAAATGAGAAGGACTTTGAAGATTATATACAACATAATAAGTTTTGAATAGGCTAAAAATAACTACAGCAAAATATATCTATTAGGAATACACATAGATTAGATGCAATGGAATTAGTAAAAAGAAAAGCAAAATGATAAAGATTAAGGAAGGTGATGACCTCGAGTGGGAAGGCCTGAGGCAGGATCTTATGTCTGGGTGTAGATTTGTCATATCCTTGCTTTGCTTTGAGTGATGAGTTCTTGGCTGCTTATTACATAAACTAAAAAAAAAAAAAAACAAAAAACCTAAATAACTACATAATTAAATAAAATCAGACCATGCCTGGACTAATAGAGGGAATGTTATCAGCCAAAGATTGTGATTAAACCAGTTTTAAGCATCAGTGGTACACAAGGAAGAAAACAAATATACTGGCCATCCATGGCTGGCTAAATACTATTCCAGGTCTGGGTTTGCACCAGCAACTGTAATAATAATAATAATAAAATCTCCCCCCTATCAGAGCTCACATTCTGGTGTAGAGAGATAGACTCTCTACACTATATATATAGTGTCAGCATAGAAGAGGTATAGAGAGAAATGAAGATCCAGGAGACAGGAAGCAGGTGGTCCAGGAAGGCTTCACAAAACAAGTGACATTCAAGCAAAGGCCTGAAGAAGGGGGAGGAAGGGGGCCTGCAGATCTCTGGGGGCTGAGGGAACATCTCAGGCAAAGGCCTTGAGGCAAGAGGGCCCAGGACGGGGAGGAGGCCAGTGGCTGGAGGGATCAGGAGGGGAAATGGGGGCCCTGCAGCTCACTCGAGGACTTGGACCTTGAGTGACGTGGGGAGACACTGGAAGGTTCTGAGAAAAGGAGCCCACTGACACATTTTAAAGGATCCCTCTGGCTAGACTGCTGGGGACAGAGGCTAGGACTCTAATCAGGAAGCAACTGCGATCATCCAGGTCAGAGATGAGGATGCTGGGGCCTGAGAGGCCACAGGGGAGCAGGCGAGAGGTGGCCAAATCGTGATACAGTGATGGCCCAGCCGCTGCTCTCCTGGGCCCTCCAAGGCTGGCAGCAAAGACCAGACACACATCCAAATATCCACAATGCAACATCTATGATCAACTCTACGACTGGTTACATAGCATCCTGCTGCCCTGCAGAGGTCCTGTTCTTCAGACCCTGGCTCTGGGCAGCTGCCTCCTCTGGATCATCACACTCTTTCCCAAACCCTCTTGCAGCTGAAAATCTTGGTCATCTGTGTGGCTAGACAGGTGATACTGGTTCTCCATCCAGAGTCCGTTGGTCCCACGATTTTCCACCCCATGATGAGGCCTTCCCCTGCACCCCAACCAAGGTTTCCATGGGCCCTCATTACAAGTCTCAATGTGGCCAGTGTCAGAGCCCAGGGAAGCTTTGAATCCATGGCTCCCACTGAAATCACCTGAGTCCCACCCCCAGAGACTGCTGTCATCCGTCCGAGGGATAGCCAGAGCTTCCAGGTGATTCAAACGTGCAGCCAGGGTTGCAAGTCACTGCTCCAGAGGACTGGCCTGGTTCCCTGCCCCGATCCCTACAGGTGCTTCATGCCCATGAGCCTCTTTCCTGCCCCCTGCTCTCCTAGGTAAATCCCCAGCTGGTGCATCCCCCACTGAGGTGAGGCCCCTCTGCAGCCTGATCAGCCTCGAGATTGAGCAGACAGCACTCCCCTAACTCTCAGGGTAGGGCTGGGATCCAGGCCGCCCCACATGCCTGGAGCATGGAGCACATACCCAGGACCACCCGCTTCCAGGGGCCCTGGGGGCTGCTTCTGGCCAGAAAAGCCCTGCAGCTCGGATTCATTTAATCAAGGCTGTGCTGGACTGGCTTCCTGCCCCTGCTCCTCCCCATCCTTCCTCCTTTAGGACTAGGACTTCGAATGCATTTTTATTAGACTTTTCCTAGGTGAAAATAGTGCTGGTCTGGGGGTGGGGAAACTGGATGGAGTGTGATTTACACTTACCCTGAGTCCTCACACCTCCCAAGGGCAGCCGGAATCGGCAGCCTGCTCACAGAGCTGCTGGCAGATGGGGAGCCCTGCAAAGTCTGAGCTCAGATCTGCCCCAGCGGGAGCCACATCTCTGCACAAGGGCCCAAAACCTCACAAAAGCCAAAGGCCCTTTGGAAAACAAACAGGGGAAGGTGGGTGTCAGTGTCTGGAGGGTTCAGGCAAAGACACCACTCAGAGAAACAGCCTGAACCCCTTACACATGAGATCAGACTGTCCCTATTATATTTTCTCTTTGCTCCAAGCAGCACTTCTCTCTCTCTCTCTTTTTTAAAGTCAATTGCATTTCTTGCTTTCGTTCTTTATTTTGCTACAACAGGTCTTAGCTGCGGGACACAAGGTCTTCGTTGCATCACGGAGAATCTTCACTTGTGGCACGAGGACTCTCCAGCTGTGTCACACCGGCTCCCCAGCGTGTGTGCCCAGTAGCTGCAGCCCATGCGCTTAGTCTCTCCTCAGATTGTGGGATCTTAGTTTCCTACCAGGGATCGAACCCACGTCCCCCGCCTAATCATTCCACTCCTTCTATGTCTGTGCACTGTGGTGTTAATCCTCTAGGGAGGAGGCAGATTTTTTTTTTTTTAAAAGCCTGTTGGGCATTTATTTACAACCTTGATAAGGGTTAAGGAGGGGCTGACCCAGCCCAGAGGGTCAGCAAAGGGACAGCCTAGCTGCTCTCTGATGAGTGTGCAAGGGGTAAAACCATGAAGGTGAGGGACCCCAGCGCCCAGAAAGCAGGTGTGTGCCTCGTGAAGCAGAAAAGAGCATGGCTTGTCCTAGAAACCAAGAGAAGAGGCGGGGCGGGGGGAGGGGGGAGAAAGCCGATGAGTGGGCGGGACCTGTGGGCCCTGCTAAGAATCTGGAATTGATGTTTTCAAACTGTGGTGCTGGAGAAGACTCTTGAGAGTCCCTTGGACTGCAAGGAGCTCCAACCACTCCATCCTAAAGGAAATTGACCCTGAATATTCATTGGAAGGACTGATGCTGAGACTGAAGCTCCAATTCTTTGGCCACTTGATGCAAAGAGCCAAATCATTGGAAAAGATCCTGATGCTGGGAAAGACTGCAGGCAGGAGGAGAAGGGGGCGACAGAGGATGAGGTGGTTGGATGGCATCACCGATTCAAGGAACATGAGTTTGAGCAAGCTCTGGGAGATAATGAAGGGAAGCCTGGTGTGCTGTACTCCATGGAGTTGCAAAGAGTTGGACACGACTTAGAGACTGAACATCAACAACTACCTTTATCCTAGAAGCAGTGAGAGGCCCTTAGAGGCTCTAAATAGGGCACTGTCAGGTCAGATGAGCATATCCACTATACATTGTGTACAGATCAGGGTGGGGACAGCGGTGGCGAGAGAAAATGCAGAAGGACCAGTTGGGTTTCTGGGCGAGTCCAGGAGGGTGATGGGGAATGGAGGGATTGGCAGACCTCAGAACTGACCATGGAGGTCACGGGGCATAGGGAGGACTGAGGCAGGAGGTTTAGAGGACTGTGATGCTGTTTACAGGAGGAGGGAACCCAGGGTGTGGGGCCCGGGTCAGGAGTTCCATGTGGGCACCCTGCGTTTGAGGAGCGCTAAACACGGCAACCCTGGACTGAGTGACTGACTTAGCTACCAGCTGATTCACTGAAAAATGATGCCCAGAACCTCTTTCCTGGGACAAGACTCAGTGTGAGGCACCCACCCACCTAGGACGCACCCTGGACGGGAATAGACCACAGAAAAGACACTGCGGGTGGCCAAGCCCTGGGGGAAAGAGTCCATGTAGTGAAAATGTAAGTTAGTATTACTATTACCTTATCAGATCGGACAAGATCACAGTCAAAGGTGGGGCCACGGCAGCTTGTAATAGACATGGGCTCTCAGGTGGCAGTTGGCTGTTGCGCTGATTCTTTCTCACTCGGAAGCTAGATCACGGTACTAATGTGAAGCATGTGTGAAATATCCCTTTTTCATGCACTAGCAGCGAAAGGGCTTCACAAACCTGTAGCCCAATGAATGTACTTCTGAGTAATGGGAATCCGCAGGTGGGCATCATTTTATTATCATGTACAAGCCATCGTCATCTAAGCTTTGATGTCACGTTAAAGAAACTGCTCGAGCCACTGAGGGCGGTGAGGAATCACCAGCACAAGGCCCCTCGTGGAGAAAGTGACACTTGACTGCTATCCAGGACCTGAGGATTTAAAAACTGTACTGAATGCCATTAGGCTGCTCCTAGAACCACAACATGTGAGGAAAGGAATGGACCTCGGGCCCTGTGCAGTGAGTGAGGGAGGGGACTTGTACAGAATCACTCAGTCCATCAGTGGCTGATCAAGGACCGGAATCCATACCATCTAACTTGTCAGGATGCCTCTTCCATTGTGCTTAGGACCTCAAGAAACCTTTCTAGAGATTCCCAGTCTCTCAGGCCCTAGGTTGAGTCTTCACTGAAACCATCAGAGGAAATGAGAGCAAAGATTATTTCTAACAGTCCAAGTTGGCAGGCAAAGAACACTGCATCTTGGCGGATGTTTTGGGAACTAGGGGATGCTAGGGGACTGGGGGATAGTTGCTTGGAAGACAAGGAAATGGCACAGGGCTCAGGGAACAAAGTCTTATTGGCTTATCTGTTTATAAACAATGCATACTTTACCTGCTTCTAGAAAAGATTTGGGGTGGTTTGCAATTTAAAACATGCACATGCAATAAAATAGTTCAGACTGACATCAGATTGCAGAATTGTCTTTAATAGCAAAAAGAAAACTGGAAACGATTCAAGTGCCTCTTTATAGGGGGCTGGTTCAAAAAAAAATTGTTCATGTATCCTGTGGAATACTACACAGCTATTTTAAGAAATGAAGCATTTGCTCTGTGTACTAATATGGAGAAATTTAAGCTACATTTAAGGAAATTTAAAAAAAGTAAGGTGCAGAATATACAGCAGGGTATCTTTTGTATGGTAAAGTGGTAAGCTAAGAATCTACTGAAATTTCTCATTTTAGCATAAGGAAAACACAAAAAATAAGCCTAGAAGTTATATAAATGGCCTGTAGAGGGCGCCAGGGGGAGCATGCAATCGCAGTGCATACCTGTGGGTGTCAGTTTGATTTCTGAACTATAGAAAATGCTTCACCTATTCAAAAATTCTAATTCAATTAGAAATGAAACCCTCCAGGCCCTCCTCGCTTGTCCCCAGCATGGCCCTGGTTCCCCCCACTCTGGGGGTACAGGGGGGACACCTGTGCCCTGGCCCTGCTCGGCCACAGTATTTGTTGGAGAAGAATTCTGCAGAGGTGAGAAGATAGCACCCTCAATTAAGGATGGTGGCTTCGGCTGTGTAAGCGAGCTCTTTCCTCCCAGGCTCCTCTCTGACCCCTCCCAGAGTAGGAGGGGGCAGCCAGCCATCACATCCATTAAAATGTACTGCCAACCACCCAGACGTCCACTGAGGAGGTAAAATAAATTCTAACCTATTAATAAATTATATCCATATTATAGACGACCATAGTATAAAAAACTAGAGTGATGTGTATGAGCAGTTTTTAAAAGATTATATTAAGTAAAAACACAAGCTGCAGAACATAATATATAGCTTGATCCCATCTTTCTGTAATATGGATCTATTTTTCCAAATCCATGGCAACAATATAAATACAGACAGTGATATGGATGTGAAACTTCTCTGAATTGTTGATAGTGATGATCTCTGGGGTGGGGTGGGGGTGTCTCACAATTTCCCTCACTCATTCAAACATGGGTATATTGTTTTGTTTTCTTATACAAAGCAATTATTATTTTCGTAATCCAAACAGCGAGGAGATCAAATTAGTCAATCCTAAAGGAAATCGACCCTGAAAATTCATTGGAAGGACTGAAGCTGAAGCTCCAATACTTTGGCCACCTAATGCGAAGAGCCAACTCATTGGAAAAGACCCTGATGTTGGGAAAGATTGAGGGCAGGAGGAGAAGCGGGCAGCAGAGGATGAGATGGTTATATAGCATCACCAACTCAATGGACATCAATCTGAGGAAACTTCAGGAAATAGTGAAGAACAGAGAAGCCTGGCATGCTGCAGTGCATGGGGTCGTGAAGAGTCAAACACCACTTGGCGACTGAACGGCAACAACAGTCCACACCTAGATCTCGCTCATTCATTACATTCATTGCTGCTCTTGTGGATCTAGCCAGAGAGTCAGTGGAAGAACCTCCCTCCCAGCCCTGCCCCATCCCACAGATGGGAAACTGAGGCCCAAAGAGGTCAAGGGACTTCCTCGGCATCACACAGTGAGTTAACAGCAAAGCTCCGCTGAGACCTCCTATCTCCTGACTCAGCCCTACACTCTTTACACTATGCCTTGCAGCCTGAAAATAAAATTAGTGTGTATTTGTAGAAGGTTCTTTATGTGACTGGTAGGGGGAAACAGAGGTAATATTGGCAAAAAAAAAAAAAAAAAAAATACTTGGCACTCCAGGACTCATTACCTGGCTGCCAGGTCAATAACACCTCCATTGATTCATGAAAGATTCCAGGCAAGTATTCATTTAAAGAAGAACCATTAACTGTAAATCAATGCCCAGAGTGAGTGCTAAGTTACAAAGTGAGTTAGAATAAGTGGGTAAATGGAAGGCTGGTCTCAGCCCCAAGGGCCACCTGACTGTTACCCACCAGAGCAGGGAGAAGATATTCCCTCTGACCCAGAAAAGCAGCAGCAGGTCAGGGTCAGGGAAGGCTTCTTCAAGGAGTATCTCTCTAACACAAAAATAATTGCCACTGCCTCCCCAAAGCAGCTGCAATGGCAAGATGCCTAGTAATCAATTAACAAGTGGTATTAAATCTGTGGCGCATTGGGCTAGGAAGGCCAGCAGACAGGCATAGAGATGGTCACCTATTCCTTGGTCATCACTGCTTCACAACTTAGAAAGGCTTTAACTCAATCATTCCTTTAGAGCCTCTTGATGTCATGCTGCTGGCAGTTTTTAATCTTTGCTTTGTGTCTGAGGAAGCAATTCCATGACTTGTTCAGGGTCCCACAGGGCACTTCCAAAGCCGAGCTGGACGCCAGGTCTGCCAGACTTGGTCCCACACACTTCTCCCACAGCCCACTCTGTTGGGGGCAGCAGTGTCCAGAAAATTGGACGAACAGCCTCTGGCAAAGTGGACAGGCCAAAACGCACAGGACAAACCAGTCTGGAGTCGTGTGCTGTCTCTCCTCCCGCCCACCCCAGACCACCTGTGGTCACACTTTGCCACTCTGAGGTTTTTGTCCTTTGAGGACAGTTTGCATGTGAGGGTTTTTATATGTGAATACACATGAACACAGTTTTCTAAATGTTTGGCTCTTTATATTTCTTGCAGTGTTTTTACATTCATCGCCCATTAAACTATCTTCGGAGTTAAATGATGTCATCAGTACAGGCAATCTAACTATTTCCAGTTAATAGATGAGGAAACTGAGGCTCAGGGCAACTTGTCCCGTGTCTTATTACTTCTCAGTGTAAAAGAGGGGGAGGCCAAGCGCTCTCTCTGTGTCATTTCATTTCATCCTCCCAACTGTCCTGGAAAGGAGGGAGGTGTGGTTGCCCCTTCCTACCCTTGAGGACACAGAGGCTCAGGGAGGCTAGGTCCCCTGCCCCAAGTGGCAGAGCCAGAACCCAGCACCGCAGGCCCGCAGCTGAGGTGTACAGTTGCAAGGAAGATCCACAGTGGGGCCGATTTCATGCCAGGGACTGAGTAGGTCCTTCCCCAAATACCAATACTAACAATAGCTTCCTGAGCCTTCAAATGTGCCGGGAGTGGGCTGAGCTCTGTCCTTGCAGGACTCTGGGGGACAAGGCAGGGGGCCAGGTTGCCTCTGAATCCTCGAGTGGCAGAGCTGGGCCCCCTCATGCTGAAGCATCCAGCATAGCCCCGTCCCTTTCTAGGACCTTTTCATTCGTTTCTGCTGTGCAAGTACAAGGACAGTGTGGGCTCCTAGCTAACAAGTGCCTCTGATGGCTACTCATCCCAAGTAACGCCATGCACACCCGCCGGGAGGAGTCAGAGCCAACCACCTCCCCAAGCTCTGCACCCAAGAAACTGGGCCGGCTCCCAGGGTGCCTCAAATCCCTTCAACTTTACTGGAGCAATTGCTGCCCACCTTTTGCTTGATTCCACTCAGGCCGTCTTCTCTCTGTGCCCTAAGGAATGATTTGCTGATGATAATAAACATTTCCACAAGAAGGCTCGGGTATCTCTGAATCATAATTTATTGCTTTGTTTCCGTGGTTGATAATTTTTTTTTTTTTTACTGAAAAGACAGGGCAGGAGTGAGTGAGTATGGATGGGATGAGTAATCCCAGCTGCTCTAAGCTCTGCTGGGAAGACAGACAAAAGGGGTGGAGATGGAGAGAAGAGAACAGGAGTGGGTAGAAGGCCGGACAGGGGGAGCATGACCTCAGGTTCGGACAGGGAAGACTTGGGCCCCCAAGTCAGATAAGACTGCTCAGCTGAAGCCTGTAGACATGTGGAGGCGGCAGACAGGAAAGCATTCCAACGGAATGATCCACAAACAACAAAGGGATGGCCCGTCCGGACATTCCCAGGCTTCAGACTCAAATGCCACCTCCTCCAGGTGGCCTTCAAAGGTTACTTCAGCCAAGAGTGATGCCCCCTGTCCTCTGAACCTGAACCTTTCATCTCTCCCTATGGTTAGAGGGCTTTGCGGTCACTGTATATTCGCACTGCCACTCCCCCTCCCCCAGCTTCATCATGAGCTCCCAAAAGGCAGGGAACTTGTTTTCACCTCTTCTCTACATTTGAAGCACATGACACCCAGGACAGTCTTTACTTTTAGGTGATATTAGACCACACCTGTACACAGAGCCATGAGCCTCCAAGCAAACATTTGTGGATCAAGTTTCAGAAAATGGCACCAAATAATAATCATACATTTTAACCTTTGGTGTTGGGCTTTACACTGCTTGAAGCCTTTTCATATTCTTGGAACATAAGTGGCAGGTGATATGAAGCTCATTTTGTTAGATAAGAAAACTGAGGCTCAGAAAGTTTGAGTGATTGACCAATCACCAGTTAGTAAATAGAAACAGCTCTCGAACCCAGGTTTCTGACCTTCCTGATTTTCATTAGAGGAGCTGAAAGTTTCTATCTGCTCTGAAGCACATGACGTATTATTTAAGGGAACACAGCACTGCTATAGCCTACCCCGACTCAAGACACACAGTATGTATTAACATACATTCACAGTACAATCAGGGCTTCCTTGGTGGCTTAGATGGTAAAGAATCTGCCTGCAATGCAGAAGACCTGGGTTCAGTCCCTGGGTCAGGAAGATTCCCTGGAGAAGGGAACGTTTACACACTCCGTTGGCACCTGGCAGGCTACAGTCCATGGGGTCACAAAGAGAGACTAACACTATCACAGCTTAATCAAGGCTCTAAAAACCTGTTTGGCTTTGTTCAATGCTACCTTCTCCAAATTTACCTTACCTGGAACCCTTTTGCATGGGATACCTACAAAATCCCAAACTGGGGAAATGTTCTATTGAACAACTGTTATTTTTCTAAAGGGTAAATCATGTTCTAAGAGAAGCTATACATTATAGAGGAAGAAAGGCTTCAGTTAGATGAATAAAGCTCTAATGGTGAAATTTCAGGCTTCAGCCAGTCAATAAGGACATTAATTATTATTTTACTTTTTATTATTGAACACTTCAAATACACACAAAATAGAAAAGCGTAATAAATCCCCACGTACCCATCACCAATCACCAAACCAGCTTCAACAATATTCAACAATCTGGTTTTGCTTCATTCTTTTAAATTTAAAATGTTTTAGAGACAATCCCAGACATCATTGTAAATACTTCAGTATATAACATTGCCACAATATCACATACCCTAAAATAATTAACAGTAATTCCTGGATCTCTAACTCCCAGCCTGTCTCTAATCTCCTATTTGAGAGATTAGAATAACCTCCTATTGAGCGAATATTGATTCTCTCAGAGAGAATCAAGGTGGACTTGGGTCAGGATTCAAACTCAACCCACACAGGGTGCTTGGTCAGTATGTCTATTAAACGACTTTAAATCTGTAACAATTCCCTCACGTCTCCCTTTTATTTTCCCTTGACCTCTTCTTGGAGAAGTTAGGGCATCTGTCCTAAGGAGCCCTCTCGGCCTGGATCTGGTGACGGCCTCCCTGTGCTGGGCTTTCCCATATGCCTCCAGTTCCTGCATAAGCTGGCCGCTAGAGTCATAGGCAGGAGCAGCTTTATGGTGGGAAAATGTGCTGGGTGGTGCTGTGTCCTTTCCATTACGTAGCAGCTGGTTGCCTACTTTTAGCAAAGCTAACACTGATCCATGGGTTTGGATGCTGGAGAACACATCTTTTTTGAGCAAGTAGGTCCTCCTAGCAGCTCCAAAGTCCTATCACATTCTAGAATTTGGTTCTAGATAATCTCTAACCCAAGAGTTCATGGAGGATTCTCTCTACCATCAAACTCCAAAACTCTTATTAGCTTATCCTTTCCTAGGCTATTTCTGAGTGATCTTTGACCTTTTTTTTTTTTTTTAATAAAAAAGAAAAGACACTTTTAAATGACCAGACAACCTGGAGACCCCATGTTCCCTTCAGGCCAGGCCCTAGCAGCGACTGCACAGACTTAGCTGGAGTCCCAGGGTCTCCATGGCCCATGGATTCCTCCGCCCGTCAGTCTCAAGGAGAACAAGAACACATAGTTGAACTTGATAAATATGTATCCAAAAATTTTAAAAACCAAATTACACAAATCAAGCTTATTCTGAGAGGTTCGTTTTGCCAGGGGTCTCTAGTGCTCCAATCAGCATAATTAAATAGCAAGATCTCTCTAGAATTGATTGTGGTTTTCACGTTTTTTTATCATCCAAGGACCATTTCAGTGAGATGATTTTAAGCTAATAAGAGCCCCCAAATTAGAAACTAATTAAGGAGATGGAAAATACAAATGTATTTGTTTTTAGTCAGGCACTATTTTTATCAGAGGAATCATGAAAAATTAAAATTGTTAAAGTACTCATATGAAGGTTGTCAGTCAAGGACAACGTGGCTTTCTGCCTCTCCCTGCTGCAACGTTTTAAGGTGATGTATCAGAAGCCGTTCCCAAGGGGCCCCCAGGAAGCAATAAAGAGACCAATTTTGAAGAGAATTACACACTGCTAGGCTTGGTAAGGAAAAAGGGGGTTGCCATAATATTCTCAAATCTTTGGTGATTAAGAGTCACAGTGCCTCTTCCTTTTTGAATGCATGATGCCTGGCAACAACATTAAATCATTGCAGTGCTCTTTCTCATGCCCATTTAACAGATGAGAACATTAAGGCCTGGAGAAGTTGAGAGGTGTGCAGAGGGTCATGAACAAACTTAGAAAGAATCTAGACTATTTATCTATCTAAATGTGCTTGATTTTATGACACCCCCTCCTTGCTGTCCCCTACATGTGACATAGATTATCTTTTAAAATAGATGCTAAGTCACCGTGACACTGCTTTGGAGACTCCTTCAGGATTCGTGACAGCCTGGAGAGCTCAGGCCCCAGGAGAGAAGCAGGAACCAGAAGCCAGCTGCCCCTGGGGGAGGAAGCGCCAGTCTAGTGAGGCCGCAGCAGGGGACCCACAGATGACTGCAGTGAGCATCTAAGGACCACTGACACAACCACAGACTATCAGATGTTGACCCAACCTTGAAAATGCTGCTTCAGTCCCCAGGGACTGTAGACTGTGCCCTGATTCCAGCATGGCTGATACCCGGTTACTCTTTGCATCACCGACCAGCACCTCCTAGTCCTGCTGCCTCCATACCAGCCCTGAGGACAGGGGACCTGCTGGTAGACTCCCTCTTCAAACCTCCTTCCCCATCGCAGAATCCTCACCAAACCCAATACCGGTGAAGAGGACCCTATGGCACTTCCTTGGTTTCAGGTCTCTCTCCCCTCAGGCCCAGGAAGGACAGAAGGTGAACTTTCCTAATAACTGGGGAGAGATACCAAACTCGGGGAGATGAGTTAAAGACCCACACACTAGGCTGAAGGCAAATAAAGACGTCAGGGAAACCTGCCACTGACACGCAGGAGACAACCGGTTGGTTCAGAAGCGCCTGCGGAGGAGCAGGCAGGGGAGCACTGCGTTGGGCCTGCGGGCGGGAGGACAGTGCGTGATGCTGACCCAGGCTGCCTCGTGATGCTGAGCGGGAGGGCACGGTTAGAACCCACCCAGGTCTCAAACAAGGAAACACCCCAAGGAGGGAATTAAGAGTTTCAATAATATTTTATAACTTTACAAAGGACTTTCACATATACGATCTCATTTGTGTCTCAGAAAAACCCCAAAGGCAGGAATTATTTAACTGATTCTTCAGATGAAGCTGGGTTTAGGGGAATTTGATTTTGTGGCGTGCTAACCCTGTGCCAGTGACCTGTGTCAGGATGCTATGCTAATTCACATACAGAGCAATGACTGTTTTCAGCTGCTGCTGGAAACCAGTGCCTGGAGTAGATGTCATTCACAGAGTAATAAAGAAAAATACTGTCTCCAAGCCCAGAAAGAGCAGCCATATCTATGACACTGGCTCTCTGGCCCTAAAGGAGAATAGCCTGTATTTTTACGGCTTTGGAAAGAAAGGAGGCAGGTGGGGTAGGGATGGATCTTTGTTTCAAAGGCAGAGATGGGAGGGATGGGAAGGACAAGCAGATTTTGGAGTAGGGTACCTGAGTCAGCTTCCAAAACACTTGGGATGGCTTAGGTAATGGGTCCTGGGGTGGCCAGCAACCCTCAGCCCTGAAACACAGCACCACAGTGGTGTCCGCACTCTAAAGCTAAAAGTCTGGGGACCCCAGAATTTCCTATGACAGAGCTGACATAGGGCTGCAAGCTGCCTGCAGGGCCTGCCTCCTCCAGGTGACCAACCACACGGCTCTGGACAAGGAGGGCCACAGGCAGACGCCACACCACCCTGGGCGAAGATCCAGGCTCATCCCTGCCCCTTTGTCCTGCCCTATGAAAATGCACGGTCCTCATACAACAGAAAGGTTAGGGACAGAACTACAGAAAATCCTACCAGGAAACTTTTGCCAAACTTAGCCCATAGGGGGAACACCACTTGGTTTTATTTAATTTCAGTTCAGTTCAGTTGCTCAGTCGTGTCCAACTCTTTGTAACCACATGGACCACAGCATGTCAGGCCTCCCTGTCCATCACCAACTCCTGGAGTTTACTCAAATTCATGTCCCTTGAGTCAGTGATTCCATCCAACCATCTCATCCTCTGTCGTCCCCTTCTCCTCCCACCTTCAATCTTTCCCAGCATCAGGGTCTTTTCCAATGAGTCAGTTCTTTGCATCAGGTGGCCAAAGGATTGGAGTTTCAGCTTCAGTATCAGTCCTCACAATAAAAAGCTTATTTCTTGGCATGGAATGTCACCAAGTAATCATCATTTTCTTTAGTCCTCACAGTTACCCAGTAAAATAGACCTTCTTAGTGCCACTCCCAAAGCAGGTTCTAAAGCTCAGAGAGCTTTGGGAACTGCTGGGGGTCAGCCCCAGACCTGGAAGTGGTGGTGTCCCAAGGTTAGCTAGGGGGCTCCACGGCCAGGCCAGGACATACGTTACCGTCCAGAACAAGTAATTCAAGACATCTCTGATTCTTCAAGCCAGTTTCCCTAAGAATTCATTTCAGAGGTATCATGAGAAGAGGACAGAATAGTAGATCCTGTTGTTTAGCTCTGGATACACCTGGCTTCTGGTGCCCCTGAACAAGATGCTCTGAATTCTAGACACAGGTTGACCAATACAGTAGCCACAGGCCACGGGTGCTATTGAACACTTGCAATGTGGCTGGTCCAAACCCAAGATAATTGGAAGCACCAAATGCACTCTGGACCTCAAAGACTATGTTCAGAAAGAAGAATATGATCTATCTTGTTACTAATCATTATATTCACTCCATGTTGCAGTGATAATACTTTGAACACATTGAGTTCAAGGAAATGTCATTACAATTCATTTTACTTGCTTCAAATTTAAAACCATGTGTGCGGCTCATGCTTGGTCTCTCTGGACAGTCCCTCTCCAGGTCCGAAGTCTTGCCCCGGTTTCTGTACCCACCTCACCCTGCCCCACTCCCCTCCTGTGGACAGCACTGGAAGCCGAGGAGGCAAGACTCTCCAAGTATTCTGAGAACGTCCTCTCTTCTCAATGTTTCTGTAAATTCCTGGGCACGCCCCTCCCACCCTGTACCCTACTCAGTGCCCAGAAAGCATCTCCGGGCCCAGCCACTGCCAAAGCACTTGCACACAGTCACCATTTCCGAGTGTTTGGATCCACCTTAAACCACATTTTCCACAGCCAGAGGAATGCTGAGAACCAGGTTTCCAAAGCCCAGGCCTCAACTGTGTTAAGTTGATCAGTCGTGTCCAGCTTCAAACCAGTTCGCGGTTGGAAGTCCTGGGAATTCGGATGCGTTTCTCCCAGGCTTCTTTACTCCCTCCTGCCTGCAGACCGTGAGCTCCTCCAAGAGCAGAACAATGGAAGCAAACTAAATGGCTGATCACTTATTACGGTGCCAGCTGCAGTGCTGGGTGCTTTGCACGTCTCGTTTTATTTAATTCTCCCAACCAGCCTATGAGTGAGGAAGTCTTGTTCCCATTTTGAAGACAGGAGCCTGAGGCTCCCAGAATCTGGGATCTGTCTCTACTCCCATGCTTTTTCCCTCTGCCCTTTATTCCCTCCCCTGGGAGCAGACACATCTCATGCATCTTTGTCTGGCACTAGCATGGTGCCGAGTGCAAAACAGGTACTTGGTAAATATTGAGAAACTAGGTTAAGAACCTTCTGATAGATTCAATCTGCTGTTCTTTCTTGACTTAATCAGAATGTATTTTGCCCCTAACCTTCTTAAGGCTGCACACATGAGAAGTCCTCACCCACCCACCTGAAGATCCCCTGGAGCAGGGCATGGCTCCAGTATTCTTGCCTGAGAATCCCATGGACAGAGGAGCCTGGCGGGCTGAATACAGTCCATAGGGTCACCAATGGGTGGATACAACCGAAGCGACTTAACACACACACACCTGCAGGACTGGGCTTTTTCTGCCTCCTCCTGCCCCCATTACTTCCCATCACAAGGCCCCGCAGATTCAGCCCTGCCCAGGTCCCTAGCCAAGCTGAAAATGCACAGACCACCTCTTCCACTGAGAGACAGGGCTCTGAGGATAGCCCAGGGCCAGTACACTAGGGTCTAGGGTGCCTGGGGACACAGCTAGCCCCAGGAAATTATGAAGATGTCAGCTCCCTAGCAAAGTACCCCCAGGCCTAGCCAGACCCCTGACTATCCTCGCTGGGATCCCCCCCACCCCAAAGTTCGATTCCCCTTCCATTTGTTCATATAGACAAAAGTCAAGTCCTGGGCCTGCCTGGTGCCTGAAGCTGATCCATTTCCTAGAATTGGGTTGTTTTCTGGATTTCTTCTTCATCTTATTCTTTCTGCCTGATTTAGAACAAGGCCACCCAGAAGTCCTAAGACTCTGCCCCACCCCACCCTTTGGCTAGGCCTCATGGACCCTGACACTGGCCTGCACAGGAATGGAATTTGCCCCACCCACTTGGGCCTCCTGCCCCAGGTCACTGGCTTTCTCCCCCTGCCCTGGTCAGTTTCCCAAGGCCCAAGCTATTTTTGCTCCCACCCTAGCCTGTTGTTTACCCCATGGTGGAAATGGCCAGAGTAGTACCCAGTATGATACAGTGGCCAAATGGCCAGTGGGAACAGGTTCTCCACCAGGTGGCCAATGGGAACAGGCCCTCCATCAGATCAGAACTCATCTTTGGGGTCTCCATCCCACTAGATCCTGGTCCTTTTGCCTCAGGGCTTTGTCCTCTAGACTCTGAGGACCTTCTTAATGTTTTCTGCCATGGCTGATCTCCTCCAATTACCTGCTAGACCTAGAGTGTCTGCCAGCCCCTTCCTGAGCTCTCCAGACCCCTACTCATGACCTCCCCTAGCCAACCTTGATCATCTGCTACTTGCCCTGGCATCTTTGGAGGGCTGAAGGAAGCCACAAAGTCCCTACTTCCTTTTTAACAAGAAATACCAACCCATTACCTCACCTGTCATTCAAGAAATCTGATCCAACCCGGAACACTTCTCAGCCAATGGGGCCTCCAGGTCTGTTGCTCAGGTATCACCAATATAGGAAAGAGTTCCTGCCTGTCTTGCTGCCTCTGTTTCCCCACCAGCATTCATGCCCTGCCTCCCAAGGGAGCTATGGGAAATAATGACTCCTTGATTTGTTACTCTGAGGTCTTAAAACAGGAGGTGATACATCCATAATGGCATCATGCCTTCCTACAAGGTAGAGTAAGTGAACCTGCCTGATGCTAAATCTTCTGGTGCTAACTCCAGCAAGGGCTTGGGGCAGAAACTAATAACTATAAAGCATGCATCTATCATCTTATCAGGCCTTACTCTGCTCTGTTTGCATAGTTATCTTCCCAAGAGTTGACATTGTATGTCTACTCCAGGCTGATATATTCTCCTACCTGCCACATCATTCAGAAAGGATTGATGAACCTCAGGTTCATTACCTGTCATTACACCGTGTACATGTCACTGGGGGCCGAAGTATCAATTCCTCTTGAGTCTCCCCAGTGAAGCAGTCCTGCCTTGGA
Source organism: Bubalus kerabau (assembly GCF_029407905.1). Taxonomy (NCBI): domain Eukaryota; kingdom Metazoa; phylum Chordata; class Mammalia; order Artiodactyla; family Bovidae; genus Bubalus; species Bubalus kerabau. The sequence continues at coordinate 51,119,620 of NC_073644.1, forward strand.
GGCTCCAGGTCCAATGCGCTGCAGATGGTGCTCACGCTGCAGGCTCTGGAGGGCTCCACGCCATCTCTTACCTTCTCCTGGCTGGGCCTGCTCCTTGGGGGTGGTGTGGCCTTCCGAGTGCCCTGCTGCTTCAGAGTGAGACCTGCAGGAAGAACAGAGGCCCGATGACTCCTGGGCCAGAGACACAGGTCCAAGTCCTAGCTGTTCTAGAACTTTCCAGCCATCTTTTTTCTTCTCTCTCTCTCTCTTTTATTATTAGGTCTTATAACTCCAGGTGACTGTATAGACTACCTCAACTAGGGTCTTCACTGCCAATGTCCCACCCACCAACCCTACCCCCAGCCTTCTGCATGCATGCCTCCCCCCAAACACACACACGTTTGTTCTTAATCTTACCTCTGCATAGTTTATTTCACCTGCCTGAAAGACCAACTCTCAGTCACTCATTCTACCCACCATTCAGAGTTCAGCTCATCCCCACCAACAGACCCCACTGCCCCAGAAAGAAGAAGGACCTGGGTGTCTTCCCTCCACCAATGAAACCCACAAAGAACAAGGCCATGCCTACTGGGGATATTCTTCAACTCTTGTAGCCCAGGTCCCTGGGTGGCTTCCAGTGTGCTGTGGGTTTGGGGCTCCAGAAAGGCCACCCACCTGCAGCCTCCTTTCACTGCCCTTCACTCAGAGTGAGAGACAAGGGTACTCTGCAAACCTCGCTGCAGAGGGACACAGATACTGCCCACTGAGTGACCACATTTCGTAGCCAAGACCACAGCTCACCCTCTGGGATAGGGGGTGGGGGCAGGTGGTCAGAGCCTCCAGCTAGAAGCAGCCATGCCCTGGCATGCAGATCTTCTAGGCTCTGGAAACGGGCCACACTGGCAGTATCCCTGCACCTCTGACCAGGGATGGACTCCAGCTCCTGGGGGTGCTGCCCAGACAGCTGTGACTCTGAGCTCCACGCCAACCTTGGGCTCCTCTGGGACTCAGTGGACCCACTGCGGAGAAGGGGCTGCAGCGGGTGAAGAGCATCCGCCAGGGCCACCAGCGCTGCAGGTAAGAGGAAGCACCATGGACAGGGATGAGGGGAGGAAGGCAGGGCCCTGGAGTCCCTGGGATGCTCTCAGCCTAACGACAACGTCTTACACACGTATCATAATTTATACCCTGCCAGCTGCTTTTGCATCCACGACACCCGTTTGGTTTCACAGTAGTGATGTGAAGGGATCCTCTTTAAAGGTTACTTTGGAGATAAGGAAACAAAGGCACAAAAAGGTTGAGCATCTCACTAAAGATCACACAGGAAGGTAGCAAAAGAGTCAAGGCTAGAATTTCTGACTCCCAGTTATCATTCTTTCCAGCAAGCCCCTAAGACCTGAGTTAATTTCCTACCGTGTCGGGGGGCGGGGGTCAGTAGGAGTGGGGAGGGGGAGGGGAACACAGGTGTGGGGGGATGGGGAGAAGAGACGAATACAGGAGTAGGGTCGGGCCGTGGTCTCTCTCCTGAGAGGAGGATCTAGGTGAAGACAGCACAGAGTGATAAATAGGGAAGGAAGGAATGTGGGGGCTCCGAGCTGACAGGAGCAGCTCAGGCGAAGAGGAAGCTGCTGTGATAAATAGCCACAGCTGGGGGTGGAGGAGGGGCAGAGTGCCAACCTTGAGACTCCAGGGGACCCGACTCTACAGCTCTGCCCCCGGGCATTTCTGCGCAAGGCAGCACCAGGGGTAAGATGCCCCTTTGAAAGAACTAAGCAGTTATTGGTATTACCTTCAAAAAGCATATATACAGGTCAATGCTCTTTTGTTAATGTGATATACTCCTAAATAATGAAAATGGAAAGGAAAAAAAAAACACTACCCTTAGTTCCAGCCCCTACAAAGAAAGATCTCAGATGCTCCTGGATGATGGGATTCTCAGCTTGATGCCAAAGCTACTCTGTTTCTCCTGGAGAAGTCACACCTAGGGAATTGTTATCCGGCAACAGAAGGCAGTTTGAGCTCCTTCTAGAACAAGCAGCACAGTCAAAGGCCAGAAAACCCAGGATAGGTGGCAAATCCATGGAATTAAACAGAAAAAAATGGCCCAAACACCAATGTCAGCCATGAGCCCACGGCAGACCCACATGCCCACCTTCCTCAGCAGCGAACCAGAACTCAAGACATCAGGCTACAGGAAGAACAGAAAGTCATCTCCTGGGGGTACCGCTCTGTGTCTCTAGCAGCCCGAGGCAGGGGTGGGGTCCTTGTTCTACCTAGTAAGAAGTGAGCCCTACTGTGCACACACGCCACTTGCCCTGGAGGAGGGGGGAGAAGCCCACCCTTTCGAAGCTGGTCACCAGCTCGCCCAGCGGGCTACAGGATCACCTGGCGGCTGGAGTTCCAGAAGCAAACAGCCAGAGCACATCAGTTTTTGCTGGGGGTGAGAGGGTGGGGACGGGAGCCCTCTCGAGCCCTCCTGCAAGGTGGGGCTGAAGCATATTCACAGCAGACGGTGCTGTCGCCCGCGCTCCGGGATTCTCACTCCTAATTATCTGTGCTGTCAGCAAAACAATTAACCCTCAAAGAAAAATGGCACCATCCCCTCCCGACCATATGAAAAGGCAATTTTTCCCAAGGACGAGGGACACTCGGGGCAGCAGCAGAGGGAAAGTAGGGCAGCCTTGCGCTCGATTCCGGATCTCACTCACCCTGGGTGATTTCGCCAAGCTCTGACCTCCAAGGTCTGCCGCATGGCAGCCCGCACTTCCTTTCCCATAAAAAGAGGGGAGTGAGTCCAATCCCTAGGGACCCCTTCAGTCCCACAGCGCTACCGTGCTACAGGCAAGCATGGTTCTTCCCCTTCGAATTCTAAGTTCCTTTGGAGCAGAGATGGAGCTTCCATTTGTTCCTCCATTCATTTGCTCACTTGCTTATCCACTCATTCATTCATTCAGTTATTGTGGAGACATAAATAAAATGTCTATTCAGCCTTCTTGACCACTGCTTGGAGCTCTCTTCCCCTGAGATGTGGGAAGAGGAAGGAAGGATGGAGCAGGTCGAGGTGGGAGACGCTAGGGGCTTCCACACTTGGCACTAACTTGGCATCAGAGACGCAGGGTTTGATCCCTGGGTCGGGAAGATCCCCTGGAGGAGGGCATGGCGACCCACTGCAGTACTCTTGCCTGGACAATCCCATGGACAGAGGAGCGTGGTGGGCTACAGCCCATAGGTTCACAAAGAGTCGGACACGACTGAAGAGACTGAGCACACACATATGTAAGAGGGAAATCCTGCTGCTGCATTTGTGTTCTCTCTGCAGGTTCAGCTGCAGGAAGGCAGACTCCTCTCCAGAGAGCTGAATGCGGTAAGAAAGCCACCGTGGTCCGCAGGGCGGGCCCGCAGAGGGGTGGAGAGGTGCCGTGTAAGGAGGTCTCAAAGCCCCCGTCAGCCGCTGGGGGCGCTGCAGGTAGCACTTCACCCGTGTTCATTAAGTGCCTCAGTGAATGAACCAGAATGCCCCTTCTTAAAGGACCTGTTTAAAAGAAAGGAGCGCTTTGACAGGGCTGAGACATACTGATCAGTACCGAAGGGGCACTATTTAAGACTGGGTTCGGTTGGTCTGTTTCATACACTGTCATGCACTTTCATGGGAAAGAAAGCAGGGTGAGAAGGAAATTGTAGTGTTCACGGTCACCCGGGGCCACGTTTTTGCAGGCGCCATCTGGAGAGGTTGAAGGGCTGGCGGTTCACAGACAAGGAGCCCACAGGTGGCCCCACGTCCAGCCTCGCTTTGGTCCCCATCCCCACGGCCTCCCAGGATCACCCCTCAACAGACTGGGGAACTCACAAGGCAGAAGGGAAGGCCCAGATGGGGGGCACTGTCTGGCCTACTTTGCCCCTGACCCCCGTGGGGCTGCAGATCCCCTACTCAGGCAATGTTTTGGGCGCCTGGAAAAGGAGTGTGGAAAACAGATAGGGTCTGGGGGTCGGGGGGAGGGGGTGGGGGAGGGAGCTGAGACTCCTCCTCCACCACCATTTTGCCCAGTTCAAGCCTTGTGACATCTTTCTTCCATCTCCTTGTCTCCCATCCGGCTACCAGCTCTCGCCTTCACCCAGTGCCCAGGAGCACAGGCTCGGATGCCAGCTACTCGGCATAAAAGGAGTGTGTTTATATTCAGAGCAGGCCATTGCCCACTCAGAATCTGCCCACCCGAAGGCAGCACATGTGACTGTACCCCCTGCCCAGAGCCCAAGCGGGACAGATGCCAACCTCTGGCTGGAGACATTTCTAAATATGAGCTGGCACAAAGAGTCAGGTTCCCAGGCCTCCACTGCTCTGGGAGACCCAGCCAGGGCTGTCAAGACTGCCGGGAAGGAGAGGGGCTGGGGGCAGGCAGGAGCAGGAGGTGGCCATCTGAGGCAGCCATCAGTCCCAGAAATATCACCTGAGCCTCTCCCTGGCCTTCCAGCCTTGTTAGGGGGAGAGACAGGATTGCCCTGCACCCAGAAAGCCTAATCAATTGCCCAAAACCCTTGGCGGCAGGCACAGGAAATCCACTGCTTGCTCAAATGCACATGGATTAAAAATACACAAATAGAATATATTTTTTCTTTCCCTCTCCTCAACCCCCTGAAGCCTAGGATGCTTGTTAAAAATAGCCTTGCTGTGGCATGGATCTTACAAAACCCAGGGGCTGGCAGGAAAATTAAGAAGCCATTGGAGGCAGCACTAAGTGGCTACCCCTGGGGAGTGGGCTGAGGAGGACTGGGAAGGGGTGCTTTTAAGTGTTTGCAGACATGCTGCTTGGATTTTTAACAAGCAGATATTATTTTTATTAGTTAGCTTTGGGTTTTTTTTTTTTTTTAATGGAGGTTCATCTATTGCATCTTCCTGCCTAAGCTGAAGGCTGAACTTACACTGACCTAGCAACATGACAACTCAGTGCTGGCAGCCTGGGTGGTGAACAGACTCCTTAGCACACAGGGCACCAGAGGCAAATTCAGCCCAGAGTCACAAACGGAGCATGAGTGAGAGTCTCACATCTATAACCTGATGGCTGTCTGATCTCAGATAAGCCACTTGAACTCTCTGGGCTACAGTTTCATTAACTGTAAAATGAGGCAGTTGGATTAAATGCTCAACCAGGTATCTTCTAGCTGTAAGCATTTCACAAGTTTAAGGATTGGAAAAACATCTAAAACTTGCCCTGTGTTTGTTCCCATCATGAATAGGCAAGGGGAATGTGCCCCTGGCCTGGGGTGCAGTTTTAAAATCAAGGGACAAAAGAAATCCAAATTGGAAAAGGAGAAATAAAACTGTCACTGTTTGCAGATGACATGATACTTATACACAGAAAATTCTAAAGATGCTACTAGAAAACTATTAGAGCTTATCAATGAATTTGGTGAAATTGCAGGATACAAAATTAAAACACAGAAATCTCTTGTATTCCTACACACTAACAATGAAAGATCAGAAAAAGAAATTAAGGAAACAATCCTATTTACCATCACATCATAAGAATAAAATAACTAGGAATAAACCTACATAAAGAGGCAAGAGAACTGTACTCAGAAAACTCTAAGAAACTGAGGAAAGAAATAAAAAAGGACACAAAGAGATGGAGAGATATACCATATTCTCGAATTGGAAGAATCAATATTGTCAAGATGATTGTACTACCCAAAGCAATCTTCAGATTCAATGCAACCCCTATTAAATTACCAATGGCATTTTTTCACAGAATTAGAACCAAAAAAAAAAAGTTACAATTTGTATGGAAACACAAAAGACCCCAAGATTCCTTTTTCAAGCAATCTTGAGAAAGAAAAACAGAGCTGGAGGAATCAGGCTCTCTGACTTTAGACTATACCACAAAGCTACAGTAATCAAAACAGTATGGTGCTAGCAGAAAAACAGAAATATAGATCGCTGGAACAGGACAGAAAGCCCAGAGGTAAACCCTATGGTCACCTAATCCCTGACTAAAGAGGCAAGAATATACAATGGAGAAAAGACAGTGTCTTCAGTAAGCAGTGCTGGACAGTGACGTATAAAAGACTAAACTTAGAATGCTCCCTAACCCAATACACAAAAATAAACCCCAAATGGATTAAAGACCTCAATGTAAGGCTGGATATTATAAAAGTCTTAGAGGAAAACACAGGCAGAACATTCTCTGACATAAATCAAAGCAAGATCTTTTTTTTATCCACCTCCTAAAGTAATGAAAGTAAAAACAAAAATAAACAAAAGGGACCTAACTAAACTTAAGAGCTTTTGTACAGCGATGGAAACCAGAAACAAAACAAAAAGACAACCCACAGACTAGGAGAAAATATTTCCAAATGAAGCAAACTATAAGGGATTAATCTCCAAAATATACAAACAGCTCATGCAGCTCAATTAAAAAAAAAAAACTAATCAAAAAAATAGGCAGAAGAACTAAATATACATCTCTCCAAAGAAGACATACAGATGGCCAAAAAGAACATGAAAAGATGCTTAACATCATGAATTATTAGAGAAATGCAAATCAAACCTACAGTGAGGTATCACCTCACACTGGTCAGAATAGCCATCATCAAAAACTCTACCAACAAAAACTCCACCAACTGGAGAGGATGTGGAGAAAAAGGAACCTTGCTACACTGTTGGTGGGAATGTAAATTGGTACAGCCACTACGGAGAACAATATGAAAAGTCCTTAAAAAACTAAAAATAGAGCTATCATATGGTCCAGCAATTTCATTCCTGGGTGTAATATCTGGAGAAAACCATAATTTGAAAAGATACATGTACCCCAGTGTTTACTGCAGCCCTATTTACAATAACCAACAACACAGAACACAGAAGAAACCTAAGTGTCCACCAACAGAAGAATGGAAAAAGAAGATGTGGTACATATACATAATGAAATATTACTCAGCCATAAAAAAGAATAAAATAATGCCATTTTCAGCAACATGGATGGACCTAGAGATTGTCATACTGAGTGAAGTCAGACAGAGAATGACAAATATCATGACATCACTTAAATGTAGAATCTTTTAAAAATGGTACAAATGAACTTATTTACAGAACAGAAATAGAGTCACAGATGTAGAAAACAAACTTAGGTTACCAGGGGTGGGGGATAAATTGGGAGATTGGAGATTGGGAGATAGATGTATACACCCTGCTGCTGCTGCTGCTAAGTCGCTTCAGTCGTGTCCGACTCTGTGCGACCCCAGAGACGGCAGCCCACCAGGCTCCCCATCCCTGGGACCCTCCAGGCAAGAACACTGGAGTGGGTTGCCATTTCCTTTCCAATGCATGAAAGTGAAAAGTGAAAGAGAAGTCATTCAGTCATGTCCAACTCTTCGCGACCCCATGGACTGCAGCCTACCAGGCTCCTCCGTCCATGGGATTTTCCAGGCAAGAATACTGGAGTGGGGTGCCATTGCCTTCTCCGTATACACCCTGCTGCTGCTGCTGCTAAGTCGCTTCAGTCGTGTCCGACTCTGTGCGACCCCATAGACGGCAGCCCAGCAGGCTCCCAAATAGATAACTAATAAAGACCTACTGTATAGCACAGAGAACTCTATTCAATCCTCTGTAATGACATATATGGGAAACAATCTTAAAAAGAGTGTATATATGTATATGTGATTCAGTTTGCTGTACAGAAGAAACTGACATAACATTGTAAATCATCTATACTCCAATAAAATTTTTTTTAAGTTTTTATCAAATCTAAAAAAATAAGATCAAGAGAGAAAGGGAAGGAAAGAAGCTGTTCTGAGTGGAGAAACCAGTATCACACCTTGTGGATGAAGTATGCAAGTTGGAAAAAGTCTCACAGTGGGGCCCAAAATGTCCTAGGCTCAAATCCTGACTTCAGCTATTAGTAACTATGGGAACTCAGGAATTGTTTATCAGTGGTACAAACAGACCTCCTCGTCTGTAACATGGGATATGAATACCCACCTCCAAAGGCTATTGTAATGGGACTTCCCTGGTCGTCCAGTGGTTAAGAATCCACCTGCCAAAGTAGGGGACATGGGTTCCATCCCTGGTCTAGGAAGATTCCACATGCTGTAGGTCAACTAAGCCCATGCTCCACAACTGCTGAAACCTGCACTCGAGAGCCCAGGCTCTGCAACAAGAGAGGCCACTGCAATGAGAAGCCCACACACTGCAGCTCGACAGCAGCCCTGCTTGCTGCAACTCGAGAAAGCCCATGCACAGCAATGAAAACCCAGTACCGCCACAAATAAACAAATGTCTAAAAAAGCAAAGGCTGTCGCGATTGTTATATGTAAGGAAGTGAAAAAATACCCAGCTCATTGTGGGAGCTTAACATGCTTTCCTTCTTTCCTTCCTCCTGTCGTTTACCCTCCACAGCACTGCAGGGCGGTTAAGAGCGTGGGCTCTGGAATGAGGTTGGTCTTCCAGCTCCAGCACCTATTCACTGCTGACCGTGGCCAAGCAGCTTCATTTCTCTGTGCCTCAGCTTCTTCACCCACTAAGTGGGAGTGAGCCAGGGCGGGTTACTGTGTTCCTGCCCCTCCTAGCCAACTGAGCCCTCGATTTTCAATCTTGCATCTTCCATAGATTTTCACAGGCCTCCTTCCTTCCTGCTATCTCTCTAAGATTCCTGGTGCACAGCTGCCCACCACCTGTCCACCTGGCCCTTGCCTACTCACTCCCTGTCCCCTCTCCATTTGGCCAGCTCTCTGCAGGCTGTACATCTGGCCAGGATTCTTTCCTGGAACAGGGGAATGTGTTTCAGCTCAGTGCTTCTCAAGCTTTAGTGTGCTTAGGAATCACCTGGGGATCTTGTCAGAACAGAGATGCAGGTTCAGATTTGGTGGGTCCCAGTTTAGGTCTGAGATTCTGTATTTCTAACAAGTTCCCAGGGGATGTCCATGCCACTGGTCTGGGACCACCCTTTGATTAGCAAGGCTGTATGGAAGAAATCCTGGTGTGTTTGTGTATGTGTGTGTAGGGGGGATGGAGACAGGGACAAGGCAGGCCAGTTATCCAAATCAGAGAAGGAGCAGAATTTTAACAGAGATGGCATGAGGGAGACCAAGAAAATGAAAAGGAGGAGAGTGTTTTACAAAATGATGTGACATTACCCAACCAATAAAAATGATGTTTATTGAGATAATGCAGCAGCACAAAAGAGGCCTACGACATAGTAACTGAAAAAGCAGACTGCCCATTATTCTCTCACACACACACACACACACACACATCTTCAACTCTTCCAAAGGCACATTTAAAAAAACTGATGGCAGGATGACAGCTCAGGACAGTGAAGGCTGTGTTACAGGATTATAACCACATGTATTTTCATTTCTTTGTCATTTTCTAGATGTTCTTGGTGAAATTTTATCATTTTTGTAATTTAAAATTTACCTTCTATACACTCTCAAATGCCCACTCCCCCAGCTCCTCAGTTATCCTGTTACTGAGGTTTGATGTATTTTGAGCACAAGCTGCCATCACTGAGACAGCAAGAAAATGGTGCATTAAACCTCAGTCAAACCCCAAAATAAAGCAACCCAGATTCTGTTCTTCCTCTAAGCCAAGGGTCCAGCTCTTTGGAAGGCTGGCGTTGCCACCTCTCACTATAGCAACAGGGAGACCCTGGTAACCCCGAGCTTACAGTTATTAAGAGTAAAAATTGAGTCTGTGGAGAGATGTGCAGTAAGATGTTTCCCCGGGTTTGCATTGGACAGGCCAGGTTCTGAGCCCTCTCAGCCTCTCTTAAAAAAAAAATAGAAAGCAAAAACCAGACTCTAGGAGCTCTTTCCCACAAGGTGTGCTTGGCATTTTCTTCTTTGTTTCCCACTTCAGGGCTGTAGGCTGCCTTTCAAACCAGTCTCTGACATCCCTGGAGGCAGGCCGTTCTAGAGTAGGAGTCACTGTCCAGCCCAGGGATGCTTGCAACCCACTTATGTGTGGGGCGTGTTCACAGCATTCCCAGCACCCCACCCCCAGGCTGTCTGTGTACCTCTATCCGGCTCACCTGGCTTTCCAACACCCCCACCCATTCACCTAGGCCCTGTCCCATTCTATGCAGTACCTCCTCAATTTGCCCTTGGGCAGGTGTTTCAGGCCCCCCAGCCTCCCATCTAGGCCTTAGCTCTAACCTCTGGGAGGCTGGAAGGGGTCCCAGCGTTGGTCTGGCTGCTCCTGCCAGAGGTACAGTGTCTGAATCCAGGCCTGCTCTCCAGAACCCTGAATCTGTTTTGCACTCTAGTGAACCAAGTTCAAGGCCCAGTTCTGCCACCATCTGGCTATGGAATCTTGGGTAGACCCCTTCACATCTATGAACCTATAAACATTTAAAAATGAGTTTATAGGAGGCCTCCCTGGTGGGTCTTGGGAAAGAATCCACCTGCCAATCCAGGAGAGACAGGTTTGATCCCTGGCCCGGGAAGATCCCACATGCCACAGAGCAACTAAGCCCATGCACCACAACTACTGAGCCCACATGCTGCAACCACTGAAGCCTGCACACCCAAGGCCTGAGCTCTGCAATAAAAGAAGCCACCGCAACGAGAAGCCTGGGCCCCACAGCTAGAGAGTAGCCCCCGCTTGTCACAATTAAAGAAAAGCCCGTGCAGCAACAAAGACCCAGTATGGTCAAAAATAAATAAATAACATTAAATTTTAAAAATGGGTTTATAGAATCTCATGGTCTCTTTTGGTCCTAATATGCCATCAAACCAGCAGGAATAACTGTTTACAGTTTTTCTAGCAATACAGACAAGATATTTCACACACAAGAATTTCTAAACAACTAAGCATTGCCCCTTCAAGCAACAAAATGTGTTTCATTTTAGCCCTACTGCACTAAGTTGCTTTAAAAAAAAACGAGACAATATACGTTTCTCTTCATTTTGTGGCAAGGAAGAAAACCTAACATTTGTCTGTGTACTCCTTTCCCCAGCTTTGTTCCACAAAGCACTCGCAGTGGCCAAGGTGCTGAAAATAACATAACCATAACCTTGTCTTCAAGGCCCTCTGGCATCTCTATGAGATGCTCTCCTACATCAGGAGATTTGTCCCTACTGCTCCAGTTTTCTCTCTTCCTCTACCTGGCCCACCCCACAGTGAGGTTCCCAGAGGTCATGCTACCTGTTAGGAATGGTGGCTGCCCTAAGAAGCTTCCTCACTTCTAATGTGCAGCCCCCTGGGCTGGGCGGCCATGGAGCTCTGACCAAGGGGTCAGGTGGAGTGGTGGTCTCAGGATAAGGAGCCATGGCTTCAGCCATTTCACTGATTAGAGGCAGTTATCTCTCACTCTGCGATCCATGTCCTGGACAGCAGAGGTGAGAGCCAGCAGAGTTCCAGATAACTGAAGTATTAATATCTGTGGCTTGACTCCACACCTAAACCAGCACTTACTGCTGCTTCGTTGGCTGTTTTTCCCAGAGGGGGCATTTAGAGATCACCAGAGTTGCTATCATTTCCACCAGGGCCAGACTAGAAGGCAAGCTCAGGTTTAGAATTTAATCCCAACTGTATACATCCCTGGGGTCACTCCTTTCTCCAAACTGATCCTCAAGTTTCAATATGCCCTTGTCTGGCTTCTTCCCATAAGAGATGCTATAATTTCCCCCAAATGAGGCTTTCTTTTCAGAGGAAGCCATCAATGGGCACTAGATCAGATGCCGGCTCGTCCCTAAACCAGAAACACCTGGTATCGCCATCCCTGGCTCCGCCCCCTCCTTTCCCTGGCCACGCCCCTCCATCCCTGGCCACGCCTCCTCTTCCTTCCCCATCCCCACCCGTCTACAAGGCAGTCGCAAAACCTCGAGGCCCTCTGCCTTTGTCCCTCGTCCCAGGTCAGAGTAGATATGCACCAACAAACTCTTACTGTCCCCTGTGCACACCCAGCTTCCCATCTGAGCCCGTCAACTCCACTTTTATCACCCACCTGTCACGCCCCCTGAACATGCGCACTTCCTGCTCCGTGCACGACTGGGCGCCCACATCACTCATTCTAGGGAGGACACCAGCGGAGAGCCTGGAGGTTGTGGTTGGAAAAGGGAATTTCAGAGTTTTCAAGCCTGGAGGTGGGCAGTTCTGAAAGGGTGCCTTTATGGAAAAGCCAGGCTGTAGGAGGGGGAAGCTTCTAGAAAAAAATAAACACTAAATCCACTCTGAGACCAAGATGGGAGATGGTTTACAAAACGCTGAAGTTGGTAAGAAAAGGGCAGGAAATGAGGGCAGAGGAGGCCTGGAGGTGGATGTGGGAGGCTGCTGGGAAAGAAGGTGAGGTGATGCATAACCCAGGTAGAGATGGAGGAGCTGAAGAGGCTGAAAGGGAGTGTTAGCACCATGGCAGGTATCCAGCGCTGCCTGCCACATGACCGGGCCCAAGATGCCACCTGGAGGGTGTCCGAGAAGGGGCCTCTGCAGACCCACAGCCCTGCTGGGTCTGACCCAGGGAGCAGCATGGCAGTAAGGAAATGAGCTGACAGTAAAACAGCATGAACCTTAACCACCACCAAGAGCCAGGACTCCCCCAGGGACAAGTCAAGTCAGTCCTCACAGCAACGCCACCCCAGCACCCGTTCCTGCTTTAGCATCTGGTCTTCCCAAAGGGGAGGACCATATACTGTCGGAGCTGACGTTACCACCAGGGTCAGATCAGAAGCCAAGCTCAGGTTTAAAACTGAACCCCAACTCTGTACATCCCTGTGTCATTCCATGTCTGAGTCCAGCTCCCTCTCCTACAAATGACCAAACTGAGGCTTAGAAAGAGTCAGCAACCAGAGTCTGAATTCAAATCCTCTCAACTACCTGGCTCCCAGACGTGCTCCCTCAGCCGCCAGATGTGCCCGCCAACCCTCTCGGTTTCTTATCAGCACAAGGATGGTGGCTCTGTGGGCTTTGCTCTAGGGTACCCTGGCATCTCCCCACATGAAACACTGCATCTCATGTGTTCCCAGCGTGAACACACTGCTCTAAGTCTCCTGCAGAGCCTGAGATGTGCGCCAAGACCACTTCCTCAGGGAAGGCCGATTTCCAAGAGTGACAGCGTGTACACGTGTCACCTGGCTGTGTGCGTGGCCACCTCTGCTCAGACACACAGAGACGTAGGCCGGAAGAGGGAGCCTTGAAAGGCAAAGACTGATCCTAGGACACTGGACGCTGGGGGTGTGGAGGAGAGGGAGCAGAGGGAAGCAGGGAGAGGGCAGCTGGGTCTGGAGGGGTCTTTCGATGCAGCCTTGAGTGTGGCAGCTGGCAGGATTTGAGAAGCACGTATTAGCAGCTTAGTGACGTCTTCGAATGGGGAAGATGAACAGCATTCTAGCAATACATGATAGGGGAGGAGGATTAGAGGAGGAAGTCAGTGTTCCCTTTATTTCCTGTATAAAATGGGCATGGACAGAGGAACCAGAAGAAGAGAACAATGATACATTTTCTCTTAATGCGTGCGATGGTGCTAAGTCGCTTCAGTCGTGTTCAATTCCTTATAACCCCATGGACTGTAGCCCGCCAGGTTCCTCCGTCCATGGGATTCTCCAGGCAAGAATACTGGAGTGGGTACCCATGCCCTCCTCCAGGGAATCTTTATGACCCAGGGATCGAACTCACATCTTCTGCGTCTCCTGCGTTGCAGTGGATTCTTTACCGTTGAGCCACTGGGGTTGGCTCAAAGACCAAGGCTCCATCCTTCTGTGCTTCTTGCATACTTCCTAATGCCCGCCTGGCCACGCCCGATGCACTGCATAGCTGCTTCATCCAACAGGTTCTAGTGTGTCCCTGGAGTGTATTTGGTCTTGTCAAGATGATGAGTGGGCAACAAATTAACGCTGTAACAGATGCATGAGGGCACACATGGTCTCATGAGGGAAGGCAGAATGCCCGCCTCCCAAAGCAGAAACCCAGAGTCATCCGGTCCTCGAGTGATGCTGAATGAACGGTGCCCACGGTGAGTGCTTTAGGAGGAAGGTTCAGAGCACAGACAAGTCTCAAGGTGGTGGGTTCTTCCACTCTGGAGGTATTCAAGGCAGGATGACTGGCAGGAAGCAGGGGAAGGAGGGAAAGTCCAGTCCATTGGGCCCAAGATAACAAGGCGCCTAGAAATACCCTGCCCGGCAGGCCACAGGGGTGGGGGAGGGCACGCAGTGCACTCGTCCTGAGGCCAGTTTCAAGGAGCAGGGGATACGGCCAAATTTTCCATGAAGCTCCCCCAGGGCAGCGGCCAGGCCTTTTTCATTTTATGGTCCTGCATGTAGCATAGTGCCTGCCATGCTAGGTACTCCCACAGTCCTCCAAGAGCAACGGTTCCTCAGTATTTAGTCTGCACCACCCAGCACAGCACTGAAAGCTGTTTCTTTTGTGCTCATCCACTCTAACTAGACTGTGGGCTTCTATCCAAAACTGTCTTATTTATTGGTTTGAGTACATATTAGTTTTCCATGAACACTGTAACAAATGATTACAAACTCTGCAACTTAACACAAGTTTATTATCTTACAGTTTGAAGGCCAGAAACCTGACATGGATCTCATCGGGCTAAAACCAACGTGTTAGCTGGGCTGTGTTCCCTCCTGGAGGCCTTAAGGGAAGATCCATTCCCTCGCCTCTTGAAGCTTTGTGAAGCTGCCTGCATTCCTTGGCTTGTGAGTCCCTCCCTCCGTCTTCAAAGCTAGCAGCGTGGCCTCTTTCTGACTGTTCTTCTGTTGTCACTTCTCCCTCTCTGACCGCAGCCAGGCATGGTCTCTCGCTGTTGGGGGATTCATGTGTTTTGACTGGGCCCACCTGGATAATTCAGGCTCCTCTCTCCATCTCAAGGTCATAGCCTTAACCACATCTGCAAAGACCCTTAAGCCATGTACAGGTTCTGAGGCCTGGGGAGTGGACATCTTTGGGGGCCATTATTCACCCACCACAAACAGAAATACCTTCACGTTATTCACAGTTGAAATGACACAAAGGGCTATGGAATGCAGCTTTCCTCCCATCCCGGTCATTCACGGCCTACTTCTTCCCGTTAATATTTCCCCCATAGATTTGAACCAGCTGACATGTACACATGCACGGCCCACCTCCTGCCATATACTGGCGTGAGATGTAAACTTGATTTACCACAGAAGCCATGGGTCACATTTCCTTCAGGTTTGGACTCAGGAAGCCCTTGGGGATCACTGCTGCTCACAAGCTCTCAGACTCTTGGTGATGGGGGCAGGGCCTGGCGAGGAGGATAAAACCAGCAGCCAGCAAAGGAGGGACACAAGCTCCCTGGATGGAAAGGAGTGGCTTTGTGCATCTCCCACCTAACAAACTGCTCCTCCCGCATGGACATCCCACCAGGTTGGGCGCCAAAGGGCTTCCCCAGTGCAGAGAGCATCTTACTTCTGCTTAAGGAGGGGCTCTCAGCAGGACTGTAATCTAAGAGGACATGACATGTGGTTTGGGGTTTCCGGACTCCCAGCTGCATCCTGAGACACTATTTTCCTGCCCTTCATCCATTCCCCACAGAGATGTTGCGTTAACTCAAATGGTGCAATGTGTATTAAGTCGGTTTTGATCTAAAGATAAGCTAAATGGCAACTTCGATGAAAGTGATTAAGATTTCACAGCAGCAACCGCTGGGCTTGGAAACCGTTCCCCTTCCCCCTGCCAGCCTAGCCTGGCTCCACCTCTGCAGCAGGGCAAGCTCAGGCTGGGGCACAGGACCCAGGATGCTACCCACTGGCGGATTTCTGTCGGGCAGAGCAGGAAGGTGGCTGGAGGGGAGAGAACAGAGCGTTGAACCCCTACAAGTGAGCCTGAGGGGCCCTGACAGGCCCGAGGTTGGGGGGCTAGGGCCCCACCCTCTGCCCAGCCCCCTCCCTCACCTCTATTTGACCTCTACTTGGCCTGCCAGGTCCAGCTCAAGAGTCCCCTCTGCTAGGAAGCCCCAGGCCTGGATTTGGTAGTATGTCAGGAGATAAAAACATGCCTCAGAGAGTGTCACGTGAGGAGCTGAACTTCAGAGAAGAGCAGAAGTGACCAAAGTTAAAGACAGAAGCAATGTGTAAACAAGTGAGCAAAGTGATGTCAAGATAGAAGGTAAGTTAAAAAGCTGTGACCTCTGTGTCTGGGGGACCAGGGTCCAGGCTTTTCTCACCCTCGGCTCTCAGGGGTACCTCGGACAAACCATCAGCCAGACTTGTGTGTGCTGTGTACTAAGTCGCTTCAGTAGTGTCTAACTCTTTGTGATCCTATGGATGCAGCCTGCCAGGCTCCTCTGACCATGGGATTCTCCAGGCAGGAATACTGGAGTGGACTGTCATGCCATCCTCCAAGGGATCTTCTCGACTCAGGGATCAAACTTACATCTCTTATGTCTCCTACATTGGCAGGCAGGTTCTTTAACACTAGCACCACCTGGGAAGCCCTCAAACAGCCTTCAGTTCAGTTCAGTTCAGTTGCTCAGTCATGTCCGACTCTGCAACCCCATGAATCGCAGCATGCCAGGCCTCTCTGTCCATCACAAACAGCCTTAGACATCTGTATATGAGAGTTTTGTCATCAGCCCTGCCCACCTCACACAGCTGTTGTACATTAAGTAAAAGAAAAGATGAGAAAGTTCTCTGGAAGCCTAAAAGCAATACAGAAATAGAAACTGATATAACAATAATCCTATGCCTTTGCTGTGAATTGCTGTCTGCACAGAGCTTCCTATTCTGTACCTCCTGATCCTCAAAGCAACAACGGGATTCAGGAAAGGACAGTCATACCCAATGTACAGATGTGAAAACTGAGGTGCAGAGAGCTCAAGCCCACAATCACACAGACCACAAGGGGCATAGCTGATGGTGGCGTCCAGGTCTTCTAACTCCAAGCAGTGTTCTGTTTACTTCAGAGGCACCCAGCGTTGCCTAAAAGCACAGCCTCTGCTATTCAGAAACCCTCCTTCTCCTTTAATACTGCCACTTCTCCTAGCTTTGCTGACTGATAAATGCACTTCTCCAGGCTCTTTGTAATCAGCAGTGTTGGGGAGGTAGGCAGGCTACAGACTGGGCTCAGCTTCTGACCCTCTGCAGGGCTACGGAAGAGTCCCTGTCCCCCAGTTCCCACCAAATCTGTGTAACTTTGATGCTAAAACCACTTAATGACCTAATCTAGGTGCTTCCAGGAAATGCACTCAGGCCTTTCTCGAAGGACCAGGCCTTTGTGACAACACAGGGAGCAGGACAGAGCCAGGTGCACAGAAAGGGCACCCAACAAGATCCTAGGGGCTCCATGGACATCTTCTCAGTTCTCTCATGATAATTTCAGGTCAGCATCAGTATCAACGAGGAGCAGAATGGTTGTGTGACCTGCCCACTGACGTCACACAGCCTGGAAGTGCTCGGTCTCAAAGGCCCATGTCTGCATTTTCCATCACAGCATGACTGGGAGAGAGATGGAGATAGAGGCACAGTGCTGGGCCTCCTGTGTTCCCTGCCCCCACAAAAAGGGCTTTATCTACACTTCAAGCCACTTTCTGGGCCTTCCAAATTTTCCTTCCTTCAGTGAATTAGGTGGGAGAAAAGACAGTCAGTTGGTAGCAGAAATTAGACTCCAGTTGTCAGATACAGGCATTCTGTAAAAGCAGTGTCTAGGGATGGGACTGCCTGGGAATACATCTGTGTAATTCACACCTGTGAGCAGAACTCCAACTTTCTACAAACAGGTATGTTCGGCTGACATAATCAATCTCAACATGAACACAATTAATGACTTCGCTCATGACAGGTTCTTGCTGGAGCTTTATATGTACTATATACACTGTTCCCACTTACAGACCATCTTATATGGACAAACCTGACTTTGGAATAGGAAAATAAGGAGGCAATTAATCCTCTGGCAAAAGGACTCACCTGAGATTTCCTCAACTTCTCGTCATCCCCAAATACAACTAGTAGAGTTTCTCTTCCCACCCAGAGCATAGGTATCCATGGACTTGGAAAGATGACTTGAGAAACACAGCTATTTCCTCCTTTCCTGACTGCGAATCTAGCACCAATTTTATCCCTTCTCGCCAGTTAAGTAGGAGAGGAGAAGGCCAGTGTGCCAGGGTTAGGTCTGAAATGTAGTAGTACATTCCCCTCAATGTTCCAATAAAGGAGAGGAGATAGGGGAACCAAAGAAGTTGGATAGAGCTATTGAGAGTTCAGGCTTCCCAGGTGGCTCAGTGGATAAAGAATCCACCTGCAAAGCAGAAGACACAGGTTCCATCCCTGGGTCAGGAAGATCCCCTGGGAGGAGGGTATGGCAACCTACTCCAATATTCTTGCCTGGAGAATCCCATGGACAGAGGAGCCAGGCAGGCTATGGTCCATAGGACTGTGAAGAGCTGGACATGACTGAAGCAACTGAGCGTGGGTGCATGCATTGTGAGCCTGCCAAGCGCACTGATGCCTCCCTGTGAGATCAGCATCCAGGCCTCCTGAGCATCCAGGCCTCCTGCCTCCCACCACCC
Organism: Bubalus kerabau; assembly: GCF_029407905.1. Lineage (NCBI taxonomy): Eukaryota > Metazoa > Chordata > Mammalia > Artiodactyla > Bovidae > Bubalus > Bubalus kerabau. The sequence continues at coordinate 51,138,063 of NC_073644.1, forward strand.
AGAGAATATTCTCATTGACATTCTCTAGGGAAAGCCTCCGCGTACTTTCCCTAAACCCACTGTGTCTCCTGCTTCCTCTCTGATCACACCTGGACTTTATTATACTGCATCTCTGCCTCCACACCCATCAAAGTTAACCTGTCCTATGTCCCTTGCCACTGATTCTTGGAGAAAAGGGCTGCCGTGTCAACCTCTTCTAAGGGGACATAGAATGTGGTGGTGATGGTGGTTTAGTTGCTAAGTCATATCTGACTCTTAAGACCCCATGGACTATAGCCCGCCAGGCTCCTCTGTCCATGGGATTCTCCAGGCAAGAATATTGGAGTGTGTTGCCATTTCCTTCTCCAGAGGATCTTCCCGTCCCAGGAATCGAACACAGGTGTCCTGCATTGCAGGAAGATTTTTTACGGACTGAACTAACACGAGCCTCTTGGAGAGAGTGATGTTTTGAACAAAAGGATATAATCTCCAACAGTGAAATTCCAAGGACAGTGAGGAAGAAACAGGGTGCAGGATAAATGGGGGGAGGGAATGACAGAGAAAGCACTGAGATTCAGCCTTGAAATCATGTCACACGGACTGGCCATGAGCTACTACTACTAAAAAATCTGTTTTTCAAAAGTTAAGACTCAATTTCCAGATGTCTGCTTTGGGGAGCCAAACTACTGTTGATCGGTGTCCAGTTCATCATGGAATAAAGTCTGAACTCCTCACCCCAGCCTTTCAGACCTGCCACGGTCAGCTCCCCCTTCCTGCCCCTAGTAGGAATCCACTCGGCCTTTGGCTTCCTCTCTGCTGGCCCCAGACCTACTCTGGGCTTCCCAGGTTGTGCCTCTACACGCTGGCCCAGCTCCAGGGACCCTCTCATTTGTCAGCAAGGCACAACTCCAGGGGGGCACCACTGCCTTCCCAGGTCACACGTGTGCAGTACACAGCACAGTCCTCCAGGTCTGCCCGCCTTCACCACCTCTCTGCTGAGGACGCCTCTCTCCCCCACGGCACACTCCCTCTCCCCAACCTTCTTGGTGCCCCCATCACCTTGGGGTCACTTCAGTGCTTTGACACTGACTGTCTCATATTCCCTTGATCTGGATGGGTGGGACTGGGTCCCCGATTAGGGCATAAGTGCCCGGGGGAGGGGGGAGCGACTGGGTCCTGAGTCTGTAGAAACCACCCTCACTCCCAGGCTAGTGGGTTGAGAATTTGGCATTGGTTTTCAAAGTGTGATCCTGGGAGCAGCAACCAGCACCTGGCAACACAAATTTAATGCAAATTCTCGCCCAATCCCTCTCCCGCCCCAGCCAATGTCAGACACTCTGGAGGTGGGCCCAGCACACTTTTTAGCAAGCCCGCCAGGCAATTCGGGATGCACAGAAAGTCCGAGAACCACTCAGGAACGGGGTCCTCTGCACACGCTGCTGGGTTTGCTGAACTGATTAGCAGCGTTTTCCAACTCAGAGAGGTTCGGGCCCACTCGGGGCTGCCCATTTCATTGGTCCCTCTTGGGTACCCAACTCCCACGTTTGGTCTAAAGAATCAGAACCAGCTGGCTCAGAGAGCCTCCCCAGCAGCCTGACACACTGTCACGCCCAGGCTAAACACAAACACCAGCAGACAGGCTGCCGCCAGCTTCCTCCAAAGGGCACCCTGGTCCACAAACCCTCCCTGGTCCAGCTAACTAGGTGAGCATATTATTCATCGACCGACTAGAGTTGAACAACATCCTCATCTCCCCACCGGGTGACCCGTCCCAGCTGCGGTAAGTACTTTTCCAACCCGGAGCTCGGCATCTCCAAGACCCCCCTCGAAGTCCCCCACACCTTTCACAGCCTGCCCCCGCTAAACCCCCAACATTCCAGCTCCCAGGCAGAACTGGGGTGGAGAGGGGAGGTCAGACAGGAAATAAAGAGCCAGGTTCCCAGCCCCACTCCAGACACACAGACTCCGAATCTGTAGCAGGGGGGCCCAGTGCTGAACCGCCTTTCCTGGAAAATCTTATCATCAGACAATCTAAACACAAACCCGCCCTCCTTCCTGGACAGATGGGGAAACTCGGGCCCCGGGACAGTGACCTGGGGCCTCCCAGACCATCTGAGACCACGGAGCACTCTCGCCATCTTCTCGGCCCCCTTTCATGGCCTGGATGTCCACCCAGAGTTCCTAACACATACTTCTGAACCCTCCGCTGGCTCAGCCTTGCCTCCCCAGTTAAACTGCAAAGGTCTAGGGGTGGTGCCAGGCCACAGTCTTGAGTTCCCCCGCCCCTGCTCCCACCCCTTAGTACCGTGTTCAGAGCTGGGCACAGGAAGCATCAATAACTGGTCAAGGAACGCTGACCCACCCAGGCAGCCCGCACTCATCAGCAGCGTATGCACTAAGATGAATCCACCGGATCACCAGATTGTCACCTTGAAACACCCTAGAAGATCTGTCCCAGGAGGGCTAGAGAACATACACTCTGTGGGGAAGCACCCAGCCACTTGGAGAGCTGCCCATAGAGGAGGCCAGAGCAACGGTGGTGGGGGATACAGAGGATGAGGGTGCAGAGTCAGAGGGACAGGCTTCCCCTCCTTGTGGATTCTGCTCAGAGAAACACAGCTGGGAAACGGGACACAGCGCTCACACTTTCTCACCTCTGCCTCTCCAGAGCCTTGACGCTGTCACACAGGAAAGGTGACAATGAAACCGAGACAAAGAAGAGCTCCAAGGAGAAAACACACCCGCTTAATCTCTGGCTCACAGGGAATCCTCACAGATGCCCCCCCGAGAGCACGGGACACAGGACAGGCCTTCTCCCCCACCCCCCGCCCACGGCACGAAGGTGACTGTCTGCTGAGATCTGAGCTGCCGGGGCTCCGGGGCAGGTCTGGCACTCAAACGTTGCCCGAGCCAACCCTGCCCTGGTCCTCCCCGCCTTCCTGCCTCAGTCAGAGAGGCTGGCAGCACAGACAACCCCCAACATCTCCGTGGCCTGAGACAGCAGAAGTGTGTTTTATGCTCCCGGGACATGGGTGTCTATATTTCACCCTTTTCATTTTCATATTTGCCCGAATCCCATGACACAGAGTTTACATTGTTGTCACAGAGCACAACTGTTCTGGGCAAAGAACCAATTGCTCGGCCAGTCTGGCTAAACCAGGTCACGCTGTGGTAACAACAACCATCCACTGCAGACCAGGCTTGTCGCCGTCACGCAGAGTTCCAGGCTGTGGCAGGAGCCACGCTCTCGAATGTGGCCGACCGTCCTGTCGTGCAGGGCCTTGAGCTGGTCATTAAACATTCCAACTGGGAGGTGAAATCCAGCACACGCTGTCCACACTCTACTGGCCAGAACTCACAACCCCACCCCACAACAAGGGGGACAGAACAGACGATCCAGGGCAGAGACAGAGAGCTGATGACCACCCACCCGCAAACACACACCCACGGCCCCCCAGGGCTGGTGCCTGACATTCTTACACCCGAGCTTCATGCCTTTCCCTCCCCTGCGAGAAGCCAAGCTTTCTCCTGGTCTTTGTCATTTTCACTCCAGGAGAAAGGAAAGCTTTCCAAGCCAGTTTAGAGAGAGGAATCTATGAAGATGATTGAAATGTGATTTTCAAAGAAAATGACAGGGAACAGACATTATTACAATATATAATATCACAATCTCACAGTATATAGCAACACTCCACTCTATAACATAACACACTTTTAGCTCTAACAGGCAGTTGAAATGAAAGGTTTTCTAGTGATGGCAACATGTCGGGACGCCAGATAGGACTGCGAGAGCGAGTCAGGCAGAATGTACAAAGGAAAATTTCAAGAATGAGTTTAACAACAGTTCAAGGATACAAAAGGAGGCCAGAGAAGGCCTGCCCTGCAAGTATGGCCCCTTGAAACCCATCAAAAGCTGATGGCGTCAGTTCTGCGAGGATGCTTTGTGACTCTAACAGCCGTCCTTTTCTTTTCTCCCCCCAAGAGAGAAGGGTGGGAGAGACCTTGGAAAGGAAGCCATGGGTAGTACGAAACAGGAACAACAAAAAAAATCTGTATTGAGGTGGGGGTGGGGGAGGGGCAGAGGAAGAGACCCCTGCCCTTCTGGAGGGGCCTCATCATCGGGGGATGCAGATGCAGAAGAAGAATCCAGAAAAGCACACAGCACACTGGAGTTGCTCTCTGGCTCAGAGCTGCAGTGCTCTGGCTGCTTCCACAGGTCCAGTCATACCACCCCAGGATGCGGGTACCTGGAATTGTTCAGGATGGGGCCTTCCTGGAGGAAGCTCCCTGCTGTCTGCAGAGATCAGAACGTGGTGGAGGGTGGACAAGTCAAGATGACCCTTGAAAACTGTGAATCAATAAATCTATCCCAGGTGAGGGTAACTACTTTGCCAAGCATCGGAATACAGGAACAATACCCAAGTCATTCCTTGGGTATTCCAAAGTCACTATGGCTTGTCAAGACGCTTCCAGTTGTTCTTTGCATGTCAGTCAACTCGACTGTAATACAAACGTTTACTGAGTGCTGGCTCTGCACCAGACTCTGCAAATCTAAGAGCAAGAGCTCGAAAGAGAGAGCGCCAGGCACGAAGCCTTCTCTCCCAGAGCTCCCAGGTCTGAGGCGCACATGCTGTGCTTAATGCAGAGTGAGGAGAGGCTGAGAGCAGCAAGGCTGAGCAGCAGGGGCTCAGAGCCTGAGGTGAGGCTGAGCCCGCAGGGGGAGGGAGCAGAGGATCAGGGGAGGCTCCTTGCGGGATCTGACAGTTAAGCTGGGATTTATAAGACGAACATTTCTCCAGCATGAGGTTTGGGGTAGTGGTAGGCCAGGAAGGTTTTACGGGGATATATTACGAAATATGGAAAATCCCAGAGCCATGACACACCAGGACAGATCTGAGGAATGAATGCAAATGTGAAAGGAAGAGTTGGAAGAGATATAGGCAAGGGCCACAGCACAAGGGGCTTCCCAGGTGGTGCTAGTGGTAAAGAAGCGAAGTCGCTCAGTCGTGTCCGCTCTTTGCAACTCCATGGACTATAGCCTATGAGGTTCCTCCATCCATGGAATTTTCCAGGCAAGAGTACTGGAGTGGGTTGCCGTTTCCTTCTCCAGGGGATCTTCCTGACCCAGGGGTTGAACCCAGGTCTCCAGCATTGCAAGCAGACGATTTTACCGTTTGAGCCACCAGGGAAACTCCCCAGTGGTAAAGAACCCACCTGCCAATGCAGGAGACACAAGAGACTCAGGGAAGATCCCCTGGAGAAAGGCATGGCAACCCACTCCAGTATTCCTACCTGGAGAATCCCATGGACAGAGGAGCCTGACGGGTTACAGTCCACTGGGTTGCAGAGTCAGCCATGACTGAAGCAACTTAGCACAGCACAAAGGGCTTTGCGTTGAATTGACTCTAGAGCACAGAGGCAGCCAGGGCAGGAGGTCAGGACACCTTAAGAGGCTGGACCAATAGCCCAGGTGAGAGGAGGGCTGAACCAAGGCAGTGCTGGTGGGCACTGAGGGGAAGCTACAGGTATGAGAAATATTTCAGAAGTGGAATCCCTAAAATTAGGTGATCTTGATGCAAAGTTGAGGGTGAGGGTGAAGGGAGGATGTGAGGGAGCCAAAGGAAGGAGAATGTGTCATAAAGGGCACACATAAAGGGTCCCAAAGGGTCCACAGCTTATCTGCGGCAGAGACCTCAGGTAGACAAGGATGGAGCGGCTGGCGGCCATAGGAAATGCGTGGCCTCTGAGAGGAAAAGGGAGGTCTCGCCATGACTTACATGTTCTAGAAACCTAGTTGTATGGCAAAGGGGAACGGAAGAGGGGCTCCGAGGGGCCCAGGTGCGTTTTCTTTTTACCACAGGATGGAGGAATTGTTTTCTGCCCGAAGGGGAAGAAGCCAGTGGAGGGCGATGGGAATTTGAAGACGGGAGCTGGGAAGGGGAAGGGCTGGTAAATGGTGCCAGAAGTGGATGAAGTCTGGAATGCACACAGTGGGGTAAACCTGTGCAGGAGACCACGAATTTGGGACATCTGGTCTCCCCGTGTTAGGCAGCCCTCCTAAGGAATGATGTCCAGAGACTCACAGGAGACAGAATACAGAACACAATGGTGTTCATGCCATATTTTAATTTCTATAGAAGTCTTAGTTTCTCAAAATGTTTTCATGAATGATCTCACTCATTCGGCGAAATGACTCTGTGAGATAGGTGTGAATAGTCCCACGAGACACCAGAGGATGCTTCCTTGGACTCACAGAGTAAGAGAGTGATGGGGCTGGTGTTGGTAACCTGGCTTCCTGGCTCCAGTCTGCTGCTTTCCCTGGTGTCCCAGCAACTTCAGATTCCCAGCTCTCGATCCCACAGGGGACTCATGCTAACTCACCCGCACAGTCTTTTGCTAAATATACAATTTCAATGTACTCATTTAATTTTATCTTGAAAAAATACATCCAGAATCAGGCTTAAAACATATCAAGTTGTTGTCATTGGTTAGTCACTAAGTTATGTCTGACTCCTTGCAACCCATGGATTGTAATCCACCAGGCTCCTCTGTCCATGGGATTTCCCAGGTGGGAATACTGGAGTGGGCTGCCATTTCCTCCTCCAAAACATATCATAGCATCTAGTAAACATGATTTTCAAAAAAATCTACTAGGAATGTTGAGATTCTGATAAACCCTCTCTCCTCTCTTGTGTGCGCCCTGTGCTGCATCATGTGGAGAGTGGGTCTCAAAGCAGGGGCATGCTGGGGTTTGGGGTTAGGGTTAGCCCTTAAGAAGTACTAAGCTTAGGATGCATCTGGGATCATGGGATCAGAACCTCTTTGGGGTTGGGGGGTGGGAGGGGGTGGCAATCAGAAGCATCCAAGGGATTCAGCTGCCCAGGGAGGACTCAGAACCCTGATGTGGAGGAAAAGACAGCCCCAGAAGGCTTATGCGAGGTGCCCAAGACAGAAAGGGAGAAGCTGAAGCTAGACAGATTCAAAGAGTCTGGTCAAACACATAGGCCCATCAGACAATATGTCAGGAGGAGAGACACAGAGAGAAACTGTCTCCAGCCATGTAATTCCAGCTCTACCTGCCATGAAGCTTTTGCCCCTGATGGGCATGCTCCCATTTGCCTTTTCGAATGCTGTCCCATAAGAAAGGCAGGTTTGGATATTTCTTCCCCTTTTACAGATGAGATAACTGAGGCCTAAAGCTGTGAAATGCCTGCCTGGGGTTGTCATCTTTATGGAACAAAAACAACCCAAGTGGAGGACCAGACCCCACTTTCCAAGAGGAACCTCTGGGACAGAGAGCTGACACTGGGCCCTCCCCATTGCCAAGGTCTTCCCACATAGGGGCCCTTCTCATATTCCTAAGGGGGACCCTTGCCAGTGAGCTCACCTCTTCCCGGAGTCACAGGGTATTCCTTGATGGGCACCCAACTCTCTCTAACAATCCTGCAACACACACTGTTTTATGCCCCCAAATGGAAGTCTTGTCACCTGCATCACCGAGTTCCCTTACATCTCTAACTAAAATAAGAAGCTTGGGTAAGTTCTCAAGTAACTCTGCCCACCACCCCAAATGGCTCTAAGAAAGGTACAGACAGCCCCCTGCCTCCTGCTCCAAATCAGAGCCCTTTCTCATCTCTCATGAGACATGGAGCTCTGACAACCCCCAAGAATTCACAATGGCGTCACTTCACACAGCATCTGGAAGGATGCAGCGCCTACCCCCATGACCTACTGCCTGGTTGGGAAGCTATAATGTGCACACAGGAAACAGGAGAACCAAGAGTTCAACTGGTTGAAACTGACCTTGGGTGTGTTCCAGCTCTTGGGCAAGTCATCCAATGTCTTTTTAACCTCAGTCTACTCTGGTGGCTCAGGGGTAAAGAATCCACCTGCAGTGCAAGAGTTTCAATCCTTGGGTCAGGAAGATTCCCTGGAGAAGGAAATGGCAACCCAGGCCAGTATTCTTGCCCGGAAAATCCCAAGGACAGAGGAGCCTGGCAGGCTACAGTCCATGGGGTTGCAAAGAGTCGGACATGACTGAGTGACTAAACAACAATAACTCATCAAAATAATGGAGACATAAAACTAATACTACCTTAGAGGGCAGAGTGGGGTCAAATGAATTAATCCATAACAGTGCCCAGAAGGTGCACTACATAAAAGATATTTGGGCTCCAAAATGCTGCTTGTTATTGCTATTTGTTTTTCGTGTTTACTAGATGCTCATAGGAGGGAAGGACCATGCAGCCTAGAGTAGTCAGGAGACAATTTCCACCTGAGGCTGGGCTTTTAAACATCAATACAGTTGACAAGGGAGAGCACCATGCAAGAGGAGGACAGAAAATGAGATGCTCAGAGGTGGAATGGGGGCGTTCACTGGCTGTCAGGGAGCCATGAAGTGTGAGGCCTAGGCCCGACCCCCTAGAATTCCTGCCACTGCTGCAAGACAGACCACATTATTAAAGAAAATACCCCACAGGAACCGAAACCAAACAACTGCAGGCAACAGGAGTTCAGGAAACCTTTGGCTCTATCTCCAAGGCAATTGAAAAGAGCTCAAAACAGATTAAAATATGAGATGAATTTTGAAGCCCAGGAATGAGAGAAAATGAATCCTGTGACTGAGGAGCCAATGTGATTATTTCATTATTTGGTTAGAAAGTTAAAATGTGCAGGAAATGTCAGATGCTTTCTCAAGATGGAGGGAGGTTAGGAAGAGTGTGGCGTGGGGGGGGGGGGGTGGGTATTCTTTTTAATACTAAAAAATAGCTTTACCTTGACTTGGCTGAAATCAGAATAACCCCCTTGGGAGGGCAACTGGCCCTTCTGCCAGTCTGTGTAAGGTTGTTTTAAGACACACATCCTGCCTTTTAAAAGAACTCTCCCATCCAATAAAATGAATCAAGCCCCACGAGCCCCCAGGTGAAGAGCACCTCACCCCACCCTTCAAGGCACTGATGATGGCTTAGCCCCCAACCGGAGCTGGTAGAAAGCCCAGGCACCAGCAGCTTCTCCCTGCAGTCTCTCTCCGGCTTTCCTGCCCAGATTGATACCTCTCTTCCCTGGACAATCCCCACCCTTAGGTCTGTTTACTGTCTAGGCCACCCTGTGTCCCTATGCCCCCATCTCCATGTCCATCATTCATTCAGTTATTCACTAAAAGTTTCTTAGGTAGCAACTTGCAGGCTGTGCTGGATGCTGAGGACACAGTGGCATGGGAGGCCTGGTCCCTTCCTGCAGAGAGTCACCCATCTATTAAAGAAGATAGCTGGGCAGTGGGCAGCAGAGAAGGCTGGGGAAGCCAGAGACGGGCCGGTTAATCCTGCCTGCAGGGCAAAGTGAAGTTGCTCAGTCATGTCCGACTCTTTGCGACCCCATGGACTGTAGCCTATCAGGCTCCTCCGTCCATGGGATTTTCCAGGCAAGAGTGCTGGAGTGGATTGCCATTTCCTTCTCCAGGGGGTCTTCCCGACCCAGGTATCGAACCCGGGTCTCCTGCATTGCAGGCAGACGCTTTACCGTCTGAGCCACCAGGGAAGCCTCAGGCAAATCCTCAAAGGAGGCACCATCTGGGCCTGACCTTTGAGTTGGCTTTGATTATGCAGAGAAGAGTAAAGGGAGTTCCAGTTGGGGGAACAGAAGAAAGCCAAGGCCCATGGCCAGGAACTGTGACCCAACCCAAGAGAGAGTGAAGAGGCAAGTTTGGCTTGTGTGAACAGGCCACATGAGAGGCGAGAGGGAAAGCTAAGGAAGTACACTGAGGCTTGATGGATGGGGGCTTTTGTATTTTGATATTTTAACATAAGGACTTCCCTGGTGGCTCAGATGGTAAAACGTCTCCCTACAATGTGGGAGACCCAGGTTCAATCCCTGGGTCAGGAAGATCTCCTGGAGAAGGAAATGGCAACCCACTCCAGTATTCTTGCCTGGAAAATCCCATGGATGGAGGAGCCTGGTGGGCTACAGTCCATGGGGTTGCAAAGAGTCGGACATGACTGAGCGACTTCACTTTTCTTTCAACACATTAAATGGTTTGAATTCAAAAGGTATAAAAGGATATACAGTGAAAAATCACTTTCCCATCCCTGCCCCCAGCTATCCTATTCCCCATCTCAAAGGCAACCAATGTTAGCAGTTTCTTATGTACCCTTACAGAGATATTTTATGCATATACTAGAAAATAGATACCTCTTTTGCCCTTCCTGCACAAATAGTAGCATTTTATATATATATATGAAATACCTTTCTACCTTTTCCATTTAATTTTATATATTGTAAACCAGTAGTTTTCAAAATGGAGTGTGTATCATAATTACCCACTGGCTTGCTAAAACACAGACTGTGGAGCCTCACTCCAGGGTCTCGTGTTCAGTGGGTCCAGGGAGGGGCCTGAGGTCATACGTTCCCATCAAGCTCCCAGGTGACACTGCTCGTCAAAGAACCGTACTCTAAGAATCACTGGTGTAGATCACGCGACCTGAATGTATGAAGAGCTGCCTCCTTCATCTTGTGGCTGAGTAGTATTCCATTGATTGGATGTACAGTGATGTACTCACCCAGCCCCTCCCATTTGGACTGTTTCCAATCTTTTGTTATTTCCAACAATTCTACAGTGATTACATTTGTGCGTTCATTCCTGCATTCATGTGGGGTAGAGATCTGGGATACAGTCTGGGTCAAAGGCTTTGCACACTGACCATTTTGACAGATAACTGCCAGAAACTTGGAGAGAAACTTAAATGCTGATATAAGAAAATCTGAATTTTAACAAATGCAGACATTTAAGCAGAAGACTAGTAAGGTCATGGATATGCTTTAGGAAGACTAAACTGCCTCCATAGTGTGGAATGGAGTAGAAAACTATCCATGTGGAGGACAGATCCCAAGGGCATCCCAGGAGACCTGCCTGCATATGATCATACCTTTGAGTGTGGGTGGGACCCATGACTGACTTCTAACCAGTGCAATCTGGCAAAGATGATGAGGTGTCACTTTGGTGATCACAATACATTATTTTGCCCCATTTTGATAGTAGCTGGACACTAGAGACACTCTTTCTCCCTTTCTAGCTTTGTGAAGGAAGCATCCATGAATTCCACAAGTACAACAACCACATGAAAAAGGAAATGGATTCTTCCCCAGCTGAGTCTCCTGATTAGAACCCAGTCCTGGGGGACACCTTGATTGCAGTTTCATGAGAGCCCTTAAGGCCAGGACTTAGCTCAGATGTGCCAGGACTTATGGTTCACAGAAATAATAAGCCTATGAGATAATAAATGTGTGTTGTTTCAAGCAACTAACTCTGCACTGATTTGTTTGGTAGCAAAAGATAACTAAAACAAACATTTTGGCAGGTTCTCAAAATACAGGCCAAAACGGTGAAGGCCTGAAGTGAACAGATGTCAAGGGCAGAAGAGGGGAATAGGGATGAGGGGTGGATGTGGCAGATATTTAAGAAGGGAGCAGGAATAGTGATTCACAAGAGGAGCAAACCGAGATGAACTCCTACCATCATGGGGCAAGATGGTTGGAAAATGTCCCCGAAACAGGCTCAGCCCGTTTTCATGAGGTCAAATCACAGAGCAATCCGAGGTGGGGAGAATCCAACGTGCTTGTTCCTTAACCCTCTTCAGAAGTGTTTCTTTCCTTGCAGAGAGCTCCAAGAGGACCTCAGCACAGCCACCCCAGACCACCAGCCATCATCGGTAATTTGCTGACAAAGCAGATAAGCACCTACACGTAGAAGACCCACAGGAAATCAAGGTGGCATTTCAAACCCCTGGGGACATGATAGACATTATTTTCAAATAATTGTGTTGAGACAATTCAGGAATGATTGGGGGTGGGGGGGAATGGATCCCATATATCAAGGACATAAACAAAAGATGAAACTATGAAAAAAGTTAGAAGAAAAGTATGGAAGAGTATCTGTAATAATCTTGAACTAGGAAGAACTTCAAAAACATGACCCAAATCCAAATGCCACTTTTAAAAATGCTAAAAATAAAATGCTATACCTGAGTTCAAATTTTTTTAAATATCTAATACCACAAAATACAATAAAATCAAAAGAAAATGCAAAAAATAAGAACAAAACATTGGCAACATAGCTGACAGGCACAGGGCTAATTTCCTTGCTACATAAATAATGTGCATGTGTACATGCACGTCTCTTAAGAAGCAACCCAGTAGAGAAATGTACAATAAAGAAGACATTAAATTGTCTGTCCACAAAGCAGGGAACACGAATGCATTTAACACATCTGAAATGATGCACATCCTCACACGTAGCAGGAAATACGAATTAAAACTACAGTGCAATGCAGTTGTTCATATATTAGGTTGGCAAATACGCTTAAATATACACAGTGCTACAGAGCCAGAGTGTATATATAACCGCTCTCATTCATGGTTAATGGAGTTTAAATTGTTGTCACTACCAAGTGTGGAAAGAGAAACACACAGACTGTCTTGAAAAGGACGCACAAGCACTGGTAACAGCGGCAGTCTGCGGCAGAAGACCCAGGTGGCCACTCCGAGACACAGGAAGTGAAAGGGGAATCTTCACGCATCCATTTTGTACTGTTTAAAACTTTCTCAAACATATAATACCACATTCTCAATAATTCTAAAAAGTAATAAAGTGAAGGAAGTAGAGAGGACTTCCATTTCTGGGAAGACAGAATAAACACATTTTACCCTATATATACATCCCCCTAAGTACAACTAAAAACCCTGAATTTTATACATAAAACAAACGCACCATGAAACTGAAAGGTAAAGAAGAGCAACTGGCTGGCGACCTGGGAGCCTGGGCTCCTCAGGAAGACAAGACAGTAAGCTTGCTGGATGGTGGGTTTTCTTTTGGCCTCACGTAGCCCAGATTTGGAGCTGAAGATGCCGGCAACTTGGAAATATCAATGGGCATAGACAAAAAAAATTCCCGCAAAAGCGTGCTCTTTCTAGCCAAAAGACTAGGAAAGGGGCAGCTTAGAAAGACAAACTGGTATATAGCAATTGCTTTAATCTGGCCAAACACTGCAGAAAAATCTGTGGTCCCACCCCCATCCATGCTTCTGGACTCCCACTCCGACCCAGCAGTAATGACACACCCCAACCCCTCCTTGCTGGAGTAGTGTCAGAGGAGGTTTACTGGAAAGTCAAGACTTTTTACTACTGCTCAGCATAAAAGCCCACTCTCAACCCCTGTGGTGTCAGTGGAGGTCACAAGGGGACCAGTAACTAGGCATTCCAACCCCTCCAATCCAGAAAGGAATTTGTTGAGGTCAAGTGGACTTCAACTTCCACCTGGCAGTAATAAGGCAGTGCTCCCAAACTCCCCTCTGGAGCATGTTTTAAATAAAAAATAGCCAAAGTGAAAGGCTTAAATAGGATTTAAGGTCTCAAAATATATTACCCAAAATGTCCATGTTTCAATTTTTAAAATCACTTATCACAAAGAACCAGGAAAATCTTAAACTATGCCAACTCCAAAATGACAGACATGTCAGAATTATCTGGCAAAGATATTAAAGCAGCCATTATAAAAAATGTTCCAGAGACTTCCCTGGGAGTCAGTGGTTAAGACTCCAAGCTTCCAATGCAGGGGCCACAGGTTTGATCCCTGGTTAGGGAACTAAGATCCCACATACCACGTGGCATGGCAAAAGAAAAAGTTTCAACAAGCAACTATGAACATGTTTGAAACCAATGCAAAAACCTAACAAGGAAATATAAGATATAAAGAAGAACCAAAGAAAACTTTAGAACTGAAAAATACATTAACTGAAATGCCAAATTCAATTAATGAGTTCAATAGCAGAATGGAGAGAACAGAGGAAAGAATCAATGAACTGCAATATAGAGCAATAAAAATTACCCAAACTGAAAAAACAGAAAACAGACTGAAAAAGCAAACAAACAAAGCCTCAGGCATCTATAGTAAAACAACAAAAAGTCTAACATTCTTATAACTGAAGTCCAAAGGAGAAAAAGGGTGGGCTGAAAACGTGCCCAATAATAAAAATCCCTCAAATTTGGAGAAAGACACAGATTCAAGAAGATGAAAGAATTTTTAAATGAAATAAACTGAAATAAATCCACATCATGACACATCACAGTCAAACTTCTGAAAACAAAGACACAGAAAAAAATCTTGAAAACAGCACTAGAGAAATTACACCTACCAATATGGGGAAACAATTAGAATGATAGCAGATTTCTCGCCAGAAACCATGGAGACCCAAATAAGCAGAACAACATTTTTCAAGTGTGAAAAGAACTATCAACCCAGAATTCTATATCCAGTGAAAATATCCTTTAGGGATGAAGGGGAAATAAATTTATTCTGAGATGAAAGAAAATTAAGATAATTTGTTGCTAACGGACCTATCTCCTAAAAGAGTGGCTAAAGGAAGTTCTTTAGAAAAAAAAAGAAAAAAGAAATGATTGAAGAAATCTTTGAATATCAGAAAGAAGAACATACTTAAGTAAAAGTGTAGGTAAATACAAAACTGATTTATTCCTCCTCTTAAACTTCTAATTGATATTTGATAGTTGAAGCAAAAATTATAACACTAATGTAGTTTTAAATATATGTAGAGGAAATATTTCAGACTATCACCTTATAATCAGGAGAAGGTTAAAAAGACATACAGGAAGGTAAAGTTTCTATAATTTGCTCAAATTGGTAAAATGATGACACCAGAATGATGTATTGTCATGTCCACATAATGTACATATCACTAAAAAGACTAAGCAAACAATATAAACTGAAAAATATTATAGGTAAGTCAAAGTGGAATATTTAAAAATGCTTAGGTAACACATGAAAAAGCAGGGAAAAAGAAAATAAACATGAAAGCAAGAACAAACAAAAAATATAAAATTGCATAAAACATCACTAATTACATTAAAAGTGAATAATCTAAAGATACCAGTTTAAAAACATGAATCACTATTCTGTCAATAAGACATTCACTTGGAGTAAAATGATATAGGCAGGTTGAAAATAAAAGGATGCAAATGCATATATCATATAGACATTAATCAAAAGAAAAAAAATGGTTATATAAATAGGAGATAAATTAGACTTCAGGGGGAAACATTACCAGAGACAAAGAGGAATATTTTTTAACTTTATTTTTATTATTGACACTATTACAGATAGAATGATCACAATCATATTAACAAAAATATGGAACACTTCATAAATTTGTGTGTCATCCTTGTTCAGGGGCATGCTTATCTTCTCTGTATTGTTCCAATTTTAGCATATGTGCTGCTGAAGTGAGTACAGAGAGGAATATAATATAATGATAAAAGGTTAATCCACCAAGAAGTCATAGCAATCCTAAATTCACATGCATCAAATAGAGATACAAAATATGTGAAGCAAAACCTGATAGAGCTGAAAAGAATAAAAACATAAATCCACACTTACATTTTCAGATTTCAACATTCCTCTCTCAAAAATGAATAAAACTAGGCAATCAGCAAGGATATGGAAAAACTAAAAAAAAAAAGAAAAAGAAAAACTCAAAAACACCATCAGCCAACAAAATCTAATCAACATTTCCAGAATACTCCACCCAGTAATAGCAAAATGTACATTTTTCTCAAGTGCTCAAAGAACATACGCCAAGATAGACTATATCCTAGGCCATAAAACAAATCTAAATAAGTTCAAAAGAGCTGAATTTTCATACAGAATTCATTTTCTATTTCATATAGAGTGTGTTCTCTGACCTCAGGGGAATCAAACTAGAAATCATAACAGCAAGATAACAGGAAAACCTCTAAACACTTGGAAACAAATCAGTGTACTTCTAAATAATCTGTGAGTCAAAGAGGAATCCATATGTCCTTGAAATGGGTGAATTGTTAAGCTAATCATGGTTCATCCATACCACGGATCACTACTCAGTAATAAAAAGGAACAAACTACTGGTAAATGTACCAACCTGGATGAATCTCCAGGGAATTACACAGTAAAAAAAGTCTGTCTCAGAAAGTTGCACTTTTACTATATTATTACATTTACATAACATTCTTGAAATGATAAAATTATGGAAATGAAGAACAGATTATTAGTTTTCAGAGGTTAAGTAAAGAATCAGAGCAGAGAAGGGAAGTGGACATGGCTATGAAATGGGGACAGGAGAGACCCATGTGGTGATGAAAATATTCTGCTTCTTAATTGTATCAATATCCTAATTGTGATTCTGTATTATATTTTATAAGATATTGCCAATGGAGAAAACTAGGTTAAGGATACAAGGGATTCCTCTGTATTATTTTTTATAACTGCATGCGAATCTCTAATTATCTCAAAATAAAAAGCTTAATTACAAAAGAGTAGAGAATCCCTCCCAGAAGATGTGTTATCAAAGCAAGAATGCCAGTATACACATTCTCCTTTTCTCGCTCTTTCTCCCCCTCTCTCAGACAAACACACACAGACACCCCACCTATCAAGTGCCTTCAGCTATCACCATCTACATTTGCACTGACTTTCTGCCTCTCTTTGGACCAGCCTCATCCAGTCCTTTGTGAGTTCAGAGAAAATACCTCTGAGGCCTTTCCTTTGGCTCCTGAAGCTCTTCCCCAGCTTGGCCTAGGAGCAAGCACTGAATGTATAAAAGGAACTGAGAACTCACTAAGGAGATAAGGGCTGGCAGGTAGCCAAGCTGCATTTTAGGAAGGCCATGCCCCTGAAATTAAACATAAAAGAGGATATATGTATGGTACATGGTTCTGTGCACACCACAGGCTTTTCTGGAGAGATGGTCTGTGGCTCTTACCCACTTCTCAAAGACATTCATTTCCCAAAGAGGCAAGAGAAGGCAGAGGCCTACACTTGAGACCCACACCACCATTTTCTGCAGCCTCAGGAACAACTAGTGAGCTCTGCCAAGCCCAGACCACCTTCTGGAATCTCCCAAGAAGCCTCCTGGTATTCCTCCTCAGCCCTTAGGATGTTCAGCTTCCATCCTGTAGAGCTGGAAATGTCAGAGCTTGAAAATCTTTCATTTAAAATTTCCATGCCCACCCACCAGAAGAAGAAACTGAAGCCCAGAAATACAGGATGACTTTGCAAGATCATCCAGAAAGTTAGCTGCCTAGTTCAAACCAGAACTCAGGTCTCCTCCTTGCTACCAGCTTTGGGACATCTGTTCCTTAGGTTGGCATGAGAGCCGGACCTCAGACAGGGCAACCAGGAGAGCAAAGGCAGGGCAGAAGGCCTGCTGCCACCATGGTATCACCAGTGAAAGGCGGCAGTGGGGACACACCCAGGCACTGGGTTAAAACAAGCACAGATATGCAGATGTTAATGAGCAAATGCTTCCTCTGGACTACCCAGCAGTCCTTCCAAAGTGGTAGTGAGCATTATACCTCAGAGGTACAAACAGGTGGCAATGAAGCTCAGGAACACTAGAGAAATGCCATCACCTTGGAAAACAGGCCATTCAAGGCCACTCTTTCCCAGGGATGTTTCCATCCAATCCCTTCTTTCTCCAAGCCCCTTCACTCCCACCCGTGGCTCCATTCACCACATGCTCACTCACCCCGCAAATAATAAGTAAGGGGTTCCAGAGATTTGTGAATGAGGGGTTAGGAGGCAGGAGGCCCTGAACTCTAAAGATGCAAATAACATCTCCAGCCCAGTCAGGCCCAATGCGAGTCCTGTAGCCCTATGTGTGCCTAACCCTTGCACCCATCAACAGGCCCATTGCTGACCTCCCATCACCCTCGAGCCGTCTGTCTCCCTCATGGCTGTCTCCACTCATTTTTCTTCCCACCTGAAGGCTCAGCTGACTACAGTCTGCAGAGAATTGGGAGCAGGGAGAGCCTTGTCACCAGACAATTGGAAGAGCCTCCTGCCCTGTCTCCAAGCTTGCAGCCCTTTAATCTGTAGCCACAGTGAACATCCCAAATCACACCTCAGACCATAGCACTCTCCTGGCATGCCTGTGCCTCCCAGCATTTCCCAGACTCCTTTGCAGTTAGGCTGGAGCCATGTGCCTGGTTCTAGCCAAATTGAACAGGGTAAGAGTGAAACTCCACATGTCACTTCCAGGTTGGGGGTGCTAGGAGTCAGCATGCTTTCTCCACCCTTCTCTTTTCTCCCACTGTCACTCTGAAGGTCTCAGCAGACATCACTGGAGTAGAATCATTGAGCTATTAACATGTTAGGGGTTGCTTATTGGACAGTTAGCATTGACTGACTAATAAACTTTCCAGTGGGGAGCCATTGCCCTCAGGATATAAGTCCAAACCCTTTAGTGTAGCCATGCTCAATGCCTTTTATGGCCTGGCCCAGACCCCATATCTGGACTGACTCTTGGCCCTCCCCTAAACACACTCTTACAGTAACTGTGATTCAACCATATTTGTAGGTTCTGGAAGAGCTATGCCTCTTCTCCCTCAGGATGTCCCCTCTATCTAGAACACCCTTATCTCTCTCCACTCCCACCCCTCCATCTGCTTAGCAAACTCCTACTCACTCTTCAACTCCCAGCTCAAGCAGCCCCCAACTCCAGCTTTCCATGGAAGAGCTGGGGGCAGCTTCTTCCTCACTGGAGGCACCCCCTCTCCAGCTCCCAGAGAGTCCCTTGCTCATCCTGTATCTCAGCTTTTGTGTTTGACTTTGGGCGCTGCCCACTGAGCTGTGAACTCCACAAAGACAAGGGGAGTGTTCTCCCCATCTTTGTTTTCCTAGAGCCTTCCTCAACATCCATTCCTTCAGAAGATGGTTAATGAGCACACAAATAGAGCCTACATGCAATTCCTGGGGAAGATCACCTCTGCTTGAGAGAGAGATTCAAACAAGTTGTAGGAGCTCTTCACGAAAAGAAGAGGCTTGGAGTGAGGAATAAAACGACCCATAATTACCCTGGGCTCTAGAAAGAGCTCTAACAGGCCAGCTCTGGCTGGCTCTGTCCCCCATTGCCTCAATGTCCCTGGCCAAGGGAGTCCCCTCTCTGTCATCTCGGGTCTCTCGCAGCACCAGGTTACGTGGTTCTGAGCATGGCAAAGCCATTTCAGCCATCCTACCTGCTCTTCCTGTAGTCCCTCTCTTTCCCAGAGGCCTCCACTCAGAGCACCCCATCCATTTCCCCTGACCACTTACCCATTTAACTAGAACCTAGTAAGTCATCCACCAGCAAGGTATGAAGTATTACACTTCCTCGGGCATTCTACTTTAATATGAGACCACGGGACACTCAATGGAGCAGTGCTCACCAAGGAATTTCAGGCAGTGGAACAGACATCCAGCCAGTGGTGAGGAATGCTCTGGAGACATGCCTTTCCTGACCCTCCACTAATCCACCCATCACGACGCCCAGGCGAGAGTTGAGTGCTGGCCTGAAAGAGAGTTAATGTCGGTGGAATATCCTGAGGGCGGGACCCGAGCTCCTCACTCCTCATTCCGCAGTCTCTTTTATCTGGTATTTCTGGGCAAGACAATGAGCAGACAGACTGGAAAGTTACAGGCAGGCCAGCTTTGCCGATCCCTGCCAAAAATGCAGCGAAGGAAGCTGGAGGAAGACTCGAGCCTCTTTAATTTCCTCTTCTGTTTGGCTTCGCCTGTGCTCCCCCTCCCACACCACTTGGAGTCTTCTCTGCCCTGGCTCTAACTCAGGAGCAGCCTAGCTTCCCATCCCAGATGTGGGAAACCCCTCCCTCACCCCAGACCCTTTGACTGGTGTGCTGGTCACACTGGTAAGGCTCTGGCCTCCCTTGAACAGCAACGGCACTTAAAAGCAGGAGCTCAACTAGGAAGTCAAATTTCCAGGCCAAGCTGGAAACACGGTGGGCAAGAAAGGCTGGGGGTAGGGGGATGGTCTCTCATTCTGTTGCTCCAGACTAGAATCAGGACCCAGCCAGAAACGAAGCTGGGAAGGGACTAAGTAGGAAGCACTCTCAAGAGAGGAGCGTCCTCAGAATGCCAACGGGACCACTTAGAGTGCCCCACCCCTACCCAGCAGGATCTCCACCATCTACATGTGAGCACATGTACCCACACAACAAGCGTAAATGCAGAAGAAGACAAACAAACAAAAAGATCAGGATTGAAATCTGTCTCTATCCTCTACTGACTTCTTCCTCTGCAAACTGGGAACAGTTTTCAGGATTGCAATGAGCACAACACTCCTGCTATGCGACTTGCACAGAGAGAGCCCTCCATAAATGTGAATTCTTCCCCAGATCCTGGCAACTAATTGCCATTTGAAAATGACAGCTGTGCCATCAACTGGCTTAGTGACCCCAGGCAAGTCCCTCACCATCTGGGGCTTTCTTAAGCTTTCCTAACCTTGAAGAGCAGGCTTTCTCCAACTGAAGTGTGCATCAGAATCACCTGGAGGGCAGGTAAACACAGATGACTGAGGCCCAACCCCAGAGTTCCTGATTCTGCATTTCTGGGCTGGGACTGGACGCTTTGCATTTCTAACAAGTTCCCCAGTGATGTTGATGTTGCTGGTCTGGGAAGCACACTTTGAGAAGCTCTGAAGCTGAAGCAGTCTAAAATGTCTAGTTCTAGCAGTTTAAAGAGTACATTAAACTAATCCACATTAGGTGATGGCTACTGGTTCAATGTGTTCTTAAGGCTCCTTGTACTTTAAATAGGATAATGTCTTGACTCAAAGAAATCATCTTTTATTGCCCTACTTCTAAGCTGGGTATCAAAAGAGTCCTCGAGTCTATGACTAGGACAATGATGTGGAGAGAATCGTTGTGGAGAGGCTTCCAGGCCTCTCTAGTCTCACTATGCAGGTGTGACGGAAAAGGCATTTCATTTGCTAAACTCTGATGTCCCAAGTGACTCAGCTGCACTTGGCTAATTACCATTTAGGGGCATGACATCTGAGGCCGAAGAAAGGCCCCTGGTTGCCTCAAATCAGCCCAAGGCCAGGCACCATTGCTAGAAGCAGGGCTGTCAGTCAGCTGTGACATTCTGGGTGCCCCCCACCAACCTCTGTCACAGTCGGGGAGAGCAGCCCCTGCCTGGGGAGGCCGGCAGAGCCCAGAGCCTGCAGCCCCAGAGGCTGCCACTCTGTACCCCTGCCATGTGGGCTGTAGAACCCTCTCAGCTTCATTCCCTGCCTTTGTGTCACTCTAAGACCTGTCCAGCAAGGGGGCCGGGCTCTGTACATGTTGCTGTCATTCTGCTAATGCTCTGGGCCTGCCTCAGGGAAGAGAACTGCCCTGCATGTCAATTACAGGATAATGACACCTCCTCCGTGACTGCGCACTAGTCCCCACCCAGCACGGCCCTGCCTTTGGTGCACAGGAACACTGAAAAGGGAAGAGATCGTTAGGGCGCAGCACCTCCCAGCCCCACTGTGTTCTCAATATTTCTATTCGCAAACTCAGGCACGTGGACAAAGTCTTCAGGAAAAAGGTCAGGGCTGAGAAAAAGAAAGAATGAATCCAAGGCCTGAAAGAGGGCTGAGATAAGCCCTCAGACACCCAGCCTGGGCTTCCACTCCAGCCCTGCATGCAGATCACAGGAGATGGGGAGGGGGGTGCCTCCAGCCAAGCCCACCCCCAGAGCATCACCCCACCAATCACCTGGTTTTGCTTTTGTTCATGCACCACTCATTGCTGTCTGAGTAGTGGATCGGTGATGGAGCTCTAAAGACAAACAAGAGGTGCCCCCTCCCACTCCCTCCAAAGCTCCTGGCCCAAGAGGGCAAAGCAGATATACACATTATCGTCAGAAAATGCAGTGAGAGCAATGAAGGCAAAGTCTATGAGAGCTCAGGAGAAGAGACGGCCAAGTTTTCTTGGGGGTGGGGGTGGAAGGAAGAACAGAATAAAGCAGGGCACAGAGGGTGACATCTGAACTCACCCGAAAGGATGACTAGGAGAAACCATGTCTGGACAGGGATAATATTAAAATCTGTAACAAATGCTAAGGCCTAATCCTGGCCAAATGAGAGCAGATGCTGGGCTTGAATGTCAGCCTTACCAGGTAAATATGGCAAGTTAGACATATGCATCTATTATTTCTGCTTCCTCCCCAAACCCTACTGGAATGATCTTCTTCTTTTTTTAAGTTAGTATAAACAGACAAAGATGGGAAGAACCAAAGAGGAGAGAAAAGTAACAGAATTGGGTTTGCTTTTTTAGATGTTAAACATATTTTGTATAATGTTTATTAAACATATTTTGTAAAATATAAGATGTTAAACATATTTATATTAGAATACAGTTGATTAGGCTTCCCAGGTGGCTCACATGGTAAAGAATCTGCCTGTAATGTGGGAGACCTGGGCTCGATCCCTGGGTGGGGAAGATCCCCTGGAGAAGGGCATGGCAACCCACTCCAGTATTCTTGCTTGGAGAATCCCACAGACAGAAGAGCCTGAAGGGCTACAGTCCATGGGGTCACAAAGAGTCAGATGGACATGACTGAGCAACTAATACACACATGGTTGATTAGCAATGCTGTGATAGTTTCAGGTGTGCAGCAAAGTGATTCGGTTATACATACACATGTATCTATTCTTTTCAAGTTCTTTTCCATTTAGGTTGCTACATAATATTGAATAGAGTTACATGTGCTATACAGTAGGTTCTTGGTGATTATCCATTTTAAACATATCAGTGTGTACATATCAATCCAAACTCCTTAACTATCCCATCCCCCTACACTTCCTCCGTGGTAACCATAAGTTCGTTCTCTAATTCTGTAAGTCTGTTTCTGTAACAGAATTTTGGAAGCTGGAAATCAGATGAACAAGTGGTGAATGTCCTGGGAATCCCTAGAATCTGAGTTCTAAGTCAGCTGTTGGGGAAGCTGAGTACCAATCCAATCTAAACAGCAAAAACCCATTAACAGTTCAGAAACTAGTGGTACCAATCCTCTTGAAAACAGGAGAAGACTTCCCTAGCAGTTCAGTAGTTAAGACTCCACACTTCCACTGCTGGGGGCATGGATTCAGTCCCTAGCTGGGGGGCAGAAAAGGAAGGAGGAGCGAAGGGGTGAGGGATAAAACAAAGAAGGTTCGTTGGCAACCTGTTTGGGGAACAGTTAGAGTCCAGATTCTTTGCCTGACTAGCAGTGGCCCTTTGCCCAGCCCAGCAGAAAATGGAGGTCTATTCTTTGAAATAAACAGAGGCTTTCTTGCCTGGAAGACGCCCAGCAGAATCGAAGACATATACCTGCTTTGCTGAAAACAGAGGGATTAAAGAACATTCACATGCATTCTGGTTACTGATACCCCTTCTCCCCTGGGAACTCAGAGCACCAACCCTCAGGATTCTACTCTCTAGGCGAAAGGCAAGATGAGCCTTCTGAGGACCCCAACTTGACTACAAAAAAAAAAAAAGACGTCTTGATTTAAGAAAGACTTCATCTCATACGACTCAATATAAAAAAAAATAAAAATAAACACTATGATTAAGAAATGGGCAGAGGACCTGAAGAGACATTTCTCCAAGGAAGACACACAGATGGCCAAAAGACACATGAAAAGATGCTCAACATCACTAATCATCAGGGACATGCAGATGAAAACCACACTGAGATATCACCTCACACCTGTCAGAATGGCTATCATCAGAACGACAATAAAAAACAAGAGCTGCCAAGGTTGTGGAGAAAAGAGAACCCTTGTGTACTGTTGGTGGGAATATCAACTGCTACAGCCACTATGCAAAATAGTATGGAGGTTCATCAAAAAATTAAAAATAGAACTACAATATGATCTAGCAATTCCACTTCTGAAAACATTAACTCAAAAAGATACATGTACCCCAATGTTCACTGCAGCATTATTCACAATAGCCAAGATATAGGGGAACCTGAGAGTTCATCTATAGATGAGTGGGTAAAGCAGATATGATATATATATATATGATCATTGATATATGACCCATATATCAATACAATGGAATATTACCCATAGAATAGAATGGAATGTTCCCATTTGTGACAACATGAATGGTCCTAGAGGGTCTCATGCTAAGTGAAATAAGTTAGACAGAGAAAGGCAAATACCATATGATCTTACTTATATGTGGAACTTAAAAGAGAAACAGGCTCATAGATACAGAGAACAAACTGGTGGTCACCAGAAGGCAGGCGGATGAGGGTTGGGTGAAACAGGTGAAGATGATTAAGGTGTACAAACTTCCAGTTATAAAATAAATAAGTCACAGGAACGTAGTGTACTGAATAGGGAATATAGTCAAAAATATTGCAATAAGCTTGCATGGTGACAATGGTTACTAGACTTAGCATGGTAATTGATTCATAATGTATACAAATGTTGAATCACTCTGTTGGATATCTGAAATTAATATAATATTGTATGTCAACAATACTTCAGTTTAAAGAATAAAAATAAATACTGCATAACACTTAAGACTCCACAAGAGAAAGGCCCAGCCAGATTTTTCTCCAGTGAAACCCATGGTCATCAAATCCCACCTGCATTGCAATTCTTAAATGTGTGCAGATAAGCAAGAATAGCCAGATAACTGAATAAAGTGTCAAAATTCTATCATGAACTTCTTCAAAGAGGTAATACTGGAATCATAAAATAGGATGCTATAAAAACATTCAGAGAATAACAACATAAAAGGAATCCTTATGAATTAAAAATATAACAGATTAAATCCCAATAGAGGGTTGGAAGGTAAAGCTGAGAAAACATCCTATAAAGTAAAAAGATGAAGAGATAGAAAGAAGAAAAGAGAATTAGAAATCCAGTTCAGAAGGTCCACTCTCCAAATGAGAGTCTTAGAAAAGAGGGAACTGAATGGGGGGCATAAAAAAACAGTAAATTTAATCTACAAAAACCGGGAAATGAAGAGAAGGTACAGAGTTTGCAGACTGCAAAGGCCAGCCATGTGGGTTCTTGGATAAAAACATGAGCACACCGACAGAAACAGATCCACTGTAAGGCAAAGTACATCATTACGACATCTTAGAATACTGGGTCCAAAAAGAAAAACCAAGAACAGAACACATTCCTGCATCAGAAGACTCAATATTAAAATGCCAGTCCTTCCCAACTTTATCTATAGACTCAACATAATCTCAATCAAAATCCCAGAAAGCTATCTTGTAGTTCTTGACAAACTGATTCTAAAGTTTATACAGAAAAGCAAAAGATCTTGCATAACCAACAAAATATAGAAGAACAAAGCTGAAAGACTCACGCTACCTAATTACCAAATTGACTATAAGGCTACAGTAATCAAAACAAGATGTGAAGTGAACAGTGAAAGAAGAGACACATAGATCAATAAAACAGAACTGACAGCCTAGGAAAAGGCCCACACAAATGTAGATAACTCATCTTTGACAAAAGAGCAAAGGCAACTTAATTGAAAATGGAAAGTCTTGTCAACAAATGATGCTGTAACAATTGGATTGCAACTACGCACACACACACACACACACACACACACACACACACACAGTCCAGTTAGAAATAGACTTTATACCTCACGTGAAAAGTCAAAATTGATCACAGACTTAAATTTAAAATGTGAAACTCTAAAACTTCTTGTTGAAAACACAATAGAAAATCTCCATGAACTTGGGTTTGCTGGTGAGTTTTAAAATATGACATCAATAGCAAAAGTTTTGAAAAGCACAGATATTTGAAAGGAAAACAATTGCTAAGTTGAACTTTCTTCCATTTAAAAAATTTGTGATCCATGAAAGAAAACCCCCAGATTGCTTGTCTTTCTCCCAATGTCTCCTCAGACAAGGGGGAAAATATCTACAAAACATATATCTCAGAAAGGACTTATAATATCAAGTAATAACTTGTAATACCAATACTTCTTATATATATATAATTTCTTCAATTTATTTTGGCTGTGCCGGGTCTTCATTTCTGCGAAGACTTTTCTCTAGCTGCAGTGAGCGGGGGCTCCTCTCTGGTGGTGCCCGGCCTCTCATTGCGGTGGCTTCTGTTGTTGCAGAGCACACGCTCCAGGTGCACGGGCTTCAGGAGTTGCAACACATGGTCTCAGTAGTTGTGGTTCCTAGGCTTTAGAGCACAGGTTCAATAGCTGTGGCTCATGGGCTTAGCTGCTCCTTGTCATGTGGGATCTTCCTGGATCAGGGATTGAACCCATGTCTCCTGCATTGGCAAGCAGATTCTTTACTGAGCCAACATGGAAACCCAATACCAATACTTCTATACCAAAATATACCAAAACAACAACAACAACTCTTAAAACTTAATAATGAGAAGACAAATAAGCCAGTTTTAAAATGGGCAAATAGATACCTCACCAAAGAAGATATACGGATGGCGAATAAGTGTATGAAAAGATCCTCAGCAGCATTTGTGATGAGTGAGCTGCAAATCAAAACAATGATGAAATATCACTACATACCTTAGAATGGTTAAAACCCCAAAACTGACCATACCAACTGTTGTCAATAAGGTGGAGCAATAAGATCTCAGTGGTTGGTGCAGAAAATACGAGATGATACAGTCACTAGGGAAGACATTTTGGCAACTATTTTACAAAGTGAAACATACGTTACCATATGATCCAAGTATAATCCTCTTAGGTGTACACCCAGCTCATTTGAAAACTTTTGCCCACATAAAAACCTGTATGTGAATGCTTATGGCAGCTTTATTCAAACTGCCCAAAACTGGGGACTTCCCTGGTGGTCCAATGGCTAAGACTCTGTGCTCCCAGTGCAGGAGGCCTGGGTTCAATCCCTGGTCGGAGAAGTAGACCCCACTTTAGATGACACAACTGAGAGTTCAAACACCTCAATGAAGATTCCGCAGGCTTGCAACTAAGACCCCACAAAACCAAATAAATAAATAATTAAAAAAAAATTTAATTGCCAAAACTTGGAAGCAATCAAGATATCTTTCAATAATTGAGTGGATAAACAATCTGTAGCACATTCATAGAATGAGATATTACTCAGGAACAATAAGAAATGAGCTACCAAGCCTCAAGAAGATATGGATGAATCTTAAATGTGTATTGCTAAATGAAAGAACCAATTTGAAAAACTACATACTGCATGATTTCAATTATATGACATCCTGGAAAGGCAAAACTATAGGACGGTAAACAGATCAGTGATTACCAAGGGGTCAGGGGAGACAGAGTAAAACATGTGACACGCAGGAGATGTGTATGATGGTGAAACTATTCTGTACAATACTGTAATGGTGAAAACAAGACGTCAAACACGTGTCAAAATCCACAAAACTTGACAGCACAAAGACGAAATTTTCATATATGAGAAAAAGGAGATATCCTAGGATAGAATTCAGAATATGACACTAGAATCTAAAAGCATTACATATAAAAACGAGTTCACTGAAGGGGGTGGGAAATAAAGGGCTGACCTAAGTCACTTTGAATATAAGCAAAGTACATAAAACTAAAGGAAAATCAATAATAAATCATACTGATAGTATGTAGCCTTGATTTATCGTGATGACATTGACACTTCACTTCTGTGATCTTCTTCTGCACATAAGAACTGGATTCTGTACACACGTTCTGCACATAAGAACTGGATTCTGTACACACGTTCTGCACATAAGAACTGGATTCTGTACACACGTTCTGCACATAAGAACTGGATTCTGTACACACGTTCTGCACATAAGAACTGGATTCTGTATACACGTTCTGTACATAAGAACTGGAACTGATAAAGTTATTTCCCACAAGAATATAGGTTGACAACTCTGAAATTATTACACATGTATAAAGGAACTAAATATTAAATAAATGAATGGCATATGGTGGGAGCCAGGTTTCTCACTATTTCAATGGACAGTTAAAATAAGCAAAGGCTAGAATGATCCATGTGGTAATGGATTAGTATTGGAGACATCACTATGAACTCATGTTTACCTAATACAGAAACATTTACAGATACATATATATATATATACACACACACATACTCAGTTTATTATGTCTATCTATATAGATATAGATCTATATAGATATATCTATCTATATAGATATAGATATATCTACCTATCTATATCTATCTATCTATCTATATATAGGCCTCCCAGGTGGTGCAGTGGTAAAGAATCTGCCTGTCAATGCAGGAGACGTAGGAAACACAGGTTTGATTCCCTGGTCAGGAAGATCCCCTGGAGTAGGAAATGACAATCCACTCCAGTATGTTTGCCTGGAAAATTCCATGGACAGTGAAGCCTGGCAAGCTACAGTCTATGGGGTCACAAAGAGTTGGACATGACTGAGCAACTGAGCATGTGATATCCTTGCTCTATCATCTGAGAAAGCCCAGAAGAAATGTCACCCCCGAAGCAATGATCACACTAGTGCCCAGATCTTGGTTTCCAATACCATTTCTTCAATAAAAGGAGCTCGGTCTCCTTAGAGAAGTGGTTGGTTCTAGGACTCAAGCAGAAAATACACAAAATGAGCCTAGAGCATCTTGTAGTGCCAGAGAATTAATAAACTGCTAAGGCACACAGTAATGGGGGAATGCCAGAGGAATACAAGAGCCAATAGAAAGAGTTCCCAATGGCAAAAACTGGAACAATTTAAGCAACAAAGTAAAGTAGTACTGGGTCATAACCCAAAGTATAAAATAAGTTCATAGTAATATAAATAAATAATTGATTGGGTAAACCAAAGAGAAAAAATAAACAAATCTCCCGTGTGGGAAAATTTTAAATAATTTATTAATGTAACTCCCTATTTCTTAAGAACGGACTATGCATAGTGACTCTCGTTCAAAGAGAAAATTGTGGAAAGGAAGAAAAAAAAGAAGAGTTTCTTTAAAATGGAGAAACTTAACAAACACTATCTCAAGTCAGATGATCAAAGTTAAAATCAATAGTAAGTTATATTGATAGTATGTAGCCTTGATTGAATGTGATGAAAGTGACACTTTACTTCTGTGATCTTCCCCAAAACACATTACTCTACTATAATCATGAGAAAAAGTTCAGATATATCCCAATTAAGGGACATTCTGCAAAACCATATGACCGGTGCTCCCGAAAACTCTCAAGGTCAGCAAAAATGTCTTAGAGACTGTCAGATATGGCAACTTAGTAGACATGACAATTCAGTGTAATTTATTATCACGTATGGGATCCTAGAAGAGGAAGTGACTTTAGAAGAAAACTAAGGAAATATGATGAAGAATGGTTATTTAGTAAATGGCAGTATATCCAAATCAGTTATTTTATGTGGACAAATGTACCATATGACTAGAAGATGTTCAAAACAAAGACAGCTAAGTGTGAAGTACACGGGAACTCGCTGTACTATCTGCACAGTAATTTTGTAAATCTAAAACTGTTATAAAATTAAAAGTTTCTTAATTTTATAAAAAAAAAACTTTTAAAACCCCTAAACTTTTTCAACTTCAAAAATTTTTAAGTTTAAATTTTTAAACTTCAAAAAAAAAAAATTTAAACCCCTACAACGTTCCAGAAAGAAAAAAAAAATAGGGCATGTAAAAGATCAGGTATCAGAATAGTTTCAGACTTCTCAATAATAATAGTGAAACCTAAAAGAAAATTGGAAAAAAGCTTCAAAATTCTGAAGGAAAATAATTTTCTAACTAGAATTCTATACCCAGCCAAACTGTAATCAAGTGCGATGATAGAATAAATATACTTGCAGTCATACAAAGTTTCAAATAATTTATATCCCATATACCTCTTTTTAGGGAGTTACCAGAGGATATGATCTACTAATATAGGGGTGTAAACCAAGAAACAGTAAGCCATGGAATATGAGAAACAGAAAATCCAACACAAGAGAAAGTCCAAGGGAATCTCAGGGTGATCCCAAGACAATAACTATGCACCAGGCACAGAGATCAATCAGTCCATTTTGAAGCCCTTCAGAGATACAAACAGGGATTTCTGAATGGAAAAAAAAAATCTGAACAGTCTGAGAAGAGATTTAAACAACAGATGGGGTTTGAAAATTTAATTAGTAATAAAAATATGAAATCATAAACGAAAAATAATGCACTGATCAACTTTAGGGAAACAAAGAATGACTCAAGAAAGGAACAGCATCATAGAAATACTAAATGCATAATCATAAAATGTAAACAGTCAATATTTATGATATAAATATTTTAGGAAGATAAGGGAGGTGGTGTGTCAGTCAGATTTTACTAGGGTATATTGCAGTGACAAGATAAGTCTCAAAGGTTTACAAGCATTCTCACTCGTGTAACATTGCAGCACAGCTGTGGGTCAGCTATGACTATACCACATGTCTCCTTCATTATAGGATCTAAGCTAAAGAATTAGCCCCTTAATGAGACATGTCCATTTTCTTGGCAGAGGGGAAAAAGTAACTCACCCACAGCATGCAATGGCTCCTAAACTTCTGATCAGAAGTGGAATACATCACTTCTACTCATATTCCATTGATCAAGCTAATCATAGGGCCAAGCTCAATGTCAATTTTATTATTCACCTATTGGTAAGCTAGTTACATTACAATGTGAACAGACATATGATTCAATTGGGAACAGTCATACAAATGACCGGAGAAGGCAATGGCACCCCACTCCAGTACTCTTGCCTGGAAAATCCCATGGATAGGAGCCTGGAAGGCTGAAGTCCATGGGGTCGCTGAGGGTCGGACACGACTGAGCGACTTCACTTTCACTTTTCACTTTCATGCATTGGAGAAGGAAATGGCAACCCATTCCAGTGTTCTTGCCTGGAGAATCCCAGGGACGGGGGAGCCTGGTGGGCTGCATCTATGGGGTCGCACAGCGTTGGACACGACTGAAGCAACTTAGTAGTAGTAGCATACAAATGACAAGTATATTTGTACACCTGGAGGGCAAGTGCAGCAAAAGAGCTAAATTTTCACCTTCTAGTAGCAGGAAGCCAGTAGACAATGCCTAAAACCGAAAAAACAAAAGTGGCCATTCATGCACGTTATTTAGAAATATGGACGTAAGTGTAATAATTTAAGAGAAAGAACTGAAAGTAGTTGCCTCTAGAGAGGAGGAAAATGGAGGTAAGGGA
This sequence comes from Bubalus kerabau, assembly GCF_029407905.1. Taxonomy (NCBI): domain Eukaryota; kingdom Metazoa; phylum Chordata; class Mammalia; order Artiodactyla; family Bovidae; genus Bubalus; species Bubalus kerabau. The sequence continues at coordinate 51,169,052 of NC_073644.1, forward strand.
ACAGGGGACTGTTGTTTTTTATAACAAATCTGTAAAACCATTTGGCAAAAGTAACTGAAAGATGACAAATAACAAGGAGGCCAAGCAGCTCTTAATGGCTAATCTAACTGTGCCGTGGTTACTTCTCACTCCGTTCTTGATGATAAGGACATGAATCTCTCCCCTTTAAACAAAGGAAGCGACATCAGTGACAGCTACTGTTGTGTCAACGCCCCTTAAAGCCCAGCACCTGGTGCCACGCATCCTCCGTGAGGGCACTCCTGCCGACCTAAGTGAAACCTACGTATCCTTGACTTCCTCTCAACTAGACTCTGCATTATCCGCGCCACAAAAGAAGGATAATAACACCCAAACCAATAACAGAATATAACTCAGAAATCACATGACTGACTTGAAAACACATCCTTGTTATTGCTGTGCAGGTGACTTGCCATACTAAGTATTCAGGTCAGCTCAGTTCTACAAATAACATTTAAATTAAAATTTGCCCCAAATGATAAAATACGCAGCTGACCAAGTGTTAACATTCTTCTTTCCCGTCCTTTACTCTTGAGATATATTCTGCGTCTTGAAAGCTGTGAAAGTAGAGATGTGAAAATACTTTAATCACTGTTTAGCAGTAATTCAAATTTGACCCAATATTTTCTCCTTAGGTTAGCTAGGCCAGATGTGAACTTTGGGTAGGTATTACATCCCAGTGGACTTCTGTAACATAATCAAAAGTGGATATAATTGCATTAGTCTCAAAAGACCATGAGTCATTCATCTATCAGCCCTCACACTCAGCAGGCTCAGATCAATATAGAATTTCCTTTCATTAAGAACTCCTTTTAGACCTCCAAAACAAAAACTTTAGTAAAATGCTATTTCAACTAGAATCTTCTATAAAATGATGAGGCTTAAAGGATAGTAGCATACTTTTCATTGCATTTCTTTTTATACTCTGCTGTTTGAATATCTAAAAAAAATTTTTTTAATATTTTTCTAAAGCACCAGAAAAGGGGGGAGGGTTAGAAAGGCATATAAAAGAGTTTAGCGTGTGGTAGGAACAGCAAACAGCAGACTGTCACCGGACTTGTAGTATTTGGATGAGGCTGGAAGGAAGTTCTGGGAGCCACGCTTGCAACGGTCTCACGCTCTGATGAAGGGACTTGACTTGAAGCTCAGGTATCAGGAAGATAACCCAGAGGGCTGAATAATCTCAGGGGTCAGAACAAGTGGGAAAGAAGGATCTATCGTTACCTCATTTTAAATCACAAGGGCCTGCGCTGAAAGTGAAAGTGAAGTCGCTCAGTCATGTCCAATTCTTTGCGACCCCATGAACTGTAGCTTACCAAGCTCCTCTGTCCATGGGATCTTCCAGGCAATAGTACTGGAATGGATTGCCAGTTCCTTCTCCAGAGGATCTTCCCGACCCAGGGATTGAACCCAGGTCTCCCGCATTGTAGACAGAGGCTTTACCGTCTGAGCCACCAAGGCAGTCTGCCTAGAACACTAAAAATGGAAGTGGAGCTGATGGGATAAAGACAGAGGCAAAAAGATGGTGGACTCAGTAAGATTTGGGCAATACCGCAAAGAGCGAGGTAAAAGGGAGAAGGATAGAAATAGGAAACAAGGTTTGATAAGTGGTTTTAGGTTTCTGCCACGACCACCCACCCAAGGACAAGTCCTCTTGTCTCAATCTGATGACCTATGTTTGACCAGCTCAGCCTTGGGACAGATCACCTGCCCTGAAACCAGGCAGACGGTCCCTGGAGCTCCCACACACAGGGAACTGGGGGACTGAAAACACTGGGTGAGTCTGTAACCAAGTGGGAAAAGGAGCATGGCTCCTGCTCCCTGTCACCACATTCCCAGAAGAGAAGCTGCTGGAAATCAGAGGGTGTGGCCAGGAAGCTGGGAGCGGAATTGGGGAAGATGTGGCAGAAGGCATCACAGAGGCTGCATCTGACACACCCCAGTGTCAGCTGCAGCCTCATTGCAGCCACCCAATCAAACGCACGCGTGTCCTTGGGTGAGTGGGGTGGCCACCATGACCACACAGCCGAGGTGAGTTGTGGCAGACCTCATATTTGTTTTGGAGACGTTTTATTTCATATTTACTATTTTTTGGATTGCAGATCTCTTTTCAACTTGCAAACAATATTTCTTTTCAGGTCTCAAGCCTTTTTAATAGGTCTTTGAGACATTTGTAGACCCTGGTATACCCATAGTGCGCTGTGTGGCAAGTAGGAAGCAACTGACAACCTCTTGAGGTTGATGGCGGTGGTGGGGGTGGCGGGGCGGGTAGTCACTGGATTAGAACATCATGACGAAGGGCTATGGTCAGGGTTTCAGTTCCTATCCTAGCCGACTGGTTTTGCACAGCCCAGCAATAACAGATCCCATCCTGAGGTACAGCCAGAGGGGGTGAAAGGCCCCATTACAATTCCAAATGCATGTGCTATTTATTGTAAAGGGTGTAAAATGGGCCCTACACAAAGGTAGGTCTGCCCAGAAAGCACTCACCATTGGGAGTGGAAGGTGGGACGGCAGAGATGGACGTACCGAAGCAGACAAAAAGTCCCTTTAACCTCTTCCAGCTAGCTGTTCAGAAATACACAGGAAACCCTTGATATTTGCAGAGTCGTGATTTGTGGTTTCAAACATGCACAGTATTGCTTGCTCCTCGCTCCTCGCCAGCCCACACGGTAATGCTGCAGGCAGCCAGTGCGGCAGACACACAGCCCATGTGTCTCTACAAAGCTCCCTCACAGTGGCCTTTCAGCTGCCCAGATGCTTGAGGAGGGTCTCCCCTCCCCCACCCCCAAGTTGCCACAAGTACGCTCTTTTTAACCCCTTATGGTTGAGTCACAGAACCATAGGATGCTTGAACTAGAAGACAAGGCTCTTAACCCCCACTCTTTTCTTACTCTCTGCCCATTATTCCTGCCATCCCAGCCCCTGCCTAACGCAATCAGGAAGAGGTGTCTCCTAAGCAGAGGCCTCAGGTTGACACATCGCAGGTTGAACTCTGATGGAGAGGACTTCTCCATCTACCCCAAGAACAGTCACAGCTGGCGTGCTTGATCAAGAAACCCTGCCCTCGCCCACCACCAATAGCAAGCATCTTCCAGGCTAGATATGAGAAGGTGGAGAGAAGAGATGGAGAGAAGGGAGAAGGATAAAGGCTGAGTCCACAAGGGAAGAAAATGTACCTCCCTAACAAAGGTCAGTTTTCATTCCAATCCCAAAGAAAGGCAATGCCAAACAATGCTCAAACTGCCGCACAATTGCACTCATCTCACACACTAGTAAAGTCATGCTCAAAATTCTCCAAGCCAGGCTTCAGCAATATGTGAACCGTGAACTTCCTGATGTTCAAGCTGGTTTTAGAAAAGGCAGAGGAACCAGAGATCAAATTGCCAACATCCGCTGGATCATGGAAAAAGCAAGAGAGTTCCAGAAAAACATCTATTTCTGCTTTATTGACTATGCCAAAGCCTTTGACTGTGTGGATCACAATAAACTGTGGAAAATTCTGAAAGAGACGGGAATACCAGACCACCTGACCTGCCTCTTGAGAAATTTGTATGCAGGTCAGGAAGCAACAGTTAGAACTGGACATGGAACAACAGACTGGTTCCAAATAGGAAAAGGAGTTCGTCAAGGCTGTATATTGTCACCCTGTTTATTTAACTTCTATGCAGAGTACATCATGAGAAATGCTGGACTGGAAGAAGCACAAGCTGGAATCAAGATTGCCGGGAGAAATATCAATCACCTCAGATATGCAGATGACACCACCCTTATGAGAGAAAGTGAAGAGGAACTCAAAAGCCTCTTGATGAAAGTGAAAGAGGAGAGTGAAAAAGTTGGCTTAAAGCTCAACATTCAGAAAACGAAGATCATGGCATCTGGTCCCACGGCTTCATGGGAAATAGATGGGGAAACAGTGGAAACAGTGTCAGACTTTATTTTTTTGGACTCCAAAATCATTTCAGATGGTGACTGCAGCCATGAAATTAAAAGACGCTTACTCCTTGGAAGGAAAGTTATGACCAACCTAGATAGCATATTCAAAAGCAGAGACATTACTTTGCCAACAAATGTTCATCTAGTCAAGGCTATGGTTTTTCCTGTGGTCATGTATGGATGTGAGAGTTGGACTGTGAAGAAGGCTGAGCACCGAAGAATTGATGCTTGTGAACTGTGGTGTTGGAAAAGACTCTTGAGAGTCCCTGGGACTGCAAGGAGATCCAACCAGTCCATTCTGAAGGAGATCAGCCCTGGGATTTCTTTGGAAGAAATGATGCTAAAGCTGAAACTCCAGTACTTTGGCCACCTCATGCGAAGAGTTGACTCATTGGAAAAGACTCTGATGCTGGGAGGGATTAGGGGCAGAAGAAGGGGACAAGAGAGGATGAGATGGCTGGATGGCATCACTGACTCGATGGACATGAGTCTGAGTGAACTCCGGGAGTTGGTGAGGGACAGGGAGGCCTGGCGTGCTGAGATTCATGGGGTCGCAAAGAGTTGGACACGACTGAGCGACTGATCTGATCTGAACATCCAGGCAAACTTGGATTCAAGGTCTATTTCTCTCATCCATCCAACAAATCTTTACCCTGGCCGGTGCAGTGCTGCAAACAGAGGGGCAGAGATGCCTGGCAAAGAGGGGAATGCAATCTAAGTTGAAGAAACTCAGTGTACCCAGGGTCACCGTATTTTCCAAACCACAAATCAGAGCTCTTCTGGAAAACCTAGCTCACAGAAGAGCAGAAAACACATGAAAGAACCTTGAGTGTAGGGTGGTGAGCTGCAGCCTGTGTACAGATGTGCTCAGAGAATGCAACTGGTAACCTGAATAAATCCAGGGCCCCACATTACCCAGTCTCTGCCAGGACTCTAGTCAAACATGCAAAATCCAGCAAGCTACAGTAACTGAATGGAGATTCCAGTCTTGTCCTGCTTCAGCTCAAAGAATGATACTGAATAGTAAGTGATAACCCACAGAGTCATCTTTCAGGGTGTTCTTTCTCTCCTCCCCAAATATCCCAGAACTCTCTAGAGCCTCTCCTTGTCAAATCTTCCAAACCCTTCTGGGTCCCCAGCACATGGCTTCTCTATTCTCTTTCTCCTGTTTTAGCCCACTGTGCAGTGGGAGCTATTAGTTCCCATGGGATGATCCAGGAAGACTTTTTAGAGTGGGTGGCACGTATAGTAAATTTTTAAAGATGAGTTGGATTTTAATAGAGAAATGAAGAACATTCCAGGTTGAGGGGCTATAACGAGCAAAACCAGGAGGGGGCATGAAATTCCCTGTTACGTCAGGGACAGCAGAGTAGCTGGGGTCAGTGTGTGCAAAGAGAGAAAATGAGACTGGAGAGCCTAATCAAGGGTGGATTTGGAAGTCAGAAATCTGGATTTACTGGACACCTTCTGGTAGAAAGATAAGGTGTATCAAAAAGCATTCTGGGAAAACCCATTGTTTGAATTAGAAAGGAGACCGATGTGAAATGTATTAAATCCACCCACCAAGACAGCCCTCATTTTCTTTTTCTTTTATATTGGAGGGTAGCCGATTAACAGTGTTGCAAAGTTTCAGGTGAACAGCAAGTGGCTCAGACATACATGTACATGTGTCCATTCTCCCCCAAACCCCACTCCCTTCCCGGCTGCCACACATGGTGAGCACTTCTCTATGCTATACAGTAGGTCCTTGTTGGTTATCCATTTTAACTATAGCAGTGTGCACTTGTCCATCCCAAACTCCCTAACTATCTCTTCTTCCCATCCTTCCCCTGTGGTAAACATACGTTCCTTCTCTAAGTCTGTGAGTATTTTACCATTTTGCAAGTAAGCTCATTTGTATCATTTCTTTTTAGGCTCCAAATATAAGTGATGTCATACAATATTTCTCCTTATTTGTCTGACTTTCTTCACTCAGTATGACAATCTCTAGGTCTAGCCATGGTAAAAAAAAAAAAAAAAAAAATCAGCACCCATTTTAACAGATGCCAAAAATGAATGGGTTTTTATTTCTAAAAGGCAGGTGTAGCAGAAATTATGGAAAACTTGGTCACCTGAAAGCCACAGATAACTCAGGGGTCTCGCTGTTGTATCACTTATGGCCAGCTGCCTCCTCTAGGAAATCTCTTTCCTGAACTTCAGAAAGTTGCAAAACAAACCAGCTTACACAGTATCAATATCATGAATACCAACTGACAAAGAGAGAAAGAAAGCATGGTTTTCACCTAAAATACTAGTCTAATTAGTTATGCATGTTTTTTGTTTTTATTTTTAATTGGAAGATAATTGCTTCACAATTGTGCTGACTTCTGCCATACAACAATCTGAATCAGCCATAAGTATACATATGTCCCTCCCTCTTAAACCTCCTCCTCACCCCCTACCCCATCCCATTCCTCTAAGTTGTCACAGAGTACCAGTTTGAACTCCCTGTCTTACACAGCAACTTCCCATTAGCTATCTATTTTTCATATGATAATGCATATCTTTCAATGCTACTCTCTCAATTTGTCCCACCCTGTCTTCCCCTGCTGTATCCAAAGTCTGTGTCTGTGTCTCTGATTCTGCCCTGCAAATAGGTTCTTCAGTACCCTTTTTCTTGATTCCATATACATGCATTAATATACAATATTTCTTCTTCTGTGTAATGGGCTTTTGTACTGTTGGTGAGAATATAAATTGATACAGCCACTATGGAGAACAGTAAGGAGATTCCCTAAAAAAAAAATTAGGAATAAAACTACCATGTGACCCAGCAATCCCACTACTGGGCATATACCCTGAGGAAACCATAATTGAAAAAGACGCACGTACCCCAGTGTTCACTGCAGCATGATTTACAATAGGTAGGATATGGAAACAACTGAGATGACAATCGGCAAATGAATGGATACAGAAGTTGCGGTACATATATGCAAGGGAATACTACTCAGCCACAAAAAGGATCACATCTGAGTCAGTTCTAATGAGGTGCATGCTTGTTTTATAAGACTGCTTCTTCCTTCTAGTCAAAATCCCAGCCATGCTTCAAAACCTCAACCCTCCCTGCTGTCCTTGTGAATACCTGCAATACCAAATAGTTTGCCAACAATTTCTGATGCTGTCCTATATTTTTTCATCTTGTTTCAATAGATGTTCATGTCTTCTCCCTCCTGAGGGAAGACGTCCGTAAGATCAAGTAGTGCATATTATATTATCAACGCCTAGCCATGTGTCAGGACACAGAAAGAACAAATAAACTGTTGCTGAGTAACTGATTTTTTTTTAAGTGTCTGTAAAACATAGCAGTACTTGTATTACTTTCTTCTATAATGGGAAATCCTTGAGAGAAGCTGACTTTAGCAAACTGATTTTTAAATATCTTATTTCATTTAGACTGACAGACACTAATATCATAGAAGTTGGAGCTGGAAGACAGAAACACTTGGGTACCTTAGCACATTTCACATGAAAGCAGTTAGTGTAACTGATCTAGAACCAGTAGGTACAAAGGGATTGTTAGACAAGCACATCAGTACTTACAAAAGATGTTCTCCGAGAGATCAAATGCCATCCCCTCTCATCTTGTTTACAGGATTCATTTGGCCTCCTCCTGCCAATAGTCTTTATTTGGACCAAGTTACACTGCAGCCCAATCCTGTCTGAGTCATCACACTTTCTAAATAATTGCAGTCTGATTAATGTGGAGACTTTAGGCTGGAAGTAGCAGGTTAACTGTGCACGTGGCAAAACCACATTTTGTCATTTACAAATTCACAGAGAGATGGTCAGCCCCCGTGTGTACATGCTTATGTGTGTCTGTACAGTGGGCCTGCCTGTTGACCTCGTGCGCTCCTGGGGGCCTGCTGCACCTCTACAGGTTAGGTCTTAAAAGAGCAGGGCAGAGACAGTGGGACTCAGAGACAGATGGAAAGATGTGGATTCAAATCTTGATCAGGCAGCTTCCCAGCGTATGATCCTGAGCCAGGCCTGTCACTTCCCTGATGCTTGGCTTTCTTGCATCCAAAGGGTTGTTATAAAGATTGAAAATATGTGTGAGCACTTAGCACAGAGAAAATATTAATAAATGGTAGTGATGTCAGGACTGCCCCCCCACCAGGTATTCCCCCTGAGTGGCCTCACAGCTTCAGTCATCCAGACCACCCAGATCCAAACCCCAGTCTGAAGAGGCCAGCTGGAGCTGCATTCACAAGCAGGGAGACTCTCCTGATAAAAAACAAAACAAAACAAAACAAAAAAAACAAAAAACAAAGAACTGGATCAATACAGAAAAGGAGAGAGCTGGGGAAAGCAAGCAGCCATGCTCCTTCATGCCTACTCACCCTGCAGAGCCCAGCACAGGGCCTGACACTCATAAAGCCCTTGACACATATTTCTGAATGAGCCACTAAATGGGTGAATGGGAGCTGTCTGAATGCTCTATACACAGGTTTCTCTAGAATCCTTTCTCCACATCAGGAGAGACCTATGCTTAGTGAGCTGGAGTCAGATTTCCAGCAGAAAAGTGTTGCTGGTGTATTTAAAGACCCCATCAGTGATTTCAGATGAAACTATGGATGATCACAAGAAGGGTGGGACTGTCCTGGGAACATGTATTAAAGGAAAATCCACCAGGTTGATCAAAGACACTGTTGCCTTTTGGTGTTTTCATTAAATCAATCATTTTTTAATTACAAAAGTAGTATATGTTCATACTAGGAAAAATCAGAAAACACAAGCTAAAAGAAAAAGTGTTAATCTTTTTAAAGATTTATTTTATATGGATTATTTTTTAAAGTCTTTATTGAATTTTTTACAATATTGCTTCTGTTTTTGTTTTTTGGCCACAAGGCATGTGGGATCTTACTTAGCTCCTCAACCAGAGATCAAACCAGCATCCCTGCATTGGAAGATGAAGTCTTTACCACTAGACCACCAGGAAAGTCCCCCTCAAATGTTAATTTAATAATATTTTAACATTCATTATTCTAGACTTTTTCTATACATAGATACATTTTTTCTTGTCAAAAAATAGTGTCTTTTTTTTGCTAAGCAATTTATCTCTTTCATCTTTTCCAAAGCACTAGATATTCTCCATAAAATTTATTTTCCTTTGATCTAGAAGAGAGCTTCTTTTTTTAATATAAATTTATTTATTTTCATTGGAGGCTAATTACTTTACAATATTGTATTGGTTTTGCCATACATTTACATGAGTCCACCATGGGTACACATGTGTTCCCCATCCTGAACCCCCCTCCCACCTCCCTCCCCATACCATCCCTCTGGGTCATCCCAGTGCACCAGTTTTTTAATGCATACACACATCATAAAAGTAAGACATGATCAAAAAAAGCCAAAGAGTAACAAAGAGTAATAAATGAAACGAAAAGTAAAAGCCCCTCCCACTATCATGCCCCATCACAGTCCAAGAGTGACAATTTTTAATAACTGCTGGTAATTGTTTAAAAATTATAATCACAAGAGGCATAGTTATGGCTGATTTGTGTTGTTGTATGGCAGAAACCAACACAACATTATAAAAATCAAAAATAAAAATAAAAAAAATTATAATCACCACATATCACTTACCTGCTTAAAACCTTCCTACAACCTCACAGTCACAGCAAGTTCCAAGCCCACCCCACACCCGTCCGCTCTGAGCCTCCACTTCTCCAGGGACAGACCTAGACCTACAGTCACCATCTCCAAGGTCCAGAGTCCCTGGCAGGCCATGACTCTGCATTCATACTTTGCTCTCCATGCCTGGGAAAGTGAGGCAGGAGCGGCAAGTATGAGGGGCAACCTGAGTGAGAGCTGGCAGGCTTTGGCTCCTTCCCCTTTGCCCCCTTCTCCTTTGCCCAGAGGCCCTTACAGTTGACAAAAGGACCCCTTCTCTGGGCCTCACACTCACCTTCATGTGGTACAAGGTCAGTGTGTGAGGGCAAATGGCCTGGTCAAGAAAGTCAGTAAGCTGGGCCGTAGCAGACAGGGGCTCCAGTCTTCCTTCTGCAAATAACTTGTTATGTGACTTAAAATCTCCCAGTTTCCATTTCCTCATCAATAAAATGAACCGATGGTGGTTCATTTGGATGGTCTAGTGGACTAGACCATCCAACTCTCTTCCAGTGTTAGCGCTCAGTGCCTGAGAAGCTAGGCCATGGTCATCTGGGTGATAACCATCACATGAAGGCAAACTGCACCTGCCCAGGGAAGGAAGTCCTCCGAGTGGCGAGGCCCTGCACTAGACTCTGCCTGCATGGGTCTCTCAGCCTCCTTTACTCTCAAGAACTCTGTGAAGTAAGTAATTTTCCACCCTGATTTGACTCCACAAGAAAAAAGAGGCTCAGAAATCTTAAGTAACAGGTTCAACTTCCCATGACTGCTAAGTGGCAGAGCCAGGGGTTAAAGCCAGTCAATCTGTTTCTCAGGTTCTCTTTTATGCTCTTTCTGAGTGAAGTTCATTGGATTTGGAGGTTGTTTTTGAAGCACATGTAATAAAATTTTATTAGAAATGCATGGAAATATTTTAAGCTTAACGTGTTATAAGGCAAAGTATAATGTCCAATTTATTGGATTTTTGATATGCAATTCAGTCAACTCTATATCCTACAGGATAATAAAATTCTTCATTAAATTAACTGGACATGACTTAACCAATTATGACATTGACAAAACAATGCAGAACCAGTACTCTGACCCTCAGCTGTTATCCATCGATCACGACTTAACATACCCCTCACTCTTCCTACAGCTATGGTTCTCAAACTGGAGAGTGCATTAAAAGCTCCAGGAAAGCTGGTTAAACTCCAGAACACTGGGCTCACGCATAGAAATTCTCATTCAGTTGGTCTTAGTAAGGTGGGGACTGAAAATCTGCATTTCTCACCAGATCCCAATAGATCTGGGGACCCCGGTTAGAGAATCCCTGCTCTCAGACACCCCTGTCCTCTTGGCTCATCTGGTTCCTACAGGCTCAAGCATTCCACTGTCCAGCTGGAAATGCCACTGTTTAGCTGTCATGATTTTGTTCCTCTCTTCGAGTTTTCTACCTACTTCTCCCCCTCTGGCTTCAGCACAAGGGAAAGCTTGGCTTTCTGCCCCATTAGTTGGCTTTCGGCTCCACACCAGCTGGCAAAGGCTGAAAGGGAAAGCCTCTAAGTAAGCACCCTAGCAGGGCGAATTCCCTTGAATCAGAGGGAAGGACTGTTCGCCTTTCAAAGCATAAGATCTCCCCTTTCCACTACACATTGGGTATCTAATAGCTACTTGCATCTACATACAATTGGTTTCTTCACTTGCTTTTTTTTTTTTTTTTTTTTTTTTGGCACAGCTCTGAATTCTTCAAGATGAAATGCTCTTTTTTTTGCCCCCCAAACATCATTTTCTGAGAACTTTCTTTTAAAACACATACACGCCCCAACAAAATGCAACCAGGATACACAACAGAGGTTTCTACACAGAAGTCCAAGTACAAGCTATGGCTATTTCTCTATTTGGCCTAATCTCTTTGTTTGGACTTGTCGGCTATAATCAAAGAATTGCTGCTTCTGGAATAAAGGTCTGAGGGAGCGGGTTCTTCACTTGACCTCTGCTCCTTTCAGGATTCCTAGATGATGAGAGGTGATGAGAAAGGACAGCAGGGCATCCTTACCGAGATGCTTTAAAGCAGAAAAAGACAGCTCTGGAGCAGGACTGGGGAGGTAGGACATGAGACGCCTATAAGGAGATAAATGAACCTTGGATGACCCCACTGCCACGTGCCCTCCTGCCCACACTTGCCCTGTCCACGGTAGGCCATTCTGACAGGGCAGTGCAATGAAAAGGCAGTGCCACCGTCCTGGACAGTTGCGAGCCCAGGATATGGCCCCGGGTCTACTGCTGACCAGCGAGTGTCCCTGGACCACATCCTTCAGCCCGAGGGACAGTATCTGGTTGTGTGTATATAGGGGCACTGGCCTGGATGACCTCCGAAATCCGCTGCAGCAGTCTGTGAGTGAGAACAGGAAATGGTGTTAGCCAAATGTGCTAATGATTATGCTTTTGATGTGACAATACCTCGGCACTTGTGAACTGTTAATGACCAGGGAGGAACAGTTGTTGTCCAAGCACTGAAAAGCCCCACCTGCCAGGGTGGGACCAAGAGGAATCAGGAGGGGCACTGCCCAGAGTGTGCCCCCCGCAAGCCTGCTCTGCCCTCCACACTTCCTGCCCACGTGGCTCCTTCTGCAGAGAAGATAAGGGGAGAGGACACAAGTGCACGGGCTGCAGAGGATAAAAGATTCCTTCCCTTTTCCTCCTCCTTCCACAATCTCTGCCCTACTAACAACCCTGACATCACATATGCACAAATATATATACATATACATACATATATACATATGCATATGTATACACACATACACATGCATATGTATACACATGCATATAATATATGTATATGTGCACACATATACATATGTATATACATACATACACATACATATATATGTATGTATATACATATATAACATTCCCTGACATACATATATATATATAGAAATATGTATGTATGTTGTTAAAAATTAATCACTGCATGGTAAACCTAAAACAAAGTAAATTCTATGGCATATAAATTATACCTCAATAAAGCTGTTAAAATGTTTTTAAAAGAGAATTTTTATAAAGTTAAGTTTTCATTTAATTCTTCTGCAATTAAACTCTGAATCAAAACTAAAGGAAGTTTCCATCAGGACAGCTTCAAGATGAACACACACAAGCACACACACACACACACACACAGAGACACACACAGGAATAAAGCAGACATTTCTAAGTAACAATAAGCCACAGAGGGCAGAAGCCAAGAGGAAGCAAGGTGATCATAAGCACCCCGAGGTCAGTAACCTCAGCACCTGAATTACAGACGCTGTCATTTCAGCATCTGGAAAATGATGCCCCTTGCTCAAGGAATCTGCCTGCAATGCAGGAGACCTGGGTTCAATCCCTGGGTCAGGAAGATCCCCAGGAGAAGGGGATGGCAACCCACTCCAGTATTCTTGCCTGGAGAATCCCATGGACAGAGGAACCTGGTGGCCTACAGTCTATGGAGTCACAAAGAGTTGGACCCAACTAAGTGACTAAACACTTTCTTTTGCTTCAAGGAAGCCGGAACCCTTCTAGATATTCTAAAGGGCATACAGTGCCCAGTCTTCAGGGCAGCATTTGCTTTCTGACTGAACATCAAAAGGGCAAAACAGACCAGACGATGAATAAAGCCACTAGACTTCTTTCCCAGCCCTGGCCAGTTCCATGGCCCAGGTCAGTCCCATGACAGTGAACTTCCGCAGCATTTCTGCTGCAACCATGGCACTGGAAGACCCCTAAGGCTCAGCTATTTAACCCCCCACACTGAAATGGGGCATAATAGACTTCAACTTAGGACTTCCCTGGTGGCTCAGTGGAAAAGAATCCTACAATACAGGAAACTCAGGTTCAATCCCTGGGTCGGGAAGACCCCCTGGAGAAGGAAAATGACAACCCACTCCAGTATTCCTGCCTAGGAAATTCCATGAACAGAAAGGAGCCCGGCAGGCTGTAGTCTATGGGATCACAAAAGAGTCAGACATGACTTGGCGACTGAACAACAGATTTCAACTTGGTGTCCTTTTTTTCCCTGAACTTGAAAAAGAAAATCTCCACTTGACTGTTTTTAAAATTCAGGTGCCTTCTACTTGTAAGATCTTAAAAACATGTAGGTTTTTTTTCTTCCTTCTGCTCTATTTTGTTTGGTCAAATCAAGGCTGCCACTGGCAGATTCTCTAATGACTGATTAGAGGTTGGGTGTAGGTGGCTGGATTTTCCGGTGATATTAGCTTGAAAGGGCAATTTGTGAAGAGCTCTCTGCCGTGTCAGGAGCGCAGCTAAGCCAGACACACGGCAAATGACTGAAGGTGCGGGGTGGGGTGAGGGGTGAGCAGCGAGGGATCCAAACCGGGACAGGATAAGACGCAGTGGCTTCATTTATTTTGACAAATCTTTTCTTTTTAATCATCTGTAATAAGACCACAGCACATTGTGCCAAGTGTTCGATATATTTTGGATAGGTAATGAAGTCTAGGAAATAGGCAGCATAACTCAGCTTCCATCTATTAAATCCTTGCTGAGAAGTAAAGCCAGAGGTGTGTGTGTGTGTGAAGAGAGAGAGAGAATTATAGGGCTGGTACATTAGCAGGGGCAAAAACTAGCCCAGTTCTACTACTACATCGAGATTTAGAACATCAGAGTACAGTGACTACATTTTTCTGTAGAGATCTTTACAGCTATTTGAAATTATGAACCCATAATATGCAAATGCACGGGTCTAAGAAATACACATTCTTGGCAGAGACTGAAGATGTTATAATGTGTGCTGTAAACGGCAACGCGTATGTGTATAAAATCAGTGCGCACATACTAACTGGTCGATTATCCCCTCTAAAACCACACATAAATTCTCCTGACAGCAATTGGAATTTCGCATACATCCCAAGAATGAACAGACTTTTAATGTGCTGTGTGTGTATATGAAGGATGGAATATAAAAAAAAAATTAAAAAACAATAACAACAACAACAATGGAAAGGGTCACCAGGCTACGAGAGCTTCCTGACCCTCGAGCGTGACCATAAAGGGACTGGGGGCTATGGTTTCCTTTTGAATATGATAATTATGATATTAGTAGTAATCAATACTATTTATTGAGTTCTGGGCTCTGTGAGAGCCAGTATGCTGGGCGCTCTCCATTTAAGAAGGGAAGAAGGTGAGTGGGGAGAAGGGATGGGAGGAGAGAGAGAGAGGTGTGTGTGTGTATGCTGTTTTGAAATGCTTTACCACTGCGGCAAGTGCTACTTTCCCCAGGGATGTCACCATTTACAATGGTGAAGATGTTAGCTTGTCCACAAGCTGGGCAGGAAGAGATGCCAGGTCGCTCTGGTATCCCTAGGCAGAGTCCTGGTACAGAAGATGTGTCCTTTTGTGGTGTGACTACCTCAGACCTGGACTCAAGATCTACGTAATAGCCGTGCCCGAGTGAAAAACAGAAAACTCAGGACATGCACTCCAGAATCTGAGAAGAGGTAACCAATTCCCAAAATAGAATGGTGCTGAGTCAGGGCTATACAGACGCAGCGTCTTGACAATTGTAAGGAAGGAACAGCAAAGCCTCTGATCACACAAGGGCTTCTAATGACTCCTGCAAATACGTGATGCTCAGCGAGGTGGCTCGGTCTGGTGCATCAGAATCTGTCGTGAGGAGTTTCTGGCAAAGCAATGGAAATAAAACATAGCGTGCTTTAGTTTTCCATAATGTAAGCGGAAATAGCAGTTTATCAAATAATTCACTTTTACAACCTTTCTCACCAGTCCCACGCCCTTAGGAAAACATCTTAGGAAAACACGCCAGGGCTCCAGGTAGACAAAGGCAATCACACGCTCATCGGTGTCCCCATGGGTGGCAAGGAGAGGGACTGGGATCTTGCCCTCTGCTTTCTCATCCGTACCACCCAGCTTGTGAGCACAGATACCAAGTTCTCAGAAAAGAGCTGAAATCTGACTTACGAGATGATTTGCAAAATAGGCACAAGCACATCCCACATCAGAGCTAAGCCAGAAACAGGAAACGTTTTCCTCCCTTCGGGGTGCTTTCCACATTCTACAAGAGTCAGGGCAAGGAGCCTAAGAACATGGCCATAACTTCTTCAGGTGAGATTCAAACCTACTAAGGCTTCATTCATTCCCAGTGCTACAGGCAGTCAGAAAAACAACAGGTGGGCTTTTGTGTCCAAGTGGTTTCTATTTATGTATAAGTCAGTACCAGGACAGAGAACCCTGAGATTACAAAGATGGATGGAAATCTACTGGAGGATCTTACAAAAACTTGGGCCTTGGAGTGGGGTCCTTGAAGCTTTCCAGCACATCACACAGCCCAACCATTACCCAGGACTTACCAGCCCTCACATCCTCTCCTCTGCTCCTGTCCAGTCACCACTCCAACCCCACATACTACAAGGCCCACAGCCCAAAGAGGGTGTGATGAAAGAGGGATTCTCATCCTCCACAGTGGGCCACAAAGTCCTTAGCAAGTCGTGGGACTCTCACAGAAGTTGGAATACAGAACCATGAATCTACCAGATGAAAACACACAGACAAACCACACCTCTGGCATGTCTTAAAACCTGAGCCCAGTGGCTTGATATTCCTTTGTGCTGGCGGTTGCATTTTTACATCAGTGCCATGCATGTGCATGCGTGCTAAGTTGCTTCAGTGGTGTCCGACTCTGTGACCCCGTGGACTGCAGCCTGCTAGGCCCCTCCATCCATGGGATTCTCCAGGCAAGAATACAGGAGTGGGTTGCCATGCCGTCCTCCAGGGGATCTTCCCGACCCAGGGATGGAACCCGCATCTCTTAGATCTCCTGCATTGGCAGGCGGGTTCTTTACTTCTGGAGCCACCTTCCACAACTGGCTCCAAAAACAGTTTCCCAAAATGTCATAAGAAAGAGATACTGGTCAATGGATAAAAATCATCCCAGTTTGGTTCTGGACTGAAATACATGGTTTCAATACATGGTATCAAGTGGATTGTTGTTGTTGCTGTTATTTAGTCGCTAAGTCATATCTGACTCTTTTGTGACCCGTATGTGGACTGTATGTACCCTGCCAGGCTCCTCTGTCCGGGATTTCCCAGGCAAGGATACTGGAATGGGTTGTCATTTCCTTCTTCAGGGGATCTTCCCAACCCAGGGATTGAACCCACTGCATTGGTAGGCAGATTCTTTACCACTGAGCCACCAGGGAAGCCCATTAAATGGATTCTCTCTTCCTAAATTCTTAAGGCTTAATGGGAAAATTGATATTACTGCATCCCCTGAAGCATACCAGAATTGAGTTAAACAAGTAAAAAAAAAAAAAAATAGAGTGAACTGGATAGATGGGTAAACAGCCAAGGAATTAAGATTTACTGCAATTACTCCTCCAGCCTCACCCCTTAACCAACTGCATTTCCTCTTGCTTCCTATGTGGGCTTTTCTGCAAAGAGGCAACTTCTTGGCAGAACATGACATGGAGCACAGGGCCCCACCGCCATTCCTGTGAACAGGCTGTTTCTCCCCGAATAATGTCTGGGAATCTCAGTGTCAATTTAGGTGCAGTGGGCAGAAGATGGGCTCTGAAACCTGAGCTCTGTTAAATGGGAATAATAATGCCATATGTACATTGCTGTGGGACTGAATGGGGATACCACACCTGGGCAGTGTCTGCTGTGGAGCAGTCCCTAAACTGACGTTAGTGTCCATCCTCCGACCACGCTCCCTTTCTGAGGCTCATCTCACGTCTCACATCCTGTCGACTCCAGGCTGACAGCCTCTCTTTTCTGTAAAGTCTTACAGTTCTTACAAGACAGACTGCATCACTTAGCTCTTCAGTATTAAGCCTGTGTATATCTTACATACATCATCATTTTCCCAGCCAGGTTTTCAAATCCTTCTGGGAGACCATGTCTTGGGCTTCTTCTGATGCTCTGCAGAGCTTGTGCTGTGCTTAGTCACTCAGTTGTGTCCGACTCTTTGAGACCTCCTGGACTGTAGCCCTCCAGGCTCCTCTGTCCATGGGGATTCTCCAGGCAAGAATACTAGAGTGGGATGCCACGCCCTCCTCCAGGAGATCTTCCCAACCCAGGAATCGAACCTAGTTCTCTCGCATTGCAGATGAATTCTTAACTGTCTAAGCCAACAAGGAAGCCCTGAAGACACAGTGGGGGCTCCAAGGCACCTTGTTTTCTCTGTGGGATCCCAGTTTCTCTCCCTCACCCCACCCGCACAACCATACAATTAGAAATTCTTTGTGATGGGCAGTTTCTAGGGCCAATCTGGAACTCTTCAGCAACTTTAGTTAGTTGCCTTCAAGCCTGCTGATAAAGGTTTACCTTCAGGCCACTTCCAGTAAGTATTCTGAGCTCCCAAGAGAACAGGCTGAAAGGACTGGGGCCAGTGTTCCTGAAAGGAGATGCCCTCAACCCAGGAGGGTAGCACAAAGCTGCAAACACACAGGGACAGCCTACAGAGGCTCCAGCTCAAGTGGGTCGAGGGTGCCTCCTTCAACACAGTGGGGTTGTTTTCCCCCATTAACCCCATCCCTTCTGTCTGCAGGCTGCTCTGCCATCTCTGCCCATTTCCTGAGAAGGGCTTGGCCTCAGGGAGAGCCTTGCTCTCCAGACTGAAGACCTCTCTGTTTTCCTGGGATAAACAGGGGTTTCAAAGCTCCTCAAGGTCAGAAGAAGCACAGCGAGGACACAGTCTACCTGGCTGACCTGGGGTCCCAGACCCTGCCTTATGGAGGACCTTGCAGATGGATGGTGACCTAGAGAGGCAGGTGAGCGGGACCAAGGATATGGTGCCACAAGCTCAGGCTTCCCTGGTGGCTCGGATGGTAAAGAATCTGCCTGCAATGCGGGAGACCTGGGTTCGATCCCTGGGTTGGGAAGATCCCCTGGAGAAGGGAATAGCTACCCACTCCAGTATTCTGGCCTAGAGACTCCATGGACAGAGGAACCTGGGTACAGTCCACAAGCTTGGGCAGGAACCCTCGCTGCTCACAGGCAGGCAATCAGCCCAGAGCCCCTCCTTGAAACCATGCCCCCACATCCAGTCAAAGGGCCCAACGTTCCCTCTATGGCTCCTACTTCCCCTCCATCAAGGCTGCTCCCAGAGTGCTGCTTTAACTGTTCTTTCCCTCCATCAAAGTCACCCCTACTCCAACCCAGAACAGGAGTGCTAGCCTTTAAGCCTCCTCCTTTTGTGTCCCCCCTACCCACTGCCTGGCCCAGTGCCCAGGACACAGTGCATAGTAGGAACTCAAGAAACATTAGTTAAATAATGTTGACCACAGAATTTGTTGTCCAGGAAGCTCGATGCAGAAAAAAAAAAAAGTTTATTCTGCTCTTCATCTTTAAACAATTAAGCAATTTTGTTCTTTGAAGCACCTTGTGAACAATAAATCAGCAAGACAAGAATGCTATCAATTTGTCTTTATTCAGAAAACTCAAGGTTTGCTTTCATTAAAAAAAAATCATTGGGTAAAACCCAAGATTATTAAATAAGCAAAAGACTGGAAACAACCAAAATATCCATCTATAAGGGTCTGGTTAAATAAACTAAGGTATAGCCATATAATGTAATTTATGCAGTCAAAATAAACAAGTAAAAAAGAACAAAAAGTTCTTAAATAGTCAAAATTTGCTATTCAGTAAATATAAAGTGAAATAAGAATGTATATGGTATGCTTCCATTTAGATAAAAAATTTTTAAATACACACACACATGCAGGTACACACACACACACATACACATATTTTCCAGTACATGCAGTCAATATTTCTAAACCTAAGAGATAAGTAGAAGTGGTTGCCTAGGGATAAGGGGACTAAGAGATGGGGTGAGAGAAAGACAGTTCACTTTGAATACCCTTTTGTACCTTTTGAATTTTAAACCATGTAAGTATTGACCTATTCGAAAAAATTAAATTAGAAATTCAAAGCAAACAATAGGTGGAAAAGTAATAAAAAATCTACTTTAGGAAAACATAAAAGAGAAATCCCCATTTAAAAAGGGTTCAAGGCAGCCCCGCTGAGTCATCTGTTAACTGCGGAGAAAACAAAAACCGAGGCGGCACCCTTGTGTGGCCAAAAGGACATGTGGTGGCCGCTGGCACTGGTCTGCGCTCCTCTCCACTTTCCTGGGGGACCTCAGAGAGGAGCAGGGCCTCTATGACCCCCTCAGCTTCCTCCTCGGAGAATGGGTTTGCTCGGACCAGCTCTTAGGGCGCACAGGCCTGCTCCCGTGTGGGAAGAGGGAATCCCCAGGTAGACCCAGCTAGTTACTCACTGACAATCTAATTTTAAAAGACGAGACACTCCTTAAAAAGGAGAGAGAGTTTCCTTCCCCTTGCTGAAGCCTGTGGCAGGCAGATAAAAACCTCAAATCCCTCCTCACCAGAATGTGATGAAACCAGTGCCTCTGACTCCAAGAGCTTAAAATACACTTGCGGACACACCCTTCCCTCCAAACACACCTGCTGCTTTTTTCCTCTCTCTTCCCACATCCTCTCTGGACAGGCCACGTGCCCATTTATGACAGAGCTGAAATATTTCCTTTTTTGTTCTAATATTTCCTGCAGGGCCCCTCCCCTCTTTTATGACTGCCATTCACAGCCATCTGGGACGAACAGGAACAACGCGCCGCTTCAGGATTTAAAGACAATGACAACATGTCACTTTTTAAAAATAACACAGTTAACAGAGGTTCCCCCCAACCGCGAAATATACTTTTTAAATAAATGCAACTTGAAAGCAGTGACTAGATACTGTCCACTCTGGCAGAGGCTCAGAGAGATGTGTGGGTCTCTCTCAACTGTCCAGACAGAACTTTCTAACGAGATGCTTTTAAACATGGGGCCCAGCAGTATTCTCTGTTGCCCAAACTTTCTCTCCAAGCCCCACCTCCACCCACTTCAAACTTACAAAGTGGCTAAATTTGCTTTCCATGCCTTTTCTGCAGGAATAAGGGAAACCAGAGCCAGAATGGCTCTGAGATAATACAACTGCACTTTAGAGGATGAGAAAATTGAGCTCCACAGTGGAACAGGTCCCAGCAATACATAGTTCGCCCTCCAAGGGCCAGGATATAAAGTCTCATAGTCCTTTACTTCTTCCTGAATTTGCTTGCTTTTCACACGTTTCCTCCCAGAGGACAGCTTGTGACACGTGGCCTCCTTTGGCCATGCAGAGCCCCCCCAGGTAGCTCCAGCTCCCCCAGACTGGCCCTCCAACCTGTTCCCCAGGCTCCCCACCCTGTCTCCAGGGGACTACAGACCCCTTGAAATGCGACTCCTGTCAGATGTTGAAATGGTAATATCTTGGATATATTGGGTTAAACAAAAGACCCAAAATTCATTTACCCATTTCTTTTTACTTCTTTAAAACGTGGGACTTCCCTGGTGGTCCCAGTGATTAAGACTCTGTGCTTCCAGTGCAGGGGACAAGGGTTCGATCCCTGGTCAGGGAACTAAGATGCCGTATGGTGCAACCAAAAACAAACAAACAAACAAAATCCTCCCCTCCCCCCAAAAAAATTAAAATATGACTGCTAGAAATTTTAAATTACCTGCAGGACTCACATTATATCTTCAATAGACTGT
Organism: Bubalus kerabau; assembly: GCF_029407905.1. Taxonomy (NCBI): domain Eukaryota; kingdom Metazoa; phylum Chordata; class Mammalia; order Artiodactyla; family Bovidae; genus Bubalus; species Bubalus kerabau. Next base: position 51,190,252 of record NC_073644.1, read on the forward strand.
GCTGCTCTAGGTCATAAGCCATTTATCCCAGTCGTCAAAACTGACCTGTCCCGTGTCCGAGTTTCTGCACAGCCATTTTCTATTCTAAAGACCAGCCATGCCAGGCATTCCTGAGTAGATAGTATGCCCCGGAGGCACGCTGACACTGAGACTCTGAATCCTCACAATGATTGCAAGGAGTGTTTCTCCCCTTCTGTAGGAGGTAGAAAGAGAGATCCTGTCACCCTACAAGTGACATTAATTCTACCTGAGCACTGGCTTCCCAACAGTCATCTGTCTTGGAGGATTTTTATGCCTTAAAGTATAGTGGTAGCTTGGGGAGGAAGAGGAGGTGGAGGAGAAGAAAATAAAGTCTTGAGTCCTCTTCAACACAAATCCTTGGTCTCCTCCCAAGTCAATAACTGTGGCTTCCACGTGGGAAGGAATTGTGCCAAGTGCTATGTGTATATCATCTCATCCCATTTTCTCCATAACCCTTTGGAGTGGGTTATCTCTGTTTTCTAGATAAGGAAACTAAGACTTAGAGAGGTTAAGTTACATGCTGAAGGTGACCAGGGGAAAGTGGCCAAGCCATAGGATTGGCTCCACAGCTCCACACCCATGCTCCTCACCACCCCTGAACCTGTCTCGGCTTCCTCACCTGCAGGATGAGGAAAATACCTGCCTGAAGGCAAGGTTGGAAGCTCCGTGGTCCTCAGGGACCCTTCCTCCCCTGGGAGTAGGTTCTGGGCTCCTGATGAAGTGCTAGTTGGAAGAATCTCTGCTTCCAGTCACTGTCTGGATGGGCAACACCCCACATCCTAGGCGAACAACCTGCTCCTACACTCTTGACCTTGGGGCTCTCTTGACCTTGAGTTTCCTCCTGCCTGGGTGCCTTCCCGTTCCTGTCTCACAGAATTAAGTGTCTCTCGGCTCCTATATCAAGACTCCATCTAAACTTCATCTCTTCCAAAAATGCATCAAAACTATTAACTCAGAAAGCTGCCCTTTCTTACTTTGCTTTCCAGAAGGTGATGCTCTTCCTCAGGGTCCTGAACTCCCTCCCCAGTAAAACTCACTCTCAGAAGAAGCCTTGACATCGACAGACTTAACCAGGGTCTGTCTCAGGAATTATTCTGCATTTAACTCATTCAGCAAAATGTATCTTGAGCATCCTTTGCCCACCAGGCGTTCTTTGGACCCTGAGCATAGCAGTGACAGTGACAAAGTCCCTGGGCTTCTGAAGGTTTCCCCCAAACAGTGATGCCCTAAACATGCTATTCCAACCATCCCGGTTCATATTTCTCAAGGTTCTGCTGCTGTTGTTTGTAGGTCAAGGAATGATTAGCTAATGGGCATTGGGTATGGTTTGTGTTTTGTAATGGTAAATAAAGTATGATACATTACTTGAAGGAATGCAACACAACCACAAAAATATGTTTCTAAAGAACACTGTGGCATTGGTAAATGTAATAGAACCCTCAGTAAGGGATAGCTTGCAACTCTGTATACAAGTGGCCCTTAACAAGGTGATGGAGGGAGGTACTTGGTGAGAAATACCTTTCTAGCCAGGCTTGCCTGGCTTAGCGGTAAAGAATCTGCCTGCAATGCAAGAGACACAGATTCAATCCCTGGGTTGGGCCTGGGTTGGGAAGATCCCTTGGAGAAGTAAATGGACACTCACTCGAGTGTTCTTGCCTGCAGAAGCCCATGGACAGAGGAGCCTGGTGGGCTGCAGTCCATGGGGTTGCAAAGAGTCAGACACGACTGAGAGACTAGACCACCACCACACCTTTCTAACCATATCCAGTGTTATGGGTGGGGCAGGAGGGCGATGATTTCCTGATTCAAACCGTGGATGGTAAAGCCAATGTTCTCAGCCAGTAAGGAGACCTGGAAAACCCATTTTTTCTAAGTATCAGTAATTCAGTGGGAATGTGAATCACTCCCAAACTTCCAAGAAAAAGAAACCTTTCTGTTTATTAAAAAAACTATGTGGATTTTCAAAGCTGTAGAAAACAACACTCAATCCTAATTATATTTATATGTGAGTAGGTCGCCATGTGTGCTGGTGAATACAGAAAAAAAGACTGGAAGGAAATATTCCAAAATCAGGGTGCTGAAGCAGTTTTCAGTTTTAATGTTATACCTTTCCATATTTTCCAAATTTTCTATCATGACCCTATTGCTTTTATAATCAGAAAATAAGCAGAAAACTGAACCCTAATAGTTTTTAAATTTCCTCATGTATCTGTTTTTAGAGGCACCATTTCAGTGGGGTTTGGAGATCAGCAGGGTATGAAACTCAAATGAAATTCCCCATTCCTGCAGGGCTGTGCATACCCCCTTGGCCCTGAAGAGAAGCTCTCCCCACTTCCACGTTGGCAGCCAGCTGTCCACAGCTGTTCTGAGAAGGCTGCAGATGAATGGAGCTGGTGGAAAAACACAACATTCCTGACTCTCCAAGGATGGCATTATACTTGGAACTCTTGCTCACCAAAGAAGTAAATAAATAGAAGAGAGAGAGGGGTGGCAGTCAGCAACTGAGAGGAACTTCAGTGCTGGAGGTGGGTCAGTTGCTCGAGTTCATACCATTAGAAAGAAGACCCCTCCGCCTAAGTCAACCATCCTTTTCAAATCAGGGTTAAGGCAGCTTGACCATAGGCCTCCTGGGCTGTACCTCTTGAATGCCACCTTCCCTTCCTGCCACACATCAGCGTGAGTATGAACAAGCTTTATATCTGCCTCTAAGCTAAAGGGATTCCCAGCGCAGGGCCCCTGGCTGATTCATCTTCGTATACCTTCTAGCATTAATGTGCATATCACCATTCACCAACTATTTCACCACCTATTCACCAACTATTTTCTCAGCCACTGCCAGGCACTGTTCTGCCATTGAGAATACATGAAGAGCAAAACAGACAAGCTCCTTGTCTTCATGGAGCTTACATTCTAGTGGGGGAGGCAGACAATAGACCAAAGGAGAACCCAGATTATGCCCCAGACAGAATGGGGCACTATGAAGAATCCATTACTGGGCTCTTTCAGTTGAGATCTAATGACAGGTAAAGCCAGCTATCGGCAGATCTGCAGGAAGGGCCTCGCTGACAAGGAGAACAGCCAAAGAGAAACCCATGAGCTCCGTGTGCTGAAGGAGCCAAAAAGAACTAGGTGGCTGGAGTACAGGGGGGTGGGGAGATGGTCAGAGAGGAAGGCAGGGGCGAGGGGAGCACACGAGTGGCACCCCTGCCCCACTATAGGAGACTCCCTCTGCGGCTCCATGAGTGTCCGTGAGGCTGGGTTGAGCCGTGAGAGCCCATAGAGAAGGACCGCATGGCCGTCAGTTGAATTGATGAATGGGTTCCCATCATCCCAGAGGACCAATCAGCTTGACTCAGGGGTCTCAAAATGTCTATGGAGCCCCCTCTCTTCTCACCCACACTCTGCTTCCACGTCCTGGTCCTCCTGACACCCCCTTCACAGCACCAAGGAGCACAGCGGATGGCAGCAAAGGAGCAAGCCTGTCCACCATGCCCAGCCCTAGGCATGCATTCAGCAAACACTTCCATTCCCAGCCCTTGGGGTGGGCACTGAGGGTGTGAAGATGAACACCACAAGCCCAGCTCCCAAAAGCTGCCCCAGGCTCACAGGGCACCACCATCGGCTGGAGCTGCCCGGCACCCACCTCTCCAGGTGGGCCTCCTGGTAAAACCTGCTGTGAGCGCCTGACTTGGTTCTGAAGGGTGGATTCATTCACTCCAAGGGGTTGAACAGAGAGACGAGCTCAGTGTCCTGCCTGCTTCCTCTGCTCGCCCCCCAGCCCATTCCTCCCTCCACTGACCCAGGGAGAAGATACGCCCAGTCTCAGAAATGAAGTTGTAATTGGTGGGGTGGCAGGTACCATGTCTTTGAAGACACAGGTGTTTGGTGTTGGCTTGAAGAGTGGGAGGGGATGGGGACCACTGGGGACCAGTCTGGGGAAGGGGTTGGGGAGGAGGGAAAACACTCAGACCCCCTCAGTCAGCCCTGCACAGAAATGCCACAGAGCATGGTCAGAGAGGGCCGTGTCTAATTTGTTGCTTTCAGAATCTTCTCGGCATAAAACTCATTGTTGCCCTTATTTGCAGAAGTCAGTTACCCCCGACCTGAGCGGGTTCTTAAGCTCCGCCCTGCGAGGTTTCTGGAATGTCCCTCATTTTGTGCAAACAGGGGGTCAGTGCCTGAGAAAAAGCGGCCACGCCATAGCTCTAGGAAATGCTTGTATCCCAGGTCCCCCAGAGCAGCTGAAGCTGCCAGAAGCCCTGCAGGGCCCCTCCACACAGGTCAGGGGTCACTCCAACACCCGCCAGGCAGTGGGCGGCAGGTTTTCTCCCAGTGGGCACAGCCATCCAGGGGAGAAGTCAGTGCCGAGCCTGGTTCCAGACCCTTGAGTCTTTTCCTCCCAGGAGGGGAGGAGGGTTATAAATAGCCTGGACTCCTTCAGCCGTCCACAGCACAGATCCCACACCCCCGCCCCAGCCTCGGCCAGCTGGTCCCTCCTCGCCCAAGTTCCCACAGCCTGCTGGAGAGGGAGGGAATCAGCTCACCCACAGTGGGGGTGGGGAACCAAGCCCTTCAGGGCCCCTTGGGAGCAAGTGGCCACCTATGAATTATCACTGTAACCCTGCCACACCTCTACACCCCTTTGGAAGTGCAGGGCTGCAGAGAGGCGAGCAGCTCCCTATATGATCAGGGAGCCTCTTTCACTCTGGTCTTTCACCACCAGGGGCTTCCCTGGTGGCTCAGTTGGTAAAGAGTCTGTCCGCAATGCGGGAGACCAGGGTTCAATCCCTGGGTCGGGAAGATCCCCTGGAGAAAGGAAAGACTACCCACCCCAGATCCCCTGGAGAAGGGAAAGGCTACCCACCCCAGTATTCCTGCCTGGAGAACCCCATGGACAGAGGAGCCTGGCGGGCTATAGTCCATGGGGTCACAAAGAGTTGGACCTGGTTAAGTGACTAACACTTTTACTTTTCACTTTTTCGTTTCACCCAGGTCAGCCTAGAAACCCCAAGCTGCACCTCAGTGTATGTTAATGAAGTGAATGGAGTTACAGGAATAACATTCTCCCCTCTCTCTGCCTCAGTGTCCCCACTGTAAGATGAATAAAAGCTGAACCCTGAACGATGAGGCACCTATGAGGTTAGCATGCAGTAAAAGTGAAAAGGCACTGTTAAAACACTGCATGATCATGAAGATACCAGATCCTGGCTTCCTCTACAGGAGCCCCAAGCACAACTCTGGGGACACTGATTCTTTTCTGTTTATGAGAGAAGAATTATGCTCAGTGACATTGCATTAGCCCTGAATTCTTGATATTTCATGCCCTTGAAAGCATAAAACTTACAAAATATTCTCTCTTACAAGTCATTTCTGACTAATACAGATTGACACACACCACATCCAGAATTATTTTGGTTTAATATGGTTCTGCTGGGCTGTACATGACATTTGACTCTGAAGAATAAGCATGGCCCTAGAATATTTAGGTCTGGGGAGAAAAAAGTCCTCTTAACTGTTTACCACTCAAATCCTTCCCCCCCATACACACTGGTAAGAAACAAGTGGCTAAAATTTAAGTGGCCAACTTGCAGTTCTTTTTAATTAAGACACTTTGTTTTCTCAATAAAATACAGGGTAAAAAACATTTACTGAAAACCCACTCATTGATGTTTAATAGCTGTGTCAAATACTCATAACAACATTTATTCCAACACCCCCAGATAATTGCTCATCTTTCTCATTTAGTATCCACAACAGCACAGCATTTGTGTCCAAGTGTAATTGATCCAGAATTGGGCTTCCTTTCAAAAATATCTGTAAAACCTAATTACCAGGAAAACAGAGTTCTGGCATCCTACGGAAAGTGGGTGCTTCGCAGTGAGACAAGCTGCAAACTCATCTTGGCTAATCAAGCCACATTATGTTACAAAAGGAGTTTAAGGAATCTGGGGTGAGGAGGGAGCAGGGAAAGTTGGGATAGTGTCAGACTGGAAATCTGCAGTGACAGTTCTGATTTTTTTTTTTTTTTAAGCCAAGGACAGGGGCCAGGAAATTAGCTGGCAAACATGGATGTAGAAAGTACCAGATAATGAGCCCATGATGGGCTTGGGGTGTGGGGGTGGCATTTCTGATCTCAGGCTCTACAAGGCCTTGCTGAAGGAAGTCTCTCCACCCTGCTCTGGGAGGTTGATGTCATTTCTAGCCTCCCCCAGCCTCTAACGACTGTGGCAGGTCACTCTCCTTCCCTGAGCCTGAGTCTGCTCATCTGCAAAAATGAGCGCTCTTAATATTTCTAGGGCCTCTTTCAGCTCCAAAATTCTGTGACTTCCTTTACAGCAAAGGGTGTGCTTTCTACTCAGGTACTTGGTGGGGCTGGGGGGAACAGGGAGTGGGAACGGGACCAGCCAGAATGAAGGACTGAGTGTTTCCAACTCTCATGCAGTTCTGTACGGACTTGCAACACCAGGGTATCAGACTCTTTGGGGATAATGATTTCTTTCAGGCCAGGAATGGACCTACCCGGGTGGTGCTAACCTCGCTGCCCTGGATTCATCAACCTGGCCAATGAGGAAAAGGGCCAAACCACTGGACTTCTTGAGGAGCCTCTCTCCCAGAGCCGACCAAGGCACAGCTTCCTCTTCTGAGGGTCTTCCCTTCCCACTGTCATCCATCTTTCTGTCCCAGAGCCCCCAGAAACCCCAGCCCAGCGAGGCTCCCTCGCCAGGCAGTACACGCCACCAATTCCTGCTTCCCCTCGGTCCTGGACCCTCCACACCTCGGCTTGGGTACCAGCCACCGCGGCTGGATTCAAAGGAAACGAGAGTTGTTGCCGCTCCGCTTTTCTTGGGTTCCTCCTGGCACTCTTCCTAACGAAATCAGAGAAGCAGCCCTAATAACAAAGCAACACAGCGGCCGGAAGACGGTTAGCTCTCAAAGGAGCAGATGACCCAGACCAGGAGCGAAGGCGTGCCGGGTTCCTTTGTGCGTCTCTAGGAAGAGACTTTGGGTTGACCTCTGCGGGCAACAGATACCGGGCTGGCCCTCGCTTAACTTTTCCCAGACGCGGAGGAACCGTTGCGTGCGCCCATTTCGCGCAACTTCCCAATTGGACAGCAGCATGGGTTTCAGGGTCCTGCAAAGACACCACCTCGAGCAGGCATCTCTAGGAAGTCCTGGCGGCGCATCGCGAGATGCGGGGTCCCAGGTTTCCCAGTCCCTTCCTAATCTTCAAGGTAAAAGCTCAGTGCGAGCGCCAGAGTCTCAGGAAACCGCCACTCTCCAAAACGTCCCCGCGCCTTCCCGGCAGAAGTGCGGTAAAACTTTTGGCAGAAACCACCTGTGGCTGTCGACAGGCCCGCCCCGCCCGGGCCCGAAGGCGCCGCCGAGCCCGGGACGGCATGCGCCCGCAGAAGTTCCCTTCCAGCCCCGCGCGCCACTTCGCTCCGGGCCGCGGTGCCAGCCAGGAGGCGCGGCGCCCGCTCTCTGGCTCGCTCTCCGCTGGCTCTCCCCTCCTCCCTCCCCCCCACCTCCTCCCGCCTCCTCCCGTTGCATGGCTGCCGCACGGAGCCCCTGAATAGCCACCGCAGCCCCCCGCCTCCTGCCCGCCGCGCCAGGGACGCCCCTGCCCCCGCCGGCGCCCCAGGGCGCGCGGACCGCCGGCCTCCTAGCAACAGCTCGGGAGATGACTCCCCGGCGCCAGCGATGTAAAGCCACCCCTCTGGGAGCCCCGCGACCCCCCGACCCGCCTCGGCACAAGCGAGGTGCGGGGAAGATCGCGACCCTCGCAGGCGATGCCTCAGCTCGGCACGCGAAGCCACTCACCTCTGCGCGCCGCCCGACCTGCGCGCCTCCAGCACTTGGCGCCGGGCCGCGGTCCTCGCGTCCTCCTTCGCCGCCGCTGCGGTTCGTCTGTCCCTGCGCGCCGAAGCAGCGCGGGCCGCGGGGCTGTCAGAGTCTCGTGGCCGGGCTGCGCCCGCGGTGTGGAGCCGAGCGGCTGTGGCGGGCGCGCGGCAGCTCCTCCCTCCCCGCGCCTCGCCTCCGCCCTCCCTGCGCCCCGCCTCCCGCGCCTCCGCGGCTGTCAGCCCCGCGCCCCGCGCCCCGCGCCCGCGCTGCCCGCGCCACCGGCTCGGGGTGCGCACTAGGCTAAAGGGCCCGGATGTCTGCGGTTGCCCCTCGCCGGCTCCCGCTCCCTCCCCTACGCCCCCTCCCCGCCCTGCCACACATGCACTTGCTGCGTCCCAACCTCCTCCTCGGCTCCAATTAATTTCTATTTTGACAGTAACTGTGGCGGCGGGCGGGGCGCCCAGGACCCGCAGGGGCGGCGGGCGGCAGTCAGGACGCGGCGCGGGGGGCGGAGTGCGGGGCCGGGCAGAGCCACCCTCAGCTTGGGGCTCCTCGTCTTTTCTCTTTCTTTCCTTTTTTTCTCTTTGCCTCCTCCAGGATTTAAAGGGACAGCCCCGGCCAAGGCGAGGGGCCAGGCGTCCGCCGTTTCTCCGGTCTCCAGACGCCCTCTGCGGCCCGGCCGGACCCTCCCGCACCCGGAGCACAGGCTCCAAGCCGCCGGGTATTTTTAGGTCCACACCCGGCCCGGGACAGCGGGGCGGCGGAGCTTGGCTCGGTGGCCCCGGCGCACGGCTATTTTTACAGAGTCCGATTGTGGGGGTGGGGGAGGAAATAAAAGAACTCAGCAGCTGCTTTTCCAACCGAAAGTCTTAGGGAGCAAGGCGTGGGGGGCTTGAAGTTTCCCTAATGCTCTCCGAATTCCAGAGAGCTCAGAAAGACACCTCTCCGACAACGAGAAACCACAGGCGCGCAGCTCCCCAGAGCTCCCAAATCCCTGCGGGCCTCCCCGCCCTAGAAGGCGCTCGGGCGTGGGGAGCACACCACTACCACCCCCTCGCCAGTCAGTGTACCCCGCACGCTGCACCGCGCTGGCCTGGGACCGGCCTCGGGCTGCCGGTCCCTCCCCTGGACCGCCTGGAGGGCGGGCCTTCCGAAGCATCCAATCAGCCGGCTTCGCAGCCAAGAGGCGGGCCCTGGGAGGACTTGGCTCCACCCCCGTCCCTCCAAGCCCCGCCTCCGCGGATAGGGTACCAGCAGGAGAGTCTGTTTGAGAAGCGCAGCGCGGCGGCAAGCGGTGATGGACAGCGCGAAGGGCCCATCCGAGAGCAGAGGAGGGGGCCTTGGTCCCGGAGCGACGGCTTGGCGACTCGAGCAGACCTTCTGGCCACTCGCAGGCCGGGGTACACGGACGCTCTGCCTTTTTACCACCCCGCTTTCTGCATTCCCGGGTGACATAGAAACCCCTGCCCGCTTTGGCAGGCGGGACGTCTGCAACTGTACCCTCGGAAGTCAACCGATCGTCTCCGGACCTCCTCCTTCAGGGGCAGCGAAGTTATCGGTCCTCAAAGTCTTTGAGGAGCTGCGCTTTCCTGAGCCGTGCTTGGCGCCCAGGAGAGACGAGAAAGAGTATCCCGCCCTCCTGTTTCATCCTATCCATAGACGAATGAGCGGACCATCGAACTCCTGCTGTCTGCGGAGCGTCTGACTATTTATTGAAGATACTCGATGACATCCTTCACAGAATTCATGAAAATAAATGTATGAACCTTTTGCTTGGCGCTTCTTACCAGTGTTGCTCACAAGGAATTGTCCTCGTTTCATTCATTCGTGTAATAAATGCACATTGCATGGTACCACTTTGGTGTAATGAAAACAAGGGGAAAGGCTCTGGAATGGGATGTGACAGCGGAAAGCTAGGCACAAACATGAAAGGAAGAGCTGATATGTAGGGCTGTGTACAGCCTACACTGGCCAGGGGCCTGGCTTTTCCTAATAAGAAAATGTCATTCATTTGACAGTTTGAACAACCAGCTTATCCAAACTGTTCAAAGGCAGTTTGAAGAAATCTAAAGAAGTCTGTCGTGGAAACTAAGAATTTTAGATGCAGGATGTCAGACTTCCAAGTAGCTAGAGCAAAATAACATCCTCGCCGTAAGCAGTCCTGGGAGCCCTTGCCCTCCCAAATTAGGTTGTCTGTCTCCCTGCTAAATTAGGTTGTCTGCCTCACTTCCTTTCATTAAAGGGTCTTCAGTCATTTGGAAGACTATTGACCCAGCTGATATGGTCAAGCTTAAGCCAGAAGCATGGGGGTGCGTTTAGGATGTACCTGGGAGATGTGAGCCCTGTGAATACCTACAGACGATAGGAATGCACTCTAGGGGATGAGGGCAGCCATGGCAGTGAAATGGGTGTTTTGTTTAAGAACAAGAGGGATGTGGTTACTAAATTAGAAATGCCTCTAAATCAGAAAGGTTCTCCTCCCTTCTCTGGGTACAGCTGGCTCAGAGCAGATGTCCAGATGGGGATCACTGAATGGCTTTTCGAGTCGTGAGCTATGGAAGAAGGGTCCATGTTCTGGACAGTGAGCTACAGGGCTTCTGAACCTAAGCACCACAGGCAAACATTTTATAAATTTAAGAGCAATCAGGATGGGACTGGTCTACATTAGTGATATTTCAGAATATTTTTAAAGACAGCAGCTATTACACTGGAGAAGGCAATGGCACCCCACTCCAGCACTCTTGCCTGGAAAATCCCATGGGCGGAGGAGCCTGGTAGGCTGCAGTCCATGGGGTCACAGAGTCAGACACAACTGAGTGACTTCACTTTCACTTTTCTCTTTCATGCATTGGAGAAGGAAATGGCAACCCACTCTAGTGTTCTTGCCTAGAGAATCCCAGGGATGGGGGAGCCTGGTGGGCTCTATGGGGTCGCAGAGTTGGACACAACTGAAGTGACCTAGCAGCAGCTATTACACTGCATTCACAATTTTTATTCAGTTGTCTTTTTCCCGACAAGACTTCAAGCTCCTTACCCAGCTTGGTATCCTGCGTACACTTTGCTGATAGGTGCTCATTAAAAGATGAATGAACACCAAGTCGTTTCAGAATGGTGGAGTAAGCAGGGCAACATGCACAGGCGGAAATCAAGTACACTCAAGACGCATTTAGCGACTTACTTGTCTGCACAGAACTGCAACTGTCAGTTTTGCCATACATAACAGGATTTACTGGCTCATGCCAGGCTCTTCTCTTTATCCACCATGTAACCTAGAAAAGCAACTTATTCGATTCCTCAGTGCATCCATTTCCAAATATGTAGAACAGAGATACGAGTAGGAACTCTTCTTCACCTTAGGGACGTTAGAATGACCAGGTGAGAAAAGGTGTGGGCAAGTGTAACCTCATGAATGACATTCCTTAAGAGGTTATTGTGGATCAAGCACTGAGGAATACATAGTAAACCGTCAATATTATTATTGGTATAAATTTTTGCAGAAATTATCTGAGAATTGGGTTCATATATTTATCTGTGCTATCTGTGTGTTCAAATCCTAAAAGATGATGCTGTGAAAGTGCTGCACTCAATATGCCAGCAAATTGGGAAAACTCAGCAGTGGCCACAGGACTGGAAAAGTCAGTTTTCATTCCCATCCCTAAGAAAGGCAATGCCAAAGAATGCTCAAACTACTGCACAATTGCACTCATCTCACACGCTAGTCAAGTAATGCTCAAAATTCCCTAAGCCAGGCTTCAACAGTATGTGAACCATGAACTTCCAAATGTTCAAGCTGGACTTAGAAAAGGCAGAGGAACCAGAGATCAAATTGCCAACATCCACTGGATCATCAAAAAAGCAAGAGAGTTCCAGAAAAACATCTATTTCTGCTTTATTGACTATGCCAAAGCCTTTGACTGCGTGGGTCACAATAAACTGTGGAAAATTCTGAAAGAGATGGGCATACCAGACCATCTGACCTGCCTCTTGAGATATCTGTATGCAGGTCAAGAAGCAACAGTTAGATCTGGACATGGAACAACAGACTGGTTCCAAATCGGGAAAGGAGTACATCAAGGCTGTATATTGCCACCCTGTTTATTTAACTTATATGCAGAGTACATCATGAGAAATGCCAGGCTGGATGATGCACAAGCTTGAATCAAGATTTCTGGGAGAAATATCAATAACCTCAGATATGCAGATTACACCACCCTTATGGCAGAAAGCAAAGAAGAACTAAAGAGCCCCTTGATGAAAGTGAAAGAGTAGAGTGAAGAAGTTGGCTTAAAACTCAGCATTCAGAAAACAAAGACCACGGCATCTGGTTCTATCACTTCATGGCAAATAGATGGCGAAACAGTGTAAACAGTGGCAGACTTTATTTTGTTGGGCTCCAAAATCACTGCAGATGGTGATTGCAGCCATGAAATTAAAAGATGCTTACTCCTTGGAAGAAAAGTGATGACCAACCTAGACAGCATATTCAAAAGCAGAGACATTACTTTGCCAACAAAGGTCCATCTAGTCAAGGCTATGGTTTTTCCAGTAGTCATGTATGGATGTAAGAGTTGGACTATATAGAAAGCTGAGCACCAAAGAATTGATGCTTTTGAACTGTGGTGTTGGAGAAGACTCTTGAGAGTCCCTTGGACTGCAAGGAGATCCAACCAGTCCATTCTGAAAGAGATCAGTCATGAGTTTTCATTGGAAGGACTGATGCTGAAGCTGAAACTCCAATACTTTGGCCACCTGATGCGAAGAGCTGACTCATTGGAAAAGACCCTGATGCTGGGAAAGATTGAAGGCAGGAGGAGAAGGGGACGACAGAGCATGAGATGGTTGGATGGAATCACCGACTCAATGGACATGAGTTTGGGTAAACTCCGGGAGTTGGTGATGGACAGGGAGGCCTGGCATGCTGCAGTCCATGGGGTCGCAAAGAGTTGGACACAACAGAGTGACTGAACTGAACTTAACTGATTTATCTGTGTCCCAAGGGTGGTTAAGAGGCTGATTCAAGAAAAAAGAAAAGGGAGGAATTAACATTTATAGAGCTCCTCGTATTGTTATGTGTTCCTCAGGACAACCCTGTGTGATGCATTTTGTTATGACCATTTATAGATAAGCGGCTTCCCCAGTGGTTCAGTGGTAAAGAATCTGCCTGCAACGCAGGAGACACAGGAAACATGGGTCCGATCCCTGGGTTGGGAAGATTCCCCTGGTGGAGGAAATGGCAGCCCACTCCAGAATTCTTGCTGGAAAATCCCATGGACAGAGCAGCCTGGTGGGCTATAGTCCAAAGGGTCGCAAAGAATCAGACATGACTGAGCACAGAGACCCACCATAGATGAGAAGTCTGAAATCAATTGCAATGGTAATGAGCAAGGTTCCGAAGCTGGGAAGTGGCAAAGGCAACTCTGGAACCCAGGTTTGTAAGTTCCGGAATCCAATCGGCAACTTAGCCTGTGGTGCTGCCTCTAGAGAAGAAAGAGGAAAGAGCCTGTAAGGAAATGGGGCTAAAGAGAATTGCAAGAAAACAATTGGTAAAGAATCTGCCTGCAGTGCAGGAGACCTGGGTTCGATTCATGGGTCAAGAAGATGCCCTGGAGAAGGAAATGGCAACCCACTCCAGTATTCTTGCCTGGAGAATCCCATGGAGGGAGGAGCCTGGCAGGCTAGCCCATCGCGTCACAAGCGTTGGACACAGAGACTAAACCACCACCAAATAGTCTATTTTACCACAAGATAGGTGGGACGAGATGCAGTCTTGTTTGAGAGGAACTTTCTGGAGAGGGTGGCATTTGATTCAGTCCCTTTAGATTCACATACACACTCTCTCTTTTTTTAATTTTTGATTTTGAGATCATTTCAGATTTTCAGAAAAGTAACAAAAATAACAAAAAGAATTACCATCAGAGAGGATGTGGAGAAAAGGGAACCCTCTTGCACTGTTGGTGGGAATGTAAGCTGACACAGCCACTATAGAGAACAGTATGGAGATTCCTATAAAAACTAGAAATAAAATTACTATATGACCCAGCAATCCCACTACTGGGCATATACCCTGAGGAAACATAACTGAAAAAGACACATGTGCCCCAATGTTCACTGAAGCACTACTTACAAGAGTTAGGACATGGAAGCAATCTAGATATTGCATGGAAGTAACCTAGGTTGTTGATATTTCTCCTGGTAATCTTGATTCCAGCTTGTGCTTCATCCAACCTGGCATTTCACATGGTGTACTCTCTATAAGTTAAATAAGCAGGGTGACCTTATCATAATCCTTTACCAATTCTGAACCAGTCCATTGTTCCACGTCCAGTTCTAACTGTTGCTTCTTGACCTGCATATCAGTTTCTCAGGAGGCAGATAAGGTGGTCTGGTATTCCCATCTCTTTAAGCATTTTCCATGGTTTGCTGTCATCCACACAGTCAAAGGCTTTAAGCGTCTTCAAAGAAGCAGAAGTAGATGTTTTTCTGGAATTCCCTTGCTTTTTCTCTGATCCAACCAATGTTGGCAATTTGACCTCTGGTTCTTCTGCCTTTTTAAAATCCAGCTTGTACATCTGAGAGTTCCTGATTCAGGTACTATTGAAGCCTAGCTTGAAGAATTTTGAGCATTACCTTGCTGGCATCTGAAATGAGCAAAACTGTGCAGTAATTTGAATTTTCTTTGGCTTTGCCCTTCTTTGGGATTGGAATGAAAGCTGACCTTTGCCAGTCCATAGCCTGTCTACATAAACAATTTTATTTTAAAAATGCATTACAAAATTCATAGCCCACATGAAGTATAGTGATTTAATGATGGAGATTTATTATAATGGATAAAGAAGAGGTATTTATTTATTGTCTCATTGGTGCATATAAAGGTTCTGCATATGTCCAACTACCACCTCTTCCTGTTCACATCCCAAAACCACTTTTTCATTTCTTTCCTGTCCACTATTGCCAAATGCACTGTTTTCAGTTAATTTCCTATCTATCTCCCACTTTGAGAAAATGTATCAACACATAGTTACTCAGGACACTGGACTCCTCAGAACTATTTGTATTGAAGGCCATAGCTGTTCTTGCCTCTGCAGTTCGGATACACCACTGACTCGTGACTTTGCATCATTCACCCTGCGGTCTGTGAATACTGGATTCCAACTACTCTCAAAAGTTATTTCTGTGCTTTGTTGATGAGGACCTCTTACCCAGCCTATGCTGGAAAATGTGAGCCATTATTCATTTCCAGATCATGCTAAGTTTACCATTTGGGATTACATAGTATAAACATTGGAGAAGGAAATGGCAACCCACTCCAGTATTCTTGCCTAGAGAATCCTGTGGACAGTGGAGCCTGGTGGGCTGCCATCTATGGGGTCGCACAGAGTCAGACACGACTGAAGCAACTTAACAGCAGCAACAATATAAACATAAAACAACACATCTTCCACTTTTCTCTTAAAGTTTTTAGGTTATAATCACTGCATTCCTAGAATGTGACCTCTTTCAATATTGACCAGATCCCCATACACTGGGTTGAATAGTGTCCTCTTATAATTCAGACCACCTGGGACCTGTGAAAAAGAAAGAAAGATAGTGCTAAGTCATGTCTGACTCTTGCGATCCCATGAACTGTAGCCCACCAGGCTCCTCTGTCCATGGGGTTCTCCAGGCAAGAATACTGGAGTGGGTTGCCATTTCCTTCTCCAGGGGATCTTCATGACCCAGGAATTGAACCCAGGCCTCCTGCATTGCAAGCAGATGCTTTACCGACTGAGCTACACAGGAAGCCCCAATTCAGTGTTGTCAGAAGTGGGATTCTGTGACTGTGACCTTATTTAGAAACAAGGCTTTTGCAGGTGGAATCAAGTTAAGGTAAGGTCATATGGGATTGGGGTGGGCCCTAAATCTGGTAAAGTGAAGTGAAGTTGCTCAGTTGTGTCCGACTCTTTACAATCCCATGGACTGTAGCCTACCAGGCTCCTCCATCCATGGAATTTTCCAGGCAAGAGTACTGGAATGGGTTTCCATTTCCTTCTCCAGGGGATCTTCCCAACCCAGGGATTGAACCCAGGTCTCCCACATTGCAGGCAGACGCTTTACTGTCTGAGCTACCAGGGAAGCCCCCAAAATCTGGTAAAGGGTATTCTTATAAGGAAAGGGAAATTTGGAGACACAAACACACAGAGGATAACGCCATGTGAAGACGGAGGCAGAGATTGGAACAAGCCATCTGTAAACCAAGGAACAGCAAAGATTGCTGGCAACACAGAAGCTGAGAGAGAAGCATGGATCAGACTCTCAGTGTCTCCAGGAGGAACCAAACCTGCTGACACCTTGATTTCAAGGCTCTGGAGTCCAGAACTGTATGTGAATAAAACACTAGGTTTATGATAATTTTGTCACAACAGTCCTAGGAAACAAACATGTCCTGCTTTCTAAAGAGTGATCACAGTGGGAAGGATACGTGAGGAGCCTGTGTGTGGGGCGAGAAGCGAGGAATATTTATGCAAGAAATGTTCAACCCATGTCCAGCATGTTTTCATACCATCCTGAAAAGATGTGACATCACCACATCAGCTGGAGGTAAGAGAGGACATTGATGAGAAAAGCCCATAGGCATTGTAAAAATGTGGTCTCAAAAGCCATCAGAGGAAATGGCCAGTGCCACTGCTGGAGGATGGGCTGACCCATGGCACAGACCCTACTGCAGGTGCAGGGTGACTGGACTGTGTGCCAGGGGAGGGACGTCTGGGGTGAAGGATGCCTGCCACCAGACCTGCAACCCTTGGGTGTATAGATCAGCAGCAGCACCATGGCCTGATTACATAAGAATGAGAGCTGTGCACCAACCCATACACATGGCTCAAGCGTAAGGGTCAGCAGTGGACCATCAGTTACCCAGGGCCCCAAACTCCTCCTGTATCCATAAGGGTCACCCCAAATCATCATGTCTGCACCTTTTGGGTGGCCCAGTCTCCCATGAATCCACAAACAAATACTACAGTGGTCAGGAGTAGCTATCCATCATCAGGCCACCCTCCCAGAACCAGAGTCTGGGCCTAGCAGGGATGACTCCAGACATAAGTCCTGGAGCCCTTCCCACTCCTGGGACAGAAGCGTCAGAATGTGCTCGAAGGGGAGACACAGGGTCTGGAGCACTCACAGGTTCTGGGCTGGGCTGGGGGCAATGTGCCTAGCTGATCCCAGGCCCAGGAAGGAATTCTGACAATCTCAGTGAAGACACTACAAAGCCCAGGGCCTTCTGAAGCTCAAGGATGGAACAGGATCTCATTTGTGTGGGCCTGCAAGGACTCCCTCCTTGACCAAATTTTAGTCAGGCTCCTCTGAGCCTCTTCTCAATTAAGCCTTGACCCTGGTCCGCTGAGTCCAGTTTTAGCCAAGAATCCTGCTAAGCCTTGATATCTGATCATCCTTGCTATCTAATCAAGTTCTTCATCTCCCATCCTTGATATCTAAGTCCTTGGTCTGCCTTTAACAAGAAGCCCATTAGGCCAGTTTAGCAAGAATGCTCTTACTCTTAATATGTAATCTAGTTACTATTAGTCATTTCCCACCCACTGACCCCATGTCTACATCCCCAGCTCTCTGCTGTGGAGTTAAGCTCAGCTCTGTACTGAATTCCCTGTTCCCCACTACAGTAGCTCAATTAAATGTCTTGCCTTTCTTTAGTATTCAGTTCAGTTCAGTTCAGTTGCTCAGTCATGTCCGACTCTTTGCGACCCCATGAATTGCAGCACACCAGGCCTCCCTGTCCCTCACCAACTCCCAGAGTTCACTCAGACTCACGTCCATCGAGTCAGTGATGCCATCCAGACATCTCATTCTCTGTCGTCCTCTTCTCCTCCTGCCCCCAGTCCCTCCCAGCATCAGAGTCTTTTCCAATGAGTCAACTCTTCACATGAGGTGGCCAAAGTACTGGAGTTTCAGCTTTAGCATCATTCCCTCCAAAGAAATCCCAGGGCTGATCTCCTTCAGAATGGACTGGTTGGATCTCCTTGCAGTCCAAGGGACTCTCAAGAGTCTTCTCCAACACCACAGTTCAAAAGCATCAGTTCTTCGGCACTCAGCCTTCTTCACAGTCCAACTCTCACATCCATACATGACCACAGGAAAAACCATAGCCTTGATGAGACAGACCTTTGTTGGCAAAGTAATGTCTCTGCTTTTGAATATGCAGATAGCATAGCAAATAGGTTGGTCATAACTTTCCTTCCAAGGAGTAAGCGTCTTTTAATTTCATGGCTGCAGTCACCATCTGCAGTGATTTTGGAGTCCAAAAAAATAAAGTCTGACACTGTTTCCACTGTTTCCCCATCTATTTGCCATGAAGTGATGGGACCAGATGCCATGATCTTCGTTTTCTGAATGTTGAACTTTAAGCCAACTTTTTCACTCTCCACTTTCACTTTCATCAAGAAACTTTCTAGTTCCTCTTCACTTTCTGCCATAAGGGTGGTGTCATCAGCATATCTGAGGTTACTGATATTTCTCCTGGCAATCTTGATTCCAGCTTGGGTTTCTTCCAGTCCAGCGTTTCTCATGATGTACTCTGAATATAAGGTAAATAAGCAGGGTGATAATATACAGCCTTGACATACTCCTTTTCCTATTTGGAACCAGTCTGTTGTTCCATGTCCATTTCTAACTGTTGCTTCCTGACCTGCATACAGATTTCTCAAGAGGCAGGTCAGGTGATCTGGTATTCCCATCTCTTTCAGAATTTTCCACAGTTGATTGTGATCCACACAGTCAAAGGCTTTGGCATAGTCAATAAAGCAGAAATAGATATTTTTCTAGGTGAAAAAAAATGTTTTTTCTGATCAAAGGCTGGGACTGATTTTATTCAGGTGCATTTCAGTGTTCCGTGTGTGTGTGTTATTTGTTTCATACAAGTGAGTTCATATTACACATATTATTTATAAATTGATTTTTTGTTTGGCAATATTTATTGCCTTTATTGAAATCAACAAATATACATTTAGTCCATACTTTTATGATTAAAAATTGTCTGTTTTAATTTGTCAGCTTTTACTATTACAAGCAACCCTACAGTGAACATGCTCAGAGCTTCATCTTTGTGCATATCCTTACTTATTACTTTCTAAAATTGAGGTATAGTTGATTAACAATATTATATTAGTTTTGGACTTCTCAGGTGGTCCAGTGGTTAAGAATCTGCCTGCCAGTGCAGGGAAAAGTGGTTCGATCCCTGGTCCAGGAAGATTCCACATGCCACGAGACAACTAAGCCTGTGCTCCACAACTGCTGAGCCTGCTCTCCAGAGCCCTCAAACTGCAACTACTGAAGCCTGTGCACCCTAGAGCTCTTGCTGCCAACAAGAGATGCCACCTGGGTGAGAAGCCGACACATTGTAACTAGAGAGTAGGCCCCACTCAATGCATCTAGAGAAAGCCCACATGCAGCAACAAACGCCCAGCACAGCCAAAAAGTTTAATGAATTAATTTTTTTTAAATACAAGAAATTTTAAAAAATATATTAAGTTTTAAGTGTACAACTTAGTGATTTTGTGGATGACACTCCATTTATAGCTATAAAATATTGGCTATATTTCTATGTTGAATAACATATTCTTGTAGCTTATTTTTTTTGTAAGTAGTAGTTTGTACCTATTAAACCCCTAACCCCTACCTTGCCCTTCCTCCCTTCCCTCTCTCCACTGGTAACCACTAGTTCATATCTGTAAGTCTCTTTCTTATTTGTTCTGTTTACTAGTTTATCTCATTTTTTAGATTCCAGACATAAGTAATAACCTACAGTATTTGTCTTTCTATGACTGACTTATTTAACTAAGCATAATATCCTCCAGGTCCAGTCATATTGTTGCAAATGGAAAAATCTCATTCTTTTTTATGGTTGAGTAGTTCTCCACTGTGTGTGTGTGTGTGTGTGTGTAACCCACATGTTCTTGATTCATTCATCTGTTGGTGTTTAGGTTACTTCCATATCTTGGCTATTGTAAATCAGACTGCTATAAATTTTGAGATGCATTCATCTTTTCAAGTTAGTTTTTTCATTCTCTTGCATATATATACATACACACACACACACCCAGGAGTGGAACTGATAGCTCATACTGGCTGCACCAATTGACATTCCCAAAAACAGTATATAAGGGGTTCCCTTTCACCGCATCCTTGCCAACAACATTTGTGGTCTTTTTGAGGATGACCATTCTCACAGGTATGAGGCGAGGGCTCACTGTGGTTTTAACTTGCATGTATCTGATGATTAGCAAAGTCCAGCATATTTTCATGTGCCTGTGGATCATCTATATGTTTTCTTTGGAAAAATATCTGTTCAGTCCCTCTGCCCATTTTTAAGTCAGGCTCTGTGTTTTTGAGATTGAGTGTGTGAGCTGTTTGTATATTTGGGGTATTAAGCCCTTAGTGGTCATATCATTTGCAAATTCTTCTTCCACTCAGTAGGTTGTCTTTTCATATTGTCAATAGTTTCCTCAACTGTGCAAAGGTTTTAAGTTTAACGCGGTCCCATTTGTTTATTTTCACTTTTATTTCCTTTGCTTCAGGAGATAGATCCAAATAAATATTGCTACAATTTCGGTCAAATAGTGTTCTACTTATGTTTTGTTCTAGGAGTTTTATAGTATCCAGTTTTATATTTAGGTCTTTAATCCATTTTGAAATTTTGTGTATATGGTATTAGATAACATTATAATTTCATTCTTTTACATGTAGCTGTCCACTTTTCCTGAACCCTGGGTCAGGAAGATCCCCTGGAGGAGGATCTTCTCAGGTGGCACAGTGGTAAAGAATCTGCCTGCCAATTCAGGAGACCTAAGAGAAGTGGGTTTGATCCCTGGGTCAGAAAGATTCCCTGGTGTAGGAAATGGTAACCCACTCCAGTATTCTCGCCTAGAAAATTTCATGGACAGAGGAGCCTGGTGGGCTACAGTCCATGGGGTCACAAAGAGTCAGACATGACTGGGCATACAACGCAACACAACATTTGTAGATAGTGTCGATTTTAATATTTCCTTTCCAGTGTGGATTCCTTTTATTTCTTTTTCTTAGGTGATTCCTGTGGCTAGAACTCCCAATACTATGTTAAATAAAAGTGGTGAGAGTGGGCATCCTTGTCTTGTTCTTGATCTTTGAGGAAATACTTTTGGCTTTTCACTACTGACTCTGATGTCAACTGGGCTTACCATACTTTATTATATGGTCTTTATTATATTGAGGTATGTTCCCTCTATGCCTGCTTTCTGGAGAGGTTTTATAGTAAATAAATGTTGAATTTTGTCAAAGGCTTTCTCTACCTCTGTTGAAATAATCATATGACTTTATTCTTCAGTTTGTTAATTTGATGTATCACATTTTGATTTGTAGATATTGAACCATTCTTGCATCCCTAAGTTCAATCCTTTTGATCATGATCTTTTTTATGTATTACTGGATTTGGTTTCCTGATATATTTTTTGAGAATTTTTTTTAATCTATGCTCATCACTGATATTGGCCTGTAGTTTTCTTTTTTGTGTGATATCTTTGGTTTGGTATTAGGGTGATGCTGGACTCACAGAATGAGTCTGAAAGTATTCCTTCCTCTGCAATTTTTTGAAATACTTTGAGAAAGATAGGTGTTAACTATTCTCTAAATATTTAGTAGAATTCACCTGAGAAGTCATCTGGTCCTGGACTTTAGCTTCTTGGGAGTTTTTTTAATTGCTGGTTCAACTTTTTTTTAACTGATAATTGATCTGTTCATATTTTGTTTTTTCCTGATTCAGTCTTGGATGATTGCACATTTCTAGGAATTTGTCCATTTCTACTAGGTTGTCTATTTTATTGCTGTATTGTTGTTTGTAGTAATTTCATGATTTGCTGCATTTGTATTTCAGTTGTAACTCCTCTCTTTTTTTTCATTTCTGAGTTCAGTTTAGTCACTCAGTCGTGTCCAACTCTTTGTGACCTCATGGACTGGAGCATGCTAGGCTTCCCTGTCCATTACCTACTCCCAGAGCTTGTTCAAACTCATGTCCACCGAGTTGGTGATGCCATCCAATCATTCATCCTCTGTTGTCCCCTTCTCCTCCACCTTCAATCTTTCCCAGCATCAGGGTCTTTTCCAATGAGTCAGTTCTCCGCATCAGGTGGCCAAAGTAATGGAGCATCAGCTTCAGCATCAGTCCTTCCAATGAATATTCAGGATTGATTTCCTTTAGGATGGACTGGTTGGATCTCCTCACAGTCTAAGGGACTCTCAAAGAGTCTTCTCCAACACCACAGTTCAAAAGCATCAATTCTTCAGCACTCAGCTTTCTTTATAGTCCAACTCTTACATCCATACATGACTACTGGAAAAACCATATCTTGGACTAGACGGACCTTTGTTGGCAAAGTAATGTCTCTGCTTTTTAATATGCTATCTAGGTTGATCAAAGCTTTTCTTCCAAGGAGCAAGCGTCTTTTAATTTCATGGCTGCAATCACCATCTGTAGTAATTTTGGAGCCCAAAAATATAAAGTCTCTCACTGTTTCCATTGTTTCCCCATCTATTTTCCATGAAGTGATGGGACCAGATGCCATGATCTTAGTTTTCTGAATGTTGAGTTTTAAGCCAACTTATTCACTGTCCTCTTAAGAGGCTCTTTAGTTCTTTGCTTTCTGCTATAAGGGTGGTGTCATCTGCGTATCTGAGGTTATTGATATTTCTCCCGGCAATCTTGATTCCAGCTTGTGCTTCATCCAGCCTGGCATTTCACATGATGTACTCTGCATAGAAGTTAAACAAGCAGGCAGATAATATACAGCCGTGGTGTACTCCTTTCCCGATTTGGAAACAGTCTGTTGTTTCATGTCCTGTTCTATCTATTGCTTCTTGACCTACACACAGATTTCTCAGGAGGAAGGTAAGGTGGTCTGGTATTCCCATCTCTTTAAGAATCTTCCGCAGTTTGTTGTGATTTGGGCCCTTTCTCTTTTTTTCTTTATGAGTCTGCCTAAAGATTTATCACTCTTTTTTATCTTTTCTAAGAACCAGCTCTTAGTTTCATTGATAGTTTTTTTTCTTTTTCCTTTTTTAGTCTCTAATCCATTTATTTCTGCTCTGATTTTTGTGATTTATGTCCTTCTACTAACTTTGGATATTGTTTGTTCTGCTTTTCCTACGTTCTTTAGCTATAAAGTTAGGTTGTTTATTTCAGATTTCTCTTATTTCCTGAGGTAAGCTTGTATCACTATAAATTTCCCTCTTACACTGCTTTTGCTAGGTCACATAGATTCACACTATTGAGTTTTTGCTTTCATTTGTCTCCAGCTATTTTTTTTACTTCCTCTTTGACGTCTTTGGTGATCCATCCGTTGTTTAGTAACATATTGTTTAGCCTCCGTGTGTTCGCATTTTTTGCAGTTTTTTTATTATAGTTGATTTCTATAAGTGTTGTGGTTGGAAAAGATGCATAATATGATTTCAGTTTTCACAAATTTATTGAGGCTTGTTTTGTGGTCTAGCATATCCTTAAGAATGTTCCATATGTTCTTGATAAAAATGTGTATTCTGCTGCTTTTGGTTGGAATGTTCTATATGTATCTAGAACGTTCTTTATGTATCTATTAATCCATCTGATATAATGTGTCATTTAAGGCCACTTTTTCCTTATGGCTTCTCTATTTGGGTGACCTGTCCATTGATTTCAGTGGAATGTTAAAGTCCTTTACTATTATTGTGTTACAGTTGGTCTCTCCTACATCCATTAATATTTGCCTTATATACTAAGTAGTCCTATGTTGGGTCCATATATATTTAGAATTGTTATATCTTCTTAAATTGATCCCTTGATCATTACATAGTGTCCTTCTTTGTCTCTTTTATAGTCTTAATTTTAAATTCTATTTCAGCTGATTTAAGTATTGCTACTCCAACTTTTTAAAATTTACATTTACATGGAATACTTTTTCCTACTCCCTCATTTTCAGTCTGTTTGTGTCTCTAAATCTGAAGTGACTTTCTTTTAGGTAGTATATGTACATGTCTTATTTTCATTCAGCCACCATATGTCTTTTGACTGGGGTATTGAGTCAATTTACATTTAAAGTAACTTTTGAGACATATATGTTTACTGACATAAATTATTTTGGGATTGCTTTGGTAGTTCTTTTCTGTTCCTTTCTTCTTCTTTAATTTCTTCCCTTTTGATTTGATGACTATTTTTGTGTTGTGTTTGAATTCCTTTTTCTTTTCTGTGTATGTGTTATAGATTTTTGGCTTCTGATTACCATGAAGTTTATACATAGCAATCTATATATATATGTGTGTGTGTGTATGCATGTGCGATTGTTTCAAGTTGCTAATCACTTAGTTTCAAATGCATTTTAACAAACCTGCATTGTAACTCTTATCTCCTTGTGATCTCTGTTTTTGACATATTTTGCATCTTTTTGTTTTGTGTATTCCTCAACTGCTCATTGTAGATACAAATGGTTTTACTTTCTTATTTTAACGTTCCTACTAGCTTTGTACATGGTTGATTTACTACCTTTACTTTATATTTGCCTTTCTCTATAAGATTTTTCTTTTCATAATCTTCATGTTTCTAGTTGTGGCCTTTTATTTTTCACTCAGAGAAGTTTCTTTAACATTCCTTGTAAAGCTAACTTGGTAGTATCGAACTTTTTAGTTTTTGCTTATCTGTAAAACTTTTGATCTCGTCAATAAATCTGAATAAGAGGTTTGCCTGGTAAAGTATTCTTGGTTGTAGAATTTTCCCCTTAATCACCTTAAATATATCATGCCACTCCCTTCTGGTCTGCTGAGTTTCTGCTGAAAAATCAACTGACAACCTTGTATGTGACTTGTTGCCTTTCCCTGGCTGCTTTTAACATTCTCTCTTTATCTTTAATTTTTGCCATTTTAATGATAATGCATTGATGTGGTCCCCTTTGGATTGCTTTTAATTATTTCTTGAGAATAAATGTGGGAAATTAAATTACTGGGTCAAAATATATACACATCTGTAAGATTAGATGCATGTATGTGCTCAGTCACTCAGTCGTGTCTGACTCTCTGTGGCCCCATGGACTGTAGCCCACGAGGCTTCTCTAACCATGGAATCTTCCAGGCAAGAATACTGGAGTGGGGTGCTATTTCCTAATTCAAGGGGTCTTCCTGATCCAGGGATCAAACCCACATCTCTTTCATCTCCTGCATTGGCAGGCAGATTCTTTACCACTAGAGCCACCTGGGAAGCCCTAAAGATTAGATAGCTAATGTTAAATTGCCTGCCAAAATAACATACCAGTGTGCATTCCTGCAGTACTTAAGAGTGTCTAAGAGTTCACTATATAGAGAGTAAATAAATGGGAAAATATCAGCTTAATTAATAATTTCAAAATGTAGATTAAAACAGGAAGCTTGGCAAAGCTCAATTATTTTTCTTTTAATGTATCAATCTAGATGTCTTTGCCAAACTTCTTGTTTTAATTTAAAATTTTAAATTATTAATGAGGCTGATATTTTTCCATAAGATTTTTGGCCATAAACGTTTTTCCTTTGTTAATTGCTTATTTGTGCACTTGGCCCATTTCCTGATGAGTTGTTCATTTCCCCTCTATTTTTGTAACAGCTCTTCACATAGTGAGGATGTTCGTCCCTTGACTGTCTCATATATTACAGATATTTTTACCGCTTTGCCATTAGCTTTTTTAAAAAAAATAAGCAACACTTCATGAATTTGTGTGTCATCCTTGCACAGGGGCCATGCTAATCTTTTCTGTATTGTTCCAATTTTAGTATATGTGCTGCTAAAGTGAGCATGGCTTTTAAATTTTGTTTGTATTGATGTCTTTAATATTCTTGATTACAAAGGAATATATCATCTCTGTATATTTATAATGATCACAATTATACCAGGTTAAAAAAAATTCAATCTACCATCACATCCACAAAACAGAAGAATTTTACTTTTCTCCCCAGAAATAACCACATTTAATAATTTGTTAATGACTTTCCAAGCCCTTTCTATGCATTTCTGTTGTGGTTTGTTTTGATGTATAGAGGTTTGTTTGGTCCTTAGTTACTTCTTTTTGGCTGTGCTGAGTCTTCATTGCTGCATGGGCTTCTCACTAGTTGTGGCAGGCAGGGCCTGCTGTCTGGTTTCAGCGAGCCGGCTTCTTATTGGGATAGCTTCCCTTGTTGCCAGAGCACGGGCTCTAGGGCCCACAGGCTTCAGTGGGATCAAACCCGAGTCTCCTGCATTGGCAGGCAGATTCTTTACCACTGAGCCACCAGGGAAGCCTTGTTTTGATGTATAAAAGTTTTCAACTCTGATTAGTTATTCACTTCTTAAAACTTGATTAAGACGTTATCTACTCTATGACTTTGTCATATTAGAAACACCTTTCTGATTACAAAATATGCACAAATATTCACCCATATTTCCTCCCAATGTGTTTATGGTTTCACATATATATCTTTAATGAATCTTGAACTTACTTTGCTTTTTTCCAAATACATGGATATGCTGCTGCTGCTGCTGCTAAGTCACCTCAGTCGTGTCCGACTCTGTGCGACCCCATAGACGGCAGCCCACCAGGCTCCCCCGTCCCTGGGATTCTCCAGGCAAGAACACTGGAGTGGGTTGCCATTTCCTTCTCCAGTGCATGAAAGTGAAAAGTGGAAGTGAAGTCGCTCAGTCGTGTCTGACCCTCAGCGACCCCATGGACTGCAGCCTTCCAGGCTCCTCCATCCATGGGATTTTCCAGGTAAGAGTACTGGAGTGGGGTGCCATTACCTTCTCCGACATGGATTATGATGGGTACTTAAAAAAAAAACACACATCCCAGAATAAAGGGAAATGTACAAAGTTAAGAATTTGCAAAGTTGCTCAAGAAATAGGAGTATGGTATAGCTGTAGTACAGAAGACTGATATGGGAAAAATAGAAGATACTGCTGGAAGAGTAGGTAATTTAAGATCAAGGAGGAATTTGAGGTTGAAGGCAAGGAGGCCAGAAGGTCTGAAAGACCTGGGGACAGGAAGTATCTAACCAGAGCCATCCTTAGAGCAATGTGAGCAGGTGCGCTGAGACAGGGAGATGTGAGATGGCCAGCACAGAGGGTCAGGTGCCCGCAACTAAGATGTAAACTAGATCAGAGGTAGTGGGGACAGAGGGGAGGTGATGATTGTTAGATACCCGAAAGAGTCCACAGGACTTCAGAGGTGGCTGAATATAAAGAAGGGAGTCTGCTGTGTGGTCATGAGGACAAAGACTGCTCGTCGTTTGGAGGGAGTTGTTCTGCTCTACACAGCTCTTCTCTCTCTGTTTTCTCAAGTAGGTTGAAGAGGTTTCCCCTTCTTCATTTTACAGATGGGAAAACCAAGGCTGGGGAGGACAGGACTTGCCCCAGAGAGTCAGGCCCCTTGTGGCCCAATCTGGGTGGAAATGCAGGCAGCCAGGCTCCGGAGCTCTGTTATTTCTCACTGAATATGGGCTACCTCACTTCACCTGTGTGCACAGGTTGGGGGTGGTGGGGTGGGTGATGAGGGTGCAAGTGCCTGTGTGTCCATGTGTTCCATGGGCATGTGGAAGAGGCGTGTAACACACGCACCAGCTGGGCTTCTCTCCCAGGAGCTGGTGACGGGCACCAGTGCTCCCTGGATGGCTTCCTCTTCCCAAACAAACATTCATATGACACAATGTCTGAAAGCTCAGAAGACTTCCTGTCTCCATCGGGCCAAAGCCCTGCCTGCTGCAAGCCTGGGGCCATTGGAACTATCTCCAGCCCTCTACTGCCCTCCACCCTCAGTCTCCAGCTCCAGGACTCATGAAACGCCATGAGCTCACTATGCCTGGCCTGCTTGGCACCAGCTACATAAAGAGGCTGGACATTCTTCTGCCAAAGAAAACCCAGTGGCTGGGCCAGCAACCTGGACTTTCTCCAACAAGCTAGTTCAGCCACACTTCACCTCAAGGTTCCATCCCCTCCAGGGCGTCTGCTACTCCCATCAGGGCCCCAATCTAAGGAACGCTGAATAGGCCCCACCTTTACCAAAAAGGGAGTCATGTTTCCCAGGGGCTAGTACCTTCTCTATCAGATGCAAAATAAGCCAGCAACAGTGCACAGAGTGAAAGGAGGCCTGGCGGTCTTTAACCAACAGTAATCTATTCATTCTTTGAGGCCCAGTTGATTTGTCATTCACTCAGTGACTTCTTACCCAAATTTCACCCAAAAGCGCTAATTAATTGCTTCTCTGGGCCTAGACAGCATATTAAAAAGCAGAGACATCACTTTGTCAACAAAGGTCCGTCTAGTCAAGGCTATGGTTTTTCTTGTGGTCATGTATGGATGTAAGAGCTGGACTGTGAATAAAGCTGAGAGCTGAAGAATTGATGCTTTTGAACTGTGGTGTTGGAGAAGACTCTTGAGAGTCCCTTGGACTGCAAGGAGATCCAACCAGTCCATCCTAAAGGAGATCAGTCCTGGGTGTTCATTGGAAGGACTGATGCTGAAGCTGAAACTCCAATACTTTGGCCACCTCATGCGAAGAGTTGACTCATTGGAAAAGACTCTGATGCTGAGAGTGATTGGGGGCAGGAGGAGAAGGGGACGACAGAGGATGAGATGGTTGGATGGCATCACAGACTCAATGGGCATGGGTCTAGGTGGATTCCAGGAGTTGGTGATGGACAGGGAGGCCTGGCGTGCTATGGTTCATGGGGTCACAAACAGTCAGACACTACTGAGCAACTGAACTGAACTGAACTGGGCTCCCATAGCAAGTGTGTGCGGTGTTATAGCCTTCGTTGCCTCAGAAGCAAATAGGTTCCATCTTTTGTGCCAATTCTGATTGATAGGTAGTGATTACCTGATGGCTGTGTCAAGAAGGATGCTGAGGCCATATGCAAACCAACAGAAAATTTACCATCACTCTTTAGAAAGGTAGGTGTGTGGGTGGCATGCAGGTACCATGCAACTATGTCTGCCAACCAAGACTGCCACACTGCATTGCCCTCCATCCCCACAGTGGTCTCCAATCACCATCTGAGCAGTCTGGGTACAGGACTACATTCGCTCACCTTTGTATCTCCAGTGCCTAGCACCATGCCTGGCTCTTAGTAGGTGGTCAAGATGTATTTTGCTGAGTGAATAGTTGGTTTGAAGTTTCCATAATCTTTCCCATAGAGTGAAGAAGAAGATGAACCCACTCTGGCTGTAGACAAGAGGGAATTAGGTAACCTTGACCCTCCCTCTGGCTCTCGGGGAGGCCACTCCTTCTCTGGACACTTGAGTGTCTCCAGTAATCTTACAGGAATCTTATGGTCATCATGTCCAATAAGGCCTTGTGCCCAGCTCGTCTTCACATTAATAACTTCAGGTTACTTTAATGCACAGTGTACCGAGCAGGTTGGCTCCCATAGGCATTTAGTAATTCCTGATCAAACGAATTAATGTATCTTCTACTGTCTACTTGCCACTTTTCTTCTGTTTGCAGGAAAGTGCGCCACCCACTGTTCATTTTAACATCTGGTAGCAAATGAATCACCAGGTTACATAGTTGTGCTTTGTTGCCTCTTACCAAGCAGTGACTGTCTTAATTGAGTTTATGAATAGTAACTGAATCATAGAATTCTAAATTGGAATGTACCAAACTTTTTCAAGCTTATTTTAAAGCTGAGGAAACTCAGACACTAATTATTGACAGAGTTGCTATCCACTCTCATCACTTCACTTTCATATTCATTCACTCAGTAACTTTTTCAGAGTGAATATTTAACAAAAAACACATTTTACAGGTTGTTTTTGCAAGAACACAGAGCAAACTGTACTTCCTAATGTTTTGATATCTCATTTGTATTTCTGTGATCTTTTAGACAAGACCAACTTTATGTATTTTTTGTGTGTATAAATGTTTGTAACTCCTTTATTTGTAATACAAAAAAACTAGAGAAAACTCAAATGTCCATCCACAGGTGAAAGAATAAGCAGATGTCTGTATATCCATGCAATGAAATGCCACTCTGCAACTAAAAGGAACATGTGACTGAAACATGCAACAAAACTGATGAATCTCACAAACATTCTGCTGAGCGAAAGAGGCGGGAAGCAAAAGAATGCATGCTACATCATTCCCTTTATATACCATTTTAGAAAAAGCAAACTATAGTGAAAGGAAGCAGGTCAGTGATTACCTAGAGTTAGGGGTACTAGAGAGCAAGAATTAATATAATTCTATAGTAACTAACAGCATGCTATAGGTAAAACTACAGATAAACAGATGAGTAAAATAGACAGCCAAGAAAGAGTTCTACACAACCATTAACTTGCTTTATGGCAGAGGTACTGCTACTATTACTACTCAATGGTGGAAAGATAACTCTAGGCCAAGCGGATTTCCATATGCAAAAATTAACCTTGACCTCTAGTTCACATCATATACAAACTACCTCACATCACACACAAACATTAATTCTAGAGAAAAATATAAGAGTTTTTTCATTATATTCAAGGAGACAAATTTTTCTTAATAAAGTACAAAAAACACTAACCAAAAAAGGTTGCATTGATAAATTTTACTTCATTGAGCCAAGAATATCTTTTAATCAAAAGATAAGATAAAATAGAGTGAAAGGATTGGCCAAATTGGGAGAAGATATGTATATATTCTGACTAATATCCAGAACATATAAAAAGCTCCATTATGAGTATGAAAAAGTTAGACAAGCCAATTTTTTAAAAAAAATAATGAACATGCAGAATAGACATACAGAAAGGTGTGCTCGACATCATTATGAATCAGGGATATACATCTACACTTTGCTCCTCCCAATAGAAATGACTAAAATTAAAAGTACTGATAATCCTGTTAGTGAGAATGTGAAGCACCTTCAACTCTCACACACTGATGGCAGAAGTGTAAATCTGATGCTACCACTTTGGAATATACTTTGGCTCTGACAATGCACATCCCTGTAAAATTCTGTCAAGGAGTACACTTGAAATTTGTGCATTTTCCCACCTGTAAATTACATCTCAATAAACAAGAAAAATCACAAAAATGAAAGAAGATGAGACAATAGGAGAAATCCAAACACAAAATGTATATTTGGCCATATGAAGGAATTAGTACTAATTCTGCAGACGTGAAATAGCATTGTAGTCATGTAGACAAAACTAACTTTAAATGTAGGTAAAATTAGCAGGACCGCCCACCAGGTTCAGTCCAAATTCCTCCCCTAACCGTACACAGCCCTTTAGTAAGAAATTTACCAACAACCTAACACGTGTCTTAACCAAGTATCACCAGTTATGCAAAAGAGGTAGAAAACACAGCCCATGCCCTCCAAGTACTTTTCTCTGCAACTATCTAGAGCTTTAAACAGTCTCTGTAGGTTGTCAAGGGGCTTCCCAGGTGGCTCAGTGGTAAAGAACCCGCCTGCCAATGCAGGAGATATAAGAGACCCGGGTTCGATCCCTGGGTCAGGAAGATCCCTTGGAGGAGGGTACGGCAACCCAGTATTCCTGCCTGGAGCATCCTGTGGATGGCTACAGTCCATCAGGTCACAAAGAACTGGACACAACTGAAGTGACCATGCACACATACACATATGTGTGTGTGTATATATAATGAGAAATATAACTTACATACACATTTGTAAACAAAAAATACTCAATATCACCCCATACCCTCTTCAGCACTCCTGGGCTCAGGAACAAAGCCCTGATAGACTCGGGGTTTACTTAGTTTTGTGGGGTGTGACCACAATGAATGGCCTTAGGAAGCATAGATTCTGAGCACTTCCATGTAATTTTGGAAGGACTTCTGTGTCCATTTTTACTGCAAACTGTTGGCTATCGTTTCATTTTGCTTGTCTTCCTGCTTTTCACTGTTTTTATTCAGGGCTCTTCAAGAAAGCCACTCTGGGTAAACCCTTGGCCACTGTTTTCCTGCAGCCTTTCTCCGCCTCTTTGCCTTTAGAACAGGTCATTTACTGGATCCCCCTGAAGACCAGCATCATGGGCACTGGATGTGTGCAGCTGTTCATAACAGATCTCACACTCGGTTCAACGTTCTGCTGTAGCTGTCCTGACACTCTCAGTAACTTTGTCTTTGAATTTGTGTGTTATAAGTTAACATCCAATAGGGTGATGGAGACTGGGCATGAGAGGGGAGATATGGTAAGTATGTGTCCTCTGCTCTTTGCTCCCATTTACATGTAGTGTTAGCTGGACCCACTGTGCAGCTCCATAACACGCTCAGCTTGCCCTCTCTTTGTGTCTGGATGAACTCCCATGTATCATGGGCCCACAGGAATTCTGTGCTCATATGCCATGTCTGCATGGCTACAACAGCCCTGAAAGGCCACTCTTTCCATTCGAGCCAGAACTTGCTTCAAATACAGAAAGACAATAATGGCAATTCTAAGAAACACAAATGACCAAAGAACCAATCATATCCTTTTTTTTTTTTTCACATTGCATCTCTGTATTAGTCAATCAGTTCTGCTGAAAACGATGACATAAAAAGAAAAGAAAAGAAAAGGCAACCCCAATTCCTTTCCCTTTAAGTCCTTCCTTAAAGGACTTAAAAGACTGACAAGTTCAGTCATGTCCAACTCTTTTGCAACCCCATGGACTGTAGTTCATCAGGCTCCTCTGCCCAGGGGGATTCTCCAGGCAAGAATACTGGCATGAGTTGCCATATCCTCCTCCAGGGGATCTTCCCAACCTAGGGATCGAACCCAGGTCTGCACTGCAGGCAAATTCTTTACTGTCTGAGCCACCAGGGAAGCCAAAGAATACAGGAGTACATAGCCTATCCCTTCTCCAGGGGATCCTTCCAACCCAGGAATTGAACTGGGGTCTTCTGCATTGCAGGCAGATTTTTTACAAGCTGAACTACCAGGGAAGCCCCCAGATGCTTTTATATTTACGTTTAAAACTGGCTTTGTGTATTCACAATAGCCAAAAGCTGGAGATAACCCATGTGTCTAGCCCACATTCACCCATGGATGAGTGAGGAACCCAGAGATGCTAAACTCATAGAGACAGAGGGTAGAGCGGTGTTGCCAGGGTCTGGGAGGAGAGCAGAGTCAGGAGGTAGTGTTCAGGGGTACAGAGTCTCAGCTTTGCAAGATGAAAGATGTTCACAATGGATGGTGGTGTTGGCTGTACAACACTGTAAATGTCCTGAAGCCCACTGAACTGTGCATTTAAATGGTTAAAATGGTGTTACATTATGTATATTTGACCCCAATTAAAAGATGATAAGTGAGCGAATGAATAAAAACTGGTACAATATAAAGATGAATAGCAAAAGTCATACTAATTGCTTAAATGTTTAATTTCTCTTATGATGACACAAACTAACAAATGCAAAAATAAAAATGAATTGAGAGAGAGCACAGAAGAAAGGGAAAAGCTTTGCATTTTAGTACCCTTAACTGCATTTGCATTTTGTACTGGGCCCTGCAGAGTAGGACCTGGTCCTGTCCTCAGCCTCCTGTCGACAGCTCAGTCCCCATGCCCTGGTTCCTTCCTCTGCACCTATATTGGCCACTTGAGAGAAATAGTCTCTCCTTTTCCCTCTTTTTCTCAAAATTATTTCTTTATTTGGCTGCGCTGGGTCTTAGTTGCAGCATGCGGCATCTAGTTCCCTGACCAAAGATGGAACCTGGGCCCCCTGCGTCGGGAGCTCAGAGTCTTAGCCACCAGACCACCAGGGACATTCCTCTTTTTCCCTCTTATTTCTCTTCCATTCTCATTCTCCCTCCCTCCTGCCCTTCCTTTTTAAACCAAGGGCAAGAGAGTTGCTATCACATCTCTCCATTTATTTTCCTTGACGTATTCACCTCCTTCCTCACACCCCTCATCCCTCACTGAGCCGGCCCAAAGCATCCTTGGTCTCTGTACAAAACCCACTCTCTCCACTTGCAACAACCCCCTTCTCCTCTTGCATCCTGAAGCCGAAGCCCTTTGTCCTGGAGCCCCCCAGACCGCTTCCTCTGTCCTCCTGCCTCCTCCCAGCTTCAGTCACCCCTGTGAGATCCCAGCCACTCGGAGCCGACCATTGTTCTTCTTTGGACTCCCTAGATTCAAACGGGATCATCCAGAAACACTTTTCTTTAAAAAGAGCAGATGAGCAGCCCAAATGTCCATCAAAAGACGAATGGATAAACACAATGTGGTCTGTACATACAGTGGAATTATTATCCAGCTGTTAAGCGGAAGGAAATTCTGACCCGTGCTGCAGCATGGATGAACCCTGAAGGCCTTATGCAAAGTGAAGTATGTCAGACACAAAAGAACCAGTACTATATAATTCCCCTGATATAAGGTTCCTAGAGCAGCAAGTTCATCCCAACAGAAAGTGGAATTGTGGTTGCCAGGGACTATGGGGAGGGAGAAATGAAGAATTATTTTTTGGTTCCAGACATGGATGTGGCAAGTACATACAACATGGTGAAGGTACTTAATGCCACTGAATTGTATACTTTAAAATGATTAAAACAGTAAAATTTATGTTATATATATTTTAACCACAATTCTAAAAGAAAGGACAGGTAGGAATGCTAATCTGTGGCCCTGTCTCTTTACCATTTCCCTTCTCCACCTAGAGGTATGTGTGTCCTGGAGAAAAGGAAAGATGATTTATGCCCTCAGTTCAAGACTGGACAGGAAAAAAGACAGAGCAAATGAAGGCGAGGATGTGGTGTCATTTATCAAGCTTATGGTGCCAGTTGAAGGGTTGTTTTCAGAGAATCACTTGAGGGCTCTCTGATGATGGCAGAATAGAGCTGGATATTCAGGGAGGGGAAATGACTCACCGGGTCCTCCCAGGTCGTGGGTGGCAAGGACAGTGCTGGAGTCAGGGCAGCCCGGCTCCCAGTCCAGGGCTCTTTCCTCTCCACTGAAGCCTCCATGTGGTTGCAGCCATGTGAAGACAGCATCTGAGTCAGCAACTACAACGAAACGAAGTAGGGACTCTAAGGAAAGTATTCATAGAGGAGCCATGGGCTCAGTTTCCCAGAACTGGACCAGAGGAGACTCGGGATGAACAGCTACGAAGCCTATAAGGCAAGGGGCCCAGAACTGGAATCCAGGGTGGACGTAACAGTACACCAGAGGACACAGCGGCATCCTGGGCCGTGTTTCTGTCGTGGGCACCACTGTCGTTTGGCTCAGGACTGTTCCAGGCATAGTGGGACTTCTAGCATCTCCAGTCCCTGCCCTCTAAATTCCATAAGCGCCCCCTGGTCTCTGTGATTACACTATGCACCCAACACATTTTCAAATGCCATCAGGGGGTGGGTACCATTCCTAGCTAGCTTCTATGGGTCTATGTTTTAGGCCATGTATGCAGGGTGGGAGGCTTCATGGGCAAGCGACTAGAACAGTCACCTGGGGCCCTCCACTCCAAAGGGTCCTGCATGAGGAGTTTAATGCTCCAAGGGTACCATCTTGAAATTCTTCATCCTTCTCCCCTTGAGCCTGTGGAACTGTCCACAAACAACCGAGAATGTGCTGAGGACTTGGGGCTTCTGTTCTTGTGCAATCCCACCTCCTGCTGCCTCCCCAGGATGGGTTCTTCGCCACCCACCCCATGACCCCTGGCATCTCAGATTCCACTCAGTTTCACCGTCCACACCCTCATCACTCGACCCCATCACATTGGTGGAGGAGGACGAGGGGTCACGTTCTATATTGCCCTCCACTCCCCAGCAGAGACCAAGTCAAGCTGAAGGTTGAGTGCAGGCCCCTTGGCCTCTCCAGACAGGACAAGGCAGTGACTATCACTGCCCTGGGCTGGCAGTGCCACGGCACATTGTGGGGTGGCTCAGCAAGGGGCCCTTGCTCACCCTCAATGCAGGTACACAGCTTCTCTTTGGCTATTCTCTTTTAGGGTTTGCCCATCTACCTGTGGGTTGGGCGGGTGGAGGCCCATAGGAAGGCAGACTGATTCCCCACTCCCAGCTGGGACCCTGCATTTTACACAGAACCCACAAGTTACAGGGACAGCTCCGCACCAACAATAGAGTCAGCAGTGGACACAGATGTGGGGATGATTTCAGAAAACGGTTTGATGTAGACTCCATGGTTCCCTCGGGGCTCAGTGGTAAAGAATCTGCCTGCCAATGCAGGAGACAAGAGTGCGATCCCTGGGTCG
This sequence comes from Bubalus kerabau, assembly GCF_029407905.1. Taxonomy (NCBI): domain Eukaryota; kingdom Metazoa; phylum Chordata; class Mammalia; order Artiodactyla; family Bovidae; genus Bubalus; species Bubalus kerabau. Next base: position 51,226,272 of record NC_073644.1, read on the forward strand.
GGAAGATCCCCTGGAGAAGGAAATGGCAACCCACTTCAGTATTCTTGCCTGGAGAACCCCATGGACGAGGAGCCTGGCAAGTCATGGGATTGCAGAACAGTCAGCCACGACTCAGCGACTAAATAACAACAATAACCATGGGTTTTAGTGACTGATTACATGTGGAGGGGAAGGGAGGATTTTAAGACACTCTGCCCCATTTTTAGCCCAGAAATGGAGAAAGATCAGTTTGTTTGAAGGAGGTATAAAAAAAAGGGGAGAAATAACACATCTATTCTGAAACATATTTATTTTGAGATTATTGTAGAGACAGCCAGAAAGCATTTGGAAGTCAAAATTTGTGAGCTGTATGTGTGTGGATGGTATTTGAAGTTATAGGAACAAGAGAGAAGGGCCAGGACAAGATGTTAGGGCTGGAGGAGGGGCAAAGACGCTGCAGGGACACAAAGTGAGATTCAGACAGAAACGCAGGCACTGAATTCGGTCACTAGAAAGTCACCAAGTACCTTAGACTGCACTGTCCAATACGATTGCCACTAGCCATATGTAGCAATTAAGTTATGGTTAAACTTAAGTAAAATGTAAAATCCAGTTCCACAAGCCACACTGCATGTCCTCAGTAGCCACATGTGCCTAGGGGTTACCACACTGGGCCACTCAGAATAGAACATCCTCACAGAATGCCCTATTGAACAGCACAGCCTTATAGCAGGTTCTGGGGAGCGCAAGAGCAGAGGCAAGCTCACAGTGGGCAAAAACGTGGGGAGAGGTGAGGGTGAGGGTGGTCAGTTTGGAAAGTAGGTTCCTGATCGCCAAGCCCAGAGGCACTGGCTTGCCCAGATGCAGCTGTGAGGTACGCTGAGAACTGAAACCTTCAAATGAGATGCTTCTATGGGAAACCTGGTGGAGAAAATTGTACTCTCCAGACTTCTTTAGGCAGAACACAGAATTTCGTAAGAATTTCCCTTGGGGTAGAAATTTAGGAGGTGAGTTGGCTCAAAGGTGACATACCTGCCCTGCTGAAGGGGACAGAATATCTTGGGGTACAGGCAAGGGAGCTGTGCAGAGAGAAGCAGAGTGCAGAGCAGGGATAACGGGGAGATGGGCACAGCTGGACAACATGCTGGGACAGTCCTGCCTTTAACCCTCCACATCTTCAGGAAACGTCCATGAAAACCACAAAATCCCGTGTTGGTGGGGTTCTTGTGGGAAGCAGAGAAAGTACAATGTTGACCACTTAGATATCACTTGAAGACCACAAAGTCAGGTTCTAACCAAGTTCATTCAGATCCCCAAGGGGCACTCGTAAAATAGTTTATTCTAAAAGAGTTTAGGATGCAGCTTATTTAGGATGCAGGTTTAACTTTTTCTTGATTTTTAGCATGCATCTAAAGAGCAAGCCCTATGTTTTAAAAAATAATAATCAGATGCCTATAAATGTATGAATATCTAAAGCAACAAAATTAAATATTTATTAAACCTGGCTCAGATCTGTCCATCCTCATGCATGTCGGAGATAAGAGCCCTCCAGAGGTGTGAGGAATCCAGAGCCACTTATAGACCTGGAGTGCTTATCAAGGGGGTTTTGAAAGTTATACCTGGGCATTGCCACCTCTTTGAGATGGAAACTTCATGTAAATGGCACTTTCCTTCTGTCTGTGACTGCAGCCACCCTCCCCTCCCTGCGTCCCTAGGGCCCTGTACACGTACCTACTTCGTCCCCTGCAGAGCATCTGAGCCAAGATGGTCTGGTGGGTGTGATGAGGGGGGAGGGCTTCAGAGACGTCTCAACCTGGCTGAGGCCTGCAGGCTGGTTCAAGCAGTGCCAGGACTGGACACTCCAGGCACCCTGGGCTCACCAATTCCACCCTTCCTGGCTGGCAGGGATGTCTCACCTGCTTCAGGCTTGCTTGGCTCGAAATCAGCATCCAACGCTACCACCCCGGGCCTCCAGGCTCGCCTGCACTCGAGGTTTCCGGGGCTTTCGCGCAGGCGCAGTGCTGGACACCCAGAAGGCTCTCAATTACACGCTTGTCGAATGACCGCTACGAGGTCTGCGGCTCTTGGGAAGACTTCTTGCCATCACAAACTTCACAGATCAGTTTTCCCCCTCTCACCTGCTTATCCTTCAGGTTCTCAATCGTTTGTCAACCTGAATAAACGCGAGTCTTGCCTCCTCAAGTCACTTGCTGCCTCGAGAGTTTATTTTCGAAGCAACTTAGCAACATTTGTGTTACAGATTCTCACAGCGGAAGCAGTCGGTGGGGCTGCCCTCACTCTCCAGATACTCAGAATCCCACATCCCGCGCGTGAGGTGCCCTGCGAGCACCTTGGGTTTTCACCCGAGGGCTTCTTCTTAGCCCGAGTGCCAAGGAGGTCCCGCCCAGGGGGTCCCGCCCAGGAGGAGCCCTGGAGGATGGGAGCTGGAGGATAAGAACTCCGGCTCCTTCCTGCCTCTGGGGGCCCCGGGCAAGCTGATTCTGTCTGCTACTTTTCCAAGGTGACACTGAACCCCTTTCCATCTCCCGAAATCCACCTTTCTCCTGTCCTTTTTAATTTATTTTTTATTGAAGGATAATTGCTTACAGAACTTCGCTGTTTTTTTGCCAAACCTCAACATGTATCAGCCACAGGTCTCGTGTCCTTCTTGGTCCATCCCACTGCCCCACTCTCCCAGCAGGGCTTCCTGGGAACATCTCCGGATCAGACTGCTGTGCCAAAGTCTTGTCTCGGCATCCGAGTCCAGCAAAACCCAGACAAAGACAACTTCTTTTAACAGGAAAGATACTGCTTTTCTGAAATTGTTCGTTGTGGATTTAAAAAAAAATCGCTTTTATGTTGTGAATTATAATGCATGTAAATGCACAGATATTGCATATATAGGTCGATAAATTATCACAAAGTGAATACCATCCAGATGGAGAAATAAAACATTGCCAGTGCCCCAGAGGCCCCCTCTTGCTGTGTCCCCTCCCCACTCATCCTCCTTCCCTAGCCAGTCTCCTGGCTTCTAACACCATAGATGATTTCACCGGCTTTTGAAGTTTATGTCAATGCACTAATTCAATATATATTCTTCTGAGTCCAACTTCAATATATATTCAGTGTAGAACTTCAGTATGTTCAATATATTTTCTTCCATTCAACATCATGGGTGTGAGATCCATCTGTCTACTGCATGGGGCCCTAGTTTATTCATTTGTGCTGCGTCACCCTCTGTTGTATGGTTAGACCACAATGTACTTATCTGTCATCTGTTGATAGTCATACGGGGTTATTACCAAAAAAAATTTTTTTTAATTGCTTCCGTGAACATTCTTGTGGATGCACACAGGAACACAGTTCTGTTGACTCTGTGCGCCAGAAGAGACTTGTGGATTAGGGGGCACTTGTGATAGTAAGTGGAGGAAAAGTCTTTTTAAGCAGAAAAGCCTCTCTGGATGCTCATAGTGTGATACCACACAGGCAGCTGGGTTCTTACTGTTCCCACATTATGACAGGGCCACATAAGGGAACCTGTATTCATTTCCTGGGGCTGCTGTTGCAAATTCCCACAAGCAGAAATTTATCTTTCCACAGTCTGGGACCAGAAGTCAGGAATCGAGGTTCAGCAGTGCCGGTTCCATCTGGAGGCTCTGACTGGTATCCTTCCATCCTCTCCCCTAGCTTCTGGTGGCCTGTGACAGGCTCTGGCTTGCAGAGGCATCTCTCCAGGCTCTGACTCTGTCCTCGCACTGCCTGCTCCCTTGTGGGTCTCCTCCCCTTTTCTTCTCTCATAAGGACACTTGTGATTGAATCTAGAGCACATGCTAATCTCAGATGATCTCAATTACCTTAATTACACCTAAAAAGACCCTTTCCCAGATACAGTCATATTCACAGTTTTGGAGTGGACTCATATTTGGGAGAACCATTCAGCGTAGTATAGGACCCAAAAAGTTGGAGAGTCCCTAAGAATTAAAATTTGAAATCGGTACACAATGAAGGGGCTAACTTTTCCAAGGAATCTCCTTGGGTAGTGGGCAGGACATCTCCCAAATCAAATCAGGACAAGCACAGTCTGGAAGAAATTCATTGAAGTCTTCTACAGTGATCGCTTCGTTAGAATCTACATCATTTTTCCATTTTGTAAAAAGGCACCATAAAAATAAAAGTGCTTCTAGCCAGGGTCATGCTTAGGTTGTTATGGTCTAATGACTTGGATGGATGGTTGCAACTCCATGCATTCCAGCCAGTCCTCCCGAACAGAAGTGGGAGGTAGTGGAAGGGAGGACATCTGGGCATCGAGGGAGAGTCAGGACCCTAAATGAGAGGAGAAACCCTGAAGACAGGCTTTTTCACCTTGCACTTATTCTGAGGACTCACTGGGAGCACAAGTGTCCCGGCTGAAGAAAAACACAAACCACAAATAGGAAAGAGAATTTCACTTTACGAAGAATTTTTTTTAAAGAAATCCTGCCTAAATCATTCTATGCAAGCTCCCTTTAGAAATAGAGGGGCCCCCCACCAGGCTCCTCTTGCCTATGGGGTTTCCCAGGCAAGAATACTGGAGTGGACTGCCATGTCCTCCTCCAAGGATCTTTCCAAACCACGGATCGAACCCGCATCTCGGTTCTCCTGAATTGGCAAGCAGGGTCTTGACCACTCATGCCATCTGGGAAGCCCTTGCTCCACCCCAACCTCTGGCAAACACCTCTCTGTTCTCTAACCCTATAGATTTACCTTTTCCAGAGGGTCACATACGTAGATCATAGAGGGTGTAGCTTCTGGAGACTGGCTTCTTTCAGGATGTCTGAGACTCACACATGTCACTTTCACGGCCATGTAGATTCCCTTGTATGGATGTACTACGGTTTGCTTTATTCACAGACTGAAGGATATTTGGGTTGTTTACGGTTTGGGGTGATTTTGAATAAAACAGCTACAAATTTTAAAAAGAAATAGAAGGCCCCTTCATACATTAAAAACAGCATTTTTTTCCCCAATACTGGTTTTGTCCACAGTTTTTCAGGACCATCTTTACTGCCAAAATCCAGGTTTTCTGGTACCAATGAAAATGCTCTGATGGCTCACTCCTTGCCTGCCCTAGTCTCATGAGTAGTTAAAATCAACTCTAATGAATAGGCTGATCTCATGCTTGTCCTCATCTAAAGAAAAGCAGAGGTTTTCCTACATGAAACAAGCCACATCCTGTCTGACGGCTCCGGGATCCTCTCTTCCTCCCGTCTCTCCATCTTTTGAACAGAATTAACTAATTCAAAAGTAGTAGAAGGTTTTGGGGGGGGAGGATTTTCTTTAAATTTAGAATTTATTCAGAACGAAATCCTACTCTTCTTGCACAAGTATGTTGGTTATTTGCTCAGTTCTGAAATTTGCTTGAAGCTGAAGCATAAGTTCTCCAGGCAGAGCCATTCACCAGCAGTAATGCAATAACCGGGAATAACAGCGGTGGAATGTTGGTGCTCTGAGTCCACTGGCCCCCTGGAAGCTTCCATTTACACCCAGTGGTGTTAGCACAGCCCAGAATCATTTATACCAGCAGCAGGCCTGTCCCACTTGCTTTCCCTCTCTCTTCCCCATGCTCACCTCTCCATTGGCCCCCAAGATGTGTCCCTGCCAGCCCCGTGCCCCACTGAGTGAAGCTGGTACAGGGCACGCCTACGGCAGATACACTACGCTGTCTTCTGACTGTGGTGTGGTGGGAAGGACGGAGAAGGAGATCAGGTGAAGCCAACTAACTAGGGGTCCTTGAGCAAGTCCCTTCACCTCTCCACGTTCGAGTGCTCCTTCTCTTGGGAATCACTCCTTGGAGCTGCAGGGATGAGCCCTGCAGGCAGACCACCTGACTTTCGAATTCTAACTCCCTGATTTACAAGCTCTGTGACCTTGGGCAAAAGGCTCAACATCTTTGAATTGTAATCTGGGGATAATAAAATGCCTATTTCCTAGGTTGAGGATGAACTGAATTAATACAGGTGAGGTGTGCAGAGCAGTGCCTGCCATGGAGTAAGAGCTCAGTAAATGTTGGCTGTTACATCATGTGTGAGACTCACATGAAATGCTGGGTGTGGGAGGACTTTGAGAGGTACAGAGTCAGAGGGATGAGAAGCAAGCACGTGGCTATTTTCCTAGTGCTCACAACCCCTGTATTTATGGTCTCTCATTTCTTAGCCTTTTCAATTCCTTTCTTTCAGAAATACCCAAAGCCATGCATGAAATGAGGGAAGTACATGCCGTTTTCTAAAGGACTGGCGTGCTGGGTCATGAACCGCCTCTTGGGCTGGGATCTGAACACCTCATTTCTGACTCATAGTTACAGCCCTTTTTGAACTAGAAGATCCAAAAGCTCTTTCCTGAATCTCTGGCTCACCAGCAACATAATCTTGAATATACTGCTTGGTTTCCTCAAGGGATCTATAAAAACTGCCCTGTCTCCTTTGGGGAACATTATGAGGTTCAAAAGGGAAGTGCTTTGCAAACTGAAAAGTGCCCCCCCTCAACTACACAAACATAGCTGATTCTTGGAGGAGAGGAAAGGTCAGGGAAACTTTGAGGATGGGCATTGGATCTTGGTCATCCTTCTATCTAACCCCTGATCCCAGCGTCGCCTGCAAGCACCTGGCTGGGACCTTTATTGAGCTGGGACCTTGGTGCTCAATAAAAGGCTTGCTGGGATGATTTGAGTTGGGGAGGGAGAGGGAGGTATTAACAACCCTGTGGGTTTCCAGCCCTGAAGGCCTGACATCTCTCAGCAGTGTGTGGGCCATTAGGAGCCTGCCAAACACGTCACCCGTGAAATCACAGGGCCACCAGGAAGGCGGTGTGGGGTGGGGTCAGCAGGAATGTACTAATTTTGTCAATTGCACGGTGCCATCATGCACACACCCATGGGCGGCAGTGAGGAAGCAGAGGAGGGGAAGGGAAAGTCGACAGTTTCATGTGAGTGAATTGCAGGTCCTGCCAGATGGCTCACAGGCCTGGGGCTGGCCCTGAGCAAAGCTGCAGGAGGAGAGTTTGTTTTCACTGTTGTCACTCCCTCCATTTCATCATCTTCTCCATTCCCGCCCCCTCTCACCCCCAAATACACACACACACACACACACATCCTACCCCGACACCTGTCCCGTGATGTGTCCCACTCTCCGTCTGGAAGCCCGCCTGCCTGACCCACAGGGAAGCCGTGACCTGAGCCTTATCTTGCTCCCTGACCTATGGCTCTCCATCTCCCACCAACCTCCCTCTGCTCCACAATCCATCTGTCCCACACTTGCTGATCTAACTTCATCCTCTCTCACATTCACTAGTTTGAACTCCACTTTGTATTATCATGTTCCAAGCCCAGATGTGCCTCCCAATGAGAAAGCAGTCTCCATGAGGTTGGAGACCTTGTCTGATCCTCTTTGCAGTTCACGCAGAGCCCTGCAGTGTTGGGACCACACAAGGTGTTTCATGAACATTCAGGAATGTGCTGGGCTTTTTACCAGTTCCCTGCACCTCTTGTACGGGTAGCCACAGAGTCTAAGTGTCCATAAGAGTTGAGTGGGGTCAGGAGGACTTAAAGACCCTGAGGATGGAGGGAATGAGGTCCTTAAAGGAACTAGCTAGACTCTTCTTCCCTTAGGCAGTGTCATGGGACTATAGTGTTCCATGAAAAAAAAAGGCTGCTTCAACTTGGGTGAAAAATATATCAGAACTCTGTCTTATTTTACAATATTTCCACTAGTCAAGAATGAGTTCCAACTTAAAAAAGAAAAGAAAAGGAAGAAGAGACAATGACAAGCCCAGATAATTTCACATATATTTTTTCAAAACTTGGAAGATAATTCTTTTGAATACACTCAGAGCACAGAAAAAAGTAAACCAACTAACCCGTCGTATGAGATTAATATGACTCTCATTGCAAAAGCAAACTAAGGTAGTACAGGTCATGAAAAGTAAAAATCAGATTCACATTATAAACTTGGATGAATACAGCAATCCTAAATTAACTAACAAATTGAAGAGAGCCATGTACAAATAAAACTATATCATAATCAAGTAGAATTTAATACAGGAATATAAGGATGGTTTAAAAGCTCAGAAGATCATTTTTATTGGAATATTATTGTTTCACAATGTTGTGCTAGTTTCTGCTGTACAAGCAAGTGAATCAGCTTTATGTATACACATATTCCCTCCTTCTTGGACCACCCACCCATCTAGGTCATCACAGGGCACTGAACTGAGCTTCTTGTGCTTTGTAGCTGGCTATAAAGCACTGGAAATCTTTTAATATATTACACTGTATTAACTAATTATAGGAGAAAATTGATATCCTCATGTCAATGCTGAAAAACCATTAAGTAGACATTAAGTATACTTCAACAGTCATTCATGATAAAGAAGTATGGGCAAACCAGAAATGATAGAAAACTTTATTAACAGGACAAATAGACTCTATCAAATTATCAGGATAAGAAAGTGCAGGAAACTTTCATGTAAGAACAACATAAAATTAACGCATTTCTATAAATCAGTAATAGACAATTAGAAAAGGTAGTGAAGAAAAACAGCTCATTCATTAGAGCAATAAAGTTTAGGAGGAACATAAGACTAAATTTGACAGAAGAAAAATGGTCAAGATCTTCACAAAGAAATTTACAAATCTCAGTGGTTATCTATCACTGGAGCCAGCCACCTTAAAACTCAGACGCCTAAAATGGCGACATTTTATTTGCTCTTGACCCTAGAGGTCTGCAGTCTGGTCTAGGCTTAGCTAGGGCGGTTTCTTTGCTGGTCTCACCTAGGGTCTCTCATGTCAGCTGGCATCTCAGTGGCTCATGATATAACTTGGCCTCACTCAAGTGTCCGGTGGGCTGGCACCAGTGTTGTCTAGGCCACCTTTCTGCAGTCACATGGCAGGGGAAGAGTTCCAAGAAGGTAACAGCAGAACTGAAAGGCATCTTGCGTGAGGTGCAGACACTGAAGACATACAATAACACTTCCACTGTATTTCTCTGGTAAATGCAAAGCTTAAGGCCAGTCCGGATTCAAGGCATAGAGAACTGACAACATTACCCTGTAAAGCGTTGTGGATCCTAGGATGGGAACAGGTGACTCCCCTGACAAGCAACCAGCCACACAAGTCTCACTGAATGTAAAAGGTGAGGTGAATAAAGGGAAAAGTATGCCTTATTCATACAAATGGGAAGATTTAGAATTATAAAAAAAAAAACAATTCTAATTCTGCCTAAAGTAGTCTATAAAGTTTTAATTGCCATAAAAATTCCAAGGTCGTTTTTCATTTTGTTGTTGTTATGTGTAGCTTGATGATGTTGCCCTAAAATGCATTGGAAGGAGTGAAAGAATAAGAAAGAGGTTTATTAAGAAAGGACTCCATAGTATATCACGTAAATGGGAGTTGTTTTAAAAGAAACATGGCGGGCGGGGGGACAGAATTAAAGGTAAAGAGAGTGGATTGAACAAATGTTTCACTTTCACTTCCTCTCAAAATCCCACTCTTCAAATGACAGTAAAGTAAAAACAAAGAGTGAAAGAACAGAAAAGAACTCTAGAAAAAAAATTATGGAGGCTAAGAAGCAGATGAGAGAGTGGGAAGTAACTTAGCCACTCAGTAGATCCAAGCTAACTGAGTTGTAGGCCATCCACGTGGAAAAACAAGAAGCAATGGGACAGGATGATAGAGCTCCCCAAAGACTCAGGAAAGGGTGGAACCAGTTATCTCTGGAAATAACGGTGAAGATGCAGCTAAAATAAATAGTTGAAAGTCTGGGCAGGACCCAGATTCCCAGACTCCCTCCCAGCTCTGCACAGCCAGACAGTGGCCACCCATCATGGAAGCCTGGAAGACTCCAAGTTTATTCTCTAGAGAGGATCCAACAGGAGGCAGTTACCCTGATGGGGCAGTGTTGAGGGCAGAAGTTCCTACTAAAAGCTGGAATATTAGCGAGTATGTGTGCATTGGAGGCGGAGCTTCAGAGTTCTATTTTGAGCCTCTCCTCCAAGAACCATGGAAGCCAGGCACTCATCCAGAGACAGGAAACAACTTCATCAGCCCAAGAAGAAAAACCTAACTGATACTGAAAATCTCCAAGAGATGATCTAGATTGATCATCTCAGGATAATCTCAACTCACATACCCAGAGCTTGCAATCAGGTTTCTACGCCTATAAGAACACAAAGACACACGAAGAAAAACCACTAGCATAAAAGACAGAGGCCTAGATGAACAAATGGGGAGGGGGGACAAATTTAAGAAGCAAAGTTGATCTGAGAGGAAGCAAACTCAAAAAAATGTTACAATTAATATCCTCCGAGAAATGAGAAGATATTTTAACCATAGAACAAGGAGAGATTATTAGGAAAAGGAACAAAGAACAAAAATGAGTGCTCCTGAGAAAGAAAAACATCAAATTAGAAATGAAAAAAAAAAAGGTCAATAAAAGAATAGAAGGCAAGGTTGAGAAAAGAGGACAAAGAAAATAGGATGAAAAATAGGAAAGAGAAGAAAATTAGAAGACTAATTCAGGAGCTTTGATACATAAACAATAGGAGCTCCAGTAAAAACAACAGAAAGCATGGCAGAGAGGAGTCCCAGTGATAGAGGGAGAAGGGAGAAGGGAGAGGGGAAGGAAGGAAGGAAAATCTGAGAAGAGAGTTAAGAAGAAAACCTCCCAGAATTGAAGTACAGGAGTTCACAGATTTAATGAACCTACCAAGCACCCTGGGCTTCCCTGGTGGCTCAGAGGGTAAAGCGTCTGCCTGCAGTGTGGGAGACCTGGGTTCAGTCCTTGGGTAGGGAAGATCCCCTGGAGAAGGAACTGGCAACCCACTCCAGTACTCTTGCCTGAAAAATTCCATGGACGGAGGACCCTGATAGGATACAGTCTATGGGGTCGCAAAGAGTCGGACAGGACTGAGCGACTTCACTTTCACTTTCAGTTTTTCACCAAGCACCCAGCACAATGGATGAAATATCACGATGAAAGTTTAGAACGTTGTCTACCAAGGAAAAAATATTCTCCAAGTTTAAAAAGATCAGCAAGGCTTTGGACTTTTCAACAGTCCTACAGGAAGCCTGAAGATATTGGTGAATACCTCCAAAATTCTGAAAAAGTACTTCCAATCTAGAATTTCATAACCACCCAAGGTGCCAATCAATTGGGAAGTGGGAATAAAAATATTTCCAGACATTTTACAATATTAACCTTCCATCTACTTCTACCCAGGGAGCTGCTAGAGGAATGTGTCCCTAGAACCAAGCAATAAACTAATAATAAGGAAGAAAGGGGACCCAGGATATCTTACACTAAAGAGAGACTGGGCTTGAAGAAAAGACCCAGAGTGACAGCTGTTTACCAGACGTAGAGGCTTCCAGCCTACAGGGGAGTGTGTCAGAAAAGTGCAAGAAAGACTCCTCAGAAGACTAAACAGACTAAATATCTGATGATTATGAAGGGGAGAATGAGACAATTGTTGAAGCCTTTATGATTGAATTAGATACATGTAAATAGAAAGCCAAGTAAACAAACAAACAAAAAAAGGCAAGATAATTATTACCTCCAAGAGAAACAAAAAGTCATGTAGGGAAGGGAAGTCATCATGGTTCACTACGTGGTTTTACACAGTCAGGTTAACGTGAACCTCCAAATATCCATGTGATCAAAACTATGACCCAACACATTGAGGGGCTGGGGAGGGAACATTTAAGTGCACAGAGCAGAGAAATTCCCAGTAGACTAACTTTCAAAACTTAATGGTTAAAACTGAAAAAATTATGAGGTAGCAATACAAATTTAGAGATACTATTTAGAGCCATGGAAATAAGTATCACAATAATCAGAGTTGAGAATGACTGCTCCCAGGGAGGGAATGTAGGGGGAGGGATAAGGGACACCGTTTTTCATAGCAAAGCCTATAAAACAATTTGACTGTGCCTATGTATAACTTTGATAAAAATACAAGCTTTAAAAATAAAAACTTTTTAAGTAAAATGGTGGAAATAATACTGGCTTTCACCATTTTATCAGGCTTGAAAAATTGCAAAATGCCATACAAGTGAAAGGTACTTCATGACTAATGAGCCACAGGAATAATTGCACAGGTCAGTATTTATAATCTGGTTGATATTTTGAAATGTCACAACTCTGTCATATATGTTCAATCTTCCAAATTGTTTGCACTTATTTAGCATAACTTGTTCCAAAATCCAGGAAGCATTCATGCTACACACACACACACACACACACACACACACACACACACACACACAGAAAGAGCGAGAGAGAAAAACATGCGGGAAGATCTAAGAATAGCCAAGGCAATTGAATAACAAACTGGCAGGGGACTTACTTTACCCGTTATTAAGATTTTGCAGAAAACTGTAAAAATTAAGAGTAGTATGGGCACAGAAGAAAGAATACACTGATAGAACCAAACAGAGGGTCCAGATGGACCCTGATACATCTATTAGGACGAATACACAGATGGAACCCTAAAATGTGACAAACATTGAGAATTACACACTCCGAAAAATGAGGTTAAATAATTGACTATCTAAATGGAAAAACTAATATAAAATGTAGTGTCTTGTTTTTTTTGGAGAGAAAGCTGAGACAAATAGCAAGATTTAACATTTTTTAAGCTGAATGAGAGTTAGGTAAAAACATAAAAGCAAACAGAACTTCCCCCTGAATGCTTTGTGGTTGGTTACTGAACGCAGGGCAAGAAGGGGACTGCAAGGGCAGGGAGAAACCAGCCTAGAAGAAATTGGAGGCCACTGCAAGAGCAAGGAAAAGAGCCGATGTGTATTTCAATAAAAGATGGTGGCTCTGGGGATAGAGACATCTATCCCATGTCACATGGCTTTGGCTCATCCAGCAGACATTCCTAAGGGAGACTTGATAAAACCTAGAAAGTGATTGGATTCTGGTAATCAGAAAAAGGAAGAGTCAACAGACTCCTGGGTACCTAGCTAATAAGTCAGCCTGGATTTACAACCGATGTAGGTAGGATATAATCATTTCCATTGCGGATATGTTTAAATCTGAGGCTGTTACAGAATTTTAGTTGGAGCTGTCTAATAAGGAGTGGTAAATACAAAGTATGCAGTTCAGGAGAGAATTGGAGCTGGAAACAGATTCAGAGAGAGCATCCTTGCTGAATGGAATTAAGTCCCCTTTACATGCCACCATAATCCTGCCTCCCTTTCCATCACAAAGCTGTCATCATCAACTGCAGCTACTTGATGTCTCCTCACTAGGCTGTAAATCTTGAGAAGTTGAGGAGTTTGTCTTGTTCTCTGCTGTATCACAACGTGTCTGGCACATACTAGGTCCTTTATTCAAGAGGGGAAGATGAGGAAAGGCAGAACCTTGGGGAACACCAAAACCTATGGGTCTGGCAGCAAGAGAAGACCATCAAAGAGACAGTCAGAGTAATCACCAGAACAAAAGAAGAACTGCGGGATGAGCATTCGCAAGCAGTCAAGATGCTCCTGTCCTGCAGAGGTTTCCCACTTGCCCCATTCCAGCTCTTCCTCGAGAAACTTCCCCATTCACAGTCCAGGGACCAGGTCACTCTCCTTCCTCGAGAGGCTGATTAGAACAAAGATGGACACTTAACAGTTGTGTCCATCTGTCAGTGATGAGGTTTTGAGGGTAAGTCGAGGAAGAGCAAAGTCAGCGTCTTGAGGATCTGAAGCCACAAGTCATTCTGGGGGAGCAGGGCTTCAGGGAGAGAAAAGGAAGCTAATAGCAGAGGGAGAAAGGGAATGAATAAACACAGTCTCCATTCCCAGTTACTTTCCAATTTCCAGTTCTAGCCCCTGTAAGACCTGCCCTGACCCTAGGTTTTATGGGACCCAATAAACCTCTTTTATTCCTGAGCTACTTTGAGTGGACTTCTGTTCTTTCTACCCACCCAGATTGAACTAGAACTGTCTTTATTATATCTATCTATAGATAGATAGATATAGATATATCTACAGATAGATATAAACTATATATATATAGTATAGATAACAACAATTTTAAAGGAAATCAAATCTCCATGGACTCATGAAAATCTTTACCTTTACTGGAGATTGTTGACAACCCTCTACTTATATTAAAAATATAATCTTCACTTGCACTTGAAACACTCCTGTTTAGAATTTAGAGCTAGAAGGAAGTTTAGAACCTGCCAAAGAGGGAGGGACTTGATTGCCTGCAGACATACGCTGCTTAGTGGCCTAGAAGGGACTTCATTCCAAAAGTGCGGACTCCCAGGGATCTTGCCACCAATGTACTCCGTTCCCCCAACTCTAGTCTCAAGGAAACATGTAGCAATCACTGCACAATGGTGCTGAGTACTCAGCCCCAAAAGTGCTCCAAATCCAACTCTAAGATAAAACACTCAAACCAGTGGCTGGTTTCTCTGTAGCAGGACGCCTCCACCAGGAAGGTGCCCTGAATGAGGGCAAACGTGCAGAGAATGGCCTTTGATATCCACTTCATTACAGTCAAATGCTGAGCAAGATTTGATTTGTTGAAATCCTGTGTTCCTTCTGTGCGTTTTGAAAGTCATGTCTGGTGCTCAACTCAGAACCAAGATTTCGTGCTGGATGAAGGCAGTGGGATGGCGTGTGCTCAGGGTTGGGAACTCCTCTGAACAATGCTCCCAGCCCTTCCAAACTGGTCCAGGAGGTCCGGCCATGGTTGACTTCCTCCTGCACAGCCGAGGATGCCAATTGAAACATGGCATCCTGCCAAGACTGTGGGACCATCAGATCCCAGGTTCTCAGATCCAGGTTCTGGGGGCAGAAGGCAGATCTCCTGCCAAGGTCTCCAAACCTGGCTCCTCCCGAGCTCTTGTCCTGGCCTCCTCTTTGGAAAAGGGGACATCAGTCTTCAGCTGATTCCTGACGTGGGTCGGGTTGGAGCCCTGGAATCTGCAGGCCCTCATCCAGCTTGCCTCACACTCTCCGGCCCAGAAAGGCTGGTTTGCAGCATCTGGAAAAGCATTTACCCGTTTGGTTGTGGTCTGCCCTTGTAGCCAAGCCGGCTCCAAGTGCCACATTTCCAAGCTGCACGTCCAGTACCAGCTGCCGCAGCCCGAAAACACTCAGGAGAGGTGACAATGACACCCACTCGTATAGCTGCCGCGTGGCTGTCCTTCCTCCATTCTTTGAACTCAAAAAATTTTGTTTTTGTTAAATGAAGGGAGGAAAAGGCTGCCATCATTGTCTGAAATTCTTCCTCCAGAAGTCTCTGCAGCAATGCTTCACAGACTGAGGGAGAAGAGTTTAAATGAAAATTGATCTGGCTTATTATGCCATTTATCTTCCCAAACTTCTTAGAGAGGAGCAGGGGCATAGACCTCCTGTCCATTTTGCGTGTGGGGAAACTGAGGCTGAAGGAACTACAGAGACTCACAGCTGCGGGGAAAGAGCCAGTTATAGCAGCAAAGCAGGGCCATCTGAGAACATGTGCGTTGATGGGTAGACAGACCTTTCCTGACTTGAAGGACTCACACAGTTGTCAGGCGCTCTGGACACTATGGGTGGGGAATTCAAAGAGCAGAGGAACGGGGTCCCTTTGCAGCATTAATTTGAGTGACCCCTCATTTAAGCCTGTACCCCGAACTCCAAGCCTGGTACTCTTGTACTGGTGCCCCCAAGACCTAGCACAAGTGACCCCACCCTGGAGGTTTTTTTCTAATTACTCAGTCCCCATCCCCCTGCCCATCAAAGAACTATTCTCCCAGTCACAGTCGGAACCACACACTCATTCTTTACTGCTCTCAAACTTATACTAGTCTTCTCTCAACTAGATTGCTAGCTGCTTCTCAAGGGCAGGGACCATGCCCTAGATTTTGGAAACCCCAGTCCTACTGGTTTCCTCACTGTTTGCCAAATGGCAGGGTCACGAGCACACCCCGAGGGGCAGGATCAAGAAAGACAGTCCTTTGGAACTTGGAGAAAAGCTGTCTTGTTTCCATTAGAAGCGGTGGGAGACGTTGGGTGGAAGCAGCCATCTGAAATGACTGTTGATAAGCGTGGCTTCCTCTTCAGACCATGGAAGGTGGCTCTGCACTTAAGTTCACACATGAGAGAGTGGATCTGGGATGAACCCCCTGGTCAGCTGACCCAGGCTGACGCTACCCACAGGGAAATTTTTTCTGCATCACACCATTAGTGTTCACATGTATATCATGTATATATGTCATGGGGCCTCTAGACTGCAAGCTCCCTATGTGCTGGGATAATTCAAAATTCTTTTAGACATCATAATACAGTATTGGACACATAACTGGTGCTCTGTTAACAGTGACTGATAAACATGAGCATCCAACCAAAAAAAGAGTCCCTAACCCAAGCTGAATAAATGAGAAAGGACCACCTTACAGGTGGAGAGATGAAATAGATAACTCTTGGTAGCTCCTGCCAGTTGGCTGCAGGATTGCCTCTATGACTCTGATCACCAGGAAAAGAACCTGAGAAGCTTCTTCACACCTCCATATTCCAACCTCAGTCCCCTCCCTCCGAGTGGCACCTCCCTAGCACCACGCATATTAAATGCCATGAGTGAGACTCAGAATCAGGGCACCATAAACCTGGTTCCATCTATTCCCGTGAGCAAGTGATTTCTCTTCCAGAGTCTCAGTGCTTATACCTGTTTAAAAAAAAAAAAAGGAGTTAGCTGGCTTATTGCTGAAGGACACTCATGCTCTGAAAATCTAATGGTCTAGAATGGCAGGTGGGGTGTCTCTTTGATTCTGTTTGGTTGGTTTGCTTGTATATGTCTTAACTTTGCATGGCCATCTTTACTGGGGTGGACAACACAATTATCTACATCAAATACCCTTACCCTGCTCCGGAGAGGCCTGGATAGTGCCTAAGGCTACCTAAAAGGAGATGTGAAATGACTTTGAAGTCTCTGCTGCTACTGTTGCTAAGTCACTTCAGTCGTGTCTGACTCTGTGTGACCCCATAGACGGCAGCCCACCAGGCTCCCCCGTCCCTGGGATTCTCCAAGCAAGAACGCTGGAGTGGGTTGCCACTTCCTTCTCCAATGCATGAAAGTGAAAAGAGAAAGTGAAGTCACTCAGTCGTGTCTGACCCTCAGCGACCCCATGGACTGTAGCCTTCCAGGCTCCTCCATCCATGGGATTTTCCAGGCAGGAGTACTGGAGTGGGGTGCCATTGCCTTCTCCGTTGAAGTCTCTAATTTCCCTTATCAATTCATGTAAAATTTGTATGTTTTCTATATTATTACTGAGTTAAGATAGAAGGCTTCTTCCTTACACCCTAAAATAAAGAGACCCTCCAGGAAGGGGTTAATGTTAAAGTTGTTTGAGCCAAAGTGCCAATCTATAGGGGCTTCCCTGGTGGCTCAGCGGTAAAGACTCTGCCTGCAATGCAGGATTTGCAGGAGATACAGGTTTGATCCCTGGGTCAGGAAGATCCCCCTGGAGGAGAGCATGGAAACCCACTCCAGTATTCTTGCCTGGAGAATCCCATGGACAGAGGAGCCCGGATGGCTACAGTCCAGATGGTCTAGAAGAGTCAGACACAACTGAAGCAACTTATCACGCATACACAATGTACAGGTGTCTTCAGGGACAACAGAACTGCCAGGGCTAAATATTCATCTTTTGATCCAGCTAAAAATCCCTCATCAGGTATTTTTCTTTTGCTGTAAAAATGCAAATTCTCTTGGGAATGGTCTAAAAGTTGGACCAAACAGAAACGAGGCTGAGATTCTATCCTTGGATCCGGGAAGCCAGTTCCAGCAGGACAGTCTGGGGCTGTGGGGATTAGCAGTAGCTGGTGAGAACAGCTGAGGATTTTGATAAACTTCCATCAAGTCAACACCATGACTCGACTGTGTCCTCCAGAACAAGAAGGACATGCTGTGCGGGTCTGAGCAATGACTGGGCAGGTCCTTTGAAAATACTGCATTCGAAGGGAGCTGAAACCACATCTCTGGGGGACTTGGACTAATTGTCCAGGTTAGTCTGGACAGAGACCATGGGTGTCCATCTCATGCAGAATGGATGGAGAGACCAGAGGTGGGGCCAGGTTGGGAGAGGCTCCCTATTGTCATCGAGATTGATTTGTGTGACCTCTGACGGCGGAAAGCAGACCGGTGCTCACCTGTTTCAGGTGAGGGCTCAGAAGAGGGAGGCCGAGAGCCCTGTGCAATGCAGGTGGGCTGCCTCCGTGGAAGGGAGCTTGCTTATCCTGGTCCGGGAAGAGTGGAGGTGGGAGCTAGCTGACCACGGGGTGATGGGATTCTATGAAACAGTGGGGTACACATGGAGATGCAACCCGAGAGTCCCTTCTGGGAAGCATTGTTGTCCAGCTGTGAGGAGCATGGTCAGAGGTGAGTGGACAGCCTCCAGCATTAGCTCTTCAGGGTTGGCTTCGGTTGCAGGGAGCCTTCTCCCCTGCGGCTCACGTGTGTATGACGGGAGGCAGTGGGCATGCAAAGCCTCCAGGCAGCTGCAGGACACACTCTGATGGGCGTTCAGAGCTAGGTTGGCTGAGGCTTTGTTGCAGCTGCATCACTGTTGGGCATCTCCCCTGCCCTCAACCTCCACTTCTAGAAAACCTTACCTGAGATGAAAGGATACTGCATGGACTGGTCACCCAGAGATTCTGGGACATCATACTCTCATCACTGACGTACAACTAGAGTGTGAATGAATTCACTGAAATCTTGACAGAGAACAAGTCCATAGAGGTGCAACGTCAGAAAGTGCCAGCAGGGAGGCCACAAGAAGAGGAGGTTAAAAGACGATGGACTGAATTGTACACTTTAAATGGGTGGTAGGTGCGTTAGATCTCAGGAAAACTTCTTACAGTTTTTTGTTTTTTTAGGGACAATAGAGTTACTGTAAGGTGGCCGGTCACTCTCTGCTAGGAGACTTGCCCTATAGCCCCAAACCAGGAGCTGAAAGGACACAGGCAAGACCCACGGCCCCTCAACCTGGCTGTGTGCCCCCACAAAACAGAGCAGGCGTGCCTGGGGCCTGCTTCTCAGTCTTGGACGTCCCAGTGACACCACCCGCCTCGCTGTGCCCGAGTCCAGAGGGAGGCGCCCTGCCAGCGGCCAGAGCCCAGTGCACCATTTTGTTCTCCTGACACTGGGGTCTGCAGACGTCTCCCGTAAAGGACACCCCACCCCCATACTCTGGCAACTACTTAACCCTGCTGCCGTAGCACAAAAGCAGCCACAGACGCTACATAAATGGTCCTGGCTTTGTTCAAAGAAAACTTTATCTACAAAACAAGCAATGGTAAAGATCTCTCCCAGGGAGTACAGTTTGCTGACCTCTGTCCTAGCATCATGGACCAGCCTACTTGGAACAGAAAAGTTTTCTCTCTTTGAGACCCAATCAGGCATCATGTTGCAGGGGTCTTTATTGTCTCACTGGGGAAATGGGACCAAATGCTCTATATATGTAACATAGATTTCAGTTCAGCTGAGAACAGAGGCTCAGAGAATATGGTTCCTGCTCTCAAGGAACCCACCTGAGTTCTGGAGACATGTAAACAAGCAGATAAGTCTCATTTCACATGCAGAAGAAATATTGTTGCTGTTCAGTTGCAACCCTATGGACTGCAGCACACTAGGCTTCCCTGTCCTTCACTATCTCCAGGAGTTTGCTCAAACTCATGTCCGTTGAGTTGGTGATGCCATGCAACCATCTCATCCTCTGTTGTCCCCTTCTCCTGCCTTCAATCTTTCCCAGCATCAGGGTATTTTCCAACGTGTCAGCTCTTCGCATCAGGTGGCCAAAGTATCGAAGCTTCAGCTTCAGCATCAGTCCTTCCAATGAATATTCAGGGTTGATCTCCTTCAGGATTAACTGGTTGGATCTACTTGCTGTCCAAGGGACTCTCAAGAGTCTTCTCCAGCACCGTAATTCAAAAGCATCAATTGTTCAGTGCTCAGCCTTCCTTACGGTTCAACTCTCACATGCATACTTGGCTACTGAAAAAACCGTAGAAGAAATGTAGGCACATATACAAAGGTTTAGGCTAAAACCATCACTGGCATTGTCACCAGATACAGATCGTTAGGCTGGGGGCTGGTCCATTGGCCCTTGAGGTGGGCTATTGAAGCAGCATCTTTAGCGCCTTCCAGTCTCTGTTCATCTACAGAGAACTTGACTTTTCCAGTTCATCTTGGAAACAAGGACAAAGATAATCCCAGCTTGTCACTGAGGCCAGACCCTGCAGGGCTTGTCTTGATGCACAAGCCACCAGGAAGGGAGGGTGATCGTGGCCATCATGGGAAAGGCCAGGGGCTGGGTGTGGCTCCAGAGGCCACATTCCTGTTTCCTGAGCCTCCTCAGTATATTGCAGCTTGTGTGTGCGCTCTTCCCTCTGCTGTGCCACCTGGTACCCTCCCGGGCCCTGTCTAGGGGTGCCCTCTGGTGGCCTGTAGCCTGGAAAGCTTTGGTGTCTCTTAAGGAAACAGGCTTCCCAAATGGCTCAGTGGTCAAGAATCCCCTTGCCAATGCAGGAGACGCAGGTTCAATCCCTGGGTTGAGAAGATCCCCTGGAGGAGAGCATGGCAGCCCACTCCAGTATTCTTGCCTAGAGAATTCCATGGAGAGAGGAGCCTGGTGGGCTACAGTCCATAGGGTCAGACACAACTGACCACCTGTGTGCACAGAACCAGCCAGGCAGGAAGAAAACCTAACAATGAGTTGCAGAGATTTCCCCCAGGCTCCTTCTTCCCAACACAAGCTCCAGCCTCCCCCCACCCACTTCTTTATTTTTTATTCTTTTTAATTTTTTTTGTCACACCATGCGCAGCTTGTAGGGTTTTAGTTCCCCAGCCAGGGATCAAATCCAGGCCCTTGGCAATGAGAGCATGAAATCCTCCTCATTGGACTGCCCAGGAATTTCCCCCTAGGAATTTTGGGACATGCCCAGTTCTGAGGAGGAATCCTTTTCAACCCCATCAGCTTTCAGTTTGGGCGATTCTACCATCAAACCACTCCCTGGAGACTTGGCATTCTGGATTGTTTATGGCAGAGAGATCACCCCAAATCTTCAAAGGCGCTTAGGCCCAATGGATAAAAAGGCTTCTGCGAATTTTTCTAATGGGGAGCACACTTTTCCTTTGCATCTACCCCTCAATGCTGAACCACTCCCCTGCCTCCCAATCCTTTTCCTTCAGTGTCTCCCATAGCTGAGGTCTCAGTGGAGAAGGACAGTCTCCTCCTCGGTGTTAAATGCTCTAAGGAAAGCATTTCTGGTAAATGTGATCCTTTCAATGGAGCCGTTGTTCTGGCTGAAGCTTGCGTGCTCCTAACCCTCAGTGGAGGCCATCCACACGTTTTCTTCCTCAACCAGGGGCAAGGCCTGTGGCCCATGCCTTCCGGTGATGTTGCTGATGGCTGCGGCCCTAGCAGCCCTATCCTTGGCAAAGCAGTAATGTTGGTAGAACCCAGTTTTTGTTCCAGGGCCCCCTGGCTTTTGTAGAGCTTATTCCTTCTGCCCCCTGCCCCGGGGCCCACTCTTCTACTCTAATGCATCCTCCATCATCCAAAAATCTATGTGCACTGATATGCGTGTCCCTCCCCACGAGGCTTGCCTTTTCCAACCTTTATTTCTTTTGGAAAAGGACATTGTTCTGGAAACAAAATACCTGGATTTTTCATTCCAGTCCTGCCACTGATGGCTGTGTGATCCCGGACAAAGCAATTTCTCTCTATAATATGGTCCAGGCCAGGAATTCTCAACTTGGCTGCACATTAGAATCACACAGAAAGCTTTCTAAAAGTATCTTTTGTTGCCTGGGGCCAACCCCAGAAAGTCAGTTTCATTTGGTGTGGGGCAGGACCCAAGCATTGAGGAAGGCATGAAAACCCACTCCAGTATTCTAGCCTGGAGAATCCCATAGACATAGGAGCCGGGTGGGCTACAGTCCATGGGGTCACAAAGAGTCGGACACAATGAAGTGACTTAGCACACACCACACAGGACCCAGGCATTAGGGCTTTTTATTGTCTTTGGATAGTTATCCAGTGTAGTCAAGTGGAGCTGTTCAAGCAACTTCCAGTCATCAGGAGGGTTCAGAAGTTTAGGGGCATGGGGAAGGGGAAGTCTCTGAGAGCCCTAGCATTGTCCCTTACTATTTGCCTACATGCTAAGCCTTAGCATCCCTCATAGCTATGAGGCTTCCCTCATAGTTCAGTCGGTAAAGAGACGGCCTGCAATGCAGGAGACCCGGGTTTGGTTACTGGGTTGGGAAGATCCCTTGGAGCAGGAAATGGCAACCCACTCCAGTATCCTTGCTGGAGAATCCATGGACAGAGGAGCCTGGCGGACTACAGTCTGTGGGGTCTCAAGAGTCAGACACGACTGAGCGACTAGGCACATACAATCCAACCTTGGATTCAGGAAATACATGTGGAAGTCCATCTGGAGCAAAGAGAAAAGCACAAGACAGCAAGGGCTGAGGTAATTAAGGAACACGGTCTTTTTATAAAAATTCTAAGCAGAGCCCTTTCAAGCCTCCAGAACTATGGTGCGGCTCCATCAGCTTTGGGGTGACTGAGCAGCAGCCAACATCACGTTTAGCGGCCGGATTGTCCTGTAACCCATGACAGGGCTGCGGGAGAAGCACAGGGGCTAGAGACCAGACACGACCGGAGCTGGCTTAGCCCAGGAAACACCCTGATAACTGGTCCCAGAGCCAGTGCCCCGCCCATTTCTCACTACATCCTGAAGACAGCAAACCCTGCAGCCGTTGGTTGACTGCATGGACTCCTGAGGCAGGCTGCTTGGGTTAAAATGCCTGCTTCACTACTTACTAGCCATGTAACCTCAGACGCGCTGCTCAACCCCTCTGTGCCTTGTTTCCTTCCCTGTAAGATGGAAATAATAATAATGTCTACCTCTTAGGGTTGTTCTTAAAATTAGATGGGTTGGTACTTGAGCTGTGCATGAAACTTAGAATGTGCTAAAGAATTGTTTCCTTTCATTCAGGAGAAACCTCACACTATTCTGGAATGGGAATCCAAAGACCTGGCTTTCCCTCCCAGCTCCACCTTGATTTAGCTGGGTGTTCTGGGGTGAAAGTGAAAGTCGCTCAGTCATGTCTGACTCTTTGCAACCCCATGGACTATACAGTCAATGGAATTCTCCAGGCCAGAATACCACAGTGGGTAGCCATTCCCTTCTCCAGGGGATCTTTCCAACCCAGGGATCAAACCCAGGTCTCCCACATTGCAGGTGGATTCTTTACCAGGGGTAGGATTCTTTACCAGGGTACTCCTCTGGGGTAGGTGACCTCATTTCCCTACGCCAGGGCCCTCTGTTCTAAACTGAGGAGTAGAACTAACCCCCTTACTCGAAAGTCCTCCATGGATCCCCACTGACCTCACAATAAAGTCCCAGGTCCCTGGCTTGGCCTTTGGTGCCCTTGGTGTCTCCAGCTCCTGCCCTTCACTCCAGCCTCAATCCACAGAACGCCCAGGGTGGTCATGGCTGCTGAGTGGGCTTGTAGGGCATCATCATATCATGTCTCTGCTCCACTCAAAGGCTCCCCATGGCTTTGTACCACTGAGAGTAAAACCCCAGGCTGTCTGTATATCCTGCCTGGCCCCACAATCTGACCTCAGCTCCCACCTCTCTCCCTCTCCACCTGACACCCAGTTCTCTGGTTCTTGGCTGTTCCCAAGCTCTGGAAAAAGAAAGGCCAGGGTGAGCTGCAGTCCTTCTGGAAGCTCTGAACCATAAGAGTGGCCTTCCCTGACCACCCCATACACAAGGGCACACTGCCCCCATCATCCTGTCTCATGTTTCCCAGCTGCCCCGTCATCCCTAATATATTATATATTCATTTACAGTCTGTATCCCCTTCCACAATGTAAGCTCAAGAGACCAGGGGCGTTGTTGGGCTCCTTGCTGTGTCCCCAGCTCTGAGGATCATGCTGGACACATACTAGGTGTCCCGAAACTGTGCTGAAAGCTGAAGGATGCTGACTTGCCTACTAGACGAAGTTATGTTATTGCAAGGAACACGCAGGAAAGACATATCTCAACCAAAAAGGATAAACCTCTTTTACAGATGATGTCACACATGGGCATGGATGGGGAGGCTATTTTAGGAGCAGTGGGAAGATTCCTAGCCGAGGTCCTCAGATTAGGACACTGGGGCAATGCCCACCACCTGTGAGCATGAGGAATGGGTAAACACGGCAAGCCATTTAGCTCAGCCCATCTGACCAGAGGACTAAACTTTGAATATAGACTGATGGTCTATTCTCTCTGAAAGGGCTCGAGAAAACAGACAGTGCTCCAGACTCACCATGCCCACCACAATGCCCACTGTCCGTCATTATACCTCCAGGCACCTAGGAAGCCACCAGGGGCTGGTGGCCACCTGGGCTGTCCCACTGTGGGCAGGACACTCCTTACTGTGTCTTACTTCTGTACTACATCATGTGAACCCTTGGTAGCTTCCAAAATGAAGCTACATGGTTTGATGGCAGATCTCTGGTGGGAAATGCCACCCTTTAATTGTCCTTAAATAGAGTCCTTTTTATTCAAAGCTTAATTCAGTTAATTTTCCCAATATAAATAAATAATCTAAAGTGTAAGCAGGCCTTTCCATGGCTGACCAGTGGTTAAGACTATGCTCCCACTGCAGGGAGCACTTGTTTGATCCCTGGTCAGGGAAGTAAGATCCCACATGCCACATAGTGTGGTCAAAAAAATTAAAAAGTAAAGTGTAAGCAAATTCTCTCGCAGGCTGTGCTGACTCTCTGCCTCTGCTCCATTTAAAGACCTCCCCTGGCAGAGCCTAGGCCCAGCTTTCCCTGAACCTACTCAGAAGTTCCCTCTCCCATGGCGTTGCACTGATTTCGCGTGGGCGTCATGTGTCCTGGGGAGGGCATAAAGGGGCTGCAAGGAACACCTGCCCACGCACCTGGGCTCCCAGATCTGTGTCCTTTGTCCAATCCTAACACCACCCTGGTCTAGGGGGACCCAAGAGATACTGTGGTCCCCAGAGTCTACCTGGGGTTTATGATGTGAGGGATGAGCAGGAGACACCCATAAAAAGCAAGCTGGGGAAGAATTATGTTACCATTTCATGAACAATCGAGTTAAATTTTGTGAAAACAGCTGGGAGTGCTTCAGGAGAGAAAAAAGTCCAGAGTGGACTACAGTCATTCTGGAAGCTCTAAGACCCAACTCCAAAGCTCACTCCTTCTGGGAAGACTTCTCCAGGGTGGGATGAGCCCTCCCCACTGCAGGTCTTGTTGCACGAATCCTCATGGGCACCTCGCAGGAGGTACTGAGCGGTCACCACCTTCTCTTGTGATTATTTAAGTACAGGGTGAATCACCCTTCAGGAGACCTGCCGTGGACCTGGGGCAGAAGCCTGTCTGTGAGCTTCATTGCTTCCCACACTTCCCTCCACTCTGCCACTGAGCACAGCCTAACGGGATCCATGTCCCTCACCAGACTTAATGCCCTGGGAGGGGAGGAGCCATGTTGGTCTAGTTCAGAGCCATGTGCCCTAAGCCCTGTGCAATGCCTAGACCATGATCTATGGTCATCAATCAATATTTGCTGAATGAAGGAATCCCCCCTACTAGAATGCAGCTGGGGCCATGCTTTATATTCTCTGCATTCTTATCTATACATAAACAGTATTGGCACCCTTGTGATTTTCTGGTTGAATGAATGAATGCAAGGAAGATTTCACAGCAGAGATATAATTTGAACTGGGCCTTCAAGGATGCAGCAGTCTACAAAGTCCCAGAGAGAGTGATGTGGTTAAGATCCCATCAGCCTTTTACTGTGGTCCAACTCCCTTGATGGAGTCTTTCATTTTAGACCCGATTAACAATGAGGAATGCACCCAGAGGCATAATAGAGAAAGTATGCCAGCCGCCTCAATTCTGCCTCTGGCACCAGCCATATACACACCCAGGCGTCGTCTTTATACCCTCCTAGTCCAGCACAATGCCTAGCACATAGCAGATTCCTCATTAATATGTGTTGAATGAAATCAAATATAGCCAACCCATTATTAAGTATCCCGCAGCCCATAAGTCTCTGGATTGAAGGGAAATGTGTGCAGAACTGGAGACTCAAGCAAAATGCCACTAATCTGCCAGGCTAGACTCTGCAGCCTTAGTTTCTGCAGAATTAAAGGATTAAGTCTGAGATAGGCACCAAGCCATGTCAAGTGTGAGCTGTAACCTTCGTTCTGAAGTCTGTCACACATCAGACCTAGAGGCGAGAGCCGGCCCTTTGTAGCTGAGTGGGGAGGAGTCTGGCCCAGCCCCTCAGGGCAGGGGTGGGGATGGCAGATACATGATCCATGTGAGGATGGATGGGTACAGGGGCATCTGATGGAAGAGAGGGTCCTGAGGAAGGGAGGTACCTAATTCACAGCATGGAAGGAGGTGTTTGGAGGCCCACAAGCCTCATCCATCTTGGTGAGTGGTGGGTCACCCCAGTTCCCAGAATTGTAGTCTCTTTTCTCCCAGAGAGGCTGATCCATGGATAGTTTGAGCTCGAATATTTCAAATGCAGGGCAATGAGCACAAAGGAAAACATAATATTACCTTTTCCTCCTGTCTGTACCTCTGGCCCCAGTAAACAGAAGAGAGGGAGTGAAAGGGAGTGGAAGGGGAGGGGAGAGGAGGGAAGGGAGGGGAAGGAAGAAGCAAGAGAGAAAAGAGAGCAGTTGGATTTTCGCCTCCCCGTCCCCAGTCTGCACTGCAGGAAAGTTCCTTTGGGCTCATCACGTGGTGCAGGTGCTGCTGGCGAGGCCCCTTCTGGGAACTGGTTGCCAAATTCATTGAGCCTGATGAGCAGCTGTGAGCCAACGTGGGGCGGAGCCAAGCGAGTCACTTACCTGCTGGGCTCCCGTGTATTTGTGGGTTCTCTGGACGGGACCTGGGAGGACAATCGGGGGGCCACCTTCATCCAGCTCTATGACTCTGCCTTCCAGGAGTGCTCCAGTGGCTGCCAGGACACACTGCAAAGCTCCAGCCCTGCCAGCCCCGGGACAAGATGCTGCCAGCTCTCAGCTCAGGGGAGCTCTCCCCAGCCCACCAGACCCCTCTTTCTCAGATGGGTGGCCACACACTGCATCCCTGCCTCTTTGCTTAAGGACTTTGAGCCTCAGATCCTCTAGGTATTCGTTATACCAGGAGCAATATCAGTAACCTCCCCGCACCCTCCGCCCATGACAGGGGGCTGCCAGCACAATCCAGGCAGACAGTGGATATGAGGCCAAGATGACCACACCCAGGTGGTTGTGGTTTAGTTGCTAAGTCATGTCCGACTCTGCAATCCCATGGACTGTAGCCCGCCAGGCTCCTCTGTCTATAGTATTTCCCAGGCAAGAATACTGGAGTGGGTTGCCATTTCCTTCTCCATGGGATCTTCCTGACCCAGGGATTCAACCCAGGTCTCCTGCATTGCAGGTGGTCTCCTTCACAGCAGGCGGATTCTTTACCGACTGAGTCACCAAGGAAGGCCTTACATCAGGGTTCCAAGTTAATTACAAAGTAACAGGGGAAAGACAGCAGTGCTCAGAGTGACTGGTGGTGATGAGGGTGAGGGCCAGCTGGGCTCTGCCCGTCCTCTCCAGCAGGTCTGCGAGCAAGGCCGCAGGGCGCGGGCAGGGATCCCGAGCACCGAGACCTGGCACCGTAGCTACGACAGGCCTGAACTCAGGCAGGACCATGCCACAGGGCCAGCTGGGGCCTTTCAGGGGCCCAGGCAGGGAGGCCAAGCAGGAGGGTGTGGGCCACAAGCTTACTTGGCACCTCTTGGCTTGTTTCCAGGTCTTACCAGGATGGAACAGCCCTAGAGGGCACCTCATAGAGCTGCCCAGGCTAAACCAGAACTTCATGAGCGCCCCTCAGGACCCCCCCTCCCAATTCTCAGAGTCCTGTCACCTCTACCTTTCTGCTAGACTCCTTCCTGAAGAGCATCAGCACCCTCTTCAGGGATCAGGAGATAATGGAACCGAAATATCAGCGAGGACCCTGGGGGGCTGGCATGGAGCCTGGCATCACTGGGAACAGGAACGGGGGAGTGGGCCCGCCCGTCCCAGGTGAGCGCTAGGGGAGGGGTTGACGGGGCAGCCAGTGGGCAGCGAGCACCTAAGCGGCCACCACCCAGGATAGAATGTGAGGTCAAGAAAGAGAGAACGCTAGGAGCCAGAGAAATGAGACAGTCCGGTCTATCTAGAGTCAGGAGGGCTTTCATAGAGGGGCTGGCATTTCAGAAGAGTCACCACTGAGCCATGTTTCTGCCCTCAGGCTGGGTGTAGGCTTTGACTCAACCACTCTTAGAAGCAAATAGTTCCAAACGTGCGTTGTCTCATGTGTAAAATGAGGAAAAGAACCTTTCTATGGAAATGTTTCTATAGGAAAAATTGCTATAGGAAGCAGCTATCGTAGTAGAGTGTGGTCATGTCCACAGCACTGAGCAGGCCGTCTGCTGTAAAAGAGCCCCAGTCACCACTCACTAAGGACCGGTGGGGTTTGAACTTACAAAGATGGTGGGGAAAGGGAAGGCGTGGGAGGATGGTATAGATCAACTTAGCCCATTGGTTTAGGTTTCAGCTACTCAAGGCACAATCTCATTTTAAACAACCAAGGAAGTTTCCATTTAAAGAACTTGGGTGGGGAAACGTCTTATGAAATGAAAATTCCTTTTGAAAGCATGAAAAATCTCTCCCTGTTTTCCTAGTTTCAAGTCTGAGTTTCGTCGTTAATTCAGTGTGTATCGAGCAAGTCCTTTATTGAGGATGTCAGGCTGAGGATTTGGCAATTCAGAGATCAGGTGGTCTCCAACCTCAAGGAGTTTCTGAGTAACAAATGCACAGGTCCTAGAGAGATGGGTATTTTTCAAGAAGCCTAGTCCAGCCCCTCTTTCAAATATCTCTAGGGAAATGGACGGGTTCCCCTACCCACCAATGTTGGGCAGACCAGCTTTTTCTGCTAAAATCAGGGCCAATGGGCCACTACTGACCCAGATGGGTCAAGCACCCCCAGCTGGAGGTGAACATTGGAGGTCTGGTGAGAAATTCCAAGACCCAAGAGGAAAACTTCCCCAATCAGCCTTCCTTTACTGAATTTAAAATTAACAGCCCAACTGTAAAGAGAGCTTTTGCTCTGTGTTCACAGGTAAAGGACCAGCCCATGCAGATCTGACCTTGACTCTGATTCTCACCTCTCTTGCCGCAGATCAGAGCCACAGAAAACATCAACCCTCAGTTCACCAACAGGTGCTCTTTGGCAAAAGACATTCAGCCTTGTGTGGGTTTGTTGGAAGCGGTTGGGGGGGGTGGGTTGCAGAATATCTGCATCATCGCTTCTTGGGCTGTGCCTGCTATATGAAGGGGTTCATCACAACATGAGATGGATTCTTTCATCGTCCCCATCTTACAGATGAGAAAACTGAGACTTAGTAAGATTGAGTAACCTATCCAATGATCATACAGCTAAAATGAAGAATGAATACCATGGGTGGACACCAAAGCCTGTATTTTTAACCACAGTTCTCCCAACACCCAACCTAGTGCCGTGATTTCAATACTCTGCTACTTTGCTTTAAGATGCCTTCTATGTCAGAATAGGAGAACTGTGAACTGTATACAAGGGGGTTGGAAACTCACAGCCTGGGGGCAGGGGAGGATGTATCAGAACAGGAAATAAGTTTTATTTGGCTACAATAATGTTTCAAAAATAGAATTTTAAAATTTAAATTATTTGTCTAGCCTGCCCTGTGTTTTATTACATCTTTGCATGTGTGATTACTTGCCTGGGCCCAGAAAGTATTTGAATCCATGACCCCCGGTAGAGCCCATCTCACCCGACTGTGACTTCAGGGCCGTGCCTTGAATCCTTTTGTTCTGAAGGCACTTTACCTTCTTTCCTACAGAAAGTACTTTGGGGCTGTCTCACCTGCAGTGAGAATTCAGACCACAGAGCCAGTCAAGCCAATGAGGCTCTAACATTTTCCCCTACTCTGTCCACCTTGTCTCTCCCTGCCTGCCCTGCAAAGGACTCCACAGTCCTAGACAGGCAGCCTGTGTTCCCTAGGCCGGAAGTCCGCTGAGTGTGGGCAGCTTCAGCGGGAGCCTGGCTGTCAGCGCTAACCCCACAGTCTTCACTGGACTCAGGAATCCACAAGCCTGGCATTGACAGAGGCCCCCGGGTGCAAGGCTGGGCCACTGCTCTAGTTTTTGCAGATCTGAGGCAGCTCTCAACTCAGACCTGCCATGTTCTTGGGACGGCAGCTTAAGTGAGGCCTCTGGGTCCAGGAGAGAGGGTAGCTGGTCCCCCAGGTGTCCTAAGGGCTCTGGACACCCCTCTGTTTACGTGTTCCAGGACAAAATCTTGGGCAACCTTGTTTCATGAAACCAGGAGTCAGCTTCCTGATGGGAAAACTGCTGTGGAATAAAAGGGTGTGTGTGTGTGTGCGCGTGTGTGTGTTGGGGTGAGGATGCAAGAAAAGAGGGGAAAAAGAAGAGAGGAAGGAAAAAACAAACAGCCCAACTCAAAAGACATGTGGTTTTCTTCTTGTGGTTTGATGCAAGGGCTTTGTGGTTTAAGTGAAGATCGGAGCCCAGAATGTGGGAGAGCTAAAGACTGGGTGGGGCTGGGCAGAGTCCTGAGAACAAAGAGTCTATTGAGGAAGCTCTGCCCAGGGAGAGGCGGGCAGCAGGAGGGCAGGCATCTCCGACTCACCTGGGAACCCGCCTGGCACAGGCTTCTGGTCTACCCGAGAAGCCGTCACAGCCTGACTCATACAGGAGCCCTTCTGCCTCTGAGATGGCAACTCAGATGCAGTATTGTACAAGGGAAGTTTCCAAGCCTGTGAGCCTGGGCTTGGAGTTCCGAAAACAAAGTCCCCATGGAGAAAGACATGAGATGAAGACAAAGTTTTGAATTCTGTGCAGTCACTAACAGTGACCCTGAGCTTGGACCAGACCACTTACAGCTCCAACTTCCCAAGATTCTAGACTCTTTTTGAGATGTGACCTTTCTTCCTTCTCTCAAGCCCAGCAACATGAAGTTTATATGACACTTAAACTTGCCAGATGCTCTTCTAAATGCTCTCTACTAACTCATTAATCTTCAGAAGTCTGTAAAATGGGTCCTATGACTTCCCATTTTACAGATGAGGAAACTGAGGCTCAGAGAGATTGGGTGATATGCTGGATTGTGAGTCTGGGTAGTGAACTCTGTTACCAATGATGTACTGGCTCATTCTGGTAAGCTGAGAATGCCCAAGATGAGGCCAAAAAGGAGATTCCCAAGGCACAGACCCCTATAGTCCATTCCCTTCCTCCAGCTCCCAACCCCCTCCCCCGGTACACACAAACCAATGCAAAAGATGATGTTCAGCACCCAGAGAGGCTAGGAGGCCTGGAGAAAGGCAGGTGGCAGGTCCACCTGGCCCCCTTCCTTCTGAGAGGTAAGAACTGGGCTCTGGCAAAGGTGAAGATCTTGATAAGTCAGACTCCTACCATGCAAAGCAGCCTTTGAACAAAATCTCTGCTATGATTACAGTGCCCCAGGCTTGGAATTTTTGGCATTTTTTTTCTAAACATTGGAAACCCCATTGACTATCACTATTGTTACTGGAAAGCTCTTTGAAATGGTTATATAAGAATAATACTGGTGCTCCCATCAACCCAGTCAGGGTCACTCCCCACCCAATCCAGAGTGAAGGCCACAGGGCTGCATACGCACACACACACACACACACAGGCCTGCACACCCACACACACAGGCCTGCACACACACACACACAGGCCTGCACACACACACACACAAACACAGAGGCCTGCACACACACAGGCCTGCACACCCACACACACACACAGGCCTGCACACCCACACACACACACGCCTGCACACACACACACACACGCCTACACACACACACACACAGGCCTGCACACCCCCACACCCACACACAGGCCTGTACACCCCCACACACACATAGGCCTGCACACCCACATACACAGAGGTCTGCATACGCCCCTCCACACACACACACACACACGCACACACATGGGCCTGCACACCCAATACACACACAGGCCTGCACACACACACACACAGAGGTCTGCCTACCCACACACACGCGCGCGCACACACAGGCCTGCATGCCCACACAAATCTATTGGATTTCCTTTCAGCCAGACCAGGTGCTGTGAGAACACATCTCACTTCCTGCTCCTGGCCGCTCACTCCCATCCCACCCCATCAGTCTCACACCTCCCTTCTCGGAAGATCACTGAGCGTTGTTAAAGCCAACAGGGTTCTGGGAGACCATCGAAGGTCACACAAAGCAGTCAGTTGGTAGAAAGAGCCTTTCAGAGCCGCAGAGGCCAGTAATTTGCAGCCCATCACTAAGCTCTCTAAAATATCAATAAAAATACTCGCCAAAGTGGTGACTGTGAAGATTAACAGGGGCTCTGCTCATAGAGTCCAGCGCACAGTGCCTGGGGCGGGGTAAGTGCCCAGGATGATGCTACGCCCACCTAGACCTGCACCTGAGTTCCTGACAGAGAAACTGACACTGAGGGAGTGGTCTCGAATGACCACATGTACCCAGAATTTTGATTAGCACTTTACATATATTCCTTTATTTATTCCATGAGGTCAGACAAAGACCACCTGAAACTCATAGTCGAGGTTAAGGGACTTTTTCAAGGTCACTCAGGCTAGTAAGTAGCCAAGCTCAGATTTACACACTTGAAAAGACTGTAGGGGTCCAGAGACCATTTCTTTATCAGTCTCCCCAGTGGCCTAAAAATTGTGATGAATCAATGAAAGAGTGAATGAAAAAAAAATGGGCTAGGAAAGTCTGAATTCAGCAAAACCCTCAGAATCTTATTGAAATAGAATCAAGTCACCCATAGCCTCAACACCACCAAGGAGATCTCTTCTATTTCCTGGGACTAATGTGGGTCAAAGGAGCTTCACTGCCAACGGGTCTGTTTCTGCAAGGACCAGGCATGTCTGTAGAACAGAGATAAATACATAATGCAATGCTCATTCGAAGCCAGTTTGTTGTGGCCAAGCCTTAAGTACCCTCCGGGCCACCCTGGAGACACAAGAAAAGAAGAGCCAGTCTTGTTCTTACCATTCACTGGGGAGGTAAGAAGTTCTGAGTGAAAGGAGACAAGATAAGACTGAGCCCCGGATCTGAGGGAGAAGGAAGCAATGCCATGCAGAAGGGAGGAGGGAGCCAGTGAGGGCTGAGTGGACCCAGATGTTAGCGGGCAGGGGCGTGGATCCCAGGCTTGTACCACTCACTCTCTCCTGCCTCCCCTTTCTCGCCACAGAACTTTCCTCATGGAATTCTCCAGTCCCAAGTGTCCCTCTTTGACTTGTTTAAATCTGGGCCCCCACAAAGGAACACTTTAGGCTGTTAGGTACAGGGCATTCCTGATGCCTGAGATCTGGGGAGGCTCTGAATTTCTGTGGGACTTCCAGATCATTTTCTTTCCCTCTTTAATTTTTCAGAGCAGTTTTAGGTTCACAGTAAAACCGAGGAGTAAATCCAAAGTGTTCCCATATGCCTGCTGCCCACCCCCTGACCTCCCCTTCTGTCAGCAACCCCCACCACACTGGTACATGGGTTACATGAACCTACCTTAACACGTCCTTAGACCCAGAGCCCAGAGTTTCTGTTAGGGTCCACTCTGGGTGTTGTGCATACCAGGAGTTCTGACATGTGTATAATGACGTGTCTCTATCATAGTTTCACTGCCTTAAGAATCCCCTGTGTTCTGCCTATTCATCCCTCTCTCCCCCAAAACTGGCAACCATGAATCTTTTTACTGTTTCCATAGTTATTTTTAATGTTTTGTTATTGTGGTAAAAGTCACATAATATAAAACATACCACTTTAACCATATTTAACTGTACGGTTCAATGGCACCAAGTACAATCGCGTTGCTGTGCAACTCTCACCGTCATCCATCTCCCGAAGTTTTCACCTTCCTAAGTGGAAACTCTGCCCCCATTAAAACACTAACTCCATATTACCCCTCCCCTGCCCCCACCCCATCCCTGGACCTTGGCATCTACCAATCTACTTTCTGACTCTATGAATTTTAACTATTCTAGGTATCTGGCATCCACTCCAGTATTCTTGCCTGGAGAATCCCATGGACAGAGGAGCTTTGCGGGCTGCAATCCATAGGGTCACACAGAGTCGGACACAACTGAAGCGATTTAGCACACATGCACACAGGTATCTCACATAAGTGGAGTCAAACAATATTTGTCTGCACCTAATGTATACTGGGTTTCCCCTGATGGCTCAGACAGTAAAGAATCTTACTGCAATGCAGGATACCTGGGTTCAATGCCTGGGTAGGGAAGATCCCCTGGAGAAGGGATTGGCTAACCACTCCAGTATTCTTGCTTGGAGAATCCCATGGACAGAGGAGCCTGGTAGGCTACAGATCATGGTGTTGCAAAGAGTTGGACATGACTGATCAACTAACACTTTCACTACTTGCAATATATGTTGGAATGCATTTTAAAGTTAACTTAAAATTAACGTCCTACAAACAGGTCGTATCTTCTTTTTTTTCCCCCTGTACTATACAGTAGATTCTCACTAGTTATCTGTTTTATACATAGTTGTGTATATATGCCAGTCCCAATCTCCCAGTTTATCCCACTGCTTCCTTCCCACCTTGGTGTCCATATGTTTGTTCTCAATGTCTGTGTCTCTGTTTCTGCTTTGAACATAGATTCATCTGTACTATTTTGTCTGTGTCTCTGTTTCTGCTTTGAACATAGATGCATCTGTACTATTTTCCTAGATTCCACATATATGCCTTAATATACAATATTTGTTTTTCTTTTTCTGACTTAACTTTAACTTCACTCTGTATGATGGTCTCTAGGTCCATCCACATCTCTGCAAATGGTACAATTTTGTTTCTTTTTAATGGCTGAGTAATATTCCATTATATATATATAGATAGATATATATAGATATATCTCACATCTTCTTTATCCATTCTTCTATTGATAGACATCTAGGTTGCTTCCATGTCCTAGCTATTGTAAATAGTGCCACAAAGAACATTGGGGTGCATGTATCTTTTGGTATTACGGTTTCCTCTGGGTATACGCCCAATAGTGGGCTGGGTTATATGGTAGTTCTATTTTTAGTTTTTTAAGGAGTCTCCATACTGTTGTCCATAGTGACTGTACCAATTTACATTTCCACCAACAGTGAACGGGAGTTCCCTTTGTTCCACACCCTCTCCAGCATTTATTGTTTGTAGATTTTTTGATGGTAGCTTCTGACTGTTATGAGGTGGTATTTCACTACAGTCTTGATCTGCATTTGTCTAATAATTAGTGATATCGAGTATCTTTTCATATACCTCTTGGCCATCTGTATGTCTTCTCTGGAGAAATGTGTCTTCAGGTCTTCTGCCCATTTTTTGATCAGATTGCTTGTTCTTTTGGTATTGAGCTGCATGAGCTGTTTGTATATTTTGGAGATTAATTTCCTGTTAGTCGCTTCATTTGCAAATATTTTCTCCCATTCTGAGGGTTGTTTTTGTATCTTGTTTATGGTTTCTTTTGTTGTACAAAAGCTTTTAAGTCCCATTTGTTAATTTTTGTTTTTATTTTCATTATTCTAGGAGGTGGGTCAAAAAAGACCTTGATTGATGTTAAAGAGTGTCCTGCCTATGTTTTCCTCTAAGAGTTTGATAGTGTTAAGCCTTAGTGGGACTTCCCTGGTAGCTCAGATGGTAAAGCGTCTGCCTACAATGCAGGAGACCTGGGTTCAATCCCTGGGTTAGGAAGATTCCCTGGAGAAGGAAATGGAAACCCACTCCAGTATTCTTGCCTGGAAAATCCCATGGACGGAGGAGCCTGGTAGGCTATAGTCAGTCCGTGGGGTCGCAAAGAGTTGGACACGACTGAGCGACTTCACTTTCACTTTCAAGCCTTACGCTGAGTAATCTGGTCTAATAGTGGTCCCTTCTTTATATCTTCAGTTGTCAATCTCTTCTGCTATCTTCCTGTATTTCTCATCAATCTTTGCTCTATAAATAGCTGCAAATTCTGTGTGCCTGAAGGAAGAAGAGAGCTCAGAATCTTCCTGAGCTACCATTTTGGCCACTATTAGTGAAGTGAAGTCACTCAGTCGTGTCCGGCTCTTTGCAACCCCGTGGACTGTAGCCCACTAGGCTCCTCCGTCCATGGGATTCTCCAGGCAAGAATACTGGAGTGGGTTGCCATTTCCTTCTCCAAAGGAAGGCCACTATTAATGATGTGTATTTATATTTTAAGTGAGTTTCTTGTGCAAAGTATATAACTGGACCTTGCTTTTTTAATCTACTCTGACAGTCTCTGTCTTTTAATTGTGTATTTAAAACACTGATGTTTAAGGACTTCATTGGTGGTCCTGTGGTTAAGAACCCACCTTCCATTGCAGGGGATCATGGCCTGGGAACGAAGATCCCACATGCCATGGGGCAACTAAGCCTGAATGCTACAGCTACTGAACCTGCACACCACGACTAGCAAGAAGTTCTGGATGAAGAAGTAAAGCCATCGAAGCAAGAGAAAGCATCACAGGGAAAAGTATTCTTTTTCTACTCTGGAAATATGAACCTGTCACTACAATGATTATCTCTTCCATCGAATCCTAAAAGGTCAACCCTACAGAGCTCAATTAGCTTGGGCTTCCCTGGTAGCTCAGCTGGTAAAGAACCTGCCTGCAATGCAGGAGACCCTGGTCCTTTCCTGGGTCAGGGAGATCCACTGGAGAAGGGATAGACTACCCACTCCAGTATTCTTGGGCTTCCCTGGTGGTTCAGCTGGTAAAGAATCCGTCTGCAATGCGGGAGACCTGGGTTTGATCCCTGAGTCTGGAAGATCCCTTGGAGAAGGTAAAGACTACCCCTTCCAGTATTCTGGCCTGGAGAATTCCATGGAATATATAGTCCATGGGGTCGCAAAGAGTCAGACACGACTAAGTGATTTTTTTATTATTTTTTTTTATTCTTATCTTGTATGTTCTGCTGTCAAAAGTTAGTGAAGGCTTGGGTGTGGGATGAATTGGGAGACTGGGATTGACATATATATACTATTGATACTATGTATGAAATTGATAACTAATGAGAACTGAGTGTATAGCACAGGGAGCTCTACTCAGTGCTCTGTGGAGACCTAAATGGGAAGGAAATCTAAAAAAGAGGGATTATATGTACACATATAACTGATTCACTTTGTTGTATAGCAGAAACTAACATAACATTGTAAAGCAACTATACTCCAATTAAAAAAATTTTTTTAATTTTTTAAATTAAAATTAAAAGCTTCAGTCTGGTTTTCCTTCACCAGTACCTGTGGCTGTCCCAGCCTATGGAGCTCCACAAAACCCAGCACAGAGTTGCAAGCCATGATCCATCTCAAGAGAAAAATGCATGCCCTTCAAGTTCACTTGAGGACGTACAATATCTGGAAGCCATTGGATTTATCCCCAGGGGGAAAAAAATTCAATCTGGCCTGAGGAAGCAATAAGTTAGATTTTGAAGATCGGGATCCAACACTGGATTATGTGGACCTTTCAGAAAACCCATTATACTGAAACTGAACTCTTGCCACTGCTAAATTAGAGCATGACGATTCATAGCAAAAAAAAGGAATCCACACTTTACAGAAAGGGTTATCATCTGGATTCTTAAAACATGGAGAGCTCTCCCATACTTTTCAGGAGCAGAGCTATTGCATAAAACTAGGCACACCTGGATGCTTTCATGGGCAATGTTCACCTTTAAGCCTTAAATTATAATATGTTGGGCCCTTGAAAGTAACAGAATCGCATCTGGCTAAGTAGTCTTTAAGGAAGGAATAACAGGAACCTAATTTGTTCCTGTTATCCTGAAGCACAGTATATGCGACACTGCTGCTGCTGCTGCTGAGTCGCTTCAGTCGTGTCCGACTCTGTGCGACCCTGTAGACGGCAGCCCACCAGGCTCCGCCGTCCCTGGGATTCTCCAGGCAAGAATACTGGAGTGAGTTGTCATTTCCTTCTCCAACATGCGACGCTAGATCCTTGAATTATAACCCTTGGTTTCCTTCCTGAGGCTCTGCCTCTCTCCTGATCTGTGCTGCTGCTACTGCTTGAAATGACCTCCCTTAGCAGAAGTCCAAGGTAGGCCCCAGCCACATGGGGCAATGTGTACCACGTGCCATACTGAGGTGCCCTCCAGGTCTGCTGCTGCTGCTAAGTCACTTCAGTCGTGTCCGACTCTGTGGGACCCCATAGACGGCAGCCCACCACGCTCCCCCGTCCCTGGGATTCTCCAGGCAAGAACACTGAAGTGGGTTGCCATTTCCTTCTCCAATGCATGAAAGCAAAAAGTGAAAGTGAAGTTGCTCAGTCATGTCTGACTCTTCACGACCCCATGGACTGCAGCCAACCAGGCTCCTCCGTCCATGGGATTTTCCAGGCAAGAGTACTGGAGTGGGGTGCCATCACCTTCTCCAGCCCTCCAGGTCTAGCTTTAGCTTAAACTCCACACTCAGGACACGGCACTTGGCTGTCTGAGCGTGATCTGGTCATAGAGCCAGATAATGTAACACAGTGGTGTTAGTATCCCTAAGGAATGGAAGATGGAAGGAAGCTGCATAAAACATTTATCCCCATTTCTCCCTTCCATGGATTACTCTGAGGACTAGTTTCTCCTTGAAAATCTTGTGGAGAAAATCCCAAGTGCAGCCTGAGCATGCAAACCAATTGAGTTGAATGTCTTTCCACCACTTGTAACACAATGGCCAATACAGTAACACTGTGGGAACTTCTTATTTCCTTGACTCACTTCCCATTTTCCTTCACCCTCATCCCCCTGGTCTTGCATGTCACAAATCTAACATTAGCATTTTGAGCTTTGCTTAAAGTTCTGTCCTAGCCTAGAAAACATGGGCTAAAACAGCTGTCCAAGAGTGACTCTAGAAAATAATCCTCTGGATGGAATTAGGGAGGTGAATAGTCCATCTGTCTGAGAGTAACAGGTACTCCCTTGCTGGTACATGGAATGGAAGTAGTTCCTCTGCATTTGGTGGATCCATTTCTTCAACTTTCACTCTAGTTACCTGGGATAAAGTGCAAGTGGAGGGGGGTCAGGCAATGCCCAGTGGAGATCGAGTGGTCACAGCAGTCACTAATACAGAAACGATGTGAATGACAAGGATTGTAGATTAGGGTGGATACCGATGACAGCATTAAACACATTTAAATAAAAACAGGCTCAGGGAGGTCAATTTAAGGCATAATCTAAAATTCAGATGACCTGTATGGCAATATTGGAGAAGGAAATGGCAACCCACTCCAGTATTCTTGCCTGGATAATTCCATGGACAAAGGAACCTGGCAGGCTGCAGTCCATGGGGTCACAAAGAGTCGGTTGGACACTACTAAAGCGACTGAGATATGGTAATATTGAAAGAAGTCTTTTTTGGGGGGCAGTATCAGGGAAGACTGGGCTGAATATCAGGGCAAGGACCTGATGTTAAGCATTCCAAGGGGGACACATGTATACCTATGGTTGATTCATGTTGGTGTATGGCAAAAAAAATCACAGCACTGTAAATCAATTATCCTCCAATTAAAATAAATTATTTTTTTAATTTTCTTTTATTTTTTAAATTTTCTTTTATTTATTTTTTTTAATTATTATTATTTTTTAACTTTACAATATTGTATTGGTTTTGCCATACATCAGCATGCATCCGCCACGGTTGTACACGTGTTCCCCATCCTGAACCCCTAATTAAAATAAATTAATTTAAAAATAAAAAATAAGAGCTCCATACCTGCCATTAAGATAAAATACAGAAACTTGACAAATATTCTATGTCCAGTCAGAACCCGGATAGGGAACACGTGGGACTCTGAGCTCTAGGATGGAGACATTTAGGTGAATGAACCAAGCGTCTTGAAACTCCAAGTTCCCTTAAACCTCCTTCTCAAGGAAGCAGCACCTTCACCTTTGCCAGAGGATACTAGACTCTGCTTGCCTGGAGAACGTTCAGTGATCTCACCCGAAGCGGTTTCTTCATAAGATAGTGCTTGTTGTCCTCAAGACAAAGTTAGTCTTGTTCCAGCAACCCTCCTTGTCTCCATATTGATAGTCAAAGTCAGGTCCCAGCAAGGTCAGATGGAGACACAGAATCTCTGTTTCTGGAGGAAATTGCCTAGATAGGAAAGAAATGATAAAACCTAGCATCAGCTGAGGATCATAAATGAAAACCAGTTTTGAGTGTGCTAGACCAGAGGCTGGCAAAACATAGGACTGGAGAGTGGAGAATTCACTGACATGTAGTAACTCACATATGACTCACAATTTCATTTGTGTCCAGAATACCTGGGTAGTTTGCTGGGATGGTTACTTGGAGCCTGACTCCACAGGGGACCACAGTAAATAAAGTGGCAATGCCAAGTTGGCATAGTATTCAAGATGTCAGAAGGCTTGGGGAGATGGGAATATTAAACAGATTTATCCCAGGTATGGTCCAAAAACCTGCCACTCAGAGAATATACCCTTTGCTAAGGCAGTATAAAAACACATTGGTGAGGAAAATGTCAGCATCTTAGAGAAACTCAACATGGGCTTTCAGAGGCATGATGAACAAAATGACTTAATAGGAAGCAAGTTGGAGGGCCTTTGAGATTCCTTGAGCTGCAGGGATTTATGGCTGCTGTAAACAGCTTTTGGTGTCCTGGAGTTAAGGTAAATGGATGATCAATTAGAATGCTAACATATTTATATGCATGGAAAAAAAAATCTCAATCTGGAAAATAGTAGGCAGACATTGTCCAATGCAAAGGAAAAACTGTGCCTTTACCCCTAAGCCGGTTCACAGACTCAGAGTCCATGGTGAAGGGAATTCCAAGACTCTAAGTCCTGACCAAAGTCAGCGTCCAGAGGATCCAGTGCATCTGGGACACTCTGTGGTTATTCTCCAAGTTCCCAAATATATAGTTAGGATAGATAAGCTTAGCATACACCTAGCAGCTGACAGATCCCTCACAGTATTGGCCTGATTGGTGGGCTAAGGGTCATTACAATTGGAAGAGTCAATTGGAAGTCCTTGAAATTTCCCCATCCCTAATACCAACCTCCAAATTAATCAGAAGCATTATCATATTTTTGGAGGAATTTCAGAATTAGCACCACCAACAAAGATTGGAAAGATAAAAGAGGTGGCCTCTATTGCTTTTTGATTAAATTCACCCCTGACAATGGAGTACTGCAAAATATTCAGTCTAAATATGAGTCTTTAATTGGGACAGACCAACACAGTGCCTGGAAATCCTTCAGTGGGTAGAGTCGAAAAAGTTGATGTTTACTTAGCAAGAACAGCGATCCACATTCACTGTCCTGTCCCAGGGGTATGATAAGTTTCTTGCACAGTCATGATATATCAGAACACCATACTGGTCCACTATACTGATGACATTGTGCTGACTGGAACAGGTGAGCAGTAGCTGGTGAATACCTTAAATGCTTTAGTAAGACACGTCCATGGCAAGGAGTGGGAGCTGTATCTCCACAGACTCAGATACACACCACATTGGTGGGCTTTTTTTAAGTTTCATTTGTCTGGGATATGTTGGCACGTCTCTGTCAGGTAAAAAGCGGATTGATGCATCATGCACCTTAAAATATTGGGTTGGTCGAAAAGTTCACTTGAGTTGGAAAAACCCGACACTAAGGAAGAGGCATAATACTTGCAGTTTCCTTGGATTTGGAAAGCACTAGAGTCTAAATTTTTATTCCATTTCTCTGATGACTCAAAAAACCTCAGTTTTGAATGAGCAGCAAGTTCAAGTTGTGGTTCCAGGTACTGTGTTTCATGGGCCATGTGACCAACAGACCCAAAGGAGCTGGGAGTATCTGTCGTGGAGAAGGACAGTCCTCAGTAGGATAGTCACAGCACAAAGCCCTCAGATTCTGGGGCAGATTCAAGGCCATGCTCGTAACCACTGGGTCATCACAGTTTCTCTTCAGATATAGCTCATCTTCGATCTCTCTCTCTAGCCCCTTTCTTCCCAGTTTAAGACACCATAATCACTCATGTGGATAAAGAACGCAGACAGATAATATTTCACTGCATCCCCACCACAACCTCATGAGATAGGAAGGTGTGAGAGAAACAGCACTCATCAATATCCATTTTCTCCTCTTCTTCCTGGCATGGGACTAAAATACACTTCCTAGACCCTCTTCTGCGCTTCCCTGGTGACTCAGTGGTAAAGAATCTGCCTGCCAATCCAGGAGACATAGATTTGATCCCTGGGTTGGGAAGATCCCCTGGAGAAGGAAATAGCAACCCATTCCAGTATGTTTGCCTGGGAAATCCAGGGACAAAGGAACCTGGCAGGCTATAGTCCATGGGGTCACCAAAGAGTTGGACATGACTTAGTGATTAAATAACACACCCTCCTGCAGTTAGGTTAGGACCAAGTGATTTAATTCAGACCATTGGAAAATGATTTGTGTCTCTCCCAGGCCTGGCCCATCCAAATCTCCTAGGTGTGGCCTTCCGTTCTGTATCTGGCTCATGGAGACCTTGGAGGCCACATCCTAAAGATGGCAGCTCCATCATATGAGAGGCGCCTGGGTCTCCGAAGGACCACATGGAGCAGAGGCCCCTGTCTGACTTCCACTGGACATGAACATGAGCAAGGAAGGTTTTGATATTGTTAAACCACTGAGAGTCTGGGATTATTTGTTAGAACAGTTCAGTTCAGTTCAGTTCAGTCGCTCAGTCATGTCCGACTCTTTGCAACCCCATGAATTGCAGCACGCCAGGCCTCCCTGTCCATCACCAACTCCCGGAGTTCACTCAGACTCACGTCCATCGAGTCAGTGATGCCATCCAGCCATCTCATCCTCTGTCGTCCCCTTCTACTCCTGCCCCCAATCCCTCCCAGCATCAGAGTCTTTTCCAATGAGTCAACTCTTCACATGAGGTGGCCAAAGTACTGGAGTTTCAGCTTAAGCATCATTTCTTCCAAAGAAATCCCAGGACTGATCTCCTTCAGAATGGACTGGTTGGATCTCCTTGCAGTCCAAGGGACTCTCAAGAGTCTTCTCCAACACCACAGTTCAAAAGCATCAATTCTTCGGCACTCAGCCTTCTTCACAGTCCAACTCTCACATCCATACATGACCACAGGAAAAACCATAGCCTTGACTAGACGGACTTTTGTTGGCAAAGTAATGTCTCAGTTTTTGAATATGCTAGCTAGGTTGGTCATAACTTTCCTTCCAAGGAGTAAGTGTCTTTTAATTTCATGGCTGCAGTCACCATCTGCAGTGATTTTGGAGCCCAAAAAAATAAAGTCTGACACTGTTTCCACTGTTTCCCCATTTATTTCCCATGAGGTGATGGGACTGGATGCCATGATCTTCATTTTCTGAATGTTGAGCTTTAAGCCAACTTTTTCACTCTCCACTTTCACTTTCATCAAGAGGCTTTTTAGTTCCTCTTCACTTTCTGCCATAAGGGTGGTGTCATTTTCATATCTGAGGTTATTGATATTTCTCCCAGAAATCTTGATTCCAGCTTGTGCTTCTTCCAGTCCAGCGTTTCTCATGATGTACTCTGCATAGAAGTTAAATAAGCAGGGTGACAATATACAGCCTTGACGTACTCCTTTTCCTATTTGGAACCAGTCTGTTGTTCCATGTCCAGTTCTAACTGTTGCTTCCTGACCTGCATACAGATTTCTCAGGAGGCAGGTCAGGTGGTCTGGTATTCCTATCTCTTTCAGAATTTCCCACAGTTGATTGTGATCCACACAGTCAAAGGCTTTGGCATAGTCAATAAAGCAGAAATAGATGTTTTTCTGAAACTCTCTTGCTTTTTCGATGATCCAGAGGATGTTGGCAATTTGATCTCTGCCTAGCCTAAATGAAACAAGAAGAAAAGTGTGGATTTTATTACGAAAATATCAAAAGGTAAGAAAGGTGCAGATAATGGGAAATCACCTGGGTTGCAATCAAACACAGCTAGAGATAGATTCATGGCCCAACCACTTGCTGGTTGTATAACTTTGTAAAACTGTCATTCAATATCTCTGAGCCTCAATTTCCATATCTAATAAATGAAAATATATAATCTTGCAAGCTTATCATGAGAATGAGGGATACTATTGATAATATGCCGGGCACACTTACTGGCATACAGTAGGTGCTCAATGAACATTCACTCTCATTACTGCCAGTCACATGGTAAATAACACAGTGCTCCGTTTTCTGAAGGCCAGCCCAGAACAAACTTGCTGCCCACACTGTTTTCCCCAGGCTTGCTTTGTACTGCAACCAAAATGGTCACCTTTTTATTAGAAAGGAACCCCCTCATTGGAATTCACATTTCTGAAAACAGACTGAAAACCAGTTCTAAACACTCTTTGCCTGCACATATATGAAGGGACAGAATTAGGTCCAGAGGTAACCAAAATGATGCAACCGTGTATTTTGATGTAACAGAATTCTATTACATTTGAAATGAAAGTGACGAAGAGGTCACAAGTGGTGACCAAGGCTGCAGTCTTCTACTCTGCACTTAGATTCAAAAGCAGCCTGTTTCCAAGACTGTGGAGTTGATTTACTTCAGGAAGAAGTTTTCGCGCCCTCCTTCCGACACCCTTAATTGCTGCGCCCTCTGGTGGTCATGATATTCTAAAGGAACTCAATCCTGAATATTCATTGGAAGGACTGATGCT
Source organism: Bubalus kerabau (assembly GCF_029407905.1). NCBI lineage: Eukaryota > Metazoa > Chordata > Mammalia > Artiodactyla > Bovidae > Bubalus > Bubalus kerabau. The sequence goes on from NC_073644.1 coordinate 51,271,054, forward strand.
GAAGCTGAAACTCTAATATTTTGGCCACCTGATGCGAAGAACTGACTCATTTGAAAAGACCCTGATGCTGGGAAAGATTGAAGGCGGGAGGAGAAGGGGATGACAGAGGATGAGATGGTTGGATGGCATCACCGATTCAATGGACATGAGTGTGGATAAACTCTGCGAGTTAGTGATGAACAAGTAGGCCTGGCGTGCTGCAGTCCATGGGGTCACAAAGAGTCAGACACGACTGAGCAACTGAACTGAACTGACTTGTGGTCATGAATTTACTCATCTCTGTCTATTTCTGATTTTAAAAGAAAGATGGACTTTAAAGAAGGGGCTAGAGCATTAGGAACCTCACCCTTGTTCAGGATCCAGGTATTCAGGTTCATGCAGTCTGTGAAAGAGACCAGGCTGATGCATGTACAGTCTGATGGCAGAGACTGAGTGACCCGAGGCAGATGAGGGGGGCAATAAGACGGCTCAGCAGTAATGGGGAGGATCAAGCATTTCAAAGGGGAAACCATTGATTTAGAGATGGATTCAAATAAGAGGAAGGAAGCAGAATTGTGCAAGAATAGGCTAGGGGATGGCTCTTGCTTCCAGACCACTGGCCGCATTCAGGTTATTCCTCCCCCAGAAGGTACAAAAAATACAATACTCCACTGTGCAATCTGAAGTCAGCACCACCCACTTTTCCCACACTGCTTTCCCCTCTTCTGTCTCCTTTATGCCTCATTCCTGCACCAGCCAGGGAGGCTGGCCAGCTAACTCCCAGGCAAAAGAAACGGTAGCGGTGTCAACACCTGAAATCCTGTACCTACTGGTATGATGCCTGAGACTTCTGTCCACCCCACCCGCCCCCACCATCCCGTAGAGATTCGTTCCTTAAGAGAAGCCCTTTCTGGGCTTCAAAGCAGAAGGCAAGATCTATTCATAGGAAAAGGGGGTATCATTTTCTTAAAAAAAAAAATTTCAGCGGATTAAGCAAAGATAAACAGCTTTCTATTATGCAGCACTTCTCAGGGCCTTAAACACATTAATGTGTTCTAGGAGTCAGCTACAGGGGATTGCAGGAGGGCATTTCCAAAATTTATTTGAGCATTGTAACCTGCTTTTCAAAGAGCATCTTGAAAGATGCTCTCTGGCATCCACTTGAGAAGCACTTCCTTAAACGGTTAGTGAGCTCATTCCTATTAAGGTCCTGGCTGCCAGTGGGCAGGTCCTTGTGATTGGAAGAATTCTATCCCCGGGCCAAGATACCAGAGTTCCCCTCCGGCCTTGCATTCCTTGAGTGCTCTGGTCGCCTGTGTGCGTGCTCAGTCACTTCAGTCATGTCCGACTCTCCATGACCCCAGGGACTGTAGCCCACCAGGTTCCTCTATCCATGGGATTCTCCAGGCAAGAATACTGAAATGGGTTGCCAGGCCCTCCTCCAGGGGATCTCCCCGACCCAGGGATCAAACCTGCATCTCTTACGTCTCCTGCATTGGCAAGTGGGTTCTTTACCACTAGCGCCACCTGGTTAGTTCCCTCCATTTCTTTGGGTTCTACTTCGTCATCTACGGACTTTCCTGGTGCTCAGAGGGTAAACTGTCTGCCTACAGTGCGGGAGACCTGGGTTCAATCCCTGGGTCAGGAAGATCCTCTGCAGAAGGCAATGGCACCCCACTCCAGTACTCTTGCCTGGAAAATCCCATGGACGGAGGAGGGTAGTAGGCTACATTCCATGGGGTCACAAAGAGTCGGACACCACTGAGCAACTTCACTTTCACTTTTCCTCATCTACAAAGTGAAGTTTGGAGAGATCAGTGGTTTTCAAACTGTTTCAAGGAGACTTAAGGCTTCATGGAGGTACTTCATCCGTTCCACAACAACCATAAAATTTCCAAAACTTAAGATAAATGTGGATTCCCGAGGGAATCCATTACACTCTTTTTGCCACTCATTTTATATGGAAGATTTACCAAAGATTCCAATCGGTGAAAAGAGTCTATTTGCCAAAACCAAATATTTTGCTAAAATATATGATCTCTGAGGACAGTTTCATGCATATATAGTTGTAGAGGTGTATGAACTAGCAATCCAAGAGAACAGCCTGGAATTACAAGATTTACTAGTTGCTAGATGCGTGATGTGGCCAAGTCACAAGACTTCAGGGGAACTTATTAGACCCAGATCATTGGGTTATTGGGAATAACGAGAGGGAATGAATGCGACTACCCTGAAAACTGGTAAGGATACACTTTGGGTGAAGTAGGGGTTATTCCAGATCGGCAGGGGGAACCGGATGCAGGGCAGGGTGCCCTGAGGCTGAAGTTGCTGCTCCCTGGGTCTCTGCAGGAGCCTCTTCCTTTCCTGTCTCCCAGCTCCCCGCTCCAGCTCAATCCACTGTGTTAGCAATTAATCTGCCTCAAATAACTCCTTTCTTACTACCCAGTTGCCCGTGAACCTATGAGTTGAAACCTTTGCAGAAGCTCCATGCCTGGTTCTCAGTGGTACCCCGGGGAGGTGCAATCTGCACAGCTAGCCAGCAGAGGAAAAAATAGACATCATGGGTTTTCAAAAAAGAAACCAAAACTGAAATTACCCAATCCTTAAAAAGCAATGACACAAGAGCCTTACACAGCATATCTATGGGCTTTAACAAAAACAGAATTTAGAGGAAAATTCATAATTTCAAATCAGTATATTGGAAAATTGGGGAAAATCAATAAACTAAGAACATGGCAAGGGCAATGGGTCACAGTAGCCGTTTAGGTTTTTAATCTCTCTATAACTCCTCTCAACAAACAAGCAGACCAGATAAGATACTACCAGTTAAAAAACAAAATAAAGCAAATAAATGAAAAATCTACATATAACCTCTTCAACCAAACTAGGCTATGTAAGAAGAAATCTATCAAACCCTGCATGCTCAGTCCCTTCAACTGTATCTGACTCTCTGCGACCCCATGGACTGTAGCCCACAGGCTGCTCTGTCCATGGGATTCTCCAGGCAAGAATACTGGAGTGGGTTGCCATGCCCTTCTCCAGGGAATCTTCCCGACCCAGGGATTGAACCCAGGTCTCCCACATTGCAGGCAGAGTCTTTACCATCTGAGCCACCAAGGAAGGCTAGCCTATAGAGTTCTAGGTCTGGGGACTGGGGCTGGAACAGGAAATCCCCCAAACCACATTTATATATATAGCTCAGAGACAAAGAAGTGGCTATAGAGACAGGCCTTACTTGGAGTCATTCATATACTGACAGAGAAGGTGACTTTAGGCTTGGAGCTGGAAAACTCTCCTAGCCCATCTCCTCCCAATGTTCCCTCCCCACTCCCAACCAGAAACTCATCCTAAAAGCCTAGCAAAGCCACCTGCTTCAGACATGAAGGGATGGGACTTCCCTAGTGGTCCAGTGACTAAGATTCCATGCTCCCAATGCAGGGGGCCCAGCTTCAATCCCTGGTCAGGGAGATAAACCTCACAAGCCACAACTAAGAGTTCACATGCCGCACCTAAAGATCCTGCATGCCATAACTAAGACCCAGCTCAGCCAAATAAGCAAATATCTTCTTTTTTTTAATGAGGGGAAAACAAAATACAACCTGGGACCTTTTCTTGGGTCTGTGTCTTGGCAATTGGAGGTACCGCTGCAGTGAACGCTGGGGCGCATGTGTCATTATGAATGAAGGTTTTTCATAATATAGGCCTAGGTGTGAGTATTAGAAGCCTAGGTTTAGCTGTCTTGAAATTTTTTGTTCTGGCCTGTGGAGGCTGTCCCTTCAAGGGGCTGTTGCCAATATCTATTCCCAGGGAACATGAAGGGGGCTCCATCATCTCCTGGCTCTCTCCTCCATGTACTGTTTGCAGACAGGATGGCCATTCCTGGAGAACGACATGGCAACCCACTCCAATATTCTTGCCTGGAGAATCCCACAGACAGAGGAGCCTGGTGGGCTACAGTCCATGGGGTCGCAAAGAGTTGGACACAACTGAGCAATTCACAAACACACACACCACTTAGTTACTTTTCCAAAAATGAAAATGAAATAAATAACATTGGAGCCACAACAGACATCTTTAATACTCTAAGTCATTGACCTTTGCTGCTGTTGCTGCTGCTGCTGCTAAGTCGCTTCAGTCGTGTCCGACTCTGTGCGACCCCATAGACGGCAGCCCACCAGGCTCCCCCGTCCCTGGGATTCTCCAGGCAAGAACACTGGAGTGGGTTGCCATTTCCTTCTCCAATGCATGAAAGTGAAAAGTGAAAGTGAAGTTGCTCAGTTGTGTCTGACTCTTAGCGACCCCATGGACTGCAGCCTACCAGGCTCCTCTGTCCATGGGATTTTCCATTGACCTTTGGCCACCTCTAATTTCAGCCTCAACTGCAATTGATCTGTCTCATTTTGCTTTCTGCCCTGGGCCTTTCTCCACTGCCTCGGGAGCACCCTCAACTCACTTATCAGAAATACAGGAGAATTTGTCATCGCTCACAGTCACCCATGAGTGGACCCTGGAGGAGGAAATGGCAACCCACTCCAATATTTGTGGCTAGAAAATCCCATGGATGGAGGAGCCTGGTGGGCTATAAGTCCGTGGGATCACAAAGAGTCGGACAGGACTGAGTGACTTCACTTTCACTTTCATGAGTGGAAGTAGAATGCACATAGACCCACCTGTAAAGGGGGCTCAAGTTTTTTTTTCCCTCATCAAGTGACCATAAAGAACTCTCCATGAGGCCATGGTCATATACTGAAGGAGTGGAAGCAGCGTGATAGGACTGAAGAGGGCTGAGCTCTCTGTATCTTCTGGACCTGCATGAACCTCAGGGCTTACACACCATTTGCCTTTTTCTATCTTTATCTATTTGGCTATGCCAGGCCTTAGCTGCAGCACATGGGCTCTCCTTACTGCAGCAGGCAGGATCTTCAGTTGCAGCCCATGGGATCTAGTTCCCTGACCAGGATTGAACCCGGGCCCCCCTGCATTGAAGCTTGAAGTTTTAGCCACTGGACCACCCGGGAAGGCCCTACAGCATGTCTATTTGATAACAGATTGCTCACACCCAATCTTCTGGGGTGGTGAGTCAGGTTACCCCCAGTACCAGAGAGGAAGCTCAGGCCTTATGGACCTTCTACGTTTCATGCATAAGCCTCCGTCTTCACCAAGGCCAAGTAGCAAACCAGAAGCTCTTTCTCAAATGAGACTCTGCACCAGTCCATAGACTAGCTCAGAAATCCTAGAGGTCTGGGCTGTGGTTCTCCTGCTGGTATTTTCCAGAAACTCCAGAGAGCATCTGTATTTGCTACAGACACTTTGAGCCGATCTGTCGCTCATCAGACCCAAGCGGCGGGCAACTTGTTCTACAGAAACCTTTCTTGCTCTGGTTGCCGCTTGAAACTGCATGTGATGTATTAACTCAGACTTTCTGTGTCCAGCCAAATCTTTGATCTGACAAGTTACTCTTTACCCTTGGAAAATAACACCACCATGATTTCTTTCACTGATTTTTCATACAGGACATATTCAGAAAAGTCAACTATACAGGGCTCTATTAGCCTTGCAGTTATTGTGCATTTTTTCTTCATCTAATGCCACATAACACTTGGTAAGATGTTTCCTTAGCTTTTTCCATTCTACTTAGAAAACTGTAACAAACAAGGTTTGGTCTTTCCAGATTCCATTGTGTCTGCATTTGAAGTACTCAATTCTTTTTTCACTGTACTATGAATAGTGGGCCTTGACATGGTGCCACAATGACCTTATGTCACGCGTGGAACCCTGGTCCAGGATGATTCCACATGCCTCAGGGCAAGTAAGCCTGAGCGCCGCAGCTACTGGGTCTGTGCGCCCTAAAGCCCATGCTCTGCAACGAGAGAAGCCCCTGCAACGAGATGCCCTCACACTGCCACTAGGGAGTAGACCCTGGTCCCTGCAACTAGAGGAAGCCTGCTCACAGCAACAGAGACCCAGTGTAGCCAAATATGGCTTCCCAGGTGGCGCTGGTGGTAAAGAACCCGCCTGCCAATGCAGGAGATGTAAGAGACATGAGTTCGATCCCTGGGTTGGGAAGACCCCCTGGAGGAGAGCATGACAACCCCCTCCAGTGTTCTTGCCTGGAGAATCCCATGGACAGATGAGCCTGGCAGGCTACAGTCCATAGGATCACACAAAGTCAGACACAACTGAAGTGACTTAGCACAGCACAGCACAAAGCCAAATAAAAGTTAATTAATAAAAACTACCTTATGTCATAATACTGTTCAAAAATTTTCTGTTGTGAAAAACACAAGAAGTAAATTATATATGTGTGTGTATATATCTGTGTGTGTGTGTCAAAGAAAAGATAGTTTTCCTATTTTCATTTTATTTTCTCAACTTCATGTAGTTTCTTTGGAGTATTTTCCTCTCTTCTACAAGTCAGAGATATATGAGTTTCATTTTTTTCAGCTTCCTTAAACGTAGACTGTGCAGCTGTGGGTTGAAAAGGGGAGTCTTCCAATGTCTCCTTTTAAGTCAATGATCCATCCTGAAAAATAATACAATAAATCATAAGTACATTTTCTTTTATTTTAGAATAAAGCATATTAAATTATAAAATAATAAATGCCTTTATATAATATTTTAAAAGTTAGAAAAGTTTTCCAAAAGGGTAAAGGTAAAAAATATTATTGCAAAAGAAAACAACAAAGAGTACTTACTTCTTCTGTTTCTGTATATATGCAAAAAAGAAAACTTTGGGATTTCCAAACAACCATGTATTATACAATAATACAGTCACAGAGATTGTATCAGGTATAACCAAAGACAGGCAGTAAGAGAATCCCGAGAAAAAAAATTAACTTCACCTCTGAAAATGCAGTATTTATGTTAATATCTTAATCCTACTAACTCAGAAGATTCTAGAGCACAAAAGAATACGTAAGTACACACTCCATTATCTGCCAGAGTAATAACACCATCATATATTGAGAATCCCTTGGACTGCAAGGAGATCAAACCAGTCAATCCTAAAGGAAATCAGTCCTGAATATTCACTGGAAGGACTGATGCTGAAGCTGAAACTTCAATACTTCAGCCACCTGATGTGACGAACTGACTCATTTGAAAAGACCCTGATGCTGGGGAAAGATTGAAGGCAGGAGGAGAAGGGGATGACAGAGGATGAGATGGTTGGATAGCCTCACCGACTCAATGGACATGAGTTTGAGTAAACTCCGGAAGTTGGTGATGGACAGGGAAGCCTGCCGTGATGCAGTCCATGACATCGCAAAGAGTCAGACACAACTGAGCGACTGAACTTAACTGGTATTATGAAATCTCTGGATTGAACTGTTATGGAAGAGTGACTCCTTCATACCTTCCATTTTTGCCCTTTCTGAATAGGAATGTCTATAACCACTACCCTATGCCTCTCCACAGGTGTATATTGGGTGTCTTGGGAACGGATAACTCATCTCTTTAGTTCCACAGGTCCACAGAAGCTGTGCTCACAAGCTACACCCCAGGAGGCTCATCTTGTCTGAGATTTTGGAGAGTTTATTCTATAATGAGTTTATACTATAATGAGGCAAGACTTGGGGGGACTGGTTCCAAATAGGAAAAGAAGTACGTCAAGGCTGTATATTGTCACCCTGCTTATTTAACTTATATGCAGAGTACATCATGAGAAATGCTGGACTGGAGGAAACACAAGCTGGAATCAAGATTGCCGGGAGAAATATCAATCACCTCAGATATGCAGATGACACCACCCTTACGGCAGAAAGTGAAGAGGAACTCAAAAGCCTCTTGATGAAAGTGAAAGTGGAGAGTGAAAAAGTTGGCTTAAAGCTCAATCTTCAGAAAACGAAGATCATGGCATCCGGTCCCATCACTTCATGGGAAATAGATGGGGAAACAGTGGAAACAGTGTCAGACTTTATTTTTTTGGGCTCCAAAATCACTGCAGATGGTGACTGCAGCCATGAAATTAAAAGACACTTACTCCTTGGAAGGAAAGTTATGACCAACCTAGATAGCATATTCAAAAGCAGAGACAGTACTTTGCCAACAAAGGTCCGTCTAGTCAAGGCTATGGTTTTTCCTGTGGTCATGTATGGATGTGAGAGTTGGACTGTGAAGAAGGCTGAGCGCCAAAGAATTGATGCTTTTGAACTGTGGTGTTGGAGAAGACTCTTGAGAGTCCCTTGGACTGCAAGGAGATCCAACCAGTCCATTCTGAAGGAGATCAGCCCTGGGATTTCTTTGGAAGGAATGATGCTAAAGCTGAAACTCCAGTACTTTGGCCACCTCATGCGAAGAGTTGACTCATTGGAAAAGACTCTGATGCTGGGAGGGATTGGGGGCAGGAGGAGAACGGGACGACAGAGGATGAGATGGCTGGATGGCATCACTGACTCGATGGACGTGAGTCTGAGTGAACTCCGGGAGTTGGTGATGGACAGGGAGGCCTGGCGTGCTGTGATTTATGGGGTTGCGAAGAGTCGGACACAACTGAGCGACTGAACTGAAATGAACTGAACTGGTAGGGAGTGAATACATTTTGCATGTGAGAAGAGCATTAATCACTGGATACCAGAGAGCAGACTAGAGCAGACATAACTCTTAAAGTAACTCTGGTGTTTATGCCTCTGTGTAGTTCCCCGCCCTTGAGCGTGGGGCTATCTGTACCTTGATTCTAACCAAAGAGAGCAAGAGGGATAGGGTGTCAGTCCTGTGATTACTTACATAAGACTCTATCTCGATAGCAGACTCTCTCCTTGCTTACTTTGAAGAATCCAGCTGCTACCAAGAAGCAAGATACAGCAGCAAGGAACTGAATACTGCCAACAACCACATAAATGGGAAGTGAAGGCTTCCCAAGTAAAGCTTACAGTTGAGAAGTTACGTAGGTCCTCTGCACCTTAATTGCAGCCTAAGAAACCCTAAACAAAGAGCCCACCTAAGCTATACCTAGACTTCTGACCAGGAAATGTCTTTAAAACCCCTCATAGCACGCTAACATAAAAGGAAACATCCTTGGACTTCCCCGGTGGTCCAGTGGTTAGGAATCTGCCTGTCAATGCAGGGACAGGGTTCAGTCCCTGGTTTGGAAGATCCCGCACACTGTGGGGCAACTAATTCCCTGTGCCACAGCTACTGAAGCCCCTGTGCCTAGGGCCCGTGCTCTGCAACGAGCAAGCAATGAGAAGTCTGCACACCAAAACTGGAGTAGCTCCCTGATCACCACAGCTAGAGAAAGCCGGCACACAGCAACAAAGACCCAGCTCAGCCAAAAATAAACATAAATAAAGAAATAAAATCCTTCAAAAAAAGAAGAAAAAAAAAAGGAAATGTCCTTTTTTAAAGTATCCAGCAAAAACCTACATAAAAGATTTTTAATTGTAAAAGATTAGAAGTATTCCCTTTAGAGTCGGAAAACAAGGATCCTACTAGCACCAGACAAGAAAAAAAAAAAAATTACAGGTATAAGTATTAGAAAGCAAGAAGCAGAACTGTAATTATTTTCAGGTAACGTAGAAAACCCAATAGAATATACAGATTAATTATTGGATTAATGAGAGTTCATAAATTGTATGGTTATGAGACCAGTATACAAAAATGATTGCTTTCTTACACTCTAATAATAGAGTTTTTTAAATGTAGTATAAGAAAAAACATTTTTAAGGGTAACTAAACAAATCTAACAAAACACATGAATGAATTTAAGAAATTAAGCTATAAAAATGTTTATATATTTTAAAAGAAGATATTAAAAATATTATTTTCATGGCTAGAATACCAGAGATGTCAGGTCTATAAATTTAATATAATTCATTTAAATTTAAATAAATTTTTTCATCAAATTTGGCAAATTTAAATTATTAAGGAATGAAATTTTAAAAAGCAAAAAGCCAATACTAACAAAGTCAATTTTGGAGATAAACATGATATAAGGACTAGATCTAGAAGCTATCAAAATATGAAGCTAAAGGAATTACAATGCTGCACTATTAACACAATAACAGAAAAATCAACCAGTGGTAAAGAATAGAAAAGGTCCCTACATGCACAGGACTTGTTTTTCAACCTTGAGGGCATTGTAAATTAGCAGGAAACAGATGACCTCTTCTATATATGATGCTGGGTCTGTTACTTAATGGTATGAAAAAAACAAAAGTGAATTCCAAGTCACATTATACATTAAAATCTTTTCCAGGTGAATTAAAGAACTACATATTTTAACTTTTTGAAAAAAATACAAAATATCTTTATGTACTTGGGGTTGGAAAAGCCAAAAGATCAAAAGCACAAACTGTAAACAAAAATGCTTAAATGTCCTTCCTACCAAGTAAAAACATTGTTTTATACTCTCGTGTATAAAAAGACACCAAAATAAAGCAATAAGACGAGCCATATAGATGTGTCTAGCTCGCAAATAAACTCATTCATATCTTGTTTGTAGTAGTCAGAGATTCAAGAGAAGAGAATGGAAAATTGTGGTAAATTCATACAATAAAATATTATACAGCAGCGAAAATAAACTATGCCTACACATATCCACAGAGACTTCTCAAAAAGCTAACATTAAGTTGAAAAAAGCACAAGTTTCAGAAGGATACATACTCTATGATATATTTAGAGACGGTTTTTAAATATGCAGTTCTACCATCTGTTGTTTAGGAATACATATGCATATAGTAATAGTGTCAATGCATGTGTCGAAAGGATAGACACCAAATTTAGGATGGTCGTTCCCTTTGTGGGGTAGAATGTAAGAAAAAAATGTGATTGAGGAAGGGCCAAAAAGCTTCAACTATATTTATTTTATTTCCCAAGATGAATGTTATGCCTTTTTCTAAATATTTTGGATGTTTTATATACATCATGATAATTAAAAAAAAAAAAAAAATGAGTCTGGGTCTTTGGTAAAACCTTCAAGCTGCCGGATCAAGTTTTCCGAGCCAACACAGCCTCATAGTCATTTTTGTTACTGTCACCAAAGGTTCCTACAGGATTCAGGAGGTCTTGTTTAACCATCGCAGCTCTTGGATCCGCTTTTGTCTCAGCTTCTATGAATTGTGGGGCCTTCCACCTTGTCCAGTATTGTGTAGATGTACACCCTAATTAGCTCATGTACACTCACCCACCATAAAAGGACAATGACAATACCTACCATTTCTTGGATGCTCTCTGTGTGTCAATGTGGTACGTAACTCTCTACATCCATTCATTTAAACCATCTTTACAGTAACTATCTTGCCAACCAGGAAACTGGAAATCAGAGACGCTAGGGTCCTTAGCCCCGCCCATTTTCTACCGGCCCTTCCTGGCCTCTCTCTGCTGCCTCCCAGGGCTACCTGAGTCCAGATCCTCTCGGACGATGGTGTGGGCTGATGCAGTGACGGACTCTGCCCGGGAGTGCGGTTCTGATGGCACAGAGCCTTGGTGACGAGACCAGCCTCAGACTGAAGGCCGCACCGATGTGGCCCCCAGTGCGCAGGCTTGCGCCACAGCTGTACAGCGCCCTGGTCCCCACCCACCCGCCGTCAGTCACAGGCGCAGACCAGTCCGAGTATTTGCTACCAGAGCCCACTAGGGGTCTCTGTTACTTTATTTTTCTGTTGACTGAAGGCTTGCTAAAGCCACCCTGCTGCTGCTGCTGCTGCTGCTAAGTCGCCTCACTCGTGTCCGACTCTGTGAGACCCCATAGATGGAAGCCCACCAGGCTCCGCCGTCCCTGGGATTCTCCAGGCAAGAACACTGGAGTGGGTTGCCATTTCCTTCTCCAATGCATGAAAGTGGAAAGTGAAAAGGGAAAATCAAGTCGCTCAGTCGTGTCCGACTCTTAGCGATCCCATGGACTGCAGCCTACCAGGCTCCTCCGACTATGGGATTTTCGAGGCAAGAGTACTGGAGTGGGGTGCCATTGCCTTCTCCAAAAACCACCTTAAACCTGTTCAAAGCCAGAAAGTAGGCTGCCTGGAATTCTGTGGTCTTCAGAGAAACCAGACTCCTACAACCAAAACTGGGCCCGAGAGGGTGGAGAGAAGAGAACTCACATTTGTCGGAGGATTTGGTTGGAGCACTTCCCTGTTTCAGCCAGTTCTCATACCTTAATGTTAAGAAGCCAACATTTAAGTAATGATCCGCATGTGCAAGGCACTGTTGTATACTCTTTACAAATATTAACTTCTTAAGCTTCACAACAACCCAGGAGTTAAGTAGGGTTAAGTAATTTGCCTAAGGTCACACAGCTGGTAAGTAGTATGGTCATTTAGTCAGTTCATCCTCGTGACAACTCTGTATGGTAGATACTGCCATCCCTAGTTTGCAGACGAGGAGCCCAGGCTCAGAAACATTGAGGCCAACATTATACAGTAGCAGAAGGGGAATCCACATCTAGGTCTATGTGACTCAGGACGAAATATAAGACAAAAGATCTTCCCAGAGAGGGAGAGAGGACCAGTTCCCAAGTCCTGTGTCCTCGGCCCCGTGTGGGTCACATACACAGGCTTATGGACACCATGAAGGACTGGGTGGTCCACTCTCTGCTGAAGACAGGGGGAGCTGTTCTGAACTCGTGCAAGAACTATGTCAAAGGAAACAAGAGTGACGAGGTCTGGCATCCTGTGCGTGAATCGTCATTTCCCCCTTCTTCCTCCTCCATCTGAGTGTGTGCAGAAAGTAACGAGGAAGCATTGCACTGGGGATGGGCAAGTCCTTGGTCAGGGCCAGCAGAGGTTGCTATAAGGTGGGATCTGAGAGGATCTACTGAAAGCCTCGATTAATTCCTCTTTAATCCAACTTTTAACTGCTGCCTGGGAACCACCCCTCACCCCCCACCATTTAGAAATGTATTTATTTGACTTAAGGCATTCACCTCTGTTAAAATACAAATATCGCCTGTGGTGGTCTTAGGGTCATTCACCAAACATGTCTGGTTGACCATCCATCTGCATGGTGGGATGGGACCCCTGTCTGTCCCTGTGGACACGTGAAAAAGGAAAAGAAACTGTGAGTGGGTGTGGCGTGAATCACTTCCGGCTGGAAGCTTGTCCATCCCACGCATGATTCTTCAAACTGTCCTTCCCTCTGCCACAGCGACCAGCAATGGTCCAGGCAGCGTCAGGTCTAGCAGCTTGGGTCCCAGAGTAAGACTTCTGTGGACACGTGGTGTGAGTGTCGCTAGTGGTAAAGAACCCGCCTGCCAATGCAGGAGATGTTAGAGACACGAGTTCGATCCCTGGGTCAGGAAGATCCCCTGGAGGAGGGCATGGCAACCCACTCCAGTATTCTTGCCTGGGGAGAATCCCATGGACAGAGGAGCCTGGCAGACTGCAGATCATAGGGTTGCAAAGAGTCAGACACGACTGAATTGACTTAGCATGCACACACGCAGTGTGAGTGCAAAATAGTTCTGTGGCATTAGACTCTAGATTTTGAGCTTAGGTGTAATAGTTCAACCTAGTTGATCCTGACTGATACACCAGCAGGGTGTATTCATCTAGAGTCAGCCTTTAATAACTTATATACTGAGGTTGCACACAGCCCGGATTTTGGAAAAACTGGAGTTTTACTGCGAGGGAAAAAAAAAGAAGGAAAAAAAAATCTGTGATAGTTAATCTTTAAAGATGGTCCCAAACAATTCCACTCCTCTGATACGTACATGTGATTCCTCACATCAAAAGGTAGAATCTAATTTTCCTGATCTTGAGTCTGGACTGATTTTAGTAACTTGCTTGGCCAACAGAGTGAGTTAGGGAATGATACTCTGGGATGGCCAAGGCTAGGTCCTGAGAAGTCTGGGTCCCTTGGAACACTCTTGCGATGTCCCTCTAAGCAGCTGTCACGCTGGAGAAACTCAAACCATCAGAGGCCTATCACCAGCTCTCGCTGAGCTCCAAGCCACCTTGAAGCCATGTGAGCAAGTCATCTTGAACATCAAGCCCTGTGAAGCTTTCAGTCCCGGGCACCATGTGTATAAACACATGAGAACCGCCCCGCCAGTCAACCAAGGAAGTCAAGTGGGGGTAATAATACTGTTGTTTCAGCTACTACAATTTGGGTGTGTGTGTTATGCTGCAATATATGAAATTAGTAGATATTGATTCCTGGAAGCAGGGTGTTGCTGTGGGGACTATTAATTTTTATTGGAGAACAGATGCTTTACAATGTTGTGTTAGTTTCTGCTGCACAGCACATTGAATCAGCTTTATGTTTACGTACATCCACTCTTTTTCAGATTCCCTTCCCATTTAGGTGAGCAGTGAGTAGAGTTTCCAGTGCTATGGAGTAGGCTCTCGTTAGTTATCTATTTTATACATAGTATTACATGTATGTCAATCCCAACCTCCAACACATCTCCCCCTCTTTCCCTACTTGGTGTACATACATTTGTTCTCCACGTCTGTGTCTCTATTTCTGCTTTGCAGATAAGATTATCTATGCCATTCTTCTAGATTGCACATGTATGTGCTAATATACAATATTTATTTTTCTCTTTCTGACTTTTTTCACTCCGTATGACCATTCCTAGGTCCATCCATGTCTCTGCAGATAGCACCATTCCATTCCTTTTCATGGCTGAGTAGTATTCCATTGCGTATAAGTACCACAGCTTCTTTATCCATTCCTCTGCTGAGGAACGTTTTTTGTTTGTTTTTTAATCTAAGATTGGTGGCATTGGCTTTGAGAGGAGTGAAAAGACAGAAGCTGGAAAGGCTCAGCGGAGATGTTTGGCAAAAGCCTGATGGGCAGGAGCATGAACGTAGAGAAAAGATTCTTTCTTCTTCATGCAGGGAAGGGAAGTTGCAACACTGGGAACTTCGGTGACATTATTAGAAAATATACCTAATAAACTGGTACATTTGACTATGGAGATTTCCTGGCTGAGAATGCTAAGTGTCCATATGTTTTTTTTAGGTGCTTTGACAAGGTACCTACAAAGATTAAAAAGAGAGAGAGAGAGAGAAATGAACTAAAGACAAACTGTTTCTATTTTTTATTTAAAGCCGTTCCCTGACAACATTTTTACAGCAGTTTGAAGGAGATCCTATTTCAAATCCTGAAAGATGATGCTGTGAAAGTGCTGCACTCAATATGCCAGCAAATTTGGAATACTCAGCAGTGGCCACAGGACTGGAAAAGGTCAGTTTTCATTCCAATCCCAAAGAAAGGCAATGCCAAAGAATGCTCAAACTACTGCACAATTGCACTCATCTCACATGCAAGTAAAGTAATGTTCAAAATTCTCCAAGCCAGGCTTCAGCAATACATGAACTGTGAACTTCCTGATGTTCAAGCTGGTTTTAGAAAAGGCAGAGGAACCAGAGATCAAATTGTCAACATCCGCTGGATCATCGAAAAAGCAAGAGAGTTCCAGAAAAACATCTATTTCTGCTTTATTGACTATGCCAAAGCCTTTGACTGTGTGGATCACAATCAACTGTGGAAAATTCTGAAAGAGATGGGAATACCAGACCACCTGACCTGCCTCTTGAGAAATCTGTATGCAGATCAGGAAGCAACAGTTAGAACTGGACATGGAACAACAGACTGGTTCCAAATAGGAAAAGGAGTAAGTCAAGGCTGTATATTGTCACCCTGCTTACTTAACTTATATGCAGAGTACATCATGAGAAACGCTGGACTGGAAGAAACACAAGCTGGAATCAAGATTGCCGGGAGAAATATCAATCACCTCAGATATGCAGATGATACCACCCTTGTGGCAGAAAGTGAAGAGGAACTAAGAAGCCTCTTGATGAAGGTGAAAGAGGAGAGTGAAAAAGTTGGCTTAAAGCTCAACATTCAGAAAACGAAGATCATGGCATCCAGTCCCATCACTTCATAGGAAATAGATGGAGAAACAGTGGAAACAGTGTCAGACTTTATTTTTCGGGCTCCAAAATCACTGCAGATGGTGACTGCAGCCATGAAATTAAAAGACACTTACTCCTTGGAAGGAAAGTTATGACCAACCTAGATAGCATATTCAAAAGCAGAGACAGTACTTTGCCAACAAAGGTCCGTCTAGTCAAGGCTATGGTTTTTCTTGTGGTCGTGTATGGATATGAGAGTTGGACTGTGAAGAAGGCTGAGCGCCGAAGAATTGATGCTTTTGAACTGTGGTGTTGGAGAAGACTCTTGAGAGTCCCTTGGACTGCAAGGAGATCCAACCAGTCCATTCTGAAGGAGATCAGCCCTGGGATTTCTTTGGAAGGAATGATGCTAAAGCTGAAACTCCAGTACTTTGGCCACCTCATGTGAAGAGTTGACTCATTGGAAAAGACTCTGATGCTGGGAGGGATTGGGGGCAGGAGGAGAAGAGGACGACAGAGGATGAGATGGCTGGATGGCATCACTGACTCGATGGACGTGAGTCTGAGTGAACTCCGGGAGTTGGTGATGGACAGGGAGGCCTGGCGTGCTGCTATTCATGGGGTCGCAAAGAGTTGGACACGACTGAGCAACTGAACTAAACTGAACTGAACTGAACTGAACTGAAGGAGATCCAACCAGTCCATTCTAAAGGAGATCAGTCCTGGGTGTTCATTGGAAGGACTGATGCTGAGGCTGAAACTCCAATACTTTGGCCACCTCGTGCGAAGAGTTGACTCATTGGAAAAGACCCTGATGCTGGGAGGGATTGGAGGCAGGAAGAGAAGGGGATGACAGAGGATGAGATGGCTGGATGGCATCACCGACTCGATGGACGTTAGTTTGAGTGAACTCTGGGAGTTGGTGATGGACAGGGAGGCCTGGTGTGCTGCGATTGATGGGGTCGCAAAGAGTCGGACATGACTGAGCGACTGAACTGAAGTGAACTGAGGTTCTCAGCAAAATTGAGAGGAAGGTGCAGAGATTTCCTATCCACTCCCTGCCCCTACACATGCATAGCCCACCCCGTTACCAACGTCCCCCACCAGAGGGGTACATTTTTTACATTGATGAACCTCCATCAACACATCATTATCACCCAAAGTCCATAGTGCACATCAGGGTCCACTCTTGGTGTCGTGCGTTCTGTAGGTTTGGATGGAAAGTATTATATGTACCATCCATTACAGTATTATGCACAGTATTTTCACTGACTTCCCTAAAATTTCTCTTAGAGACTGTTATGAATTTGCAGTCAAATGATAGGTGGACCTGGAGTTGTATGAAGACTTGAAGGAGCTACAACCCAAGGTATCTCACTTGCATGGCTGACAGTTGATGCTGTTGGCTGGGAGCTCAGATGAGGCTGTTAACTGGAGCACCCACAGGTCCCATCTGTGTGTGACTTGGACTTCTCATAGCATGGTGGTGGGGCTTCCTTGTGGAAGCATCTCAATGATGTGTTTAATTACATATGCTTAGTATTAGGGTTATTATTAGGATCATTAGAAGAATTAGAATTATTTTGCTATTATAAGATACTCACACTACCCATGAAATGGTATAGTGTTATTTGAAAGTAGAGTTGAACTAGTTATAAGTGTGTATTTCAACCTCTAGGGAAGCCACTAAAAAAGTTTTTTAAAAAAGTATAATGATATGCTAAGAAAAGAGAGAAAATGGAATCATGTAAAATGTTCAGTTAAAATCATAAATGGCTGGAAAAGAATGGAAGAGAAAAATAGGAATAAATGGCAAGAACAACAAATAGAAACAATGATAAAGATGGTAGTTGTTAATCCAAGTTGTGAAGTCGCTCAGTCGTGTCCGACTCTTTGTGACCCCATGGACTGTAGCCCACCGGCTCCTCCATCCATGGAATTTTCTAGGCAAGAGTACTGGAGTGGGTTGCCATTTCCTTCTCCTGGGGATCTTCCCAACCCAGGGATCGAAGCTGGGTCTCCCGCATTGCAGGCAGTCGCTTTACCGTCTGAGCCACCAGGGAATCCAACGAAAGCAATAATCCCTTTGAACATCAGTGGTCACAGCAAGAGTGACCTGGGTGAGCAGATGACCCTCCTCAGTGTGAGTGGATGTCATCCAGTTCACTGAGTGCTTAACTGAACAAAACAGTGGAGGAGGGGTGGATTCACTCTCTCTGCTTGAGCTGAGACGCCCGTTTTCTCCCACCCTTGGACACTGGTGCTCCTGGTTCTTGGACTCAAAGACTTGCACCATCAGCCCCCTGGTTCTCAGGCCTTCAGACCCAGACTGGATTACACCACCAGCTCTCTTGGCTCTCCAGCTTGTAGTCAACAGACAATGGGCCTCCTCGTCCTCTGCTTGCAACCCCATGGATTGTAGCCTGCCAGGCTCCTCTGTCCATGGGATTTTCCAGACAAGAATACTGGAATGGGTTGCCATTTCCTTCTGCATGAGCCACTTCTTATAGTAAATCTCCTGATAGAGATAGATAGATAATGGATGAATAGGTAGATGGATGGATGAATGGATAGATGGATGGATAGATAGATAGATAGACAGGTCCATCAACCCTATTGGTCGTTTCTCTGGAGAGCCTTAATACAAAGGAGTCCTGGTGTCCAGTCCTGGCTGTTTCACTCATTTTAATAACCAGAGTTGTCTGTATGTGTGATGAATGCATAGTAAGATCCCTGTCACTAGGAGTATTCAAGCACAGTTCAGAAAACAGCCCCATGAGGTCTTTAGCTCAGTAAATAAATGAATAATGTAATAAACTTGATCCTGAGGGCAGTAGAGAGCCATGAAACAGCCTTGTAACAGGGCTGTTTTAGACTTGGGCGTGACATCAGTAAGTGTTCAGTTTGTAAAGATTCCAGTGACAGTCAGATGGAGACTGGATTAGAGTGGGAGAGAACTGGAAGCTGGGAGATATTTGAAAAATATTGTGGTAATCTAGAGAGACATGAAGGTCTGAACAGAGGCGTTATCCCTTCCAGCATTTGGCATATTCATTCATTCATTCACTCAAGAAGTACTTATCAAGCCCCCAACATGAGTCGGGCATTACTTTAAGCAATGGGAATTCTAACTGAGTATGAGAAGGGTATATATTGTATTGTTTTATTATTTAACTCTTCTAATTAACTTGCTTCTGGGCCAATTGAGAGTCTTCCTTTACATTTTGCTCAATAAAAAGGACTTGAATTGAATTAAAATAATATGACAATTGTGATAAATCCCTCAGCTGTGCAGTTCGATGATTAAGACTTGGGTCATAGAGATAGAGAAGATAGGTCACTAAGGGCAACAGGAAAATCGCCCACATCCCACATGCCAGCATCCTGTCAATCCTGGAAACAAGTCACTCGGTCTGTGGGTTCTTTTTGCAAAAGCTGGAGTCAGCTGAAGGCTCTGGTTCCACATTGCAGAATCCCACTCCTTGCTGAGGCTCTTCATAATATTTGGGTGTAGATAGAAACGAACACATTCCCAGAAGAGGAGAGAGAAAGACTGGTCTAACAGCCAAGTGAGAGAAAGGAGGAAAGAACATTCTTCTTAGTGTTTCTAAAAATACCTCCAGTCAAGACACCTCATTCAGAGTTGTTCAGATATGAAAATGAAATAGAAATCTCATGCTGCCTTTATCCTAAGAGCTTATTGGAAGGCAGAATGGGCTACCAATGATCTCTTCCTAGGTCTTGTGCCAAAAAGATCTTTTGGACAGCAGGGTCTACCTTTAGTGCGTGGGCAAGTTAATTTGGAGTTTGGGGTTTGTCCGTAGGAAGAGAGGGATCTGGACAAAAACAATAAATATAATCAAGATGGTGGTTCTTTTGTCAACTGCTTTTCACCTTCACTTTTCTAGATGCTCTGGCACTTCAGGAGGATGTGGGAACTAGTCTTACCTTTCCACTAATTGCCGTACAACTATTCTGATTTGGGGAGGAACATAGAGTCCAAGACCTATTTATTCTGTGATTCACAGTTCTAACTTTGTCTGGCTGGGGCAGGGAGACAGTCTGGACAAAGTGCCCTGCGGTGCTCAGTGGCACATGACCCAGCTGTGGGAAGCAGAATGAGAGAGTGATCGAGAAATCATACCTGTCGGGACCCCAGCCCTGCAGCATGGGTAAAAGCTGAAGCGAGGGTGGGGTGGCCCCTCCCTGGAATCTTACAGGCTCCCTTGCTCTCCTGTGCTCAGGCTCATCTCCTCCCTGAGAGAACATTGGTCTGCAAACTCTTCAGGTCCAGACGTCACACTCTCTCCAGGTGGTGAGGCGGTGGGCTCTTCTCCCTTGTCTGGCCCTAACCAGGCCTCACCTGGGCTCACCTGGGTTGTGCTGCACCTCCAGACTCTACGGCTCCCATTCAAGAAGATGTGGCTTAAGAAGCTTCCAGGACAGAGTGGACTCTCCATATTTGGTAGCTATTATCCTCAACTTAGCCTTCTGAGGCTCAGTCTCCTCATCTACAAAACGGGTTTAACAGCTGCTGTTGATACTTTGGAAGATGCATCACCAGGATAAGGGTTTATTGGATGTCAACAGGCACCATGCTAAGTACTTCACAGGCAATATTTTCATTTATATTACCCAAACTTCATCACTACCATGATTATCTTTGTTTTACAGATAAGAAATCTGAGCAAAGATGGTTTTTTAACAGCTTGCCCAAGGTCACACAGCTAGTAAGTTATAGAGCCAGCACTGAAAATCAGATTGATCTCCAAAGCTGGAGTGCTTGATGGATGCATATAAAGTATCGGTCATAATAAGAGTACTAGTTTATTAACTGCTGGTAAACAGATCACCCCAAATCTTAGTGGATCAAGACAACCAACGATTATTTAGTCCACGGTTCTGCAGATCAGTTAACTTAAGCTATGCTCCCTCAGGTGGTCCTTTCGGCCTTTGCTGGCTCCCTTGTGCCTCTGTGGTCAGGGGCAGGTGGCGAGGTGGCTCTGCTTGCATGTCTTGGCAGGCTGCAATCTGGGGCTCTGGAGCTCTCTTCCACGTGGCCCCTCGTCCTCCAGCAGACTAGCCTGCGGCTCTCCCAGGGCAGGGGCCTGGGCTTGGAATTGGCACACTGTCCCTTCTGCCCCACTCTTCTATTCAAAGTGAGTCACAAGCCAGCCCAGATTCAATAAAGAGGGAACGAGGCTCCAGCTCTTGCTAGGTGGTCCTGCAAAGACACAGTCTGAGGAAGTAATGAACAGAGCAATCAATCTATCACGATAGGGGGTCACTAAACACAGGTAGTGTGACTCTCAGATATTTTTGGACAGTATTCATCAAACTCAGATCATTACTCTATAGTCATTAAGTGCCCCTAGAGAATTCCTTGTAGCCATCCAGACTCTCTCAGCTACAAGGAGGGCAGAAACCAGTTCTTCAGGAATCTTTCTCCACCTTTGGCTCTCACTTCCTCTGGGATGGCATCCTTCTCCCTCAACCCCTTGGGGTGGCAGAAGTGACCACCAGCAGCCACAGGCTGCTCCCTCTCTCCCCCATTTACTGAAAGAGACTGCCTCTATCCCAACACCTCTAAGAAAACCCTGGAATGAGTCCCATCAGCTCAGGTGGGGTCTCCAAGCCCATCCCTTAGGTCCTCGTGGTCACTAATTGACAAGGTCTGAGCCTCAGCTTCATTCCTGACCGAGAAGGGAGGTGTCCCATCAAGAAGAAGAAGACAGTGCTGTTCCCAGAGTCTGGAGAGAGGGCCCCAGAAGAGACCCCTTGGTAGATGTCAACCGCCTGGCCTTTCTCGTGCCCCCAGAGGAAGCCCTCCCTCATTCCCTGGAGCCCCTACTTTGGTCTGCATTTCTAGGTTACAATGCACTAACTGGATCTTAAGTGCTTATTTCACCAGTGATTACATTTTTTTCTTCTCTATCATAGTTTATTATAAGATATTGAATATAATTCCCTATGCTGTACAGTTGGATTTCATTGCTTATTTCATATATTACAGTTTGTATCTTCTAATCCCAAGATCCTAATTTATCCCTCCCCTTCCAAGTATTTTGTCATCTGTTATAAAGTTCAAGGGGAACATCTTTGAGCTAAAGCAAAGTTGCCTTTCAATGCTAATTTTGAAATCCTAAATGAGAATATCGTGGAAGGATCAAAATGAGAACTACTCAGATTAGAAAGTGCAAAATGAAAAGCAAGACAAACAAGACAGGACAGGAAGTCGATAAGAAGAGAAGGTGGCCTTCGGCATACGGAATATACTGGATAATTCCCGCTCTGTGGAACATCCTGGAATGAAGCCTGGGCAAAGGCTAGAGAGAAAGGAGAGATCTTGGCCTCTGCGCCAGAAATTCTTCTTACTTTTAACCTTAAAATTTCCATGGCCCTAATTCAGGGTGAGGAGTGTATGCTTAGTCACTCTTGAGACCAACTCTTTGTGACCCCATGGACTGTGACCGCACGGACTGTAACCTGCCAGGCTCCTCTGTCCATGGAATTTTTCAGGCAAGAATACTGGAGAGTTGCCATTTCCGACTCCAGGAGATCTTCCCGACCCAGGGATCGAACCTGCGTCTCTTGTGTCTCCTGCATGACAGGCAGATTCTCTACCGCTACCCATCCTAGGAAGCCCAGAGTGCCCTGTGTTCAAATCTCTGCTACCCCAACTTACAAGTTGTGTGATCTGTGTAGGAGCATGTATCATTTATTGTCCAAATCAGGACATCTTAGAAAGTGAAAGAGGATGTTATTAATGATTTTACAAGGGCAATATAATGTATGGGCATTCGTCTCTTAAGCAAAATGATATTTTTGTTTCTAATGGCACACGATGATAGATACAATATCTATTTAGCATTTATTACTAATCTGTGCTCAGTTCTGCCCCTACTGTCTGTAATTCTATTGTGTGTGAACTATAATATTATCCCCATCTTTTCAGATGAGAAAACTGAGGATTGAAGAAGTTAATTAACGTTACCAAGACCTAGGTGGCAATATGTTCCAGTTTTCTTATAACTATACAGTTCAGTTCAGTTCAGTTCTGTCGCTCAGTCATGTCCGACTCTTTGTGACCCCAAATACAGTAATGGGACTGTAAAGAACCATTAGAGGGAATTCCCTGGTGGTCCAGTGTTTGGGACTCCCTGCTTTCACTGCAGTGGGGCATGGGCTCAATCGCTGGTTGGGGAACTAAGATCTGGCATGACTAAAAAAATAAAAACCATTAGAACTTGAACATCTAAATGAGTCTCCTTGCTGGGAGCACTTATCTTGAGAAACTACTCAGCTACCATTGCTGCTCATAACTAAACACGTTTGGAATTATGCCTTTGGAACATCTCACAGATATTGACACACATGTATTTAAAATTTTTTAATTTATTTTTATTGAGAGGTAATTGACATATAACATTATATTACTTTCAGATGTACAACATAACAATCTGATGTTTGTATACATTGAGAAATGACCATGACAGGAGGTCAGCTTCATCACCGTCCATAGTTATAATTTTTTTCTTGTGATGAAAACTTAAGATCTCCCTCTTAGCAATGTTCCAATACACAACACAGTACTGCTACTGTACGCACCATGCTGTACATTACATCCCCATGACTCACTTATTTTATAACTGAATGTTTGCACCTTTTGACCCTCTTTGCCAATTTTATTCCCCCTTCCCCACACCAGTTCTTGAAAATCATTTTTCTGATAATACATCTTCATCCATAGAGAATAAATATGATTTTTGAAAGGAACCCAAAGTCATCCCTTCTGACCCTCTTTACAGCCAGAAAAAGCTAGAAAACCTACAAAATCATAATTTGCTAGAGCCCATCAAAAAATGGATGTCCCAGGCCAGCACAACTAGCATGAATTCTAAGGGTGGATGGGTCCCGCCTTGGAGGAGAGACGGGACACGAGCCCTGTTCGTGCACACCTGCAACCAGGCAAAAAGGGAAGAAAAGGCCAGCAGACAAAAGTCAGCAGGAAGCAACCGGACAAAATGTTTGAAGAATCACAAAGGCCAAGGGTGGATTACCCTGAGATGGTAGAACCTCCGGGAGTTGCAGGGAGCTCCTGCCCCTCAGCGTGCTTCTCCTCGTGGTACCCTAGCCGGGTTCTTCCGAGAAGGCAGTGGCAACCCACTCCAGTACTCTTGCCTGGAGAGTCCCATGGGTGGAGGAGCCTGGTAGGCTGCAGTCCATGGGGTCGCTGGGGGTCGCACACGACTGAGTGACTTCACTTTCACTTTTCACTTTCATGCATTGGAGAAGGAAATGGCAACCCATTCCAGTGTTCTTGCCTGGAGAATCCCAGGGACGGGGGAGCCTGGTGGGCTGCTGTCTATGGGGTGGCAGAGTCAGATACGACTGAAGCAACTTAGTAGCAGCAGCAGCAGCCAGGTTCTTGGCTTCCTTCAGTTCAGTTCAATCTCTCAGTCGTGTCCGACTCTTTGTGACCCCATGAATCACAGCATGCCAGGCCTCCCTGTCCATCACAAACTCCTGGAGTTCACTCAGGCTCAGGTCCATCGAGTCAGTGATGCCATCCAGCCATCTCATCCTCTGTCATCCTCTTCTCCTCCTGCCCCCAATCCCTTCCAGCATCAGAGTCTTTTCCAATGAGTCAACTCTTCTCATGAGGTGGCCAAAGTACTGGAGTTTCAGCTTTAGCATCATTCCTTCCAAAGAAATCCCAGGGCTAATCTCCTTCAGAATGGACTGGTTGGATCTCCATGCAGTCCAAGGGACTCTCAAGAGTCTTCTCCAACACCACAGTTCAAAAGCATCAATTCTTCGGTGCTCAGCTTTCTTCACAGTCCAACTCTCACATCCATACATGACCACTGGAAAAACCATAGCCTTGACTAGACAGACCTTTATTGGCAAAGTAATGTCTCTGCTTTTGAATATGCTATCTAGGTTGGTCATAACTTTTCTTCCAAGGAGTAAGCGTCTTTTAATTTCATTGCTGCAGTCACCATCTGCAGTGATTTTGGAGCCTAAAACATTAAAGGCAGTCACTGTTTGCACTGTTTCCCCATCTATTTCCCATGAAGTGATGGGACCAGATGCCATGATCTTCGTTTTCTGAATGTTGAGCTTTAAGCCAACTTTTTCACTCTCCACTTTCCTTTCATCAAGAGGCTTTTGAGTTCCTCTTCACTTTCTGCCATAAGGGTGGTGTCATTTTCATATCTGAGGTTATTGATATTTCTCCTGGCAATCTTGATTTCAGCTTGTGCTTCCTCCAGCCCAGCATTTCTCATGATGTACTCTGCACATAAGTTAAATAAGCAGAGTGACAGTATACAGCCTTGACGTTTTTCCTATTTGGAACCAGTCTGTTGTTCCATGCCCAGTTCTAACTGTTGCTTCCTGACCTGCATACAGGTTTCTCAAGAGGCAGGTAAGGTGGTCTGGTATTCCCATCTCTTTCAGAATTTTCCAGTCAGTAGAAACTGATGAAATTTTTGCCAAGAAATTCAGGCTAGGCTTTATTGACGTCTCTGTTGCAGCACAGGGGAGCAAGAAAAAAACAACAGGTTTGCTTGCTTGTTGCCTGCTCCCTGAGGGGGGCTTGCTCCTAATATTGGGCCAGTGGTGTGTGCAGGGGTCAGGCTGGAGGCGTGGCTTGCCCATGCCTTTAGGTGGTATGTAGTACCCTGTTTTTGCTCCTGGTTCTTCAGACCTGGCAGTTGTATCTTTGTATCTTTTGTTCAGAAACTGCTCTAACTACCTTGCAGTTATTTTCAGTCCCATATAGTTTCTTTGTATTTTGTTGCTTTGAGGAGAGGTGTGTCCAGGCTCAGGCATTGCCACACTGCAACAAGGGGCCCCAGGTCCCAGCCTGTCTCACATGGAGCCACCAAACCCTCATGAATAAGGGGACAAGGAGGAAGTCCAGAGAAAACCTTCCTCCATGTTCAAAACTGGAAGAGGGATGTGATAATAACTGTGGGAAAAGCATGAGATCACACCCGTATCTTTTCTCCCCAAAAAGGGCATTAAGCCACTGAGGACAGGCCAGCAACACTTTGACCCCTAGGGCACATGCGAAGACACACTGCCGCTGGAGAAAGGGAAGAGAAGAAAGTCTGAACTCCCAGGGGAGGAGCTGGATCCACACTCTTAGGTCTCTATTGGAGAAAACCCAACTTCCAAGACAGAGACCAGAACCCGCCCAAGGCTGGGGCTGAAACGGAACAACAGAGAACCACACTTCCACCGTCAGCACCCGCCAGCAAGCATCAAGTAACAGACAACTGCAGTCTGCCACTGGGGAAGGGGTGAGGCGGTGGGAAGAGACTCTGAGGGGCAGGCGCACAGGGGAGCTGAGAGTAGAGAAGGAGCATTGAGAAAAAATCCTTCTGGCAACACAAGCCCCTCCCTTAGTATATGGTGATGCTACTCAATAGAATAAGCAGAAAAATCAGCAAAGACTTAGCAGGCCTGTACAACACTTCCAAACATCTTGACCTAATCGAATTTATAGAACATGCCAAAAATGACATCAGAATACATATGCTTTATAAGTGCACATAAAACATTCACCATCGCTACAACAATTAATTTAAAAGAATTGAAATCATGGAAAGTATGATCTCAGACCATACTGGAATTAGAAATAGATTGCAGAAAGATATCTGGACAATCCCCAAATCTCTGTAAACTATGTACCATACATCCAAGTAACCCATGAATCAAAGAAGACACGTGGCAATTAGAAAATATTTTGCATGGAATGAAAATGAAACAAAACAACAATTTGTGAAAATACAGCTAACACAGCACTTAGAGGAAAATTATAGCATCACTTGATGGAGAAAGATTTTGGTTTGAGGGAAATGGATATATTAATAATAATGAGCATCTCAAAACATTTATGTATATCTTCTTAATTATATCTCAGTAATTATTTATAATTTTTCAACTAGAGATCCTGCAAGTCTTTCACCATAAGTTCTGAGTTCACAAAAAGAAGAAATGAGGACTTCCCTGGTGGTCCAGTGGCTAACACTCCGAGCTCCCAATGCAGGAGGCCCAAGTTCCACCCCTGGTCAGGGAACTAGATCCCTTCAGTTCAGTTCAGTTCAGTCACTCAGTCGTGTCCGACTCTTCGAGACCCCATGAATCGCAGCACGCCAGCCCTCCCTGTCCATCACCAACTCCTGGAGTTCACTCAGACCCACGTCAATCGAGTCGGTGATGCCATCCAGACATCTCATCCTCTGTCATCCCCTTCTACTCCTGCCCCCAATCCCTCCCAGCATCAGAGTCTTTTCCAATGAGTCAACTCTTCGCATGAGATGGCCAAAGTACTGGAGTTTCAGCTGTAGCATCATTCCTTCCAAAGAAATCCCAGGGCTGATCTCCTTCAGAATGGACTGATTGGATCGCCTTGCAGTCCAAGGGACTCTCAAGAGTCTTCTCCAACACCACAGTTCAAAAGCATCAATTCTTTGGCGCTCAGCTTTCTTCACAGTCCAACTCTCACATCCATACATGACCACAGGAAAAACCATAGCCTTGACTAGACGAACCTTTGTTGGCAAAGTAATGTCTCTGCTTTTGAATATGCTATCATATGCTATTTCCTTCCAAGGAGTAAGCGTCTTTTAATTTCATGGCTGCAGTCACCATCTGCAGTGATTTTGGAGCCCAACAAAATGAAGTCTGACACTGTTTCCACTGTTTCCCCATTTATTTCCCATGAAGTGATGGGACCGGATGCCATGATCTTAGTTTTCTGAATGTTGAGCTTTAAGCCAACTTTTTCACTCTCCACTTTCACTTTCATCAAGAGGCTTCTTAGCTCCTCTTCACTTTCTGCCATAAGGGTGGTGTCATCTACATATCTGAGGTTATTGATATTTCTCCCCACAATCTTGATTCCAGCTTGTGCTTCTTCCAGTCCAGCGTTTCTCATGATGTACTCTGCATATAAGCTAAATAAGCAGGGTGACAATATACAGCCTTGACGTACTCCTTTCTTGATTTGGAACCAGTCTGTTGTTCCATGTCCAGTTCTAACTGTTGCTTCCTGACCTACATACCGATTTCTCAAGAGGCAGGTTAGGTGGTCTGGTATTCCCATCTCTTTCAGAATTTTCCACAGTTTATTGTCATCCATACAGTCAAAGGCTTTGGCATAGTCAATAAAGCAGAAATAGATGTTTTTCTGGAACTCTCTTGCTTTTTCGATGATCCAGTGGATGTTGGCAATTTGATCTCTGGTTCCTCTGCCTTTTCTAAAACCAGCTTGAACATCAGGAATTTCACAGTTCATGTATTGCTGAAGGCTGGCTTGGAGAATTTTGAGCATTACTTTACTAGCATGTGAGATGAGTGCAATTGTGCAGTCGTTTGAGCATTCTTTGGCATTGCCTTTCTTTGGGATTGGAATGAAAACTGACCTTTTCCAGTCCTGTGACCACTGCTGAGTTTTCCAAATTTGTTGACATATTGAGTGCGGCACTTTCAGAGCATCATCTTTCAGGATTTGAAATAGCTCAACTGGAACTCCATCACCTCCACTAGCTTTGTTCGTAGTGATGCTTTCTAAGGCCCACTTGACTTCACAGTCCAGAATGTCAGGCTCTAGATGAGTGATCACACCATCATGATTATCTGGGTCATGAAGATCTTTTTTGTACAGTTCTTCTTGCCACCTCTCCTTAATATCTTCTGCTTCTGTTAGGTCCATACCATTTCTGTCCTTTATCGAGCCCATCTTTGCATGAAATGTCCCTTTGGTATCTCTAATTTTCTTGAAGAGATCTCTAGTCTTTCCCATTCTGTTGTTTTCCTCTATTTCTTTGCATTGATTTCTGAGGAAGGCTTTCTTATCTCTTCTTGCTATTCTTTGGAACTCTGCATTCAGATGCTTATATCTTTCCTTTTCTCCTTTGCTTTTCACTTCTCTTCTTTTCACAGATATTTGTAAGGCCTCCTCAGACAGCCATTTTGCTTTTTTGCATTTCTTTTCCATGGGGATGGTCTTGATCCCTGTCTTCTGTACAAAGTCATGAACCTCATTCCATAGTTCATCAGGCACTCTATCTATCAGATCTAGGCCCTTAAATCTATTTCTCACTTCCACTGTATAATCATAAGGGATTTGATTTAGGTCATACCTGAATGGTCTAGTGGTTTTCCCTACTTTCTTCAATTTAAGTCTGAATTTGGTAATAAGGAATTCATGATCTGAGCCACAGTCAGCTCCTGGTCTTGTTTTTGTTGACTGTATAGAGCTTCTCCATCTTTGGCTGCAAAGAATATAATCAATCTGATTTCAGTGTTGACCATCTGGTGATGTCCATGTGTAGAGTCTTCTCTTGTGTTGTTGGAAGAGGGTGTTTGCTATGACCAGTGCATTTTCTTGGCAAAATTCTATTAGTCTTTGCCCTGCTTCATTCCGTATTCCAAAGCCAAATTTGCCTGTTACTCCAGGCGTTTCTTGACTTCCTACTTTTGCATTCCAGTCCCCTATAATGAAAAGGACATCTTTTTTGGGTGTTAGTTCGAAAAGGTCTTGTAGTTCTTCATAGAACCGTTCAACTTCAGCTTAGGCCGCCACTAAAGGCCACAACTAAAGAGTCAGTTGGTGCAGCCAAATAAATAAATAAATATTATTTAAGAAAGAAGAAATGACCTTTGAGCATAAACTAGAGCTTTAATTTCATTAGGGGTCTATTCCAAATAAAATGAAGCAATAAAGCTTCACTTATTCATTTTATCAATGTTTATTCAAATAACCAGTACAAGTGAAGTATTTCTAGTTGCTCCATGCCCAAAAGGCAGATCAGATTATTAGTTTCTTGAAGGTAAGAGAATGTCTATTTGACTGGAAATGAACAATCCTTAACGGATTTTCCTACCAGGTGAGACTCACTCATAAAAGCGTTTTAACAGACATCACCTCTGTTAGCCAAGTTTCTTCAAGACTCAGCTCCAGCGGCACTTTGTCTGAGACATTGTTGCCAATGGCAACTGGCCATCCATGCTGAGCCAGTGCCTCCCTGTGTCTCTCATGTCACCCTGTGATTAGTTAGACTGTGAGAAACAAAGGCCTGAAACGTGATGACAAACACTCAGGAGTTTACTCACTCATTTAAAAACCTGTTGTGAAGGTGGGCAGTCCGAGGCCAGTGTGGCAGCTCCATGAAATCATCCACTTTCTTCTCCAGCATCCTCACCACAAAACTTCATCCTCAAGGTCACCACATAATCCAAAATGGCAGTTGCAAATGCAGCCTCTGATCCACACGGTAGACACTGGGAGGGGCGGCAGGTTCCCAAGGTGACCCTTCCCTCTAAGCGGTCTCCCCAGACATCCCATTGGCACACCCCCTTACATCACACCAGCCAGGAGCTAGTCATAAGTGAAGAAACCTGGAAGATGCAGTCTTTATCCTGGGTAGCAATGTTCCCAGCTAAGAGTCAGGATTCTGTGACTACTGAGAGAGAAAATGCATATGGACCAGAAACTGGTAGTTCCTGCCAACCACACTGACTATGTCACATTTTAACTGCCTGGTTGTCTGTCTGTGTTACAAGAACGTGTATTGGGAGTGGCCAGCAGTACCTAACCCACAATAGGCAATGGAAAAAAATTTTAACTTTTGTATTGAGATTTATCATACTCACATCATAGTGAGTGCACTAACCTTACGGGTATGTCTGTCTCAATGAATTTTCACATGTGAATATACCTGTGGGCTTCCCTAGTAGCTCAGCTGGTAGAGAATCCACCTGTAATTCAAGAGACCCAGGGTCAATTCCTGGGTCAGAAAGATCCCCTAGAGAAAGGCTAGGCTACCCATTCCAGTATTCTTGGGCTTCCCTGGTGGCTCAGATGGTAAAGAATCCACCTGCAATGTGGGTTCTGAAAGGTTGCTGCTGAGCCATGAAAGATGCCAGGATTGTTGGCCTCTGGAGGAGAGGAATTCAATCTGGGGCCAGTGACGAGACTTGATCGCTCAGAGCTTTTGTGTGACAAAGCTTTATTAAAGTATAAATGAGACAGACAAAGCTTCTGATAGACATCAGGAGGCAGAAAGCGTGCGCCCCCCGCTAGTCTTTAGCCAGATGTTTTATGTCTGTTGGAAAGCTATTAATCAGATAAGAGAGACATCTCAAGACTGAGGGAGTTTCACCAGGCCCCTTTCCCACAATATACATTTTTGAGATAGGATGGCATGAGATGTGTCATCCCCCAGCCATAAAACAATTGATCTGAATACTGGTTTGTTGAGCTATTATCAACCCGAGGTTTGAGAAAAAAAAAGTTAGTCTTAGGTGGAACCATTTGAAGAAAGGCAAATTCCAAAGCAAATACATAGTTTAATTAACATCGCTTAAGAAAAACATTTCCATACATCAACATGCATCCGCCACTGGTGTACATGTGTTCCCCATCCTGAACCCCGCTCCGACCTCCCTCCCTATACCATCCCTCTGGGTCACCCCAGTGCACCAGCCCCAAGCTTCCTGTATCCTGCATCAGACCTGGATTGGCGATTCATTTCTTATATGATATTATACATGTTTTAATGCCATTCTCCCAAATCATCCCCCCCCCCACCTCTCCCACAGAGTCCAAAAGACTGTTCTATACATCTGTGTCTCTTTTGCTGTCTTGCATACAGGGTTGTCGTTACCATCTTTCTAAATTCCATATATATGCGGATGCATGTTGATGTATGGCAAAACCAATACAATATTGTAAAGTAAAAAAAAAAATAATAATAAAATAAATAAAATAAAAAGAAAAACATTTCCATAAGAAAAACGCATTGGTTAATTCAAGGTTTGAGAAAAGTTAAGTTCAGGTGGAACCAGGTGTCGTCATGGCAACACAGAATTTTAAGAGGAACCTGCTTTTAATCTTGTGTAGAGAAGGAAAAAAAATCTGACACTTG
The DNA here is from genome assembly GCF_029407905.1 of Bubalus kerabau. NCBI lineage: Eukaryota > Metazoa > Chordata > Mammalia > Artiodactyla > Bovidae > Bubalus > Bubalus kerabau. The sequence goes on from NC_073644.1 coordinate 51,302,777, forward strand.
TAGTTTGTTTCCTCCTCCTGCTTTATCTCTCCATCAAATGTCTGACACTTACATTCTATTTCCTCCATTTGGAGACCCCTGGCCTTCCTGCCTCTTACCCTCTCAGTTCGACCCCTGAGTTGGAAAGATTCCCAGGAGGAGGGCATGGCAACCCACTCCAGTGTTCTCGCCTGGAGAATCCCCATGGACAGAGGAGCCTGGTGGGCTACAATCCATGGGGTCACAAAGAGTCAGACACTACTGAGCAGTGAAGCACAGCACAGCACATGTAACCACTGCCCAGGTCCCAGTAAAGGCCATTTCCCCCACTCTAAAGGTTTCCTTCCTGCCCCTTCCTAGTCAACTCCTCCCATAGGTAACCACACTTCCAACTTCTCACCTCAATTCATTTTGCCTGTTCTTGAATTTCAGTTCAGTCACTCAGTCGTGTCTGACTCTTTGCAACCCCATGAACCGCAGCACACCAGGCCTCCCCGTCCATCACCAACTTCCAGAGTTCATCCAAACCCATGTCCATCGAGTCGGTGATGCCATCCAACCATCTCATCCTCTATCGTCCCCTTCTCCTCCTGCCCCCAATCTTTCCCAGCATCAGGGTCTTTTCAAATGAGTCAGCTCTTCACATCAGGTGGCCAAAGTACTGGAATTTCAGCTTCAACATCAGTCCCTCCAATGAACACCCAGGACTGATCTCCTTTAGGATGAACTTCATATCCATGAAATCATATGGCACTTTACGTTTTAACCAACTAAGGATTTCTAGGAATTGTAAACCATCCAATCTAAATTTTCCAGGTTAGTCTTCATTTTGAACATGCTGTAATAAAAACATTCTTACTTTCTAGAAGATTGGATTCCTACTTGACATACCCAGATGCTGTCAACAGACATTATGTAGTCCAATTCCCTTTGGCCTTAACTGTTTTCCACAATAAAGTTGTCTCATCCGTCCTCCTTTTTAAAGAGAAATGTGCCTTGAAAGGCCATCTCCATCAAGAAGCCTCCTGCCACAGCTCTGGGTGTGCCAGGACTCTCAGCGTGTGTTTGACGGGGAGAGGGATGACGCTGGGACATAAACAAAAGCTGGCAGTGGAGACAGACAGAGCCAGGGCTGGCCATCTGGAACCCCTGCAGCTGGCCCAGCGGGATGCTGCGTGCCAGTCCCAACTGCCCAGCTGGAGGATTCTCCACCTCTGCCACCCCCACCGTTGGCAAGGAACCATCTCCCTCCTCGCTGGCACTCGGCTCATTTCCTATTGGTCAGAAGGAGAAGAGTGGGCCCAGATTTGTTCATTAGGCCCAGCAGGACATGGCAAAAGCTTGGCAGCAACGAAAGCAGCAGACAAAAGGCTGTCGGAGCGGGGTCTGATGGGAAGGCAGTGCAGCTTAGAGCAAAAGCACGGCATCTCTGCCACCTAAGAAAAGGACCCCACTCTTCTTGGAAACCACTGCGGAAAGTTTGTCCCGCCACGTGTCAGGCTTTGGCTAAAACCAGGAAGTTGATGGGGACAAGGGGGTGGGGGAGGGGTGGGAGGGGCAGAGGGGATACAGCACAGTGAAGGAAGCCATCCTTCACATGCAGGTGGGGAGTGGGGCCCTGGGGGAAAGACGGTGCTGGAACCAGGGTGCTGCCCCACCCTCCTACCCCACCCCTGCTTCAGCACACCTCAGAAGATCCCCAGAGAGCATCTCTCCAGCCCCAGCCTCCAACTCTGGAAGTCCCTGATGAGGGTGGAGAGGCAGCTCAAACCACTACCCAGGGGGAGAAGTAAATCTTCTATTCCAGGTACATCTCCTGGCCTGGTCCTAACCCCACCGCCATCATTTCCCCCTCCTTTTATGCACGCTAGGACCACAGCTCAATTCAGCTTTGTCGTGTCAGGCTGGGATGATGTCCCCTGGAGGCGTCTCCCAAAATGCACTGGCCCCACGAGTCCATTTGGACAGCCATAGGAAACGTGAACAAAGAAAGAGGGAAGAAAAGCATCTATTCACGGGCTCCCAGCCACCACTGGTCGTTTTTGTTCCGTGGGGTGGGTGGACCTCTCCTGCACTCCCCAGCTGCGTATGCAGAGCACCAGTTGGGTTTCCACGAGTCCCGTGTGTCAGTGTCAGCTTAACCTTTTAGGACAGGACATGAGAGTATAAACAAGGCTGTCCTTAGGTCATACGTGGCCTTGGCAGATGTTTTCTGTGGGCTCCATCTGTATAAACAATTTGATTGAAAAGTCTACTAGTTTCAGAGTTTCGCAGTCTACATGAGATACAGTGATTTGTTGACGGGAATTTAGATAATGGGCCAAGAATTGGTATTTACATGCTTGTTTATTCTCCTATCAACACACGTGAAGTTTTCTTTAGACGTATCCAAGCACCATGTCTTCCTGTTCAGGGCAGGAAGTAGCTCTTCGTGTTCATGACTCTCAGGGCACCTGACTAATCACAAGCCTGAGAAAAGGTAGCAGCACTGTTATTACAGGCTCGTGACTCTTTGGAACCAGTCTGTACTCAAGCAAGAAAGATCTTCTTGCCTCTGCAATTCTGCAATATTTAATTGCAATTCTGCAATATTTAATGCTGGCTACCTCATTACTCATAAGGCTGCCCCATCTTATGGAGCCACCTGTGAATACTGGCTTCCAACGACTCTTAAAGGTTGTTGAAGTGCTTCACGGCTGCTGCTGCTGCTAAGTCACTTCAGTCGTGTCCGACTCTGTGAGACCTCATAGACGGCAGCCCACCAGGCTCCCCCGTCCCTGGGATTCTCCAGGCAAGAACACTGGAGTGGGTTGCCATTTCCTTCTCCAATACATGAAAGTGAAGGAAATGGCAACCCACTCCAGTGCTTCACGAAGATGACCACAAATTCAAGTCTCACTCAGAGTATTCATGAAAAGGTAAGGGATGATTCATTTCCTGGACAAGCATGTTAAAGTTGTCCTTCTAAGTTTTACAATGTAAATTAAACAATGTAAATTATGTCTCCCAACGTGTATTCCCATTTTGTCCTTAATCTTTGCATCCCTGAATTCAATCTGTCTCAAAGTTTATTTCACCCTTGCCTTCCATATGTGGCCGTCAAAGGGGGGACTAGTGAGAGGCCTGTGGGGAGAGTAAGAAGAGTAGAACAACTTCCACAGGAGAAGTCTATCCCTCATTCTGCTAGTCTTCAGACTGGCCTGGGAGAATGTGATATCACAGCCACAATCAGAAGGGCCCATTGACTTTGAGAGCGAGAAGCTGGAAAGTATGGAGGAGAAGGAAGGGCCATCCCTGGAGGACTTTGGAACAAACCAGAAATGGGACCTGAGTGACCCCACAGGCTTGAGTCCTGGAGCTCTTTAGGATATCTATGTAACCCCTTGCATGGTATGTGTATGTGTGTGTGTGTGTGTTTCATGGGAGAAATCAGGCCCCACACTCATACAGGTTGCAACGCAGGTTTAGGAGCTTAGAAAATTCCATGGAAGGAGTGGTGAGGGATCACCAAGCCTGAGGCTCCCACCAGAGTCATGGGTCTTGCCTGCCTGGATCTAAGTGATGGTGGTTCTGAGTGATGGATTGGTCCAAGATGACACAAGAAGATTGGTCCCGTGGGAAGTTGGTCGGAGCCCCTTGGGATTGATGCCTACAGTAGAGGCTAGAATACAAGACAGGAGGTCTACATGATCTGTCAGGGTGCATAAAAGTTCTGACGTCCTCCTCCACAAGGTTTTAAACTCCCTACGGATAAGGACCATGTCCTTAAATGCCTCATATCATATAACATAAGCCCATGAGGATTTAACTAAATGCTCAATAACACTTAAACTTACTCCATCCGTTATTTAAAGGTTTTCATCAAAGTCCTGCCTCATATGTGCACAAAAACCATCAAGCTTTATGAAGAATAAAAGGAAATATGCAATATAATCCCTGCCTATGAAACAACTGGGTAATTTGATTGTTTAATCGAAAGAAGGGAGTGATGAACCTGAAGTTCACAGAAGAGTCCACCCTCTTCCTGAAGGGCTGGATAGTAGTGCTGTCTTAGGTTTAGGCTGTCAAAACTAGATATCACAGGCTGGATGTCTTAAACTATAGAAATGTATTTTCTCACTGTTCTGGAGGCTGGGAAATCCACGTGCAAGTTGCCGGCAAGGTAGATTTCACTCTGGGGCCTCTTCTCTTGGCTTTTGTTGCTGTTGTTCATTCACCTCAGTCGTGTCCAACTCTTTGAGACCCTATGGACTGTAGCATGCCTGGCTTCCTTGTCCTTCACCATCTTCTGGAGGTTGCTCAAACTCATGTCCATTGACTCAGTGATGCCATCCAACCATCTCATCCTCAGTTGTCCCCTTCTCCTCCTGCCTTCAATCTTTCCCAGCATCAAGGTCTTTTCCAATGTGTCAGCTCTTCACATCAGGTGGCCAAAGTATTGGAGCTTCACCTTCAGCATCAGTCCTTCCAATGAACAATCAGGGTTGATTTCTTGGCTTTTAGGAGGATGCCATCTCACTGTGTGCTCATGTGAGCTCTTTATGATTTTACAGAGAGGGGGAGATAGAGAGCAAGCTCCCTGGTGTCTTTTCCATAAAGGCATAAATCCCATCCTGGGGGGGCCAACACTCATGACATCTTCTGATTACTTCCCAAAGGACCATCTCCAAATACCATTCCACTGGAGGTTAGGGCTTCAACATATGAATGTGGTGGGAAGGATCACAGACATTCAGTCCATAACAAGAGCCCAACACATATTAGGGACTCAATAAATATTTGCTGAATGAATGAATTAGGAACTCCAGATGATTTTGCCCAGAATATGGACTCCCATGGATGGCCACAGTGAAGTCAAATAAATAAGCATGTATCAAATATCACACAGTCAAAGGCTCTAGCATAGTCAATGGAGCAGAAGTAGATGTTTTGGAATTCCCTTGCTTTCTCCATGATACAACGGATGTTGGCAATTTGATCTCTGGTTCCTCTGCCTTTCCTAAATCCAGCTTATATTCCCTAATGGCTCAGCTGGTAAAGAATCTGCCTGCAATGCAGGAGACCTGGGTTCAATCCCTGGTTTGGGAAGATCCTTTGGAGAAGGGAAAGGCTACCCACTCCAGTATTCTGGCCTGGAGAATTCCATGGACTGTATAGTCCATGGGGTTGCAAAGAGTTGGACATGACTGAGCCACTTTCACTTCATTTGGCTTCAATTCAGCTGTATTATACATCTGGAAGTTCTCAGTTCACATACTGCTGAAGCCTAGCTTGAAGGATTTTGAGCCTAACCTTGCTAGCATGAGAAATGAGCACATTCTTTGGCATTGCCCTTATTTGGGATTGGAATGAAAGCTCATCTTTTCCAGTCCTGTGGCCACTGCTGAATTTTCCAAATTTGCTGACATATTGAGTACAATACCTTTGCAGCATCATCTTCTAGGATTTGAAATAGCTCAGCTGGAATTCCATCACCCCCACTAGCTTTATTTGTAGTAATGTTTCCTAAGGCACACTTGTCTTCACACTCCAGGATGTCTGGCTCTAGGTGAGTGACCACACTATTGTGGTTATCTGTGTCATTAAGATGTTTCTTGTATAGTTCTTCTGTCTATTCTTGCCACTTTTTCTTAATATCTTCTGCTTCTATTAGGTCCTTGATATTTCTGTCCTTTATTGTGCCCATCTTGGCATGAAATGTTCCCTTGGTATCTCTAATTTTTTCAAAGATATCTCTAGTCTATCCCATTCTATTGTTTCCCTCTATTTCTTTGCATTGTTCTTTTAAGAAGGACTTCTTATCTCTCCTTGCTACTCAAAACATGGAAAATTATAACAAATTGTGGAAAATTCTGAGATTGAACCTGGGCCCTTGACAGTTAAAGTATGAAGTCCTAACCATTCGACTGCCAAGGAATTCCCTAAATGTTTATTTAATGGGGAAACAAAGAAAAGACAAAAGTCAGAGGTTATCTGTGGGAGCTTATGATCAGAGCCAGATCTTAGGGAAACAGATAAATAGAAGGTCTCTTCCTATTTGGTGCCATCCTAATACCCCTTCCAGAACCTTCTGTATTCTGCTGTTCTGAGATCCTAGGACCCTCCTTCCAGCTGCTCAGAACTACTATACCATTGCTCCTCTGGCAGCTCACCTTGTGTAAAGAATCACACCCAAACCTACTTCCCACCACCCCACACTCAACATGAAAACTTCCCTGCTTCTAACTCTTGTCGAATGGTGCAAGAATTACCTGCTAATTAACACCAGATAGATGACTGAGGACTCCTAGGTGAGGCTTCTATTTTTCTATGCCTGGAGAACCCTTGTTCTTGGGGAACACACTGAATCCCTTTCTCCTCTCTCCTAGTGCCAAGTGGGAACTTTGAGACTGGATGAGGCTGATGGTACTCAGAGCCACTCTGAAGGGCTATTCTGTGAACAGCATACTTCTGGGATGTTTGGAAAGTCCTGCCCCAGAAAGGATACTACCTTTCTCCATGACTTCCATAGAAAGCACCATTTTTTTTTTAAACTCCACTATTAGAAGTAAGATATAAAATGCCAATGACTGATTAGGCTAAACCTAGGGCAATGGCACCCCACTCCAGTACTCTTGCCTGGAAAATCCCATGGATGGAGGAGCCTGGTGAGCTGCAGTCCATGGGGTCGCTAAGAGTTGGACACGACTGAGCGACTTCACTTTACTTTTCACTTTCATGCATTGGAGAAGGAAATGGCAACCCACTCCAGTGTTCTTGCCTGGAGAATCCCAGGGACGGGGGAGCCTGGTGGGCTGCCATCTATGGGGTCACACAGAGTCCGACATGACTGAAGCGACTTAGCGGCAGCAGCAGCAGGGATCTATAATCTAAGAATCGTCTCAAATCATGACCTAAATCATCAAATCTGAGGTTCTCCAGCCTGGCCTTATATTAGAACCCCTTGTGGGATGTGGATGAAAAATACTGCCTGCTATTCAGTAGCCAGGGTTTTCCTGGTAGCTCAGTTACAGGGTTTTCCCGGTAGCTCAGTGGGTAAAGAATCCACCTTCAATGTATTACACGCAGGAGATGTGGGTTCAATCCCTGGGTTGGGAAGATCCCTTGGAAGAGGTCATGGCAACCCACTCCAGTATTCTTGCCTGAGAAAATCCCATGGACAGAGGCGCCTGATGGGCTACAGTCCACAGGATCACAAAGAGTCGAACACGACTAAAGCAACTGAGCACGCACGTACGTTCAGTAAACAAAGGCTGCTGGAGCCATCGACCCAGCAGCCACTAAAGCCACCCCCAACCTTGCACCCTGAGGGGATTCAAGGAGGAGAAAAACAGGACATTGGCCCTTGATAGCTAATGTGAAATGTGAGAGTCACTCAGTCATGCCCCACTCTTTGAAACCCCATGGACTGTAGCCCACCAGGCTCCTCTGTTTAAGCCACCGATCAAAGTGGTGATTTCAATGAGCCCAGATGCCGGCATCTTCCCATGCACAGAAAAGCATTAAATTCATTAACTGAAGATGTCTAGTTTTCTTTCATTAACAGTAATCATCTGATGTTTCACCTACCTGGTTTTTGTGACAAAACTCCTATATATTCTGGCTCATCCCTTACCTCTTCAGAGCAGTCCCTGGCAGCTATCTGAGAGGCTGTCTTCCAGGTTTAAGTCTTCAGAAAATCCACTGAATAAAACATAATTCTCGACTTCTAGGTTGTACTTTTTTTTTAGTCAATAAGAACTTATAAAACACACTGATGTCTCCAAATATTCTGATTTAAATGGTCTGCATTGGATCCAGGGCAATGATATTTTTAAAAAGTAACCTCAGATGGTTCCAGTATATAACCAGAGTTGAGGTTACACACTGATCTCGCCCTTCCCTGCCCTGGCCCCACGACCTTATTCAAGAGGAGGCAGAACCAGAGAAGGGGGGAACACGATTTGCCCAAGGTCACAAAGCCAGGAAGCCGCCAAGCCAGCACCAAAACCCCAGCCCCTAGCTTCTCAGAACTCTTCTGTCCACAGCTATAAATACTGCTCTTCCCAAGCTCAGCTTCTGAAACAGGAGGGATGGGAGTGAGGTCAAACCCATCCTTTGTACCCCTACACTGAATTAACCCTCAGAGACAGAGTTTTGGGTGAAGTGGAAAAGAACAGCTTTATTGCCTTGCCAGGCAAAAGGGGCCACAGTGGGCTAATGCCCTTAAAACTGTGTATCCCCTCCTGGAGTGGGTAGTGAGAGGTTTAATAATAATGATTCAATGAGGACATAATCAGCTTGTGGACATTCTTCTATTTGGTTGGTGGTGAGGTAAGTGTGAATCAGCATCATCAACCTTCTGGTTCCAACCAGTCTGGGGTCTACATGCTTGTGGGGAGCTAGAAGTTAATCATTAATTTCTCCCACCCGGCGGGGGTTTCAGTATCTGCAAAACATCTCACAGATATTGTGTGTGTCCCTTGATGGGGAACCAGGACCTTGCCCCAAGGCTGCACTATTGTTTCTCTTGACTGTTCCTCTGTTGTCTCGCATCTCCTCCCTTTCCTAATTAACAACTGTCTGGGGGGATTCCTTGGTGATCCAGTGGTTAGAACTCTGTGCTTCTACTTCAGGGGGCAACTAAGATCCTGCATGCTGTGCTGCTGCTGCTGCTAAGTGCATGCGTGGCCAAAAAAACCAACTGTTTGAATCCGCCCTTGGGATCTCAGGGAAGGTCACAGAGGCTGAAGGAAGCCTATTTCCTGTAATCAAAGAAATGAGGGGCACAGGAAGGATTTTGTGGCCAGGAGCCACACAGGGTCCTACTCGAGAACAGAAGAAAGGCCAGATCGTGAAGGAAGGAGGATAGGTAGGCAGGGGGACCACAGCTAAGTTCACCCGATTGCACATGAGAAGGCAGTGCTGATGAGTAACCAGCTTAGCTCTTTGCACGGCTTCCTCCAGGGGAAGAAGAAAGTAGTTGAGTCCTAAGATTACGCTCTGTGCTCACTGTCACAGCCTCCACTGTTCCCAGCTTTGTAGCACAGTGAATGTTACCACAGTCCCCCAACCCAGGTACAATTCCCAGCTCTGAAAAGGCAGCTGACCTGTTCCTTTCACCTGCCCAGGGAAAACTGCAGTCGACACAAATGGGGCCACTCCCGGGGAACAGTCCGGCTGAAAGGGCCCTGTGTCTCAGAGGCTGCACATAATACCCAATTATCCCCCGGCTTCCCAAGGGAGAGAATGGAGAGGTGAAGGTTTTCAAAAGCCCAGCGGCCCTCAAGGTTCCATTATGGGGATACTCACATAGCCGCCTTTCTGCAAACCCCATGGAAGGTCACGGGGACACGGAACAACAGAAGCGGCTCTTTGGGCACTGGAGAACAGCCTCTCTCCCAGTCCTGGCCCAACCAGAGAAACCCAGCTTCTATTCTGGGTGCTGGAAATGAAGATGGAGAGCCCTGATGCAGAAATTCACCATCACACAGGAGGCCTCCTCCAGGTAATCCCAGGTGGCTTTGGAAAAGACCCACAGACAAGCCACAAGGAAGTCCAAGCAAGGAGGTCCTCCTCTCATCCAAGTCAGCTCTGTGCTCTGTGACCCTCCTTCTAACCACCCCCCTTCCTTAGTCCCACTCTCGTCTCAGCATCCTTGACTGCAGGCCCCGCCCATCAACCTCTGCTTCAGGCTCTTGTCTCCATCTGTGCCATTGTCTCTCCGACCATAGTCGTCAAGGGTACCAACTACTCTTCCAGCTTTGCTTCCCCCCAGCTGCTAATGCAGCGCTGAACTCACATAAATCCAATGTAATAAATATTTTTAGAATTCATCAACAGAGACTGAGAGAGAAGACATTTTTTTTTTGTCTTCAAATTTGAATTTCTGGGCTTGACTTCACCCCCTTTCCTTTTCATCACCAGAAGCATAGGGGTTTTGACAACATACACATAGCTCATGAAAAACATGTATTCTTAAATTCCACAAGTATTTTAAGAAGAGAGTATTCTGTAGTGTTTAAGAGTACTGGGTCCCAGCGCTTCAATTTTGAGTTTCAGTAATTACTACCTGGGTTCAGTTCAGTTCAGTTCAGTCGCTCAGTCGTGTCCAACTCTTTGCAACCCCATGAATCGCAGCACGCCAGGCCTCCCTGTCCATCACCAACTCCCGGAGTTCACTCAGACTCACGTCCATAGAGTCGGTGGTGCCATCCAGCCACCTCATCCTCCGTCATCCCCTTCTCCTCCTGCCCCCAATCCATCCCAGCATCAGAGTCTTTTCCAATGAGTCAACTCTTTGCATGAGGTGGCCAAAGTACTGGAGTTCCAAGCTTCAGTTTCCTCATCTGTAAAATGGAATTAATACTAGTGTGGCTCAGACGGTAAAGAATTGCCTGCAATGTGGGAGACCCAAGTTCAATCCCCGAGTCAGGAAGATTATCTGGAGAAGGGAATCACTATCCACTCCAGTATTCTTACCTGGAGAACTCTATGGACAGAGGAGCCTGACCAGCTATATAGCCCATGTAGTTGCAAAGAATCGGACACGGCTGAGCAACTAACATTTTGACTTCTCACATTTTTCAGGTCCTTCCGTGTTGTGAAGATGACACAGGACAGGTCCTGCTCCTTGCACGCTGCCCAGCACACGCAAGTGCTGGGCCAAAGTGAAGTATCATTTATTGAGCACCTACATAACTCTTGGCCAATGTGGAGCAAGGTGCTGGGCATACAAAGGAAATTAAGGCAAACATGTGTTCTCAAGACTCGTAATCTAGGGGGAGAGGCAGACCCATAGAGGATCATCATAAAGCAGGGTAACAACTGTAGCCCAGTGATATGAACAGGGTATTTTAGGAAGCCCAGAGCGAGGAACCCACCAGACTTCCTGGAGGGTGACCGCTGAGGGAAAGATGAACAGAAAAGCTGGGAATGGAGATGGCCTTCCAGGCAAAAGAAACTACGTGAGCCAGGGGCAAGAGACAGTCTATCAAATGGGTGGAAGGGCGGGTAAAGGGGGGGAAACTGACTGGTGTTGCTGGATAACTAAACAGAAGACAGGAAAGAACATGTGGGTGGGCTGGCTACCTTTGTCTTTTTTCCCATTGCTGGTGTGGTTCAACAGAGGTGTCTCAGATTGAGAGATGCCTGAAATGGACACCTCCTTGGTTTCTGTCACCCACTTATTTTTTGGCTTGAGAAATGTTTGTTTGTTTTTTCCTGATTTATTATTCTATCAGGTATAATCCTCCTTTCCACGCTGTTACCTGTAGACTTCTGGCCTCCCAGGTGGCAGCCTTAGGAAGTATCCAGTGTGCAGCCCCTCTCCAGGCCCATGTGCCAGTAGCACCTGGAGCGGAAGTAGTAGGTGTCCCCTTGGTGTCAGGGGCCTCACTTCCATTCTCCAGAGCAGAACAAGGGGGCCACGTGGCAAGCAGGGACCAGGGAGTCATGGCTGCAGAGAGAGGGCATCAGTTTGACCAAGGACACTCACTAGCCATACTCATACCCAGAGCAGGATAAGCACTGTCCCCGGGCCTCCTTCCTGTCCAGGCTGGGACCAAAGGCTCAGGGCTCCAGAAAAGAAACAGACGTCACCCTGGGGACTGAAAGCAGGGGAACTTTTGCTTACTGTGTGTTAGTTGCTTACTCGTGTCCGACTCTTTGCAACCCTATAGACTGCAGCCCCCCAGGCCCCTCCATCCATGGGATTCTCCAGGCAAGAACACTGGAGTGGGTTGCTATTTCCTTCTCCAAAAGAAACTATAGAAAGAAAGAAAGGGAAGTCACTCAGTCATGTCCGACTCTTTGCAACCCCATGGACTGTTGCCTACCAGGCTCCTCCATCTATGGAATTCTCCAGGCAAGAGTACTGGAGTGGGCTGCCATTTCCTTCTCTGTTTATTTACTACTGACTTGATTTTTTACCTTCAGCAAGATGATTTATCTTGCGGGCTGGATCAGATCAGATCAGATCAGTCACTCAGTCGTGTTCGACTCTTTGCAACCCCATGAATTGCAGCATGCCAGGCCTCCCTGTCCATCACCAACTCCCGGAGTTCACTCAGACTCACGTCCATCGAGTCAGTGATGCCATCCAGTCATCTCATCCTCTGTTGTCCCCTTCTCCTCTTGCCCCCAATCCCTCCCAGCATCAGAGTCTTTTCCAATGAGTCAACTCTTCGCATGAGGTGGCCAAAGTACTGGAGTTTCAGCTTTAGCATCATTCCCTCCAAAGAAATCCCAGGGCTGATCTCCTTCAGAATGGACTGGTTGGATCTCCTTGCAGTCCAAGAGACTCTCAAGAGTCTTCTCCAACATCACCTTTTACAAATTTATAGGTGTAAAAATAACATACAGGCTTTCCAGGTGGCACAGTGGTGAAGAATCTGCCTGACAGTACAGGAGATGCGAGAGATGCAGGTACAGTCCCTGGGTTGGGAAGATTCCCTGGAGAAGGAAATGGCAACCCACTCCAGTATTCTTTCCTGAAGAATCCCATGGACAGAGGAGCCTGGCAGGTTACAACCCATAGGATCACTAAGAGTTGGACATGATTGAGCACACACACACACACACACAAAGTATAATAAGACATGATTAAGCATTAACATTTTAAAATGGATATGCATCATTACATTGCATGACAAAACTTATCAAATTGTCACCATGGATATGCTGTCTCATAATATGAATGTTTAAATTACAAAATAACTTGCTATGAATTAATATATTTTACTTAAGCACAGGAATGGATAAGCAAGTACCCAAAGTTTGATGCTTCAGATGCCAGGGAAGTCCAAGGTACAGGATAGGGTTGACATCCTAGCTTTCTGGGTTTCCAGATCCTTGATTTGCGGGCGTGACCTCAGGACGAGGTGTAAGAGATAAAGCTCCACTGAATCTGCCCATCCGGAACAAAGTTCCCAACAAAGTGACTGCCCAGGTTCTTTAACTCAAGGACTATTTTATTGTATCCCCTACTTGTTTTTAGGAAGCATGTGCTTGAGGGATGAGGGGGAACTATCAGATTTAGTCTACCTCAGATCTGAGATCTGTAGTTAGCGGCATTGTTCCCTGGGAGGCCCTTGTGAGTCCTAGGGGTGGTCTACCCCTAAATATGCCACAACGGTGTCTTGATTGTTTTGAATGAAAGGTACACAGGAGGGATATTCTGACCCTCCTCTCTGTCTCCCTAAAAAGAGGAAGTAAATCTCTCATATGAAAGATACAATAGGGAAATCAGGCTGCTCTGTGCTTAGTTGCTCAGTTGTGTTCCACTCTTTGCGATCCCATTGACTGTAGCCCGCCAGGCTCCTCTGTCCATGGGGATTCTCCAGGCAAGAATACTGGAGCAGGTTGCCATGCCCTCCTCCAGAGGATCTTCCTAACAGGGATCGAACACAGGTCTCCCACATTGCAAGTGGATTTTTTTTTTTATCATCTGAGCCACCAAGGAAGCCTTATAAATAAACCTTGTTACTTCTTTAATGTAGCACACCAAACCCAAACTCTGTTCAGATTCTTCATTAATTGAGCACCCAAATCCAAGTTTCTTTGTCAATTCCTCTCAAATTTACTGTTGCTTTATCTAAACGGTAGAAAAGCTGCCTGTTTTTGCCACTTCTTAGACCCTATTTCTGTGAGACCTCAGAGTGCACATATTAAAATGTGTTCCTTTTTCTCCTGTTAATAATAATGTTATTATTAGTCAAGCCAGGAGTACTCAAGACAGGTGGTGGGGTGGGGGACTTCCCAGGTGGTCCAGTGGCTAAGATTCCGCGCTCTCAGTGCAGGGGGCCTGGGTTTGATTCCTAGTCAGGAAATTGGATCCCACGTGCCTCCACTGGGAGTTCATGTGCCTGTTGCTGCTGCTGCTGAGCCACTTCTGTTGTGTCCGACTCTGTGCGACTCCATAGACGACAGCCCACCAGGCTCCCCCGTCCCTGGGATTCTCCAGGCAAGAACACTGGAGTGGGTTGCCATTTCCTTCTCCAATGCAGGAAAGTGAAAAGTGAAAGTGAAGTCGCTCAGTCGTGTCTGACTCTTCGTGACCCCATGGACTGCAGCCTACCAGGCTCCTTCACCCATGGGATTTTCCAGGCAAGACTACTAGAGTGGGTTGCCATTGCCTTCTCCAGTTCATGTGCCGAAACTAACAAAAAAAATAATAATAATAAGATCCCAGGTGCCACATGAAGACGGAAGATCCTGCGCGCCTCAACTAAGACCTGGTGCAACCAGAGTAATTAATTAATTAATTATCTTTTAAAAAGAGGAGTAGAGGGGGAAATTTCTTCTCCTGACACCTTGTACCAATGCAGAGGCAGCAGGAGTCAATGGCACAGCCCTTGACTCACAGAACCTGTTGCTTGGGATCAACACCTTCAACCAGGAATAAGCTGGACAAAGGACTGATGGAGGATCAAGTCTCAAGGCTGCCTCCTGCCTCCTCACAGGTCTGCTCCTGGAATTCAGTGCTCACCTGTCCTGGGCATCCAGACTTCTGCATGAACAACACTGAGTAAGGAATTCACCGAGTGGAGGACTGACTGGTCCAGGATGGCCCTTTCATACCTTCAGACAGGCGGTGGGGACACAACTGCATGCCAGGATCCACCCCCATCGCCATAGAAGGAGATGCTCCAGCAGCAGGATCACATACTTCCTGGTTGTACTAACACACTGCATCACGGGACCTGCCACCGCTGGCAGGAGTGAGGATACACAGAGGTGGTATAGGAAGGAAGTTACGGGCTCACATCTGGCATCAGATAGACCTGATCTTGAACCCAGGCTCCACCTCTTGGAAACCTCACAAGTTAGCATAAAGCTTTTCAAACCTTCGCTTCCTCTTTCATTAAATGGGAGTAAACGCACCCACCTTACAGGGATCTTGTGAAGATTAAATAAAATCAGGCATGTCCTAAGACTGGCACATGTTAAATATTCAAGACAGGTTAGCTGCTATTGTTGCCAATATTATTGCCATGACAAGGATAAGTGCTATAATCTAGTTTATGAGCTTCGTTTTGCATAATGTACCAGGTGTTGGCGATCCTAAGGCAAATAAGCCATAGCATGTGTCCTATGTCTGGTTATAGTTTAGTGGTAGAAGGAGATAAAGAAAAATTTCTATCATAAATTCAGAGTATAGGTACTATAGCAGAGGTAAGCACAGGGAAGTGAGAACCCATAAGGGCATTTAACCCACTGCAGGGGTGGGAAGGAAGCAGGCTGCTAATGGCTTCTGGAAGGATGCAGCTTGTGAGTGGAGGCCTACAGGGTGGGGGAGTATAAGCCCCATGGAAGGATGGAGGAGAGGGAAAAACTGAACAACGGCTCAGGGAAGAACATTCCAGGCAGTAAGGACAAGGGCAAGACTGTGTCTTCTGGCAAGTCAAAGCCATGGGCTATCTTGGCTATCAGTTCAGTTCAGTTCAGTCGCTCAGTCGTGTCTGATTCATAGGAGGCCAGGCCTCCCTATCCATCACCAACTCCCAGAGTCCACCCAAACCCATGTCCATCGAGTCAGTGATGCCATCCAACCATCTCATCCTCTGTCTTCCCATTCTCCTCCTGCCCTCAATCTTTCCCAGAATCAGGGTCTTTTCAAATGAGTCAGCTCTCCGCATCAGGTGGCCAAAGTACTGGAGTTTCAGCTTCAACATCAGTCCCTCCAATGAACACCCAGGATTGATCTCCTTTAGAATGGACTGGTTGGATCTCCTTGCAGTCCAAGGGACTCTCAAGAGTCTTCTCCAACAAAAGCATCAATTCTTCAGCACTCAGCTTTCTTTGCAGTCCAACTCTCACATCCATACATGACTACTGGAAAAACCATAGCCTTGACTAGACGAACCTTTGTTGGCAAAGTAATGTCTCTGCTTTTTAATATGCTGTCTAGGTTGGTCTAACTTTCCTTCCAAGGAGTAAGCATCTTTTAATTTCATGGCTGCAGTCACCATCTTCAGTAATTTTGGAGCCCAACAAAATAAAGTCACCCACTGTTCCACTGTTTCCCCATCTATTTGCCATGAAGTGATGGGGCTGGATGCCATGATCTTGGCAGTAATGGGAGGAAAATATGATTTGGTGGCCAAGGTGCCATCTGCCTTGGTGTTACCAAGGTTACACCAGAAGAACAGTTTTGGATGGCTTATTATCACTGGACATGACAGAGCACTCTGGCTAGCTGTCAAATATCCACCTTCCCTTATTGTGCACCAACAAATACCCTACTGTTGATTGCCACAAATGCCCAGGTAAAAATCCATTTCCCATAAACAGCAAGGTCCTACAGAATAACAGGGAACCATATTCAATATCCTGTGATAAACCACAATGGAAAAAAATATAAAAAAGAATGTACTTTCCTGGTGGTCCAGTGGTTAAGAATCCATCTTCCAATGCAGGGGACATGGGCTTCATCCCTGGTCAGAGAACTAAGATCCCACATGCCACTAGGCTAACCAAAGATCCTTCTTGCCGCAACTAAGACCTATGCAGCCAAATAAAGAAAAAAACATTTTTTTAAAAAAGAATGTACACATGTGTAAAACTGAATTGCTTTGCTGTACAGCAGAAACTAACATTGTAAATCAACTGTGCTGCTGCTGCTGCTGCTAAGTCGCTTCAGTCATGTCCGACTCTGTGCAATCCCATAGACGGCAGCCCACCAGGCTCCCCCATCCCTGGGATTCTCCAGGCAAGAACACTGGAGTGGGCTGCCATTTCCTTCTCCAATGCATGAAAGTGAAAAGTGAAAGTGAAGTCACTCAGTCGCGTCCGACTCTTAGCGACCCCATGGACTGCAGCCTACCAGGTTCCTCCGTCTATGGGATTTTCCAGGCAAGAGTACTGGGGTGGGGTGCCATTGCCTTCTGTACATCAGTTTAAAAAAAAAGGTTCTTGTTCAGTTCAGTTCAGTTCAGTTACTCAGTCGTATCTGACTCTTAGCGACCCCATGGACTGTGTAGGGGAAGGGAGTTAGAGAAGGTGAGGTTCAGAAAAAGAATAAGACCAGCACTTTACAGGAACAGATCACCTTTAATGAGGTGAGAAGGGGCAGCAGTCAGATTAGTGAGCTGCAGTCCATTCTAAAGGAGATCAGTCCTGGGTGTTCATTGGAAGGACTGATGCTAAAGCTGAAACTCCAATACTTTGGCCACCTCATGCGAAGAGTTGACTCATTGGAAAAGACCCTGATGCTGGGAGGGATTGGGGGCAGAAGGAGAAGGGGATGACAGAGGATGAGATGGCTGAATGCCATCACCGACTCGATGGACATGAGTTTGAGTAAACTCCGGGAGTTGGTGATGGACAGGGAGGCCTGGCGTGCTGCGATTCATGGGGTCGCAAAGAGTTGGACACGACTAAGTGACTGAACTGAACTGAATACTAACCCAAGAAAAGAGTAAGTATATATAGGCATATATGTGGAAATCTACTGTCTTAAGGGGACCCGTTCTGGTCCAAGGTTGTTCAGATTAGTTACCTCTTAAACCGCTGGGGCAAGGAATTCTGAAGATTGGCCAGAGGCTGGGACAGGCTGGGAGCTGGGTGTAATCAACCTTAATTTACATTTTTTTCTTCCAGTGAGAGAGTTCTTTGTTTTGCATAGAATGGTGAGGAGGACCTGGAGGGGAGTTTTAACTCCAGGCTATTTTGAGCCCTGTAACTTTCCTTCAGACTGCAGCATGTCAGGCTTCTCTGTCCATCACCAACTCCTGGAGCTTACTCAAACTCTTGTTTTTTGAATCAATGATGTCATCCAACCATCTCATCCTCTGTTGTCCCCTTCCTCTCCTACCTTCAATCTTTCCTAGCACCAAGGTCTTTTCAAATGAGTGAGTTCTTCACATCAGGTTGTCAAAGTATTGGAGTGTCAGCTTCAGTATCAGCCCTTTGAATGATATTCAGGACTGATTTCCTTTAGGATTGATGTGTGCTAAGTTTAAAAAATCCTTTTCCCACCTTTCTTGCAAACAGAGGTTCCAATGCAATGTATGCAGAAATTTATTTTTTACTTAGAACAAAAATTCCAGACATACACAAAAGTAGAGAAAATAGTGTAAAACTGCCATGTACACTTCATATAGTTGCATAGCTGTTGATATTTTGCCATTTTTGTTTCATCTACCCTTCCACTTGTCTTTTATTTTCTAGATTATTTTAAAGCAAAGGTCAGATGTTATGTTACTTCCACCCAAAAATATTTCAGTGTGATGGGATCACCGACTCAATGGACATGGATTTGGGTGGACTCCGGGAGTTGGTGATGGACAGGGAGGCCAATCCCTTATACAGTGGAAGTGAGAAATGGATTTAAGGGACTAGATCTGATAGGCAGAGTGCCTGATGAACTATGGATGGAGGTTTGTGACATTGTACAGAAGACAGGGAGCAAAACCATCCCCAAGAAAAAGAAATGCAAGAAAGCAAAATGGTTGTCTGAGGAGGCCTTACAAATAGCTGTGAAAAGAAGAGAAGTGAAAAGCAAAGGAGAATAGGAAAGATATACCCAGTTGAATGCAGAGTTCCAAAGAATAGCAAGGAGAGATAAGAAAGCCTTCCTCAGCGATCAGTACAAAGAAATAGAGGAAAACAACAGAATGGGAAAGACTAGAGATCTCTTCAAGAAAATTAGAGATACCAAGGGAACATTTCATGCAAAGATGGGCTCGATAAAGGACAGAAATGGTATGGACCTAACAGAAGCAGAAGATATTAAGGAGAGGTGGCAAGAATACACAGAAGAACTATACAAAAAAGATCTTCAAGACCCAGATAATCACGAAGGTGTTATCACTCACACTCACCTAGAGCCGGACATCCTGGAATGTGAAGTCAAGTGGGCCTTAGGAAGCATCACTACGAACAAAGCTAGTGGAGGTGATGGAATTCCAGTTGAGCTATTTCAAATTTTAAAAGATGATGCTATGAAAGTGCTGCACTCAATATGTCAACAAATTTGGAAAACTCAGCAGTGGCCACAGGACTGGAAAAGGTCAGTTTTCATTCCAATCCCCAAGAAAGGCAATGCCAAAGAATTCTCAAACTACCACACAATTGCACTCATCTCACACGCTAGTAAAGTAATGCTCAAAATTCTCCATGCCAGGCTTCAGCAATACACGAACCGTGAACTTCCTGATGTTCAAGCTGGTTTTAGAAAAGGCAGAGGAACCAGAGATCAAATTGCCAACATCCGCTGGATCATAGAAAAAGCAAGAGAGTTCCAGAAAAACATCTATTTCTGCTTTATTGACTATGCCAAAGCCTTTGACTGTGTGGATCACAATCAACTGTGGAAAATTCTGAAAGAGATGGGAATACCAGACCACCTGACCTGCCTCTTGAGAAACCTGTATACAGGTCAGGAAGCAACAGTTAGAACTGGGCATGGAACAACAGACTGGTCCCAAATAGGAAAAGGAGTACGTCAAGGCTGTATATTGTCACCCTGCTTATTTAACTTATATGCAGAGTACATCATGAGAAACGCTGGACTGGAAGAAACACAAGCTGGAATCAAGATTGCAGGGAGAAATATTAATAACCTCAGATATGCAGATGACACCCCCTTATGGCAGAAAGCAAAGAAGAACTAAAGAGCCTCTTGATGAAAGTGAAAGAGGAGAGTGAAAAAGTTGGCTTTAGATCAGATCAGATCAGTCGCTCAGTCGTGTCCGACTCTTTGCGACCCCATGAATCGCAGCACGCCAGGCCTCCCTGTCCATCACCAACTCCTGGAGTTCACTCAGACTCACGTCCATCGAGTCAGTGATGCCATCCAGCTATCTCATCCTCTGTCATCCCCTTCTCCTCCTGCCCCCAATCCCTCCCAGCATCAGAGTCTTTTCCAATGAGTCAACTCTTCGCATGAGGTGGCCAAAGTATTGGAGTTTCAGCTTTAGCATCATTCCTTCCAAAGAAATCCCAGGGCTGATCTCCTTCAGAATGGACTGGTTGGATCTCCTTGCAGTCCAAGGGATTCTCAAGAGTCTTCTCCAACACCACAGTTCAAAAGCATCAATTCTTCGGCGCTCAGCCTTCTTCACAGTCCAACTCTTGCATCCATACATGACCACAGGAAAAACCATAGCCTTGACTAGATGAACCTTTCTTGGCAAAGTAATGTCTCTGCTTTTGAATATGCCATCTAGGTTGGTCATAACCTTCCTTCCAAGGAAAGCTCAATATTTCGAAAACTAAGATCATGGCATCCAGTCCCATCACTTCATGGCAAATAGATGGGGAAACAGTGGGTGACTTTATTTTTCTGGGCTCCAAAATCACTGCGGATGGTGATTGCAGCCATGAAATTAAAAGACGCTTACTCCTTGGAAGGAAAGTTATGACCAACCTAGTTCAGTTCAGTTCAGTGTCTCAGTCGTGTCCAACTCTTTGCAACCCCATGAATTGCAGCACGCCAGGCTCCCTGTCCATCACCAACTCCCGGAGTTCACTCAAACTCACGTCCATCAAGTCGGGGATGCCATCCACCCATCTCATCCTCTGTCGTCCCCTTCTCCTCCTGTCCCCAATCCCTCCCAGCATCAGAGTCTTTTCCAATGAGTCAACTCTTTGCATGAGGTGGCCAAAGTACTGCAGCATATTAAAAAGCAGAGACATTACTTTGCCAACAAAGGTCCATCTAGTCAAGGCTATGGTTTTTCCAGTAGTCATGTATGGATATAAGAGTTGGACTATAAAGAAAGCTGAGAATGAAAGAATTGATGCTTTTGAACTGTGGTGCTGGAGAAGACTCTTGAGAGTCCCTTGGACTGCAAGGAGATCCAACCAGTTCATCCTAAAGGAGATCAGTCCTGGGTGTTCATTGGAGGGACTGATGTTGAAGCTGAAACTCCAATACTTTGTCCACCTGATGCGGAGAGCTGTCTCATTTGAAAAGACCCTGATGTCAGGAAAGATTGAGGGCAGGAGGAGAAGGGGACGACAGAGGATGAGATGGTTGGATAGCATCACCGACACAATGGACATGGGTTTGGGTGGACTCTGGGAGTTGGTGATAGACAGGGAGGCCTGGCGTGCTGCAGTTCATGGGGTCGCAAAGAGTCAGACAGGACTGAGGGACTGAACTGAGCTCCAAGAGATACTTTCTTTGTTAACATTACCACAATACCAGTATCATACCTGACAAAATTAATAAGGCTTCCTCAATAAAATCCAAAATACCCTGTTTTTCCTTGGGAATTTTTTTTAAGGGGACTAATTTGGTAGTGACCCACGAGCCCTTTGGCCCTTTATCACCGCTGTGACTGAGACAGGCTGGGACCTGGGACCCTTTGCTGCAGGGCTGCAATACTTGCACCTGGACACACCTCTCTTCCAGCAACAAAATACAAAGAAACTATATGGGACTAAAAATAACTGCCTGCGTGCCTAGTTGGGACAAATTATGGCCAAAAGATACAAATAGGCCAAAAAATCCAACTGTTACTTCTGAACAGCATGGTGCAGAAACATGCCTCCTGCACTCAGCACAGTGGGGTGGGCAAACCGCCCAAGCTACCAGGCCCTACTCTCTGGACATACCTACCCTCCCCCCATATAAGGAACAAACTTGCCCCCCAACCCCTGCTCAGGGAGTGAGAGAGCGAGGGAACGTGCTACCTGTTCCTACTCCCAGCTGCTACAGCAGGGGCCCCAAAAAGCCTTGCTTGAATTTCTTGCCTGGCGTCTAATCAATTTCCACCAAGGGGGGAAGGTCAGGAACCCTAGTCAGTATCATGAACATGAGTCAACTTTGAGGATGGAAACCATATACTAGGGAGGACAAGTCTGGGAAGACAGGGGGAGCTAGGGCTCAGATCACTTCAAGGTGAGGAGCTTAACTCTGGACTCCTTGTTTCTTAGTCTGGATTTTTTCTTCTTTTTTTTTAATTAATAGATTTTGCTTTTTGAGCAATTTTTGGGTTTACAGAAAGGACAGAGAGTTCCCAGATTCCCCTGTCCCCATCCCCACTGGATCCTTTATTACTAACCTCTTGCATTAGTATGGTATATTTGTTACAATTGACAGCTGATATTGATTCATTATTATTCACTAAAGTCCACACTTGGTGGTGTACATTGCATGGGTTTTAGAAAATATATAAGGACTTGTGGGTTTCCCTGGTGGCTCAGACAGTAAGGAATCTGCCTACAACACAGGAGACCCAGGTTTGATCCCTGGGTCAGGAAGATCCTCTGAAGAAGGGAATGGCTCCCTACTCCAGTATTCTTGCCTGTAGAATCCCGTGGACAGAGGAGCCCAGCAGGCTAGAGTCCATGAGGTTGTGAAGAGTTGGACAAGACTGAGTGACTAACACACCACACACACACACACACACACATGCACACACACACACACACAAGAACTTGTATTCTTGCCTGTAGGATCCCATGGACAGAGGAGCCTGGCAGGCTAGAGTCCATGAGGTTGCAAAGAGTTGGACAAGACTGAATGACTAAGACACACATACACACACACAAGAACTTGTATCCACCATTACAGAATTATACAGAGTAGTTTTACCGCCTTAAAAAATCCTCTGCGCTTGACCTGCTTATCCCCGACCTGTTCCTTCCCTGGAACCCTTAGCAACCACGTATCTTTCAACTATCTTCCCACAGTTTTGTCTTTTCCAGAATGTCACATCGTTGAAATCATACAGCCTTTTCAGATTGGCTTTTTTCACTTAGCAATATGCATTTAAGTTTCCTCCATGAATTTTCATGACTTGATAGCTCATTTCTTTTTAGCGTTGAACAATTATCCATTGCCTGGATGTACCACAGTTTGTTTACCCATTCACCTACTGAAGGGCATCCTGGTGGCTTCCAAGTTTTGGAAATTACGAATAAAGCTGCCGTAAACATCCACGGGCAGGTTTTTGTGTGCACATAAGTTTTCAATTATTTTGAGTAAATAACCAAAGAATGAGATTGCTGGATCACATGGTGAGAACATGTTTAGTTCTATAAGAAACTGCCAAACTGTCTTCCAAAGTGACTATACAAAGTTTCTTTTTAATGTGAGAGAAAATTCTGTTGTTTTTTTTAAACCACTATAACTTGGATCTCTGCAACTGAATGCAGTTCCTAGAGATCTCTTCAAGAAAATTAGAGATACAAAGGGAGTATTTCATGCAAAGACGGGCTCAATAAAGGACAGAAATGGTATGGACCTAACAGAAGCAGAAGATATTAAGAAGAGGTGGCAAGAATACACAGAAGAACTGTACAAAAAAGATCTTCATGACCCAGATAATCACGATGGTGTGATCACTCATCTAGAGCCAGACATCCTGGACTGTGAAGTCAAGTGGGCCTTAGAAAGCATCACTATGAACAAAGCTAGTGGAGGTGATGGAATTCCAGTTGAGCTACTTCAAATCCTGAAAGATGATGCCATGAAAGTGCTGCACTCAATATGTCAACAAATTTGGAAAACTCAACAGTGGCCACAGGACTGGAAAAGGTCAGTGTTCATTCCAATCCCAAAGAAAGGCAATGCCAAAGAATATGCAAACTACTGCACAATTGCACTCATCTCACACGCTACTAAAGTAATGCTCAAAATTCTCCAAGCCAGGCTTCAGCAATATGTGAACCATAAAATTCCTGATGTTCAAGCTGGTTTTAGAAAAGGCAGAGGAACCAGAGATCAAATTGCCAACATCCACTGGATCATCGAAAAAGCAAGAGAGTTCCAGAAAAACATCTATTTCTGCTTTGGCATATTGACTATGCCAAAGCCTTTGACTGCGTGGATCACAATCAA
The DNA here is from genome assembly GCF_029407905.1 of Bubalus kerabau. Lineage (NCBI taxonomy): Eukaryota > Metazoa > Chordata > Mammalia > Artiodactyla > Bovidae > Bubalus > Bubalus kerabau. The sequence goes on from NC_073644.1 coordinate 51,326,529, forward strand.
CTGTGGAAAATTCTGAAAGAGATGGGAATATCAGACCACCTGACCTGCCTCTTGAGAAATCTGTATGCAGGTCAGGAAGCAACAGTTAGAACTGGGCATGGAACAACAGACTGGTTCCAAATCAAGAAAGGAGTACATCATGGCTGTATATTGTTACCCTGCTTATTTAACTTCTATGCAGAGTACATCATGAGAAACGCTGGACTAGAAGAAACACAAGCCGGAATCAAGATTGCCGGGAGAAATATCAATCACCTCAGATATGCAGATGACACCACCCTTATGGCAGAAAGCAAAGAAGAAATAAAGAGCTTCTTGATGAAAGTGAAAGAGGAGAGTGAAAAAGTTGGCTTAAAGCTCAACATTCAGAAAACGAAGATCATGGCATCCGGTCCCATCACTTCATGACAGATAGATGGGGAAACAGTGGAAACAGTGGGTGACTTTATTTTTCTGGGCTCCAAAATCACTGCAGATGGTGACTGCAGCCATGAAATTAAAAGACGCTTACTCCTTGGAAGGAAAGTTATGACCAACCTAGATAGCATATTCAAAAGCAGAGACATTACTTTGCCAACAAAGGTCCGTCTAGTCCAGGCTATGGTTTTTCCTGTGGTCATGTATGGATGTGAGAGTTGCACTGTGAAGAAGGCTGAGCACCGAAGAATTGTTGCTTTTGAACTGTGGTGTTGGAGAAGACTCTTGAGAGTCCCTTGGACTGCATGGAGATCCAACCAGTCCATTCTGAAGGAGATCAGCCCTGGGATTTCTTTGGAAGGAATGATGCTAAAGCTGAAACTCCAGTACTTTGGCCGCCTCATGCGAAGAGTTGACTCATTGGAAAAGTCTCTGATGCTGGGAGGGATTGGGGGCAGGAGGAGAAGGGGATGACAGAGGATGAGATGGCTGGATGGCATCACTGACTCGATGGACGTGAGTCTGGGTGAATTCCGGGAGTTGGTGATGGACAGGGAGGCCTGGCATGCTGTGATTCATGGGGTCGAAAAGAGTCGGACAAGACTGAGCAACTGAACTGAACTGAAAGGATATGGTGAGAATGTGCCTGCTGAATGCTTGTAACCCAAATGAAAATCTACCAACAGCAGGTCATCTTAACCAAAAAGCCAGAAGTAACTGCTCACCTAGTCAGGCATTCTCTTCCACTGATGTTTCTTCTTTTTCAGGAGAAAGTCAAGAGATACTGCCAAATGCACAGCAAAGCCATGGCTCTCTCCTCTTCTAGTTCTCTAGTACCATCAGCCACACAAGAAAAGATCTCAGTTTGGCTCAGCTTATTGTTTCTGTCTGGTTCAGGGTTTTCCAGGTGGCACCAATGGTAAAGAATCTGCCGGGCAAGGCAGGAGATGCAAGAGATGAGAGTTCGATCCCTGGGTTGGAAAGATCCCATGAAGTAGGAAATGGCAATTCTCTCCATTTTTCTTGCCTGGAGAATCTTACAGACAGAGGAATCTGGCAGGCTACAGTCAATGGGGTCGCAAAGAGTTGGACACGAATGAGCGATTGAACACAATGGAGCGATCGAACATACATGCACAAGAAGTCTTCAAGTGATTCCTTCTTCTAGTGGCTGCTTACAAATCACTTAATAATCTGTTTCACCCATCTTTGGCATTTTCCTGATCATTTCATAATTTCTCCAAGATTAAGGATAGTGGTTTGATATCTGCAAATCCTTTTGTAGTTGGAATCCTCAAACGCTGAAGCGAATACATATTCCCTACTGTCATTATCCAGTAATCAAAATCATTTTAGCGACTTGATTTGGCTTCATGCTGTGCAATAGATGGTTTCTGGGGGAGCTATATATACATCACATTGTTATAAATTAATTCCTGTTTTAAATGAATGGGGAAAGCTCATCACAGAAGAGGATAATTCAGTGAATCCTTCTATAAAGCAAATAAATCCATTATATGAATAATCACCCTCTAATTTAGTTCTCTATGAATATGAAATGTTCAAATATTGAGAGTTTTTTCACATATGGAGATTATAACTGAACATTTGGTTATATTCAATCTCTTTTTTCTTCTTTAATATCATTATTGTCTTCATTATTTTTTATTGTCATTACCCGGGAAGTCACTAAATTTTAGGAACAAAATAAAAGAACTGCATTGCTAGAATCTGTTCTGTTAATCCCTAAGCAGGTCTTATTCTGTGTTGAGGAATCTTGTAGCCTCTTTCAGTGGCATATGATTACTTGGTTATATGACCTTGGGTGAATCAACAATTATGTAAATTTCCTGGGCCTCCATTCCTTTATCTATAAAGCAGGAATGATAAAGTTGGTGTTAAGAATTAAATGAGATAACTAACATAGAGATGGTTAATTTTCTGCGTGAACTTGACTGGGCTAAGGGATGCCCAGGTAATGGTAAAACATTATTTCTGGGTGTGTCTGTGAGGGTGTCTCCAGAAAAGACTGGAATTTGAATTGGTAAATGTAATAAAGAAGATCACCCTCATTAATGTGGGTGGGCATCATTCAATCTACTGAGAGTTTGGCTGGAACAAAAAGGCAGAAAAAGGGCAAATTCTCTCTCTCTATTTGAGCTGAGAAACCCATTTTATCCAGCCTTCAGGCATCGGTGCTCCTGGTTTTCAAGTCTTTGGACCAGGACTGAATTATACCACTGGATTCTTTGGGTCTCCAGCTTGCAAATGACAGATCCTAGGACTTCTTGGTCTCAATAATTGTATGAGTCAATTCCTACAATAAACTCCCTCTTACATATTTACATATCCAACCTATTGGTTCTGTTTCTCTGGAGAACTCTAATACAAGTGGCTACCATGTGCTATGTACTCAATTAATATCAGTTACTATAACTGCTATTAATAGAAGTGTTATTAAACAGTGAGGTTAGACAGGCTTTCTCCTTAATAAAAAATTATTATTACCACTTCCACCCATTATGATGGGCTCTGTGGGAAAATAAAACAAGTAAAGGTTGGCAAGGATACGGAGACATTGGAACCCTTGCACATTGTTGGTGTAAAGTAAAAATGGTGCAGCTATGATGGAAAAAAGTATGGTGGTTCCTCAGGAAACTGAAAAGAAGAACTACCATCTGATTCAGCAATTCTGCTCCCGGGTATATGCCCCAAAGAATTGAAAGCAAGGTCTTGAGATATTTACACACACATGTTCACTCAAGTATTATTCACAACAACCAAGAGGTGAAAGCAGCCCAAATGTTCATTAACAGATGAAATGAATAAAGAAAATGGACAAGAGAATATCATTCAGCCTTAAAAAACAGGAAATTCTGACACATGCGGTAACATACTTGATCCTTGAGGACATCACGCCAAGTGAAAAAAGCTTGCCACAAAAGAGCAAACACTGTGAAGAAAAAAAAAAGAACCAATACAGTATCATTTCACTTATATGAGGCCCCTGCTCAAGCTCATGGAGAAGGAAATGGCAACCCACTCCAGTGCTCTTGCCTGAAAAATTCCATGGGCCTGAAGAGCCTGGTAGGAGCTACAGTCTGTGGGATCGAAAAGAGTTGGGCACCACGTAGAAGGCAATGGCACCCCACTCCAGTACTTTTGCCTGGAGAATCCCATGGACGGAGGAGCCTGGTAGGCTATAGTCCATGGGGTTGTTAAGAGTCAGACACAACTGACAGACTTCACTTTCACTTTTCACTTTCATGCACTGGAGAAGGAAATGGCAAGCCACTCCAGTGTTCTTGCCAGGAGAATCCCAGGAACAGAGGAGCCTGGTGGGCTGCCGTCTATGGGGTCGCAGTAAAGATGGATTCTTTACTGCTGAGCCACTGTGGAAGCCCATATGAAGCCCCAGAGAAGTTAAATTCAGTTCAGTTCAGTTCAGTTGCTCAGTTGTGTCTGACTCTTTGCGACCCCATGGACTGTCGCACACCAGGCTTCCCTGTCCATCTCCAACTCCCAGAGCTTGCTCAAACTCATGTCCATCGAGTCCGTGATGCCATTCAATCATCTCATCCACTGTCGTCCCCCTCTCCTCCTGCTTTCAATCCTTCCTAGCATCAGGGTCTTTCCCAGTGAGTCAGTTCTTCACACCAGGTGGCCGAATGGAAACAAAAAGTAGAATGGTGGTTTCCCAGGGCTGTGAGGCAGCGAGAAGGAAGAGCTTTTGTTTAAGGGGTACAGAGTCTCAGTTTTGCAAAAGGAAGAGTTCTGTGGATGGATGATGGTGATGGTAGCGTAACAATATGAGTGTTCTTAGTGCCACTGAATTGTGCACTTAAACATAGTTAACATGGTAAATTTATACGTATTTCATCATGATTTTTTAAGATTTAAAAATCTGAGGAGAAGGAAATGCCAACCCATTCCCGTATTCTTGCCTGGGAAATCCCACGGACAGAGGAACCTGGCGGGCTACAGTCCATGGGGTCGCACACATGACAGGGGTGGAGGAAGATGGGTTGATAGCAATAAACAGGTAGAACTACAAAAATTTTTTTGAGAAAAATTCCTATCATTCCAAGATGGGAGGTTTTCTAGGCCTAGAAAATGGTATCATACCAGGTGGCAGGAGAGCAAAAGAAAAGGAGAGGTGGCAGTAGGGACAACGTGTTCTTTGGCGGAAATGAACAGGCTGCCATAGCTGACAGGTGGACCACGCAGGACGGGTTCACACGCACAAGCGCCCCTGGAGCTAATTCCATGGCTGAGTAGCTTCACAAAGCACAGCTGAGGTTATGACCCGCATCTGGATAACTACAGCTTCCAGAGCCAGGACCTGCCCACGAAGCTGGTATTCAAAAATTGTAACTCTATGCACAGCAGAAGAGTTCACTGGTGCTGACTGAGTAATTAAATTACAAGGTGATTATTAGTCTGCTCAGCCAAAAAGATGACATCTGAATCTGAGTACTCAAAGTAGCCATGGACGAAAACTCCTCCCAGAAAAAAAAAAAAAAGAAAAAAACTATAACTAAATTAATGCCATTTTCCACCAATTATAGATGCCCTCCAGTGACTACAAGGTTGTCATGGCAACATGCCCACTGAAAGGGTATGTTTGATAAGGCCTGAACTCAAGGATACCAGGAACGGAGTGTTGTGAATCTTATCTCTACATCAGACCAAACTGTTTTCTGGGATGAAGGCTAGGAGAACTGTCACCAGTCTGCTCCTGTCTCTTCCGCCAGCTTATCCAAGGTTCCAGGCTGGTGGGCCACCTCTGCTGCTGCCCTTTAGGGAGAGGAGCAGCCCCAACATCTCCCCACACTTTCCCTTCTCCTGGGATGGTCTCCCTTTCAGTGTCAGCCAACTGGCATCTTTCCTTATTTTTCTGAAAATCTCCCCTGCCTTTTCTTCCAGGCAGGCTTCCATGACCAACTGGCAGTTCAGAGGTCGCTAGACCAGATTCAATTCCATTGCTTAGCTCTGCAGAGAAGGAAATGGCAACCCACTCCAGTATTCCTGCCTAGAGAATCCTGTGGACAGAGGAGCCTGGTGGGCTGCAGTCCATAGGGTCGCACAGAGTTGGACACGACTGAAGCAACTTAGCATGCATGCATGAATGCCTTGGAGAAGGAAATGGCAGCCCACTCTAGTATTCTTGTCTGGAGAATCCTGGGGACAGAGGAGCCTGGTGGGGTGCCGTCTATGGGGTAGCACAGAGTCGGACACAACTGACATGACTTAGCAGCAGCAGCTCTGCACATCTCAGACTGTACAGAAACTCATCAAAAAAAAAAAAAAAGGCAGAGCCCTTATTTTGGTTTAAGATGATCCAAAATAAATTCAAGGGCTCCTTGAATTTAAGTACCCTTTATTCAAGTACCAAACCTGATCAAAACCAGTCAATGCTGTGAATCATATTTATACCATCAAAGCAGTCCAGAAAAGTTGCTGACAGAGCAAAATATTGTCAATCAGCTCTGATGTTGAATGTACCAGATGAGCTGCTATTTAAAGAAAGTATGGTTACTCCTTTTGTAAAAGGGGTAAGCATCTCATAAAATATCTTTTGTGTAAACTCCTATTTTCATATACAAGGTGAATTTTAGAATTTAAAAAGCTGTCTCAAGTCCTTTCTGGAAAGAGTGGAGTATAAACAAATTTTTGATCAATACTGTCAACACGGAAAAACAAGAGGAATGTGGGTATATGTATCTGCCCATGGGTGGAGGAGGGACTCCACATTAGCCCCTAGAGCACCCAGTCTCTTCCTTATCCCCTAGGTTCCGCTGAACTGGCAGTTCTTGTTCAGTCGCTCAGTCGTGTCCAGCTCTTTGAGACCCCAAGGACTGCAGAAGTAGCAGAGCTTGCACTGAAAGTGCCGATGGGGTTACTGGGACCTCAGCTCAGGCCAGACTGGACTCGCTGGGCCTAGGACTGCGGTACGTTCCACTGTCCAAATTACCACTCAGAAACAAAATCTAACCCCACTCTCCTGGGCCACAGAATAAAGTCCAAATTGCCAAGATTTTCACTCAAGATCCCACTCAGCCTATCCCCAATATAACAACAAAAACAACAATTGAAAAAGAAAAGTTAACCACCACTGAGCCCTTACGGTGTGCTTTCTATACGTGAGTTTCTTAATCCTCGTGACAACTTACCAAGGAAAGCACAATTACTTTTCTGATTTAGAGAGGACAGAGAGCTCAAGTTGCCCAAGGCTGTCACCCGGTTATAAAAGGTGACAACGAGATTCACGTTCTGGTCTGTGTACGTCATGAGTCCAGGCTCCAACCAGCTCCACAGCACTGCCTTTCTGGACTAACTGCCTCCTTCTTCCTTTTGCTAGTTCCCACTTATAAACTCCTGCCATCCACCCATGGGACAGCCCCTTCCCTGCTTATCCCCTTCCCATGCAAATCACGCTCAGGCCTCAGACCTGTCTTGGGTCCCATTTCTCCGGTCAAACTTTCCCCTCCCCCCAGCCCTCAAGATTCCCTTTCTCTGGACAATAACCTGCCTATGTTGCTCATCCTGCATGTTTCAGGCTTTAGTCTTACACTGCCATGTCTGCTTAAGGTGTGTCTGTCTCTTTTCTGAACTGATGTCCTGTAAGCCTAGTTGTCTGCACATTTTTGTGTGTGCTTATCACTCTGCTGTGTAGGAGACACAGCAGGTGTGGGTTTAATTCCCGGGTCAGGAAGATCCTCCGGAGGAGGAAAGGGCAACCCATTTCAATATTCTCACCTGGAGAATTCCATGGACAGAGGAGCCTGCTGGGCTACAGTCCATAGGGTCGCAAAGAGTCGGACACATCTGAGTGACTAAGCCTGCATGTATGCATGATATCTAACTCAGAGCGAACACATCGTATGTACCTTAGTAAACACTAGAGTTATAAAAAAGAGGTCATTTCAATGACTTTTCCAATAGTGTTTCTACAGACTTTTTAATGATACAGAAATGTGTGTTTTTAATTTTATTAATGGGTTTACCTGGATGAATAATGTATAAGTAATGCTATCTCAGCCATTATATATAATAAATCACTGGTTTAAAACACAATAAAATAAAAAGTACTAGGGTAATAGATGGGAGAAGGCAGTGGCAACCCATTCCAGTACTCTTGCCTGGAAAATCCCATGGACAGAGGAGCCTGGTAGGCTGCAGTCCATGGGGTCGCTAAGAGTCGGACATGACTGAGCAACTTCACTTTCACTTTTCACTTTCATGCATTGGAGAAGGAAATGGCAACCCACTCCAGTGTTCTTGCCTGGAGAATTCCAGGGACTGGGGAGCCTGGTGGGCTGCCGCTATGGGGTTGCACAGAGTCGGACATGTTTGATGCGACTTAGCAGCAGCAGCAGTAGCAGGGTAATAGATAAGTCAGAAAAGGAATGAAACAGTCGGATTTAGCTGACTGCCTCTTCATTATTTCCTGAGATCACTGTATTATTAACAAATTAGGAAACATGACAAATATTCCAAATCCAGGGTTTGGTGTGTGGGCCCCAAGTGTGTGTGTCCCAAAACATGCCACTGGAGTTCCAGAAGAAAATATTGTGATGTTTACTGATGGTCACATTTATGTTAAACTTATGCGGCATTTGGGAACCTGAGAGTGAATCTCTAAGAGTGGACCTTTCTTGGGATAGCTAAACCTGCTGCTGATTAGTTGCTTCAGTCCTGTCAGACTCTGTGCGACCCCACGGACTGTAGCCTGCCAGGCTCCTTTGTCTATGGGATTCTCTAGGCAAGAATACTGGAGTGGGTTGCCATGTCCTCCCATCTATTACCCTAGTACTTTTTATTTTATTGTGTTTTTTTTTATTGTGTTTTAAACCAGTGATTTATTATATATAATGGCTGAGATAGCATTACTTATACATTAATCATCAGGGCATCTTCCTGATCCAGGGATCGAACCCATGTCTCTTATGTCTCCTGCACTGGCAGGTGGGTTCTTTATTGCTGAGCCACCAGGAAAGCCGCTGGATAACTAAACCTACAGCAAGAGAACAGGCTGGAGGGAAGCAGTTCTGAGGTGTTCTCGGTCACACAGTTACAGAGTTTCTGAAGGGCAGTGGAGATTACTACCAGGCATAGCACAACCTCTACGCAGACAAGTGAACTGTAGAAATACATTATTAGTCCATCAAGAAGCCCCCATAAGAGGGATTAACCTGGACACAGAAGTGTTGAATTGAAATTCTCAGAGTGTTTTTTACAAGAGGTCGAACCTGGATGGGGTAAACCTCAGGGTACTTCCTTTCTATTGCTTCAGCATTACTGGATTGAAGAATTGCTGCTTCTTGTTTTGAGGTTCATTGCATTTCCCATTACTCCCAACTTCATACTCGAAAGGACTGAGAATTTCAAGTGGAGTATACTGAAGTAGACTCAGTATCTTTGCATCACTTCTGTATTCAATTTTTTAAATTCTTTCATATCCCTATTGAGTGTTTTTTAACTGAATAAACGTGGCTCAAATGAACCACCCAGCTCCTGTGGAAATTACATACAGAAAGATGAGACTTTATTACACACAATCCAACTAATGTGACCTTAAACAAATTTATAGAGGAACTATATATACAGTTTATATATATATATAAATATATATTAAAAAATATATATATATAAAATGTATAAAGGAACTATTTATAGAAGCAACTTATGACTCTTACCCCTGTGGAGAAAGAAGGCATCCATGTTCTCAACTGGCATTTTGAAAATGGCACACAACCATCTAGCCAGATTGTCGACGATTGTCTGTCTTGTGAAAATTAAGTTTTGTGAAGACCCTGGTCATTGCATCGCTATTCGTTGTGTGGCAGGCCTCTGCAGAGTTCCAGCACTTGTCACCCTAGCAGTAACTGAAGGTGGAATGAAATATGAAGATACAGTACAGTTCATAAGACAAAAGTGGCTAGGAGCTTTGAACAGCAAGCAGCTTTTGTGTTTGGGGAAGTATGGTCCTAAAATGCGGCTGTGCTTCAAAGACTCCAATGGTCATGGAAACAACTGTTGCATTTGATAAAACCGGCTGTGTGATGCCATTGCTCGGAAATGGAATCTGAGATGGGATGGAATTTGTCGTAGATATTAGACAGCACACTGGCTTGGTGAATAAGTCTGATGAAGCTTCCATGCTATGTTATGCTATGCTAAGTTGCTTCTGTCATGTCCGACTGGCTCCTCTGTCCATGGGATTCTCTAGGCAAGAATACTGGAGTGGGTTGCCATGCCCTCCTCTAAAGCATCTTCCCGACCCAGGGATCAAACCCATGTCTCTTACATTTCCTGCATTGAAAGGCAGCTACTTTATGACTAGCGCAACCTGGGGAGCCTGAAGCTTCCACAGGAGTGTTGAAAAGCAGTTTTACCAGGCCATCAGCTTGGCAGAATTGCAACCTCTGTTCAAGTAAGTATGTTCAACTTACTTGGATACTAGCAAAGAATTCATGCTGTTCAGCATTTAAAATGTGCTTATAATTTGTACCAATTGACCTTTCCTGAAAACATGCGGTGTTGAGTCATGTCTTTAAATCTGTTTCCACGCCAGAATCTAATTAACATATAAGAAATTTAGAAAGACTAGGAGTATTTTGATACTCAGCATGATACTTGTGAAGTTCGAGTATCACATAGAACAAATCCCAGGAACCACGAACGCTTTATGTGGTTCATTTCTCTCATCATTTCAAAGATAGAACGAAGGGCCTCTGAGGTTGTTTGCTCACAATATGTTTATATCTCCCACATTCATGTCAGTATATATCAGATCTGCTCCCTTTTTAAATTAACCAAGACTTATAATGAGTATTTAATATCGCCCTATATTAAAACACCTTGTTTTGTGTTGCTGTAGAAGACCTTTATTTTGAAAATCTATATTGTACAGAAGCACAATGTCTTTAACATTTCCAGACCAAGGAAAAAAAAAAAAAAGCCTACAGTTAATTTTAATTCTAATGTTTGCACTTTGGGAGTGTTTGTACAAGGAAGGCCTGAAGGCCTGAAAAAAGAATGGGAGGGGGCTGTTAAGTATTTTTAGTAAAATGTTGCCTTTGTCTTGTGAAGGACATGGAGAATATGTGCTTTAATTTAGTAGATTTTGTTTTTAAAGGTAGAAATACTTTATTATTGTAGCTAAAACTATCAAAATATCTGAAATTCTTGTGAATTTTTTTCATACTTATCTGAAGTTTACCAACTTGGTTTTGTTTGAAATGTGATTTCTAACCCCTCTTGCAAAAAAAAAAAAAAATCATTAGTGGGTTTCTGCTAATGAATTGAGCAGACATTCAATATTTTATATACCTTTTGAGCTGTATAACTTAGTATTTGGGTACTTGACAATTTGTTTTATTATGTAATTGATAAAATGGTGATGTGTAGCAACATTAGCTCAACCATATATTTATACTGTCTGGGAACATGTGGTCATAGTTCTATGGGAGAAATAATTTGTCAGTGTTCACCAGCTTGTAAAAATCTAATGCAAGAGCATAAACATTAAATAAATGAATAAATGATCAAAAGCATTTACCATCAAAAACTTATGCAAAAAATAAGCCTCCTTAAGAACAAAAGCACTTTTGAATCATAAATTCATAAAAATTTTAAAATTATTTTAAAATGTTTATTTCATCTTTAGACCATCATTTAAAATGTCTATTTTTATGTCAATTATATCTCAATAAAATTGGAAGGAAAAAGTCTATTTTGGAAAATATAATAGGCAAAATGGAATTCTCCAGGCAAGAATACTGGAATGGGTAGCTTTTCCCTTCTCCAGGGCATCATCCTGACTCAGGGATCGAACCCAGGTCTCCTGCATTGGAGGTGGATTCTTTATAGTCTGAGCCATCAAGGAAGCCAGAGAAATATAGAGGCAGATCAAAAAATTTTTTTGACTGATGAGCGGTACAAACAATGATCATTCTTCTCCAGAGTAGAATCATTTGGGGGCAGATATAGACAAACAAATGCACACACACCTAGCAAGTCTAAGCACCCCATTATAATTGCACCAGTGAGGAAAAAGGATGTTGCCTGCAGCTAGAGGAGAGGTGCTTGCTGGGGACGTAGAGAAGGTGGATGCTGATGTTTGGAGATAAGGGGGCGTGGTTAAGCTCCCTGACTCAGGTCCACCGCCTGGTGTGGACCACCGTCTGTTTGAAGGCTGTCTGGCCCTGGGCAAGTTCTGTCAGCCCTCCTAGTCTAGTTCCTTCCACTGTAAAAGTTGCAATGTAGTCTATATGAAAAAAAGCACAGAAAGTGTTTTGGTTGTCGCCTGGCAAATAGTAATTGCTTGATTAATATATTATCTGTTTTTCTTGGAAAAGGGGATTTAGCGACTGTGGAAGGTTCAAGGCCAAGTTCTTTTGCAGACATTTCAGAATAATATTTAGGAGACAGGGATTATCAATTAGTTGAAGAGGGAGACGTCTAGGATAGAAAAAGGAAGAACCTCTTCGGGAGGGGAAATTCCCCCTTTACATGGATCATGACAGCTGTAACTTTCTCTGCACTTCTTCTCTTTCAGGCTGTTCCAGATGTGGGTCTTTGGATTACAAAAATCAGAAAGCCACTCAGCCTAGCACAAAGTAAAGGGAATTACTCTAAGGATATAGAAATATAAGGAACCAAAGAGAGGTTTGATAGATCACCTTAGGACTGAGAATCGGAGTTAGGAACTGAGGCTACTCCACGCATGTCTCTGCCTCCCTTCCCCACTCCTTTATCAGCCTCCTCTGCCTACTCCTCCCAACCTGCCCCACTAAGGCCACAGCCTTACCCCGCCCCGCGCCCCATTACCTGACTGAGCAGAATCACCAATGAGCAGTGGTCTCTCAGCCTCTCCCTGCAGATTCTTACAAAAGGGAATCTGATTGGTTCAGTTCATATGCTGGAGCCACTTAAGTCCAGGCCCAGCCAATGGTCTGGAGTCCCTTGGATCGAGTGTACACCCCTGGTCCAATAAGCCTGGCCACCCCTCCCAAGATGAGGGTGGCACAATTTTTCAAGAGTGTACCCTGACACATAATGAAACATGTCTCTTGCAGACATGTGGGGGGTGTATCTCTTTGCCCCAAGTCATCATCGTGGACAAGGCCATTCATGGATGAGGCTCTCATGCCACTGACCTGTAAGGTCTGACCTTAAACGTTAAAGAAATTGAGGAATGCTTGACCATTCATGGGCTGCACTTTTTATCCTTGAATCTTGTGAAACAAGATCTGCTTGTGTTCTGTTCCCTTGTGGATTTCAGGGCTTTGTTAAATGAATATCACAAGCTCTTCCTGCTCTGCTGGATTAAAACAGCTTAAAATTTATGCTTGTGGCTACTTAACTTTCTGTTTCTTTTGCCAGTTGGACTATAAACTTCTTGAAGGGAGAACTTCAGGATTGGAAATAATCACAGATCCTCCCATTTTACAGGTGTGGAAACTGAGGCCCAGAGAGAGATGTCACACAGCAGAACAGAGGCAGGTGGGGTCTGGAACCTTGTTTCACACGTGAATTCCTCACTGTACCTTGCAATGCCTGAGACATAGCCTACACCCAATCAATATTTTTTGGTTCATTTCTTATTTGGCTTTTGCTTTTTTCAACTGCATCATTCTCTGTTGGGGTATCCCTTCCTCTACCAACAACTTCGGCCCTATAGGATCACTTTCCATCTGCCTTTCAGGTATTGGTCTTCAGGTTGTACAGTGGAAGCTGAGATGAGGCAGGGGTGAAATTTAACCTGATTCTATCAAGCCGTTATCTCTCCAGGCCAGCACCACAGTAACAGAGTGAAGACACTGGACTGATAACTTCCTTCCCTCTGTGGGGTCACTGGCTACCAAACTGATGCATGGTGAACCCACTCTGTAGCTTCCAGACAAAGACACGACTTCCGCAGTGCATCCCAGGCCAATGTTACAAAGCCCGGATTTAGGTCATTGCTGACCTCTTCTCAATGGGTAGATATATGTGGATCCAGTCTCACTTTCCTCTCAGAAGTCTTCTCTGACCATCCCAGACTGCTAGGAATGCTTTGTTCACTTAACAGCACCCTCACACAGGATAGCACCCCATCAGTTCTGTTATCTCTCGGGTGCTAGTGTGGTGTCCTCAGCTCCTGAAGGCAGACCATTTCCAAGCCATTTCTCTGCCCCTGCGCTTGGGTGGGCTCCCACCAGGCCTTCAATACATGCACTGGCTGTTGGAGGAAAGGTTGGCTGGAGTCAGAAAAGGATATAGGAAGAAAAGAGAATTATTTCATTTTGCTCATATCTTTTCTTTTTTAAGGTTGTTTTTTTTTTTTTTTTTTTTTTGGTCTCACCACCCAGCTTGCGGGATCTTAGTTCCCTGACCAGGGATTGAACCTGGCTTATGGCAGTGAAACCACTGAGTCCTAACCACTGGACTGCCAAGAAATTCCCTCCTTTTGCTAGTATCTTAGGAAAGTATTTATTAGGAAAAGCAGTTACTTAAGACAGAGAGAAATAATCTGGCTTTTGATTTCTAGGCTATGTGGTGACAATTCAGGTGAAGGCAACTCTTAGTAACTCAAATCTGCCACAATTAACCAATTCCAGTGCCAGTTCATTGACTCTGCATCCAGCAGGTTCTCTGACCCAAGCTTGCAAGTAGGACATAGATCAACAGCAGGGAAGGAAGGACACCACGTGAGGGACTAATTAATTAAGGCCCAGGCCTCCCATACGGGAGGAAACCCACAATTTCCAGAATGAGTGACCCACAGAGTCTTCCTCTCAGAGACTCCCATTCCAGCCTGAAGTCCCCATCAGCAACGGCCAATTCAGAAAACTCTAGATAAAAAGACAAAGAAGTCATAGTTGGAGGAGAGACTGCCAAGAGGGTCTTATCGTCCATTGATGAAGGTGTATCAGTGGAGGTAAAGCAGAGGCAGGCTCTAGGATACAGAAAGCAGTAGGTAAGTGTTGCTGGGTGGAAAGAAGGCCTGTGGGAGCCCAGAGACACCATCTAGAGAAGGAGCCTTGAGTTCAGGGCAGGGCAGGGCAGGAGAGCTAAGCCCTTGGGAGGTGACGACTAAAGCTGCGTGAAGGTTCCTTGAAGACACAACCATAACCAACTTCACACATGAACATGTGTGAAGAAATTCTCCCTGCAGCACCAGCTCTGCTGGCCTAACTGCAGAAAAAAAAAAAAACAAAAAAACACGTAGGGGTCATTCTCCTGGCCCAGAAAGACCCTGGGACAGGGAAAGGAATCAGCCATCACAAAGAGCTGCTGAGACACAGAACCAATGCAAATGCATTGCCACCACGGGTTCTCATAAGGCCAAAAAAGGGCGCTGAACGAGCTGCCCAAGGCCATTCTTTTGGAGGTTAAGTAAACAGCCCAAGATCGCAGATCCAGGAAGTGTCATGCCTGGAATTCAGGCTGAGGGGTCAGGCTGACTGAGGAGTCTATGCTGTCTGCTCTGGCCCTCTCACGGCAGGCGCAGCCTCCTAACGGCCGGTAAGCACTCTCCACGGGTGTTTTGCATTCTGCACATCGTTCAGCCTCTCCTCACCTCTGGGGGTGTGATTTACAGCACAGGCAAAACCAAGACCCAGACAACTCCATTCTTCTGCCTTTCGAAGTAGCAGGCCTATCACACAATGTGCAAAACACCACTGACAACAAAAGGTGGGTAAAGGGGCATTTGCTGAGGGGATAGACTCTGGTACTATTCGTGCATATTTTGTAAACCTGGGTGATTGTGCAGATGTTAAAAGCGCAAAAATAACTGCTGAGCCAATGAGGCATAAATGCTAGGAGGGACAAAGCAGCGGGAAGAGTCAGGTGTACTTAAACATGCTCCTTCACCGTGGGGATTGGGCCTGGCGTGGCTTCTGACACCCACTCTACCTCTTATGAATGCCTGACTATGGGCCTGCTGCCTTTCTCTGGAAGGGAGGGGATGACCCACCTCCATGCCCTTTGGTCCGAGAGTCAAAAGAGCCAGACATGGCTGCAGACGCTGCTTTGCTTTCCTCTGATGGCTTGGCGCGTACCAGGAAGACATGCTCTCTGCTTTCAAAGAAATCCCACTCCTCCTTCAAGGCCCACTGCAAGCCCCACCCCTGGTGAAAAGCCATCCCAGGCTCTTTTTGCCCTCTAGACCCACCCTTCATCCCTGATCCCCCTTTTGGAGACTCCCTTTTGCTCTGCCAAATTGCTAGGACTTTCAGAATTTGCTCTTTTATCTCTGTCTGGAGTCTTTATACCCTGTAGCCTTCTCAGAGGTCAACTCTTTCTTTTGCCTTTGTTAACATTTTTTAGTAATTCTTACCTAACATACTGCCTCCTCCAAGGAAGCCTTCCTTGATCCTCTGCTACTCGCATCCATGCTCTATCCTGGCTGGCTGCTTCTCCTGAGGGTTCCATAGCACTTTATGCCTATACCTATGTTAAGTGTGGACTTATACCCTATACCTTCATTGACTGCAGTCCTTACTCTAGACTTTGAACTCCTTGAGGGTCTCACCTGTCTTGGCATCCCCAGATCTGTTCTGTCTGTGAAAAGTGCTCACCAAATGTTATATGAATTTATAAACAATTTTCTTCAGCAGCTATACTATGTCACTTCCATGAGTTTATAACCCCTTTCCATGAGTTTATAATCCCTTTCCTTGAGTTTAAGGGAGTTCATAACCCCTTTGCTTGGAGGGTGTACAGCATCATATATTTCTCCAGAAGGCTTTTCTGTGCTAAGCCCAGTGCCCAGCACCTAACAGGTACTTGGAAAATACTGGTGATTTGGTAAAGTGATTACTGAATTACCCATTGCGCTGAAGTCTCCGGTCCACCAAGTCCCCTGCCTTAGCCCTTAGCATAGCCAATGGAAAATTAATTGGTTGCAAAGTGCATATCTAATTACAACATCCCGCCCCTGCCACTGAGATGTTCAAATGTTAATTATAACATACGCATTTCAGTAACAGACGGTAGCATTTAATAGAGCATTAGTAACTGCCCTTGGGCCGCCCAGGGCGTACACAACGCTCCCTTTTATCTGCTCTAAGGACGGACTTAGCACTTAAGAGCAAGGAAGTCCTCATCCTTAAAGCCGTCCTGTCCCTAAAATCAAATGTTTCCTTCCTCGCCCAAGTCCCCAGTTGAGGTCCCCACGCGGGGCGGCGCCAGCGCGCTGGGGGTGGGGTGGGGATCGGGCGTCGGGCGTGGGGTTTCGGCGAGGCTAGACCTGCTATCTGGGCGGCTCGGGCGGCCTGCCCCCGCGCCCCGGCGGCGCCCCGGTTCTCCAGGGCCCGCCATCCCAGGAAAGAAAGGCGAACTACATTACCCAGCAGGCCTCCCGCCGCCCTCGTTCCTTTCATGTCTTTGCACGTGGCCGGAGGGGAGGGCGGGGCCTGGACGTCACCCTCCTACATTCTCTTTCCCTGTGTCAGAGCAGGGATCATTTTTTTTTTTTTTTTTTCCTTCCTCTGCTCCCTCCCCCCGCCCGCCCCTCCTTCCCTCCTTCCCTTCCCTCCCTCCCTCCCCTCGCGGCTGGGTTTGTGCGCTGGGGCGCCGGAGGCCCCCCTCCGCCGCCGGGACGCGCGGAACTCGGGACGGGGGATCGGCTCTCCAGAGCCTCCTCCCTCCCTTCTCTTTCCCTGCCCCCTTCCCCCACCCCCCCACCCCACCCCCGACTCGGGCTCGGAGCGGCGGCCTGAGGAACCCCGAGGTGAGCATCTCCCCGACCGTCCGCCCCCCCCCCCCCTCCCGTGTAGTCATCTCCCGTTGCAAGTCGATTCCGGGACCGGTGAGGAAGGGCTCTGTGACGTGTGCGTGCTTACAGATAAATCCGGGAAAACCACTCCAAACAATTAGCCCCCTAGCCCCCTACCTCCTCCTCCCACCCTGCGCCCGGGGCAGCCGGGCGTCCGCGCCCATCCTGCGTCCCCGCCTCTGTCGGGGACGGCACTCTGAGATCTCGCCCCCTCCTCAGGTTTGCCCCTTCTCATCCGGTTCCCCGCCAGTAGGGGAGCCGTAGCCCTGAGGGGAGGAGGGGGGCTCTCAGCGTGGGGTGAGGAGGGGGTGCACGGTTGAAGCCCGGCTCGCGTTGGAGCCGCGCGGTGTAGCCGCTGTCATGTGCCGGATTCCGACCCGGAGGGAGGAAGCGAGCGAGCGAGCGTGATTCCTCTCCCTTTTGTTTTGAAGCCCGCATTTGCTGCATTGGTTCAGGAACCGGCCAAACTTGCAGCTGTTCTGACCGTAGTCGGCGGAGGTAGGGAGCGCGGCTCCGGGTGGCGGCTAGGGGCCGGAGGCTGCCGCGCTCGCGGCTCCCGGAGGGACCCTAGGAGTGTCTTCACGCTGCCCCTCCGTCCTCCGGCGACCGATTGTGTCTGTGGCAGCGGCCGCGTGTGAGTGTGTGTGTGTGTGTGTGTGTGCGCGCCCGTCCCCGCGGGCGCGGAGATGTCTGTCGTCTAGACAGGCTGCACCCTCCCTCCGTCCCTGGTGAGCCCGCGGACCGCGGGGGTCGCGGGGCCGGGGTGGGAGCAGAGGAGGAAGCCGGATCGCTGGCTTCACTGCGGTCGCAGCTTTGGAGCTTCCCCACGGCAGTGATTCTCCTTTCTTTTTCTACGTTCTTATTCCTGTCGCCATCCTGTGTAATCGGGCCTGGGGAACAGACCTGTCTGGCGGAGTCAGGGTTAAGTTGACAGGCTCTGAAAAGCCAGCTCGCGGTGGCTGGTGACCCGGGCCGGAGCGGAGTGGGCTCCGGCTCGGGTTCTTTAACGAGCAGGTGACTGTCCCGGACGCGGGTCCTGGTGGGGTGTGTGTGTGGGGCGGAGAGGGGGATCGTGGGCGGCGGGCAGGGGGGCGGTGGTTCGGCTGCAGCGGAGATCTGGTGCCCTGGAGGGCCGCATGTCGGAGCCCGGGTACCGCTGCGGGAGGCGTCCCGGGGACCGCGCATCTGAGTTGGGTCCGTCTCTCCTCTGATGTTAAATGACAGTTGTGGCGGGGGAGGGAGGTGGTGGAGGTCTGAGCCCCTCATCTGGGCGGCTTTGGCTGTTTGGTTTCGCGTAGTTTTCAGGGTAGGTGTTGGGGGGGGGGGTGCAGGTGTGAACAGAGAGGGAGGTGCGGCGTGTAAAGGGGAGGGGTAGCTGGCGGCACGGTGTGCATCCCCACTCAAGGAGTGAGGCGTCGCCTCCCCCGCCCAGCTGTTTGTGTACACACCGCTCTGGCGTGTGTGCGCGGCGGGGGGGCGGGGACCGCAGACCGATGCGTAGTGGGGACGCGCGTGGGCCCCGAGCCCCCGCGGGGATCGGTCCCGCCGGGGCTCGTAGTCATGTGTGTGTCCGCGCCAGCGCCCTGGTTCCTTGGAGAGTAGGGGTCGTGCGGCCGGGGGCTCGGGGAGATCCTGGGGTTGCGTGTGAGCCGGGTCGGTGAGAGAGGACCCGGCCAGAGACGTGCCGCGGTCCCTCTCCTCGAGTCCCCGACGCCCACCCCCCACCCCCCCCCGCCCCAACCGGACCCGGCAGGCTGGCCATCTACTCGGCGGCGCCGCGGGCTGGTCTGGCTGGGCCTGGAGAAGCGGCGGGGCGCTTGTGCGTCGCGCCCCCGCCCCCCTCGCTTGACCCTTGGCCCGGGGCGCGCTGTGGGTGCGCGCGGCCGCTCCTGCCGCTGCCTTCGCAGATCCTGGAGGGAATCGACGCGCCCCGCGTACTACCCCCTCCCAATTCCTCCTCCTAGAGACAGTGGAGGCCGAAGGCTGCCCGGCCCGCCGGGTTGCGCGCTCCGCCCGGAGCTACCTCCGGCACGGGTGCCGGCTGCCGACTGCCCAGCCGGGCGCAGGCAGGTCTTAGCCCTTCCAGAGCTGGGTCTCTGCGACAGGGGATTATCTCCCAGGCTCAGGGCCCGTGCGCTGAGGGAGGAAGCCACCGGAGCTGCTGGTTCCGCAGCGGCTGGGGGCTTCCGAAGGCGAAAGTGACACAGCACGAGCGCCGCTACCGCCCGAGCTGAAAGCGAGAGGAAGGAGCCGCCCAGAGGGCGGGGAGGGGCCGCAGGCTGTCCGGCCCTGTTCCTCCTGTCCAGCGCCGGGTCTGGGCTGAAAACCTTACGGAGCCTGGCTCCGAGCATTCTGGGAACGCGCGAGAAAAATTGCTTGGCTTTCAAGAAAACCCGGTTATACTGGAACAGAACGCACTGAGCAGACGTTAAGATGTTTGGCCCCTCGCGGAATGCACTCAGGTGGCCCCAGGAAGCTCCCTTAAAGTGTTTGAGACAGGATTCGATTTACACACAGATCATCTCACCCTGCTGTGTCAAGTGTCTGTCTTGGATAACGTGCACTTGGAAGCAGTAATTTTGTAACGCATCCGGGGGTACAATGTCACCAGTGATTAACAGATTACTAGAATAATAATATGTTTGCATGTCTAGGCGCCCTCCCCATCATCGCATTTATTAAGACGGCCCCGTGAGGTATGGGGGATATTAACCCCATTTTACAGAACCGTACATTGAGGCTCAAAAAGTAAGGAGACTTGCCTGAAGCTTCTCTGTGATTTCACTTCTTAGAATGTGGCTTTGGGGGGGGGGGGTTGGTTTAAAATAATTTTATTTGTTTATTTATTTATAGCTGTGCTGAGTCTTCCTTCCTGCCCAGGCTTTTTCTAGCTGTGGTACACAGACTTCTCATTGCGGTGGCTTCTCTTGTTGTGGAGCACAGGCTCTGGGAGTACTCGGGCTTCAGTAGTTGCCTCACATGGGCTCAGTAGTTGGGGGTCCCAGGCTCTAGAGCACAGACTGAATAGCTGTGACCCATGGGCTTAGTTGCTCCGGGTCATGTAGGATCTTCCCTGATCAAGGATCAAACCCAAGTCTCCTGCACTGGCAGGCAGATTCTTTACCACTGAGCCACCAAGGAAGCCCAGTCTGTGGCCTTTTAACTTAAATAGTGGCCAACTTTTTTTCTTCTTTTAGTAAGTGTAGGTCTTGGCACCCTAGGAAATACTAAACCTAAGACAGGGGATAAATTATGGTATTTCAGTTTGATCGTTCAGTTGCTCTGTTGTGTCTGACTTTTTGCAAACCCATGGACTGTGTGCAGCACCCCAGGCTTACCTGTCCATCACCAATTCCTGGAGGTTACTCAAACTTACGTCCATCGAGTTGGTGATGCCATCCAACCATCTCATCCTCTGTTGTCCCCTTCTCCTCCCGCCTTCAGTCTTTCCCAACATCAGGGGCTTTTCCAGTGAGTCAGCTCTTCACATCAGGTGGCGAAAGGATTGGAGTTTCAGCTTCAGTATCAGTCCTTCCAATGAATATTCGGGACTTATTTCCTTTATAATTGACTGGTTTGATCTCCTTGCAGTCCAAGGGACTCTCAAGAATCTTCTCCAACACCCATGAACAGTATGAAATTATGGTATTTATTCTTTGTCAAAAAACACTTGGTTCGCTGCCAGTCCTAATGAGAATAAGCATTAAAAAAGCAGAAGTCTGCATTGCTGTTATTATCACTTATCTGATAATTTACAGTTGGTGAATGATTGTCAGCTTTGATGCATGCAGTATGTACCAGAATCATAACTGCATGTAATAAATACATATGGATATATGTTTTTGCAACATATGCCTGTGTTCATATGGGTGTGCTTATGGGGTCCCTATTGAATCTAAGGTTTGTTCCTTGCTGGTTCCAAAACCGTGGATTTAAAGTATAGCTCCTGAGAAACCATCCAGGTTCTACTCCCTGTCCCCTCCATCTCCAGGGATGGAAGCCTTTAAAAGAACAAAAAGCTCCTATATAACTGTGTGCATTTCTCAGAGTTCAGGCAGTGAAGGTTCTCAGACACAATTAGGGTTGGCTAGGTTATCAACTATTCATTTACAAATATGTATTGAGCATGTTTGTGTTTCTTGAAGTACACATGAAGAAAATTTAACATACAGTTTAGCACTGCTTGCCAAAACATCTTCTAGCTGTGGAGATAAATGTAAGATTTTGAGTCCAGCAAATATTTGTTGAGCACCTTTCCTGGGCTACTGTGTTTGGGGCACACAGAGACAGGATAGCAGAAACAGCTAAGTTGCAGTGCAAAAAAACAGATGATTCAGAGCCTACAGGAGGGAACAAATTGTAAATATTTTAGAGCACTCACCCTGGGACTTAGTAAATTTCACATATGTTGGTTGCAAGGAACTCATAGTGCCAGTCTCTTTCCTATAGCAAATGCAGAAAGAAGCAACAGGGGAAGAAGAGCCTTGTTGCTCTGAATTTCAAACTATTTGGAACCTGCCAGGTGGGCCCTGGAGGTCTGTCCTTTTGTAGAAGTTAGGCGGCTCATGGGAGATGACCCTGAAGCCAGCCCACAGGTTAGTCTAATGGGCAGTGAGGAGCAGACACATTGTCCTCCAGGGTCCTGCCCCAGCTGTGATGGGCTGTGATAGCCTGTCTTCAGTGGCTTTTGATCAAAATCTCAGCAAGCCCTGCCCGAGTTTAGTAGTTTCTGTCTCATAGGTCTGTGTATATTTTCTAATATGAGTCTGCTTTTTTTAGCTGTTCATTGCCCAACTGACTTCTGGGGTCCCTGACACTGTTCTCCACTTTCTTCTCAGTTTTAGGGTCCAAGGGACAGAGGAGCCTAGTGGGCTGCAGTCTATGGGGTCGCACAGAGTCGGACACGAGTGAAGCGACTTAGCAGCAGCAGCAGCAGCAGCAGCCTTGTTTTAAGTTCACATCATGAACAGGGAAGCAGGAGGTGGTGGTTAGGATGAGGAGAGAATTCTGAGCCTAGAGCGAGAACAGGAGGTACAAACAGACGGGCAAATTGCAGTTTCTGGGAATTCTCCAGACCTGATGGCGTTTCTGCATAGCTTACCCAATAACGCGGCAGCCCCTTTTGATGTTCTTTTAGGGGGGTCCTCTACCTCTGGGCCTCACTGCTGACTCACTGGTCACCTGAACTCAGCTGTTCACATTCAGGCTTTTTGCTCTTTTGCCCTCCTGTCTCATCCTGCGTGAAGTTTAACTTGGAACATTGCTGTCACCGTGGCCTTCTCTCAAAATTACTGCGATGCTGACTATCGACCGCTGCCTGTTACATCTGAATTAAACCCAGGCCAGAGCCGTGGTTCAGAACAAAGTGAGAACAGACACATCCTGAGATCCAGACACCCCGGGAGGGCCTTGCTGATAAGCTGAAGACCCCGAGGCGCAGAGAGGTGAAATGACTCACCCAAAGTCACAGGGAGCCCTTGGCAGAGTGGAACAAGAACGCCTACTAAATTTTGATGCCTCATTTAATCTTTCTCTGTACTGTGACGCTTTCTTTTTAAAAAAAAATTAATTTTTTTTTTTTAACTGATGGATAATTGCTTTACAGAATTGTGTTGGTTTCTGCCAAACACTGTGATGCTTTCTGGAAAGAGGTGGGGTTCTTACTTCCCGAAGAGTGAAAGCACTTCATCTTTTTCTTTCTTCTGGAGTCTTGAGATAGTTTTCCTTTGATACTGGTCTTCCTTGCTCTGTCTTTCTTCTCTAGCTCCTAGGAGTCCGGTGTATTTGGGAGAGGGTTTTATGCTTGGGGCCTTCTGGTGCGCTTAAGTTTGGTCTGTGGCTTTCCCTTCCCATGGTGGGGTCCTCAGGAACCTCGTAAAGGTGTTTGCCAAGCTATTATATATATGCATTTTTCTAGGAGGAGGATCCACAGACTTCATTCGATTCTTACCTAACTCAAGTAAGGACAGGAACTACTGGGGTGGGCATAGTGGAGTTGGATGGGGGATTGGTTGCCACTGGAGACAGTCATGTTGCCCTACACTTGACTTGGGTGTGCAGTTTATGATGTATTTCACACCAGTGACCTCATCTGCTTTTTATAACAGCCCTGTGAGGCTGTTATCATTATTCCCATTTTGCAGATGGGGAAACTGAGCCTGTTAGTTTCAGTGACTAACGATTAGTGACATGCCCAAGTCAGAAGTAAGCAGTAGGGCAGGCATCTGATCCCAAGTCTTCAGACTTCAAATCTGGTGTCTTGGGCAGAGGTGGTCCACATGCCACATCCTCATTACAGTTTTGTGAGTGGAGGGTCTCAAACTTTTTGGAGCTTAAAAATTCTTTTGTAGCTCCTTCTTTATGATATCCACTGCTAGCTGATGTCCAACCATGGAGTCAGACCGAAGTCCTAAATTACCCAGGGGGTGGGATGATAAAGTACGGGAGGCAGATGTCATAGCAGTGATAATGTAGACTGGGGCTAGTTTGGGATGATTTTATGGAAGAGGTGAATTTGGAAGTAGGCCTGGGGTCATGGCAGACGCTATGGCAGAGGTTTTCAGCTGGGGCCATGACCCAAAAGGGGTGAAAGGGAAATTGTCTGTGCTTGGGCAGAGTGGAGCTGACCAAGGAGGCTGGGTGGATCCTGCAGTCAGCGGGGGCTTCTTGTAGTGTCTGGGCTTTTTCTCTGCCCTGGGGCTACAACAGTGAAGAGGCACAACCCTCCTGCCTTCAAAGAGCCCAGTCTCCTGGGAGAGACAGACGCTGAAACAGTTAAACTCAGCATGGCGCGGTGAGCGCAGTGGTGGAGAAGGTTGCCTGCCAGACAAGGGCCACCTGTTCTAGCCTCAGAAATCAGAGAGGGCTTCCTTAGGGAGATGACGCAGGAGCTGAATCTGAAGGTATGAAAAAGAATTAACCTGGAGAGGAGACAAGAGAAGGATGTTTAGGGGGAAGGCACATGGGTGCAAAGGCGTGGAGGCCCAAGGCTGCCTGGGTGTAGGAAGGGGCAGCAGCAGGCTGGTCAAGCACAATGATGCGTGTGTACAGAGCCCAGCTCTGAGGACATGAAGAGCCTGGCTGGGGACCTCGCATTTCGGCAGGGCGGATGGGACTTACAGTGGGCCAGAAGCAAGCAGGACTGGGAGCCAGGCGGCCTCTGGGCGGTGAGTCAACAGCAGGTTCCGTGCAGGGTCCAGTCCCTGGAGAGGAGGCCTGGAAGCAGGGCTGTGTGGATGAAGGTAGAGGAAAGGTCACATGTTAAAGCCACTTGGGGAGTCAAGTCTGCAGTTTTTAGTGCTTTGAGGGATAAGGGAGGAGTCCCAGTTGATTCCCAGGTCTCTGGCCTCCTGGACTGAGTGGATGGTAACCTTTACTGGAGTGTGACCTTCTGCTGGTGGCTGGAGCAGATGTGCTGGGGTGTTGTGGTGAGTTTAACATAAGACTCGTCGAGTGGAATCGCAGGTAGGATAGTCCAGTGGAGCTGTCTTCTCCTGCGTATAGACCATACGCAGGGTGGAAGCCTGAGCTGGAGGTGTGGGCAGGAACTGCAGTCCTGGGAGTAGGGGGAGGTTGGCTGTGGGACGGGACCGCCGTGGGGGCTGCTGTAGACAAGGAGAAGACCTCTTCCTCCCGTCGTCAGAGAAGCCTTTGTCATGCCGGGCCCGCTGTCGTCAGGGAAGCCAGGCGGGGATGCTGTGTCATGCTGGAGGCCCAGCTGGCAGAATCCGGAGACGGTTGAGAGCGCGCCTCAGCTGGAAGCATTTGAGTGCGTTAGGCGAGAGGCTTTGTCATTTTTTAACAACCCTGGTGAGATCTCTGTCCTGGACTCTCAGGCTGGGAGTTGAGAGCAGGGGAGACCTGTACCTCTTCCCACGAATAGACTGGTCTAGTTGGGAGATGAGATGAGGACCTGTGAAGCCACTAAACAGCTGTGATAGCCTGGGCAAATAGTGGGCTGCTCCTTAAATGGAAGAGGTTTGCGGGAATTTTCTCTCCTGCTATGCTGCATTTAAATAGAGCTGCTGTGTTTCCGGCTGAGCGCCAGTCTTGCCATTTCTGAACACCCAGGACCTACATGGTAGGTGTTCATCGTATGTATTTAGATCTGCAGGGATGTGACCAGAGTTCGTTGTTTGGTGTGGGGTGGGGGTGGGGGTGGGGGAGGTCAGCCCGGGGAGGTTCCTGTGAACAAGTCCAAAGAGGATTCCAACACTGATTTAGAATATTTTTAGTACCATAGTGGAGTAAAAATCTTGAAAACCTTCCAACTACCAAGCACCTAGAAATGTCGTATGAAATACAACTAGCATCCTTTCAGAGAAGAGCTGAGCTCCTCATTTGGAAGGGCAGTCCCCAGGGAGCTCAGAAGGGAGCGCGAAGCAAGCGCTGATGCCAGGCCTGGCCTGGGGGTGGGGGTGGCTATGGGTGTCTTGAGGGGTCTCAGAACAAAAGGCTGTTGAGCCCTTGACAGTGCCTCCTCCAGGGTCCAAGGTGAGACTGGGAGTTGGCCTGGAGGGCCATGCCTGGAGGGCCCTGCCTGAATCGGGCCCCTGCAAAGGTGTGCAGGCTTGGAAAGAGGATGGAACAGACAGCCGCCCTCTGGCATAGAAGCAGGGGAGGGGGAACTTGTCTGTCTTGGCCTGAATTTGGGGGAGGAAAAAAAATCGTTCCTGGAACCTTGAAACCTCAGGCCTCTTGTGACTGTGGATGGCCACTACACACGGCTTGGGGCTTCCCTGCTGTCTCAGATGGTAAAGAAATCTGCCTGCAATGCGGGAGATCCGGGTTTGATCCCTGGGTTGGGACAATCCCCTGGTGAAGAGAAGGGCAATCCACCCCAGTATTCTTGCCTGGAGAATTCCATGGACAGAGGAGCCTGGCAGGCTATAGTCCATGGAGTTGCAAAGAGTCAGACATGACTGAGTGACTAACACACACACATGTGGTCCAGAGGTCCCCAAGGAATTAGCACATAAAGCCTCTGGGGGCCAGGGTCTTCCTGCCTGTGGGCTCTAGGCTCTCAGGGGTGCCAGGAAGATTCTGGGGCTCTTCACCCTTCACTGACTTGGGTCTCCTCCTTGGAGAGATGCTGTAGGACCCGGGGGTTCCTGAGTGAGGAGGAGGAGAGAGAGGCCTTGGTGGGAACCTTTGATAGGGGCCTTTGTGACCTGTGCACACTGCAGAGGGCGTGTGCAGGGCCCTGGAGAAGGACTGTGCCGGCCCCAGGCTTCACCTGTCAGCAGAGGCCTGCAGACAAGCCTGTCCAGGAAGGCCTCACGTCCTCTCCACTGTTGATTCAGGCCGGATCTTTCCAGACGAGGCTTCTGCCCAGGTTCCCCCTCAGTGTGTGTGTGTGTGTGTGTGTGTGCTTAGTCGCTCAGTCGTGTCTGGCTGTTTGTGACCCCGTGGACTGCAGCCCACCAGCCTCCCCCTCGGGGTACCCTGTGCAGATTCCAGCTGCTCCTGGTCCCTCCAGACCATGCATCCCAGTGTCTACCCTAAGCCCAGAGTCTTGATTTTCTTGAATTTTAAAATTAGGAGACATCTTAGAGGTCATCTAGTGGGCCTCCTCCCTGGAGTGGGAATCCTGTCTCCACCAGCGCTTGCTCCAAGGCTTTCTGTGGCCGGGAGTGTGCAGCTGTGCCGGGAGTGTGCAGCTATACCAGACAGTGCCTTCCCTCGTTAGAAGGCTCTTGCAGCTGGAAGGCCTCCTGTGAGCCTCAGGCGCTGCCTGACGGTTTCTACCCATCGCCCCTTCAGCTGTGGGCTGTTGGGAGAGATGTTTTGGAGGCCTTTCAGCATCCTGCTCGCTTTTGCTGGAAGGGCCTTAATTTGTCAAGTTAAGATTCTGTTGAGAATCGAGCAGCTTCCATCCTAACTTAGCAAAGAGGGAGCTTTTGAAGCTGAGATGTAAGGTTTGCTGAGCTGGCTGTGATGTAGAAGTTTTGAAAGGTTGGCTCAGTGCTTTTTAGATTGCGACGAGAGAAGCAGTTCTATCCTCCAACCTCAGAATACATTTCAGTAGTAAGTGACTTGGGAACCTGATGCAGGGAAAAAGTGAAAGTCACTCAGTCTTTGCGACCCATGGCCTATACAGTCCATGGAATTCTCCAGGCCAGAATACTGAAGTGGGTAGCCTTTCCCTTCTCCAGGGGATCTTCCCAACCCAGGGATCAAACCTAGGTCTCCCACATTGCAGGCAGATTCTTAACCAGCTGAGCCACCAGGGAAGCCCAAGAATACTGGAGTGGGTAGCCTATCCCTTCTCCAGCAGATCTTCCCAACCCAGGAATGGAACCAGGGTCTCCTGCATTGCAGGCGGATTCTTTATGAACTGAGCTATCAGGGTTAACTGAGTGTCTCTTAGGTGCCCTAGTAGAGCTAGGTGTTCTCTGTATGTGTTACTATGTAAAAGTAACCCCTGTGAGGGAGAGGAAGAGAGGCAGAGACATGGAAATGCCCAACTGTAGTTGTGACAATTGGGTCCGAAAGTTATGCAGAAGGAATGTGTGTGGTTCCATCCGGAGTGGGTGGGGCATGCATTCCCCACGCTGCTCCCTTATAGGGCCGTCCCTTGGGGGAGGCCGTGCCCTGATCTCACCTCGGGCCAAGAACCCACAGGCCTTTGCTGTACTCATGGGTCACTTGCTGAGATACTTACAGTCTGCACCATGAGATCACAAAAGTGGCCTGCTGGACAGTGTGTGTCCCCAAGCAGGAAGGTGTTGACAATGACAGTGTTTTCCCAGCATGCAGTTTATTTGTCTCTGGGTGTCGGTCTGCAGCGCCCTGGGCTCTTCTTTGAGGAAGCCAAAGCCTTTCTGCTCCTTTGCATCCCCAGGTGGGCTGGCATCTGCGGGGTCCATTTAGTCAACAGGTGCCGTGTGGGCTTATGCAGAGCACGAGCCGCCTTTGCCCCGGGATTGCATCAGCCAGCTGGATGGCCAGACATCCTGACAAACCCAGTGGTGAAGGTCAGGGATTCTGGGAAGGTACCCAGTTTCTTCTCCCTCTAAAAACTGTTCTCGGTGTTCACATTCTGCTGGCTTGCCCCAGACCTTTCAGCTTAAGACTCTTCTGTTAACATTTGGTGCAGTTTAGCAGACTTGTTATCAGACGCCTGCTGTGGGTCAGAGGAATTCGGGTGAGCCTGGCAGGGTCCCTGCCTCCCGACTTCATTTTGGTGGGGAAGACAGAATGGCCTCGTGTTCGTGTGGTGTGGGAAGTATGGGGGTAAAGGAAAAGAAGAGTGCCGAGGCAGCCAGAAGTAAGATGTCTCTTTTTTTTTTGTCCAAATGGAGGCACCTTTGAGCGTGAAAGGGAGCACACAGATGTAAACGGGGACTGTCCTGGGCAAATGGGGGTTTATGGCCACGTGGTCCTGGGAGGGTGCAGGTGTGTGGGCCATACCTGACACCCTTGTCAGTCCTTTGTACTACAGGATGCACGCAGGGATGCTCTAGGGGAGGGGCTTGACTGCAAGAGAAACTGGCATCTGTTTCCTGTTTTTCTCAGGGGCCAGAGGGGAAAGCTTTATCTGTGGCAACTGTGGACCACGAACTCTGATGGGATTTGGTTTAAGGTCACGAGGTTTCGTCTTATATCGACCTCACTGTGATCTCAGTTTTGGAGTCAGAGATGGACATTTGGAGAGATGAGAACCACCTGCCTTGTAGAATGGTATTGGCTACAGCCAAAAGAACACTGGACTAACAGTCGCTTAGAAAACAAGATGTTTATAGACATAACTAACCAGGAATCTAAATGTTGGGGGTTTCTAAAGTTGCTTATTTCTGTGGGGCAGTGCTAATCTTAAGCATTTGTTCTAACCTTCCAGACAGCCATTTACAGCATATTGGGTCAGGCTTGTCCCCTCACGGTCACCACATTGCTGCCACACTCCACCTGTCACATTCCCATGTAACTGTATTGGAAGGCAGGCAGGCAGGTGAGTTCCTCCATGTGTCTTTAAAACATTTTTTCTTTTCTTTTGAAGTGTCAGATCAGATCAGATCAGTCGCTCAGTCGTGTCCCACTCTTTTCAACCCCATGAATCGCAGCACGCCAGGCCTCCCTGTCCATCACCAACTCCCGGAGTTCACTCAGACTCACGTCCATCGAGTCAGTGATGCCATCCAGCCATCTCATCCTCTGTCGTCCTCTTCTCCTCCTGCCCCCAATCCCTCCCAGCATCAGAGTCTTTTCCAATGAGTCAACTCTTCGCATGAGGTGGCCAAAGTACTGGAGTTTCAGCTTTAGCATCATTCCTTCCAAAGAAATCCCAGGGCTGATCTCCTTCAGAATGGACTGGTTGG
The DNA here is from genome assembly GCF_029407905.1 of Bubalus kerabau. Classification (NCBI taxonomy): domain Eukaryota; kingdom Metazoa; phylum Chordata; class Mammalia; order Artiodactyla; family Bovidae; genus Bubalus; species Bubalus kerabau. Next base: position 51,356,034 of record NC_073644.1, read on the forward strand.
ATCTCCTTGCAGTCCAAGGGGCTCTCAAGAGTCTTCTCCAACACCACAGTTCAAAAGCATCAATTCTTCGGCGCTCAGCCTTCTTCACAGTCCAACTCTCACATCCCTACATGACCACAGGAAAAACCATAGCCTGGACTAGACGGACCTTTGTTGGCAAAGTAATGTCTCTGCTTTTGAATATGCTATCTAGGTTGGTCATAACTTTCCTTCCAAGGAGTAAGCGTCTTTTAATTTCATGGCTGCAGTCACCATCTGCAGTGATTTTGGAGCCCAGAAAAATAAAGTCTGACACTGTTTCCACTGTTTCCCCATCTATTTGCCATGAAGTGATGGGACCGGATGCCATGATCTTCGTTTTCTGAATGTTGAGCTTTAAGCCAACTTTTTCACTCTCCTCTTTCACTTTCATTGAGAGGCTCTTTAGTTTTTCTTTGCTTTCTGCCATAAGGGTGGTATTATCTGTGTATCTGAGGTTATTGATAAATCTCCCAGCAATCTTGATTCCAGCTTGTGCTTCATCCAGCCCAGCGTTTCTCATGATGTACTCTGCATATAAGTTAAATAATCAGGGTGACAACGTACAGCCTTGACATACTCCTTTCCCGATTTGGATCCAGTCTCCACATGGTCATCATTAGTTTCCTGACCCAGGAAAGCACCACAAAGTGGCTGATTTAGAACAGCAGAGATTTACTGTCTCATGTTTCTTGAGGATAGAAATCTGAAATCACAGTGTCATCAGCCCATGCTTGATGTGAAGCTTTTAGGGAAGGATCATTCTTTGTTCACTTTGGACATCTCTCCAGATTCCAAACCAGTCCAGCATGACACAGGATGGTGCCCTGAATAAGGATTTGTGAGTCTCTACATATTCCTATTCTAAAGAGGAAGAAAGATAATCCATCATACTGTTCTGGGTTGAATTGTATCCCCTCTAAGAGTGTGTTGTTGGGCTTCCCAGGTAATGCAGTGGTAAAGAATCTTCTTGCCAAGCAGGAGACATGGGTTTGATCCCTGGGTTGGGAAGATCCCCTGGAGAAGGACATGGCAACCACTCCAGTATTCTTGGCTGGGAAATCCCATGGACAGAGGAGCCTGGCGGGCTACAGTCCATGGGGTCACAAAGAGTCAGACACGACTGAGCAGCTAAATAGCAACAGCAAGAATATGTTGTAGTCTTAACACCCAGTACCTTGAAATGTGAGTGTATTTGTGTGGGGCCCTTAAAGTGGTAATTAAGGTAAAATGAGGTCCTACGGGTGGCTTTAGTGCAGTATGATCGTGTCCTTAAAAGGACATCGGGACACAGATAAGACATAGACACCTGAGTCGACCATGTGAGGACACAGGAGAAGGTGGCCATCTGTGAGCCCAAGAGGAGAGGACACAGAAGAAACCCAGCCTGCTGCACCTTAATGTCAGCCTTCCAGTGTCCAGAAGTGAGGAAATGAGAAAGCAAGTTTCTCTTGTCTTGGCTGCCCTGACTGTGCTGTTTGGTTATGAAAGCCAGGTTCCAAATCCAGGCCTACGTTGCTGTAGAACCTGGACTCTTGGCACTGTGAGCTGCTGTTTAAGCAGTGGAGGAGATATCTGTCAACTCAGGGATTGAACAGGTGGTATTTCTGCTAAAACCCTGGGGGCAATCCAACAGTAACTTTTAAGACCTAGCGTTTGTTAGGTATTACTGTGTTAAAGTGCTTAGTGAGCACTTTACATGTGTTACCTTAATTAGCCTATTTTGTAGGTGTGACAATGAGGGTACAGAGAGGTTAAGGGATTCACACTGCTAGTAAGTGGCATAGCCTGTTTTGCTGTGCGAGTTTTGTATTTCAACCATCACACACAGGGGCTGACAGATGATGCTGAGGTCCTCGTGTGGTGTTCTGGGAAAGTCATTGTTCATGGTGTGCGGTGTGTGCGCTAAATCGCTGCAGTCATGTGCAACTCTTTGTGACCCTGTAAACTGTAGCCAGCCAGGCTCCTCTTATCCATGGGATTCTCCAGCAACAATACTGGAATAGGTTACTATGCCTTCCTCCAGGGAATCTTCCCAACCCAGGGATCGAACCTGCATCTCTTAAGCCTCCTTCATTGACAGGTGGGTTTTTACCACTAGCGCCACCTGGGAAGCCCATTGGTTGTGCGTCTGCCATTAATGACTCGGAGCAGGCAATGGCAACCCACTCCAGTGTTCTTGCCAGGGACGGTGGAGCCTGGTGGGCTGCCGTCTATGGAGTCGCACAGAGTCGGACACGACTGAAGCGACCTAGCAGCAGCAGCATTAATAACTTGGGTGATCTTGGCTGAGTCACCTAACATTGGGATGTTTTCTCCTCACTGACCCCAGGGACTGGATGAGATACTGTCTAACATCCCTGATTGGCGCCTTCGGAGGTTCCTAGCGCCAGGCCTCTAAGGCAGGCGTTACATCCTCAGCATGGGCTGCCTCAGGGAAGGAGTCATTCCTGTGACGTCATCTCGGGCCTTTGTCCACACCTGAGGTAGCAGCTCCAGATCTGCCTGATTGGTGGTTTGGACCTAACAGTTTGCTCCTTCCCTATAAAATCAATTTTTTCAATAAGGTAGAAATTATCCCCACCCCATGCCAGGCCCAATTCTAGGTCTTTTAAGGCTGCAGGCTTTGAGTTACATCAGCCAAAGGGTATGGGGAGAGTGTTGCTGATAAGTGATGTGATGTGTTTTCTTCCTCTAGGTTGACTGCAAACTCATTCATACCAGAGAGAAACAAACCACGGGGGGCAGCACCCCGTAAGAGCCCACGTTGAGCCAAAGACCTCTGCGTCTTTTGCCTTATCTTGTTTCCATTCCCCACGAGACCCAGGTAGATGGCAGGCAGGATGAGGTGAGGAGAGGGCGGTGGCCTGGTTCTAGGATTCCACAGGCTGAATGCAGCGTGCTAAGGACAGGGGCGATGTGGGCTGGGCTGCTGTGGACAATCCTGGGGGCCTGGTTTTAGTCCTCTGGCAGCCCGGCCCCTGCTTTATCCCCACAGGGTCTTAATGATTTTAGTTAGCTCATTAGAGCCAAGTTTACTTAATGCATCTGGAATAGATTTTAAAACCAGAAAAGCGGGTGAGTGTCTTTCAGAGTTCCCAGTTCCCCAGCTGCCTGCTCATGATCTCCATAGATCTGGAAGCCCAACCTCTCTGGCTCCAGCATTCAGACAGCGGGGAGGAAGCCTTCAGATCCTAGTGGCTGAGGACAGCCTGAGGACCCGGACCACTGTGGCTGGGCGGTCGTCGGAGGCACCAGGGTTATTACACCGGCACTCTTGTGAAGAGTGGGAGTGGGCAGGGCTAATGCACTTCTTCTAATGCGGGCATTGAAGCGGGCAAGACTAAGTGACTTGGCCAAGGTCACATACCACATGTGTCAGTGAGAAAACAAATTACGGGCTGGTTCTCTATTCAGTAAACCTTTCTCTACCATAAGGTACAGCATTCAGACACTGTTGGGGATTATAGGCTGATTTTCAGTCGAATTATCTAGGAAGCCACATATTCATTTTAAAATGTGCATTAAAGAAAGAAAATGTCACTAGTATATGAAACTTTTCATTTCATTATTGCTTAGCAGGAAACTTAGTTTAATAAAAAGTCCACAAAGTCAACAATGATATTACACCTGGTACCCAGCTAGGATAGAAAACCTCCAAGGTGGTGAATTTGGGGGAAATGCTGCCAAAATCAAGTTTGGGTTAGGTTTCTGTCACTTGGCACTGGGTGAGTTCTGAATAATACATGACTGATTTCAGCCCAAGGCTACCTCTTTTCATGTAACAGATGTTGGTTTCTAAGTATTGATTTACACAAAACTTACATACATATGATTGTAGTTTGGATTCATAAAAGGAAAGTGAAAGTCGCTTAGTTGTATCCAACTCTTTGCAACCCCATACAGTCCATGGAATTCTCCAGGCCAGAATGCTGGAGTGGGTATTCTGAGTGGGTTTTCTTCTCCCTCATTGTGGGGCGGATTCTTTACCAGCTGAGCCACAAGGGAAGTCCAAGAATACCAGAGTAGGTAGCCTATACCTTCTCCAGGGGATCTTCCCGACCCAGGAATCGAACCAGGGTCTCCAGCATTGCAGGCGGATTCTTTATCAACTGAGCTATCAGGGAAGCTGTCATGAAAGGAGGTCATTACCTAAAGAAAACCTAAGTAAATATTTTTGTAAAGCAAAGAATCCTTTTATATATAGATAATATCTGGTTTCTTTCCAAAGCAAATTTAACCTTTTAAACAACAATTTTTATTATCTAGGATTTTGATAACCAGAAACTTCTTCCTTAAAAAGTTATTTATTTGTTTTTTTTTTTGGCTGTGCGGGGTCCTCATTGCTGTGTGGGCTCGTCTCTAGTTGTGGCGAGCAGAGGCTACTCTCTGGAGTGTGTAAGCTTCTCATTGCGATAACTTCTCTTGTTGCGGAGCATGGGCTCTGTGGCGCTCCGGTTTCAGTAGCTGGAGCTTGTGGCCTCAGTAATTGTGGCTCCCGGGCTCGAGTACAGACTCAGTAGTTGAGGTGCACAGGCTTAGTTGCTTCTCGGCGTGTGGGATCTTCCCTGACCAGGGATCAAACCTGTGTCTCCTGCATTTGCAGGCTGATTCTTTACCACTGAGCCACCAGGGAAGCCCCTAGAAACTTAGTCGGTACCCAAATAACTTTAGCATGATGACAATTCATGTATTTGTCAGAAAAATCATCTTAGCATCAAATGTGCTGCAATAAAGAATGTTCTGTTTGACATCCTTTCTCCAACCAGTGATAAACACTCTTGTCTAAGGTTAACTAAGGACTGCATTTTAGAGCTAATTCATCCTGGTGACCCTGACAAAGTTTTACTCTCTGTGTTTGAGTAAATTCTGATCATCTAGGAGAGTTATGTTGAGACTGAGGCAATCACTGGTACCACCAGACTCAACACTTGTAGGCCGGAATATTCTCTTCCCTGTTGTGTTGCTGACCATGTTTTCTGACCCAGAAATCGGGATGTGCATTTGAATATTTGAAATTAGGACTTCTCCCACCAGTGGTCTTGGATGTACATTGGGACTCTGGGGTCTCATTCTCAAATTTGTTGATGTGCTTATGCAGATTCAAAATTCCTTTTTTCTTTTTAGATAAAAATATTTGTCCTATCTTCAGAGCCTTCTGAGACCTACTTTCTCTCTCTATTTTACCCTCAACTATCTTAGCTCCTTGCAATTCTGCTCCCAGTACAATGTGTGTGTGGGTTTTCTATGCCACCAAGCATTCTGACACCAGCTGTGTATCCTACAATATAACTCAGTTCTGACTCTACCTATCTGGGGACAGCATCAGATCCCACAGGTTAAGGGCTCAGTCCCCCTACCCCAAGCTTCAGATGCTGTGCTTCTGACTGGCTTTCAGTGATCCTGCTCCTTGGGTCCTGTTAATTTGTTAGCAGCTCATGGACTCAGAGAAAGATTTTACTTGCTGAGTTTCAGAAACAGTCAGGTAGAAGAGACGTGAAGGGCAAAGTATGGGAGAGGGCTCAGAGTTCCCATGCCTTGCTGGAGTGCACACATCTCTGCAAATCTCCATATGTCCACCAACCTGGAAGCACTCTGAACCCCATCTTTTTGGGGGATATTATGGTGACTGCAGCCATGAAATTAAAAGACGCTTACTCCGTGGAAGGAAAGTTATGACCAACCTAGACAGCATATTCAAAAGCAGAGACATTACTTTGCCAACAAAGGTCTGTCTAGTCCAGGCTATGGTTTTTCCTGTGGTCATGTATGGATGTGACAGTTGGACCATGAAGAAAGCTGAGTGCCGAAGAATTGATGCTTTTGAACTGTGGTGTTGGAGAAGACTCTTGAGAGTCCCTTGGACTGCAAAGAGATCCAACCAGTCCATTCTAAAGGAGATCAGCCCTGGGTGTTCTTTGGAAGGAATGATGCTAAAGCTGAAACTCCAGTACTTTGGCCGCCTCATGCGAAGAGTTGACTCATTGGAAAAGACTCTGATGCTGGGAGGGATTGGGAGCAGGAGGAGAAGAGGACAACAGAGGATGAGATGGCTGGATGGCATCACCAACTCGATGGACGTGAGTTTGAGTGAACTCCGGGAGTTGGGGACAGGGAGGCCTGGCATGCTGCGATTCATGGGGTCGCAAAGAGTCGAACACGACTGAGCGACTGAACTGAACTGAACTGAGGAAGGCTTCATTACTTAGACATGCTTGATTAAATCATTGGCCATTGGCAGTTGATTCAACCTCCAGTCCCTCTCCCTGGAGGTCAGGGATGGGACAAAAATTTCCTACCCTCCAGTCACATGGTTGGTTCCCCTAGCAACCAGGTCCCATCCTTAAGTTTCCAAAAGCCACCTCATTAACATAAGCCTAGTTGTAGTAGAAGGCATTTGTTTTGAATATCAAAACACCTTTATAACTCTTATAAATTCCAAGCATTTTAGGAGCTCTGTATCAGGACTGGTTGAAGACCGAAAATATATTTTTTATTATAGGTCACATATCACATATATTTTTTAATATAACAATATTAAGTCTGGGGTCTGTATTCCTATCCTATCCCCGAAATCCTAACAAACAAAAGAATATTTTGCTGCGTTATCTTTAAGAGCAGATAGCTTTGTGGCCTGAGCAAATGATTGAAATTAAGAAGCCTAGTCTAGTTATTATTGCTGTGTAACAAACAATCCTGAAACTTAGTGCCTTAAACAACGTTAATCTTTTATTCCGCTCAGGAGCCTGCCACTTGGGCAGGGCTCAGTAGGTACAACTCACGTCTACTGCACATGGTATTGGCTGGGATAGCTCTACCAAGGCTGGAAGATCCACTTCCAAGACGGCTTGTTTCTGAGGCTGGCGAGTTGTGTTGGCTTCACCTCTATGTGGGCTTCTCCACGGGGCCTCCTGGGCTTCTTCGAAGCATGGTGGCTAGCTTCCAAAGGGAACGTCCCAAGAAGCAGGAAGGAGAAGCTGCGATTTCCCAAAGGCTTGGTCTGGAAACCTGAGTGTCTCTTTCATGTACCATCTTTCCAACAGTTACCAAGGCCAGATTCAAGAGGAAGGGACATAAACCCTACTTCTTGGTGGGGGTTGGGGTCGCGGGGGGTGGTGGTGTCAGAGATTTGGGGTCCATGTTTTAAACCACAGGAGAGGAATGTCCTGCCTTCTCACAAACCCTCACTGAGGTTTAGAGTTCATCCTCTTGCAGTCTTTTATGGGGAAGTGAAAAAAGAAATGTCTATAAAACTTTGAATCGTTTAAACACAGTTATAGTTAATAAATGTCCCTTTTATATTGTAGCCCTTTAAAAAGTGCCTTCCCCTTGTCAGAGGTATGTGGGCGTCTTCATTTAATCAGTCACTCTCAGAACTGGCTGAAGTACAGGCATGTAGGCACTTGGCCTTGTGAGGTGGGAGGCGTCCCTGGGCAGGGCTTGCCATGGTTATTGGCCTTCCCGAAGCAGCTCTACGGTGGCAAGAGCCTGCGCTGGGCTACAGAGATGAATGGGAAGACGCCACGGCCCGTGCCCGTCCTCGGGGAGCCAGGGCTGTGTGGTGGACGGCCAGCAGTGCCCTCGCTGTCCCTTGTTCTCACCTCTGCTGCTGGTGAGACAGAATGAACCCATCCGCTCTGAATGTACGGTGGACTTCTCTTTCCTTCCTGGGGCTCTTGATTTTAGAGCGCGCCTTGGCCTGGAGAGAGCTGGGCTCCAGCTTTTTCAGATAGCTCCCCACTGTGTTCTCCCCATCTGTGAAATAGAGAGTTTGGTCCAGTCCAGGGGTCAGCAAACTACAGCCTGCAGACCAAGCTAGCCCGATGTCTGTTTTCCTAAGTGACATCTTATTGGAGCACACTCATCTTTTGCTTTAAGTATACCCGTGGTTGCCTTTTGCTGGTTGCAGCAAGACCCACATGGCCTGCAAAGCCTAAAATATTAACTCTCTGGCACTTGACAGAAAGTCTGTAGACCCCTGATATAAAAATAATAATTTTCAAACTTCATTTTAGCTATGCGGTTCTTTCTTCAAATAACTTTACCAATAAAACAGATCAATTTACCAAGAAATCAATTCATTTTACTGATTTACAATAAATCAGTTCCTCTAGTGCTTATGCCAGGTGCTCTACCAAGTCTTTCAAATTATCAACTGGTTTTCATTCTTATAAAAACCCTGTGAGATGGGTATTGTTACCATTCCAGTTTTAGAGATGAGAAAATTGAGACAGTTAACAGAGAGGTTATGTGGCTGCCTAGGGTCACACAGCGAATAAGTGGCAAAGGCAAGCTGCGAGTGTAGCAGTCTGGCTCCAGAGTTCACGGTCCTACCTGCTGCTCACTGGTGGCCTGATGTGCAGAGGGAGGCCGGATGACTAGATCTCATAGGGAGATGGTCAGCATCTTCATCTCATCCTTTGGCTTCTCTCCCTGCAGCTGCCAGGACCCTGAGGACCAAATCTGATAACCCCTGGAGGCTGTCAGGTTAGCAAGTTAGTAGGATCCTTACCTTGATCGGGTTTCTCCAGGAAGAATCGATTCTGGTTGTTGGGAGCTCAAGTGGGCCTGTAACTGTGGAGAGCTCTGTTCCCTGGGAATGAAGACTCCTGACAAATGATCGTAATTATGCCCAATAAAAATGAGTGCTCAGAGACCAAAGTCCAACATTTCAGAACCATAACTGGAAGAAGGCATCTTTCAATTAATTGCAGTGCCCCCAAACAAATATTAAAACAAGTAAATCTACGTGGAGTCAGTTCTCTGGCCCAGAGTGATTTACCTCGGAACTGAGCCATAAAATTCTGCAAGGGCCGGCTTCCCACTCTGAATGTCACCTGCCTAGCTCCCTCCTACCAATAACCCTAAATCAAACCCGGGGAGTTAAAAGACGGGCGGCAGCATTTCTCAGAGAGGTGGGAGCCTGGGTCTGCAGAGGGGCCCTTGGGGGTCTTTCCTGTGTGCACAGTAGCTGTCTTGTCTGAGCCCACCTTCTTCCTAAGGGGCAGTCTTCAGGGAGGAAGTATAGCCTTCTCTGACCTTTGGAGCTGCAGAGGGGGAGGGTGACTCACTTTTATTGCCAGTGGGAAGCTGACCTTGACCTGGGGATAGTTTGAAGGTGATTGGGATCTTGGAGGAAATCTTAGTTTCAACCATGGTATCTATTCAGCATTCTCCCCGCCCCCGCGCCCCCCTCCTCCCCGGCCCCCACCACTGCCTTGTACAGAAGGGTCTCTCCTGAGGTTTTTGGTGTCCCTGCCTTTTCTCCTAGGTTTGTGCCTAGTGGGGCTTGGGACCCCCTAGGGTGTGTAGGGTGGGGTCTTTCTAGGTACTCCCCTATTGCTCAGAGCCCCTGGCTCTGCCTCCTCCCCCAGCCAGCACCCCATCTCCTCCTGCCCAACACCCTACCCTCCCCAATGATGAAATTATCTTCCTGGCAACCAGAAATCCCAGTGCCTTCTCAGAGATTTTCTGTTTGGAGAAAAGACTTTTTAAAAAGTCTTCCAGTTTCTTTTTGGCTGCTTTCAGGCCACACTTCACTGTCTCTCGGTTTATCCAGATCGGGGTTTTCTTTATCCTCAGAGCCAGCTTTTCATAAGTGCTCCCTCCCGCCAGCCCCTCTTCTTGCCTTCCTGCCTGTTTTAGGCATGCCTGGACTTGATGGTCCGGTGTCCCGCAGGTGAGAAGGTCCCAAAGCAGTAGGGGCTTTTGTAGGAGTAGGTGGGATCCCTGCTTTGCTCAGATGCTTTGCGGGCTGCCTGGAAGGGTAGCAGGGGCCTGTGGGTCTGGGGGTGGGACTGCCAGTGTGTGGGTGGAGGTCCTGCTAGGGTGGGGTTGCTGGGGCACAGATTTTCTGTTCGAGAAAAGGCTCCAGGCAGCTCCATATGCTGTGGACGACCCCTCCCCAGGCCTCAACGAAGGTCCCTACAGTCTGCCTCTAACTTATCCTGCAGAATATTTGACCCCATTCACCTCACAGTTAACCATCCCTGGGAAGCAGCAGGTAGTTCAGTGAGGCTGTTTCATTTGGAGGATATTTTGAAAACAGAAGCTTGGTTCTCAGGGAAGATACCTGACTAGTGTTTGTGGTTGTGTTTTTAATAATTTGCAAAATGTTACTGAAAATGTGGGGCCCCCATTGCATTGAAATACATTCAAAGTGAAGAATTATCTCCACCTCATCACTTCAGTGCTGTGTTGTTTTACATATTGTATCCTTTTCCCCCTTCAATAGCAATTGGTTGATTTGCAGCTCTGCCAAATAATTTTATATGCTTAATTAGCTTGGTTTTAAAGTTTATTTCGAGGTCCTATTTATTACAGACCTGTTTTCCACAGACCCTGAGCCCCACAGCTCTGTCATGTCCCAGCCTTCATCAGCAGCACCTTTTCCGAGGAGAGTACAGTTGGGTCTCTATCTGCGGCTTCTGTATCCTCGGATTCAACCAGCCTTTGATCCAGCATTCTACAGGATCCACCGTTGGTTGAGTCCCTGTATTCCCAGGGCTGGCTGTCAGGGTACTCGAGTATCTGCAGGTTTTGGTTTCCATTGGGGGTCATGGAACGCCTACCCCCACCCTCCATGGATATGACTGTATCCACTTTTAGCTCCCTAGGCGTGGGGTTTCCGTTACCCCCTCCTAAAGGAAACAGCTGAGAAATCATCAGAATCATCGTAGCCTTAAATAACACCGGTGGCAGCTCATTTGTGTCATGTTATGAATTTGCCAGGTGCTCTCTTGCCTCATAGATAACCTGAGAGATTAGCAGTCTCACAACAGGACTTGGCAGCTGACACCAGGACCAGAGGCCCTGTGCTCTCATTCTTAATCTTATGTCCTTTCCACCACGCTATGGAACCAGCCATAGACACCGGGAACAGACTGCTATGCTTTAGTTAACCTTCATCTGTAAATGGGGTCATAATAACACTCATTTCTTGGGGCCACTAGGAGGCTAAAGGGGGCTGTCACATGTGCTTTAGGAAGGTGCCTGGTGACAGTACATGTGAGCTCCTAGGAATGGTAGCAACCCTCCCTTACGTGCTGGACACTGTGGGAAACAGACTGATCACCTGGCCATCCAGAAATACAGGTAACACCCATGCCTAGATAAGCATCACTTATCTTCCCAACCGTGGGAAGGTTGGGCCCGCGGCTATCTGGCTGGCCCGCACCACTATCCTTTTGAAGTGGTGGCCTTTCCTTTGCCAGGGCTGTTGACCAGGAGGCCACCTGTAGAGCTGAACCTTCAGTTGGGGGTCTTGGCATGTTGGTGGGCTTTTTAAAGATTTGTTTACTTACCTATTTATGGCTGCGCAAGGGCTTTATCCAGTTGCGGTGAGCGGGGGCTACTTTCCAGTTGCGATACACGGGCTTCTCGCTGCAGTAGCTTTTGTTGTGGGGCTTTAGGAAAGCAGGCCTTCGGTAGTTGCAGCTCACAGGCTTAGTCGTCCCTCAGCATGTGGGTTCTTCCCAGACCAGGGATCGAACTTGTGTCTCCTGCATTGGCAGGTGAATTCTTTACCACTGGGCCACCAGGGAGGCCCTCGGTGGGCTTTTTAACAGAGCAGCAGAAGTTTCCAGCCTGTTTGACAGACCAAGGCTGTGGTCACTGGGCATTCTGGCTCCCAGCCGAACCTCACTCCTTACCTCCTCAGTGTCACCATGTGTATGCACACACGCAGAAGGATAGAACCATCAATAGGGTGAGTGTGTGGTGTGTAAAGGAAGGCGTTCATTCACTCAGCCAGTATGTATTAATACTACCATGTGCCAGGCCCCAGCAGCTAGCTGCGGGTGTAGCCGTGAGTGGAACAGAGCCTCATGGAGCTTTCTGGCCACTGACAAGGACCCAAGTGCGTGCTCTGAAGGGAAATGAAGCAGGGCCAGGAGCTGGAGGATGGCTCAGCTGGTAAAGAACCCGCAGGCAATGTGGGAGATCTGGGTTTGATCCCTGGGTTGGGAAGATCCCCTGGAGAAGGGAAAGGCTACCCACTCCAGTATTCTGGCCTGGAGAATTCCATGGACTGTACAGTCAATGGGGTCGCAAAGAGTCGGACACCACTGAGTGACTTTCACTCACTCACTTAGGAGCTGGAGGAGCTGGGAGGGGAGTGTGACTCGAGTGGTAAGGACAGAGTCCTGAAGGGGAGTTTATGGAGGAGTGATCAGTTTGAGGAGCAGCAGGAGGCCATGGGGTGGAGGGGAGTGGGGGTGGGGTGAGGGGCTCCAGGTCATCTGGCAGCAGTGTCCTGGGGCAGATCTGGACTTGGGCTCAGGAAGCCTTGGGAAGGCATGCTCTGAGATCATTACCCACAGAGAGGAGAAGCTTTCATACCCGGCACAGGGCTGGGGATTCAGAACCTCCAGCATCTCCTGCAGGTGTGCCTCTGCAGGTTTCTCCTGCATCATTCCCTTCAGGGATGCGCCCCCCACTCAGGGACAGTCCAGTGATCTCCTAGGGCGTGTGTACCCCTCCGTCCCCTGTGCCGGGGTGCAGTCTCAATCCCAGCAGAGGGGCTGCCTAGTGTATGCTTTGGCAGAATTCCTCTCCTGACGATGAGCCTCCAGGACCCATCCAGGATTCCTCTTTGCACCCCTCTCAGAGGACGGCACGCCCTAGGCCTCCCCAAAGCTGGTACGGAGGAGAAAGGATGTAAAACTCAAGATTAGGTCCTGTGTTTGGTCGGCACCTTGGGGGAGGGGAAAGAGTTGAGATTTTCCCAGCCAAGATGAGCTAGTTGCTTGTGGGGACTTTGCTCACAAGGTTGGGGGGCTAGGTGGGGGATGGGTCCAGCCACTGCCCCGGGGGGACATCCTTCCCTGGGGGCTGCCACCCCTTCCACTGCTCAGTCTGCTCGGCGACAGCTGGGACAGCACCTGCTGCCTCGGGGGCCAGCCTCTTTCCCTTAAATGCCTCTGAGAAGAATTCCCCTTTGGGGTGGGGTTCTGGTTCTTTCCAATCCCAGAAAAAAAAGAAAGCTCTGGAAAGACTGCAGAAACCCCCTAAGGACAGCTCTGGAAAGATGACAAGAGAGGGACCTGGGGAAGGGATAGATGCTGGTGGAGTTGTGTCTAAAGGACAGTGCTTCCTGGACACTCCTCTATTTGGCTTACCAACCCCCACAGCCAGCAGCCTGCCTCACTCAGGCCTGGCTGAGAGTCTGAGATTTGGATTTTCATTCAATTATTCAAATTTTTAAAAATCTAAAGTGACTAGTAAAAGAATATTAATACTATTCTTGTTTATTCAACAAATTTATTAAAAAGTTGTTTTTTTTTTTGAGCAGCATCTATGTGCCAGGCAATTTTCTAGGTGCTGGGAATATAGCAAGTGAAGAAAACAGACACGTCCTTGCACTTGAAGGTCTAGTCCTACAACAGGAGGTCATCTTTAAAGAAAGACCTCTCAGATCTTTAAATAGTAGCTCATGGAGTTACGTAGGCATTGGTTTAAGGACCGCTGGCTTTGTGCCAGAGAGGCTGGAGAGGGGTGTGGTTGGGATGTCCAGGGACAGAGGGAACCAGGACGTTTGTCCCTAAAGGCCAGCTGGGCAGAGGGGACTTCCAGCACTCCTTTGATGCGGCAGAAGTCAGGGAAGAATGGGATTCTGTTTATGAAGTTGAGCTTGTAAATATTAATAGCGCTTTCTGCACATGTTTATATTGCAGAGGTAATTTTATCTCTGACTGATCTTTTCTTTGTGCCCAGGTACATGGAGCTTGTGGGAAGATGTGCTCCTTGCCCTAGAGACTACCATGGTTAAGCAATTTGCAAGTGAAACAAAGACTGTTCAGGGTCGTTTCATATGGCTGGGCCTGAGAGCCCAGGTGGAAAGAGCTCAGAGAAGTCTGGGAAGGCTTTCTGGAGGAGGTGGCTCCTAGCTAGTCAGAAAGAAGCGGGGAGAGTGTCCTCAGAGGTGTGGTAACATGTGAGCGTGGCTGGTCTGTCACAGTGGAATTGGCAGTCAGGGAGAGAGAGTTAGACGGTGCAGGCCGTGGGGGCTTCACTGGCAGCTGGTGAAGGTTTTGCAGCAGATAAGTAGTCTGGTAATGGCAAGAGTTGAGGATGTCTGATGGTGGGAGGGAGCTGGGAGCAGACAAATGTTAAGTCCAGAGAAGGGGTTCCTTCTCCATCAAGTCATGGCAGGCTATGGATAAATCACTGTCTGTGCCTCAGTTTACCTCATCTGTAAAATGAAAGTAAGATTTCTAATTCTGGTTATTTCACAGATTTGTTGGGAGTCTCAATTTTACGAATATGTGTGACAATGCTTTTTTTTTTTTTTTAAGAGTGAAGTGTTAAATCAAGAGAAAAAGAAAAAAAAATCCAGGATCTTGGTGCCAGGATCTCCTTCTTTCTTTGGCTTCCTGTCTAGGAGACAGCATGAAGTGAGAGAGAAAAAATCTCATTTTCTTGTGGGTGAGGGATGTAGTCCAGGTGTCAGAGAACCAAGGAGGGGCATGTGAGCCCAGAGCATTTACATTTAATGCCCCCACGCCCACTGAGGTAGGGGGCCTGGGGGCCCTGAGCCACGCTTCGAGCCCGCCCAGGGTCACGCAGCTCAGCAGTGGGGCAGCCTGTCGGCGGGGACTCTCCTCCGCGAGTCTTCTCAGAGAAGACTCTGTTACATGGCTGCCGTAACACAGTGCCACCGTCGAGGGGTTTACACAGGACAGGTTCATTTTCTTATGACTCTGGAGGCCGGGAGTCCAGGAGCAAAGGCTGGTTTCTCCTGAGGCCTCTCTCCTTGGCGTGGGGATGGCTGCTTCTCACTGTGTGCTCACACTGTGTTCCCTGCGTGTGTCTGTGTCCTGATCTCTTCTTCTTGTAAGGACACCAGTTGTGTTGGACGAAAGCCCACCCTAATGACCTCACTTTACCTTAATCACCTCTTTTAAAGGTACTGCCTCCAAAGGCAGTCACATTCTGAGGAACTGGGTGTTTGGACATCAGCATATGAATTTGGGGGAAGGGGCACAATTCAGCCCTTCATACATATATATATATTTTTTTCTTTTCCAAGAATTTCCAGAGTGTGCACAGTTTTAAGTGGAAAGGCACACTCCTGGAGGAGAAAGGGATTGAGAGTTGAAAATTCCCGGGAGCTTTTAGAGACCTGATTTTGGGGGACATGGGCACCATTGAGCACTGTTACAAAGCAAACATAGATAAGTAAACGATTTGGTGCGCCTGG